>NC_141005.1:51170527-51818920 GCF_052327205.1 Somniosus microcephalus
GACACACACACAGACATACCCACACACACACACAGACACCCACCCACACACAGACACACACCCACACACAGACACACACCCACACACACACCCACACACAGACACACGCCCACACAAAGAGACACACGGACACAGACAGACACAATACACACACGCACAGAGACACACACAGACAATACACAGACACACACACACAACAGACAGAGACACAGACACTCCCACACAGACACACACACACACACCCAGACACACACACACCACACGCAAAGACACACACACCACACAGACACACACCCACACACAGACACACATACACACAGACACACACAGACTCACAGACACCCACACAGACACGCAGACAACCACACTGACATGCAGACACCCACACACAGACACCCACCCACACACACACAGACACACACACACACAGACACACGTAGACACACCCACACACTCACACATGCAAACACACACTCACAGGCACACAGACACACACACACAGACACACAGACACACATGCAGACACACCCACACACACAGACACACATAACACACCCTCATACAGACACACGCCAACACACAGACACACACACACCCACACACAACACACACTCACATACAGACACACGGGCACACACACAGACACACACACCCAAATACACACACACACAACACACACACACACACACACACACAGCGCACACACACAGACAGACACACCAACACACAGACACCCACCCACACAGACACACACAGAGGCACACAGCCACACACACACACACACACACACATACACACACCCAGACACACACACACAGAGACACACACACACAGACACACACAGACACAAACACACACAGACACACACCCACACAAAGAGACACACGGACACAGACAGACACAATACACACACGCACACAGACACACACACACAGACACACACACACACAGACAATACACAGACACACACAAACAACACACAGAGACACACACACCCACACACAAACACACACAGACACACACACCACACACACAAAGACACACACACCACACAGACACACACACACACACAGACTCGCAGGCACACACATAGACACGCAGACACACACAGAGGCACACAGACACACACACACACATACACACACCCAGACACACACACACAGAGACACACACACACACAGACACACACAGACACACACAGACACACACAGACACACACACACACAGACAGACACACTGACTCGCAGACACACACACAGACTCGCAGACACACACACAGACATGCAGACACACACACACGCAGACACACATACCCACACAAAGACACCCACCCACACAGACACACACCCACACACAGACACACACAGAGACACACACACAGACACACAGAGGCAAACAGACACACGCACACAGATACACACACCCACACACACACGCAGACACACAGGCAGACACACACACACACACACCCACACACACAGACACACACAACACACACACAGACACACCCAGACACAGACACACATGCAGACACACCCACACAGACACACAGACACACACAGACACACAGACACACACACAGAGAGACACCCACACACCCACACACAGACCCACACACAAAGACACACACACACAGATACACAACCACTCAAAGAGACACACGGACACAGACAGACACAATACACACACGCACACAGACACACACACAGACACACATGCAGGCACACACAACACACATGCAGACACACATGCAGACACACACGCAGACACACACACACACCCACACACACACACTCACAAAGACACACACACAGACACACACCCACACAGACCACACCCACACAAAGAGACACACGGACACAGACAGACAAAATACACACACGCACACAGGCACACACACACACACACACAGACAATACACAGACACACACACACAACACACACACCCAGACACACCCACACACCCAGACACATACAGACACACACACACACCCAGACACACACACAGACACACACCCAGACACACACACACAGAGACACACGCACACAGACACACGCACAGACACAGAAACAGACACCCCCCCACACAGACACCCCCCCCCTACGCACAAACACTCACACACAGACACACACACAGACACACAGGGCTGGATTTTCATTGAGGAGGTGGGTAGGAGGCTGGACTACAACTTTTGGGGTTGGACTCCCGCCTCCATCGAGTTCTAGCCAACCCACGTGATTTAGACTTGATTGACCTTGTTGAGCACGCCCAATTAAGGGCCACCCGGCAACAGGTGACGTCACAGATTGATATTTCATCTGTCAAGACCTTTGATAAGATGAAATATCACTGTTTCACAGCTGTTTGAAGCTGTCAAACACTGACAATCTATACTCCAGGTTAATTCATTCCTCTTGGGATGATTTAGAGATCTCCCCGGAACAGAAAGCAGAGGCTGCAGATTTTGACAGCTGGCGGCCATTCTGCTTTCTGTGCCGGTGAGATGAGGGACTCCCGAGACCTGAAGGAAGGAAGGCTGTAAAGGTAAGTAAATGTAAGTAAAACTTCTTAAACACTTTACACACACCAAACACACTTACCTCTGCACTCATCACTCACCTGAACACCGGACATCTCGACCCCTCCAAGCCTTTCATCCCGACGGCCCGCCTCGCTAACTTGGCGTGGTTTGGAGCCATCAGTAATCCCACAATTCAACAATGAAAATAGGGAATAGGCTAAAAATTGCCTGTTAACTACCTGTTAACAGGCAGTTAATTGGCACTAATCCCCTTCCCGCCTCGGGGAGGCGGGTCCCAGTGCGGGGCGGATACCCGTCTCCTTTGAAATTGGCATGGAGGCGGGTTGGGGGCGGGATGGGGTCGGGATCTCCGATTTCGGGATTTTAAACCCCCACACGCCTCCAATCCTGACTCCACGGTCCAATGAAAATCCAGCCCACAGACACACACACACAGGCACACACCCACACACCCACACAGACACACACACACAGACAGGCACACCCACCCACACAGACACACACACATACAGACAGACACACACAGACACACACAGACAGAGGCACACAGACAGAGGCACACACACAACCACACAGACACCCACATACAGACACACACAGACAGAGACACACAGACAGACACACCCACACACAGACACCCACACAGACACAGACACACACACAGACACCCACACAGCCACAGACACACACACAGACAGACACACACACACACACACACACAAACACAGACACACACACAGACACACACACACACAGACACACACACAGACACCCACACACAGACACAGACACCCACATACAGGTACACACACACACACACACACACACACACAGACACACACACACAAACACACACAGACAGAGGCACACACACACCCACACAGACACCCACATACAGACACACACATACAGACACACAGACACACACACACACAGACACCACACACACAGACACAGACACCCACACACAGATACACACACAGACACCCACACACACACAGACACCTGACTCATGCGATGGCTTGGTTGTAAAACAGACTGCTTGGTGTGGAGCTGAGCTTTACAGTTCCAGGTTCAATCTTTCGCCTGTACTGTGTGAGTGGATCTGGGTTGGGATGGTGGGATGGCAACTGGGGGCTACAATTGGCACTGTATCGCTGGGCTGGGAGGATATCAGCCAGTGACCACTGCTGAAAGCTTTCAGGCGTAGCAGTAATGCACGGTTGAACAATCCACAGATACTTTTTAAAAATTTGTTTATTGGATGTGTCATCGCTGGCAAGGCCAGCATTTATTGCCCATCCTCAGTTGCCCTTGAGAAGGTGGTGGTGAGCTGTCGCCTTGAACCGCTGCAGTCCGTGTGGTGAAGGGAGGGAGTTCCAGGATTTTGACCCAGCAACGATGAAGGATTGGGGATATACTTCTAAGGCAGGATGGTGTGTGACTTGGAGGGGAACTTGGAGGTGGTGGTGTTCCCATGCGCCTGCTGCCCTTGTCCTTAAAGGTGGTAGAGGTTGTGGGTTTGGGAGGTGCTGCCGAAGAAGCCTTGGCGAGTTGCTGCAGTGCATCTTGTAGATGGTACACACTGCAGCCACGGTACGCCGGTAGTGGAGGGAGTGAATGTTTAAGGTGGTGTCCAGGTTTACAATGGCCATTTTGGTGAAGTACCCGAAGTAGAGAGGCCGTGGTAGAACCATGCTCCAGCACAACTCAGTCCCTTCAGAGCAGAGCCAGGGGGAAAAGTTGGAGGGGAATTCACTCCCAACATGTGTATTGTTTTAAAAAAAAAAGGTCTAAATAAATTGCTTCATTATAATTTGGGGGGGATTTTGAACTGTTTCAACACATATCAACGCATATGTCACTCTGAAGCCTTCCTCTGATCGTGGCCTGGTAAATCTGAAATTGAGAGAAAAGAAAAAAAATAAACTCAGTGCTTTTAAAAAAAAGACTAATGTTAATATAAATCGAGAATACATCAGGGACTGGTGTTTATGGATAATAAACCACTTAAATTCACGGCCCAACACTGATTTCTGCATGACTGATAAAAGCATGTTTTGTGCTAGCATAATGTTCATATCAGTGCTCCAAGGGGTAATTCAACCCCTGTGTATTTAACAGTGCCCCTGTATTCAGTCCTTTCATCTGATGCATTTGCATCACTATGTCTCACTATTAGTAATGGTAGGATAGTAACTACCTATGCCCTTCATGTTACTGGCAATATAACTTATAATTTTCTTCACAGATGGAAGGTTCTTAGTACACACATAGATCATAAGTTAACCAGTGTACTGAATACTAAACATTTGCAAGATTTAATCAGCATAATCTTGCCTCCAAGAGAGATGAAGCATCAACAATGTTTCTGATATTATACTGTGTGCATCTTGTGCTTTATTAAGCTTTTAGCACACGTCAGTTAGTCAAAGCTTTAGAAGAAGGCTGCATTGCCAAAAAACACTGTGATACGTTCAACAAACAAATTCAACTCAACATACACACATATACAAACTCAATATGCATATAGTGTGCAATTGAGGCCTTTTCAAACCGTGTGATTGGGAACAAATGAACACTCTCTCACATGCTTAATAAATCCCAGCATGAAACTGGGTCATTGTTCTTTGACTACAGTCTCCTGTGTGCAATGCTTGCTGCTGGACACTGTTTTATCCATTTGGCAGGATGCTCAATGTTCAGTGTTTCACTGGGGAATATGGGATTTCAATTCATACATTATTGATAGCAAATTAATGGACATGGACAGGATTAGCACTGGCAGCGCTCACTCACTGGAGTTTGCATAGCAATTGCATTTCATACGTTTTCAGTCTTCTTCTGTTGCCTCGCCTCGCCCACCCCCCCCCAACACCGCAAAAAAACCTGTTTATTTTAACTTTGCATTAATTTGTATCAGGAAATGAGAAACATTTTGTAACCTTTGACATTTGAAGGACTTTATCAACTTTTTTGAATGAATAAATGATAGGAATAAAATGGAATAAGAACAAATACAACAGTTATTATCTCTACACAAAAGGCATCAAGGGGTATGGGGAGAGAGCGGGTATATAGTATTGAGATAGAGGATCAGCCATGATCATACTGAATGGCGGAGCAGGCTCGAAGGGCCAAATGGCCGACTCCTGCTCCTATGTTTCTATGTTTCTACGCTTTATGTCTCCGCCATCTACAATTTTCACAGGTAATGCCTCCCCATGTTTGGATCGATAGCCGAGAACAATTGTAAAAAAAAAGTATCAGTCCAAATCAACTTAGGACATCTTTAATGGAATGACAAGCACATAACATCCCTCATCACCATTTACAGTTTGTATGATGGAATGCGGAATGCATTTGATTCCACTCAGGTCAGAAAAGGGTGAGAAGAGAATGTCAACATTTTGCCCCATCTTTTCAAGAAGGATGAAAGTGTCACCGTTTTTTCAGTGAATCATTTTTACACTGCAAGGCTCTCTTGGTTCTTACAGAAATGTTCATTTACTCTCAATAACACAAAGGAGAACAATTTTGTTCTCAAAAAACAGACCAGATCAAATACTGACATTTTTTTGGTAGCCTTGTTACGATTATATAAGAAACCCATTCATGTGCTGCCAGCGATACCTTAATAATAATCAGCAAGGAAACAAGTCACAATGTACTTGTGTAGCTCAGCTCTCTTTTCTCCCAATCAGTAATATTTCTGGCAAGTTAAACTAATATCTCAAGGATTGTATTACCTCTTTGTTGATAAAAATCCATCTCCATTTATTCTCAAATATGCAGCTTTATTTTAATGCCACAAACAATTACAAATGTTGAAGCTGAAAATGAGAGAAAGTCTGTGAGAATCTATTTCATCTTCATTTAGCTGGTCGGTAGAGAATTGAGAAGGTCCCGACTAAAAAAGGCTGGCGAAACATAATAGCTGCTAAGATTAGGAATTGATACTGAATATCTTGCTATAGGTAGACTAATGGAAAAGTGCTGTCCCATGCGATAACCCTCTTGACATGTTGCTGCATTGAATGACTTCCAAGACTACCAGCAGATCGACACAAAGAAAGTTTTAATCTTCGGGTGCTTAAAAAAAATTACTGCATGTGAATGATAAGCACAAGAAGGTCAATGTTATTTTGGAATAAAGGTTTTGCAAAATAAAAATACAACACTGATAACATCTTTGTCCTACTTTTTCTTTGTGATCGCCACTACAATTTTGCGTAGCAGGATTTCGCTAAGGAAAAACATGCTGACACAACATTCAGTTCTTGAGTGGTTATAGAGCATATCTGATAAGTGAGACAGAACCCAGGAACAACATTGTATCAAGATACCCATGGTATCCATGTATTATAAACCAAATATTAACATAAATGGTGACTGGAATAAACTGCGTGCAAGTCACATTTAAATTAATATTGATGTGCGTGGAGACATCTGCGACTATGTACTGTATCCAACCATTAATTTAAGGATTATAGATTTCTTTCGCAAAAGATTCAGCCATTTTATTTTTCTGTTTCTTTATTTTTCATTGAAAATGGAGCATTTACAGTTAAGAAGGAAAGAATTTGTATTTACGAAGCACATGTCACGTCCCTAGGGCATCTCAAAGTACTTCGCAGCCACTGAAACGCTTGTGTTGTGCAGTCACTGTTGTTATGTAGACCAACATGGCAGCTATTTCGCGCGCAGCAAGGGCTTGAAAAAGAGCAAATTAGATAAATGACCAGTTTAAAAATAAAACAGATGTCAATCATTTGAACAACTTGGGTCTTATTTATCTTTAAACTGTCAATTTGTCCCCCAAAGCAGCCAAAACAACACAGTCACAAAAAGTCTGCAAGAGACACACAATCAATGTGATGGCCACAGGATGCATGTTTCAGAAGTGTGTTATGGTGCATACGAACGTACAAAAACATCAAACAAGAAGAGACCAGCTGGTCCATCTAGCCTGTCCCATACAGTCGTGATGCTTAATGCATCACCCTACAGACACTCTCAGGCCCCCACCCACCTGGAGCCATGTAATCTCCTGGGATTGGCGGAAAACCAGATTAAAACCCAGGCCAATTAGGGAATTAAAAATCTGGAAAATTCCTCTCCGACCACACTAGGCAATCAAAACTAGTAGAGGAGGTCGCATTGCCCCTGACATATGTTACAGGACAGCTAGTTCTCTGCCCCAACCAGAAACTGGTCACCCTCTCATACAATGAATTAGTGTTCACCGCACAAGCTGGCAAACTGTTCCACAGGTCCACTATTCTCTGGGAAAAACAGAACCGTCTAACACCCAAACTAGTCTGCCCTTACATAACCTGCAACTGTTAGGTCCTCCCTAACCTATCCAGCTGAAATAATTGCTCCACATAAACACAATCTAGTCCCTTCATTATTTTGCAAACCTCGATCAAATCTCCCAAGTCTATGCTTCTCTAAAGTGTACAGATCCAGGTCTTTACGGCTATCCGGGTAACGAAGGTGTTTTAAACTGTGAATCCATCTTGTGTCATAATCGCTCAACCTTTGGTGGCTGTGCCTTCTGTTGCCTAGGCCCTAAGCTCTGGAATTCCTTGCCTAAACCTGTCCACCTCGCTACCTCTCTTTCCTCCTTTAAGACGCTCCTTAAAACCTACCTCTTTGACCAAGCTTTTGGTCACCTGCCCTAATTCATCCTTATGTGGATCGGTGTCAAATTTTTTGTCTTGAAATACTCCTGTGCAGCGCCTTGGGACGTTTTACTATGTTAAAGGCGCTATATAAATACTTGTTGTTGTTGTTGTGTCGCTCCTTTGTACCTTTTCCAAAGCCTCAATATCCCCCACTATGTGAGGGGACAAACATAATGGCTTTGATTTTCAGAGAGTTTCCAGGCATCGATAATTCATTACCTGCTTTTATGCTGGAGCTTGTTTCGTTCGGATTCATGAAATCCAGCATCCATGAGCTACCTCCCAGTTCTTACACTCTTAAATCCAGCCCCATAAAAAACTGGGTCCATTATTATGCCTCCAGGATAAGGCAGATGAATTTGGTAATAAAAATGCTGGGAACTGGCTCACGGCAGTCTAACCTAAATGTATAAAAGTAACTTTAGAAAAAGAGTGTCCACATTGGCACTAAATCAGCTTTGGTTAACTTTGGCCAGTGAGTGCGTTGCCCTCTCGAGTAAACAAAGGCATTCACCTTCTCATTTTCTAGGGAGTGCTAAGGGTTTATTTTCCTCTGATAGCACACTGGCTAATGCATTTGTTTAAAATTCCTTTGCATGTTATTTTAACATGGTCGTTGACACATTTAAAAATCACTGGATTCATGATTCTGCTAAAAGTGTGCACAAATAAATTTAACATGAACATGCTACCAAAGGAAATTAAACTTCCTGATACTCCAGAAATTTTTATGATCTTTTTCTGAAGCAAAATGTTCAGAGATAAACTTATAACCTTCAAAAGCTCCTGAAAATGATTGCCTTCCAATAGCTTGCACAAAACCAATAGGATCACATGTTCTGTACTTGCCATTCGTCACTTGCCAAACTTAGCTCTGCATAAAAGATTCTTTCAGATTCCTTAACTCCCTAACCCAGATATGATTTGGCTAGGTGTTCAGCAAAGCAACAGTTTCAGCCTCAAAGTCACAAAAGTTTTCACCACATTCTTCCTCCCAGTAAGCTCTACATCTTGTCACCAAGCACACCTGCTGCGCAAAGGTTGGCTCAACTCCAGAAGCTTCATTGCACTGATCAAAGGGTAACGTTCTTAGTTAAATATTTCAGCTTGATTTAATGAAATCCAACTGAACCACGGCTCTCGCAGATGCGGACAGCTATCTACTTCCCACTCACCGTGTCTTTTCAAACATGCAATGGCCTCAACTACTATGGTTGAGGCAGAAACTGTGTCAACATCCAAGATTAGATTGGAGAGGTGGATGAAGGGAAAAGGGGTTAAAGGGATTTGGGGACGTGGTAAGTAATTGTGATTAGAACTATTTGCTCATGTGGAGGGTAAACGCCAACACGGACTGGCTGGCCTGAATGGCCTGTTTCTGCATTGTAACTTTGATGTATTTCTTTGTATCTGATGTGGTACAGCCAAGGATGAAGATGGTGGCATTTTGAATTCATGGCCGTTGTTTACATGCTCATTAATTCCGCAAATGGGTTTGCCAGAAATTGAATCAGGATTACAGTTTCACAGTACTTGCACGCCAATTATTGCTCTCCTTTTGATAGTTTCCACCAGGGATACCATAGTGTAGTGGTTATTGACATGAATCAGTCATTCATGAAAGAAAGACTTATGAAATAATACTGAGCAGCCTACGGGTGGCGCTGTCCAGGGAGAGTATAAATACTCGGGCACGGGCCCAGCTTGCGCAGGACATTCTTAACAGGAACTAGTGAAGGACACAACTTAGACCTCCATGTTGTAAAACAGTTCATTAAAGCTTTGTTTAACGCTTAGACCAAGTGCCTAGTAGTTTTCTTACATCAGTTATGTTACTGGACTAGCAATCCAGAGGCCTGGGCTAATAATCCAGAGACATGAGTTCATAATCCCACCATGGTAGCTGGGGAATTTAAATTCAGTTAATTTTTTCTTTTTTTTAAATTAAATAAATCTGGAATATATATAGAGCTAGTATCAGTAATGGTGGCCATGAAACTACTGGATTGTCATAAAAACCCATCTGGTTCACTAATGTCCTTTAAGGAAGGAAATCTGCCATCCTTACCCGGTCTGGCCGATATGTGACTCCAGACCCACAGCAATGTGGGTGACTCTTAACTGCCCTCTGAAATGGTCTAGCAAGCCACTCAGTTGTATAAGGTGACTCGCCACCACCTTCTCAAGGGCAATTAAGGATGGGCAATAAATGCTGGCCTTGCCAGCGACGCCCACATCCCGTGAACGAATAAATAAATACATTTTTAAAAACCCATCACAAGATCATCAATTCTTTTTTTAAAGATCTTCAATTCTTTTTTTAGTGCAATCACCTGCTGATTTAGTTAAGCGTCCTATTGCTCGATGTTATGGCGGCATAGAGGGGCATCTGCTCTACCCATTTGCCAACATTATACTGCCAGCTCACTTCTTTAAAGAACAGCCAAAAAGGCTGATTCCTCAACCGGGTGTGCCTCGCGATGAATGGCGCACACAAGGAACGCTGGTCGAGAAATCGCTTGCAGGCGAACGATACGATACCGCCCAGTTAGCTCTACTGCCGCAGCTGAATTTCTATCTCAGAATGTTGGAAACACTCAGCACAGCAGTCAGCATCCGTGGATATAACAGAGGAACTCATATTTCAGGTGTGAACCCAGGTGTAGGTTCCTGATGAAGGGTCGACACTGGATCTGAAACTAATCTGCTCTCTCCATGGGTGCTGAGTGTTTCCGATGTTTTCTGTTTTTGTTTCAGGGAATCACCCGAGCGCGTCCTCAGTAATAAAAAGAACAAACTAGCACCTGGCTGTAAAAGTCTTTATGGATGGGATTATGCCCGATTAAAAACATTTTAAACTCAATTCTATGAGCCTCACTAATAACATTGGGTCTCGAGGTTGTCATATTTCCTATAGATGCAAATAATAAAGCAGCAAATAACAAGAAAGGGATACAGTCATTATTTCCTAATCCGACAGTGTTGCAGGAAATTGTTGCTATAATCTCATAAGATGGTCCTCTGATTGCATTTTTTGAGGTGCATTTGGTTTGAGGGGTGGCACTAGACTGACACCCTAAAATATCACATTTACTTAGGATCATGTTGATCTGAACTGAATGTGATCTTGCAGTGTTTACACTCACCTCTGCCATGAGTTAGTTCATGTGTCAGAGAGGATCAAATTACTGCCCAGCGCATGTGCTGTGGTTTTCCTCTGGGTAGCAAGTGACTGAGGGATTTAAATCAGACTGTTTACACCACGCCTGAACTGAATCACATTTACCTCGCCTGTGCTGAGCCTTGATGTCATAATCTGAGCTCAGCAACTAAATCCACAAGGAAAGATTCAACGGAATCACCTCATTTCTTCAACAGGGCAGCTCCAAGGTGTGTTCAATTATTTTGATCAGTGCTATTTTGTGCACATATGCACATTGTGTACAAATGTTCCGTGAATATTGTAATGAATTAATCCATTTAGTTCAGGGCAACTAAGGATGGGAAATAAATGCTGGCCTTGCAAGCGCCGCCCACATCCTGAGAATGAATTTCAAAATTGTTTGGTAATTTTAAACATTAAAAAAAATGTTTAGGGATGATTAGCAGGACTGTAATGGAAACGAATGGTGAACAGCACAGAATGGATAATGCAGATGGTACAGGGGGCAATATGTCAACTGAAAGATGAGACGCTTGTGCCCTCCAGTACGGAGGACAGCGCTTAGCTGACACATCTCCTGTCAGTTTAAACTGGCATGTGTCAAAATGGGCACAGGAATGAGATTTACCCTGGGGTAAATTTGGCTTCTGTTAGGACTGATTTGAGATGTACGATTTGGATAATTTATAGTGGCGAAGGGAGAATGGCTTTGGACTGTTCTTGGGATGAATCTAACCTCTGTTTGCAGGCGTAAACCGGGCTGTGGAGCCCTTGACTTCAAAATGCATTAAGCTTTTATTTCGAACCGAGGACTGCGTAAATAACTGCACACTGTTTACGCTTGCAAGGTTACCGTAAATCAACGCGAACATTTACAACTGTATCGTAAATAATGAAAAAGATTCTGAGGGACACTTTGCATTACTCCCGGGGCCAAGTTCAAATCCATCTTCAGGACTGAGAATTTAAAGGGGCTGTCACCTCAGCGATGGTCGTGAAAGATCACTGGTGAAAAGCCTTCTGGCAGTTTCATTCAGGCAGCTTTAAACTGAATGTAGAAAATGCAAATATTCTACCGTGCACCAAGCTCTGAAGCTGGAGTTAAGGACACATTGCTGCAATAATTATATTCTAAGAATTCAAATAGGCCACACCATAGCTAACTGCCCCCTTTATACTGGGAGGGCAATCCAATGGTCTGGAACTGTTTCAGATGCATCTTGGATTGGTTTCAATTGGTTGCATCATTTGTGGTCATTTAGCTGACTGTGATTTGCAAAGGTAGAGTTCTGATCCCTCCCCCTCACCAGGTTTTCATGAATGAGTGAGTAGTGCTACAGCAACATATAAATGGCTCTGTAATGATGTCATTACACCAGCACTTCAAGTGACTGGGAACTTGCACGAGAGAAACTGGTTACAGTTCTTCCAGAACTCAGGAGCAGCCTGCCTGCCTGTCAGTAGATCTGCTAGAATCTGCCAGAATGGTGTCAGCTGTGGCTCAGGTTAGCACTCTCGCCTCTGAGTCAAAAGGTTGTGTGTTCAAGACCCACTCTCGAGAATTGAGCACAAAATCCAGGCTGACACTCCAGTGCAGTGCTAAGGGAGTGTGGCACTGGCGGAGAAGAGCAAGGGAATTCTCCCTGGTGTCCTGGCCAAAATTGATCCCTCAGCCAACATCACTGGACACTTATCATGTTGCTGTTCGTGGGACCGAGCTGTGCGCAAGCTGGCTGCTGCGTTTCCTACATTACACAATGACTATATTTCAAAAGTACTTCTTTAGCAGTAAGGTGCTTTGGGACATTCTAACGTTGTGAAAGGTACTATTTCTTTGGGTAGACTAGCATGGTCTTTCAGAATTTAGGATGGCAGCGGGGCTTGTGGCCTCACACGGAGAAGTTTAAAGAGGACAACAGTCCCAGGGCTGCAGCTCACTGAATCTTCATACAGTGGATCAGACAATAATAATTCATTGTCTAAACTACCTCGAGACATCACTTTGATGTGAAAGGTGTCACATAAATGCAAGTATTATTAATTATAGATATAATTTGAGCATTTTATTTCAACAAATAGCAACAGGGATTGCAGGATTATTAAGAAAAAGACCCAATCAGTCACAAATGCTCTATTAGCAATGTGATCTCATTTTTTCCCTCTGAGGAATACACTTAACCACTGTCAGGCCTCACTGCACTAATAATGTCATGCAATGTCATCCTGCTGAATGTGACAGAATCCGATTTTCATCAGTGGTGAAAGAATCAGGTAGCAGTGCAGGCGGAATAATAATTGTTTTAGGTGGTGTGTACATGACAGCTTGACTTTTTTCCTCCATGTACTACAGAATACACAATAGTACAGTACCGTGCTAACATCACTCTTACATGACTAACAAGCAATTTCTGAAATTCTTAAATAGAAAAGCTCATAATCTTACACTCTATAATAATGTCTTTTAATGCACTTTAAATGTGGAGTAAATAGAGGCAATAAAGGTCGCAGTAAAAGCAATGCTGGAAATCGGCAGGGTTTCATTTATGGGTCTGTAAAATAATATTGGATTGTATAAACTGGGATACATAAAGCTGATTAAAGTTTCTCACAAGTGGAAATGAATTATTTGTGGTGCATTTTAATCCATTTCTTTAACGTCCCTCTGCATCTAACTTCTCAGGCCGAGAGCTGAGGGTGCAGGTTAATAGGAAAGCATGCTGCTCAAACCGCCACACTGTACAGCAGGTCCCCACTGCAGAGTGATCAGTTTTTTTTACTACAGCGGAAACCCGGCACAGTTCACTGAACACGGAGGTGCCTCGGGTGTTTGGTGTATTTACTATTAGCCTCTCTTCCTCTGATGGGGGTCAGCACCGACTGGGATGCAGTTCCAGGATCACACTTACGCAGCCATTTTTCACAAGGCAGTGAAGGTCAGAAGGGTATTTGACCATGTGGGCCATCGCAGCTCAGCCCTCTTCTCCAATCAATGGCCACGCCTGCGCGGAGTAGGTCAGTGGGGAGCAATCACTCGGTGATTTTCTCCTCCCTCGGAATGAGGTGCCGAGGACAATTGCAACATCCCCACTGCCGCCCTAATTATTCTGTTTCAATCACCATTTTGTTACACATGCAAAAAATACATTTGACACTGCAGAGCAACGAAAAGTGTTATCAAACAAAGAGTCAGGTGCGTCACAGGTAAGGTGCAGAGTGAAACTCCTTCCACTCCATCCCTACTTTCTATTACATCACTGAGATTTCTCCAATTTTAACACAAGCCACAATAATTAACTTTGAGTGAGATTGGCATTTTCTGTCAACTTGTTCTGAACTATAGACAGTTTGGGGGTAGATTTTGATTCTGTGCGATAGTGTACGCCGGGTGATAATGAATCGGCAGCCCATTTTACATCTCTCCTGGTGGAAGTACAATTTGAGAGAGATGTAAAATGGGCTGCCGATTCGCTATAACCTACTTTACATTAGTGCACAAAGTCAAAATGACCCCCTTTGTGTTGTGGAATTGTGCCCACCAGGCAGCAGTTTGACACACCTAAAGGTCAATTCATGCAAGAACCCGACAGTCAGCAAACAGAGGGGGACTCCCTTCCCATTAGCCTCAGGCGTCAAAACTAAAATAACAGTGCGTTAGTTTAGCAACTCTGTGCAATCTAGTTCTTTCATATCCTTTCAGATAGACCATACCACCCTCTGGAGCTAAGCGGCATTTGTTGTGAAATAATTGGGACCTGCTCCCGACGCGTTGACCTTGCATTCACGCCTCTGAGCAGATGGAGAGGGTAAAGTCCAATTTCCGCAAAGGGGTGCAAAATGGGCAGTAGCGGATCGGCTAATGGAAAGGAAAATCGGGCGGGCTTTATAGCGGACGGTCGATCCACGGCCGCTCATTTAGTGCCCCAGCCAACGCTGAATCTCAGCCCCAGTCTTTTAAGAACCTAAACCTGCACTTTATAGGTACCATGTATACGTTAACATAGCCAGGTTTGACAATCAACTCCTAATTGCAGTATATAGGTCACATGGGATGCCTTTCCCAAAAGGTGGAGAATACTATTCTTAAGATAAAAATATTAGTCAGGTTTATTTACAGACTAACTAATGAATAGATGTTAAATTATACAGCAAAGTACAATACTTGAAAACAATGAAATTAAAATCAGTCCATAGCAATTAAAATACGTTCTAAAAATTGTATTTCTTCCTGAGCCCAATTAGCAACAAGATTTTGGGGTGAAGCAGTCAGGTTTGCCTCTTGGTAAACCTTCCAGAGGCAGTGTTATACACGGATGATGCAAATCTCAATTCACGCACAAAGTTCAGATTTCCTGCCAGAACTGCAGATAATGGGGGAATTCCCCAATACTTATTCGGCCCAAAGACCTCTGAAGTCAGAGCTGTCAGTCATTTATGATTGAAACGTAATCGTAAGAATTATTGTATAGAATGACAACGAGCAGGTTCTCGCACATCATCTGGTTTCCAAGTACAGGAAACTTTTGATTTACCGGCACCTAAATAACCGGAAATCTTGGTTAACCGGCAAAATTCAGGAGTAGGTTCAGGTAACTTTTATTACTTGCCTTCCTCCATGTGTTGCTGTGCAAGGGTGTGGCTGCAGCTGTTGCTAAGCTACAGAGATGCTTGCAACTTGTGGCCATTGTTTTGAACCTAAGCAACAGGGTTTGTTGCTTTATACGGAATTTTTGATGAACCGGCACCACGTCGGTCCCGTCCGTGCCGGATAAAAAAAAGTTTCCTGTACTTGTTAATACCATCGCCAGGTACAATTCAAACAGCATTTAGAATATAGCGTTTAATACTGATTCATTTCCCAATCAATCTACCCAGCCTGGTCCTGTGGAAAATACATCTCCCAACCTCAATTTTGAAATTCTACAAGGGTAATTGGCTTCCATTTTAATTCTAACTATTTCAAAACTATGTCAAATTAAATGTATTTTGTCACATGCTGACATTACAATCAGGTCCGTTCCTTCAGATTCAGTTTACATGTTCTGCTCACAATATAAAGACTCGGTTCATTGTGCCACATGAAGGGAAAGCTCTGTACAAATCTCTGCTTCCAAGCAGCCAATCTAAAGCATAAAACGGGCTGATGAAAAGAACTAATAAATCCGCATCTACAGTCTCATCCCTTTGGAACATTTAGATTGCAGAGCAATTCAGTAACTATACTTCATCTTTATCCAATTCTTATCATATTTATTTGCGCTGAAACTCAAAAAGTAGAATGTTAAATTCTTCCCAGTTTATAGGTTCTGATGACAGGTCATCGATCTGAAACGTTAACTCTGCTTCCCTCTCCACAGATGTTGCCTGACCTGCTGAGCGTTCCCAGCATTTTCTGTTTCTATTTTAATATAATGTTCAGGCCGCACTCCCAATCAGCTTCTTTACAACAACAAAAAATCCCTTTACTCTGAACTCACTTTCCACGGGATCTAATCACCACTCTGCAGACCCCTGATGTGATGTACTTTACTCCAAAAACCACGACTACTCCACGATCAGTTAATATGAGGAGCGCTCACTATGGACTGGGGAAAAAGACTTGCATTTATACAGCGCCTTTCACGACCACCGGACGTCCTAAAGTGCTTTACAGCCAATGAAGTACTTTTGAAGTGTAGTCACTGTTGTGATGTAGGATTTATAAGATTTGGGTTTTTTTCCCTCTTGAATCCTGAGAACTGGTTTAACCGGCTCTCAAGCAGTTACAGGTGCACTCAGTGTCGTCACCTGGTTGGGTGATTTTTTAATAATTTAATTTGTTAAGTTTTATTTAAAGTTTTATTGAGTTACAGTTGATTTGTTTAACCACCCAATCAAAAGAGTCACTCCGATTGGTCGAATTAAAATAGGCCCTCCTGGCAATAAATCCATTGGTTCAGTCATTTTTTAAAAATTTATTTTAAAATTTGAACATTTTATTTACTGTTATTGACATTACAGAGCTCAGGTCTCAGCTCTTTGTACAAAGTCACAAGCCATCATTGCCTACAAGGCAGAGGTCCCAGTCCCTGGTTGGGTGATTAGCGTTGCGCTGCGCAAGCCAGTGGGATGCCTCATTCTCAGCCAACTCCGTCATAAGAACGAGCAGATATTGGAAACATGCACAAGCTTGATGCAAAAATGCTTGGAGCTGCAATCACCCTTAATATGCTTCCAGTGATATGATTTCAAGAGATAAGTGGATTTGCAAACACGGCTGAAATTGACCTTAAAGGTACATAGCGATAAAATAATGTTTTGCTGCCCCCCTCCCACTAGCCCAGTGGGTAAATGTATCTACTGTTTGTGCCACTGAACCATTCAGACCAGGAAGGCTTCACATTTGACCCCTGGTCCGTGCTGAGTCAGCTACTCTCCGCTAACAAAATGGTGAGCACACTACATTTGTCCTTTGTGTGCTTGAGCGAGAGAGGGGGGGGGGCAGGAAATCAGCGAGGATTTCCACTTCTGGCCATGATCCAGTGTGTCCTGCTGGAAAGTGCTGGTAATGTTAGCCATGGCTCAGTTGGTAGCATACTTGCCTCTGAGTCAGAAGATTGTAGGTTCATAGTCCCACTCCAGAGACTCAAGCACAAAAATCTAAGCTGACACTCCAGTGCAGTACTGAGGGAGTGCTGCACTGTCAGAGGTGCCATCTTTCAGATGAAACGTTAGACTGAGGCCCCATCTGCTCTTTCAGGTGGACATAAAAGATCCCATGGCGCTATCTTGAAGAAGAGCAGGGGAATTATCCTTGGTGTTCTGGCCAATATTTATCCCTCAATCAATATCACTAAAACAGATTATCTGGTCATTATCACATTGCTGTTTGTGGGAGCTTGCTGTGCACAAATTGGCTGCCACGTTTCTTACATTACAACAATGACTACACTCCAAAAGTACTTCATTGGCAGTAAAGTGTATAGCACTTTGGGAGGTCCTGAAAGACGCTAAATAAGTGCAAGTCTTTCTTTTTTACAAAGCGGCAAGATACAGGTTCTCTCCTATGGTCCTCCACGTGCTGACTTCCTGACCTCAGCTGTGCCACAGTGCAGCCGCCTCGAACTGTCCCCCAGCAGAGGGAAGGGACAATCAGACAGACCGTAGAGCACATTCGCCACCTCCTCGGAGTCACTTTCAGAGTGTCACTGGTAAAATCTAGGAAGCACATTGCCCAACTTCCCTCACAGCATGGGGCATGTGTGGACCCAAGAAAATACCTCAACAACAGTATGAACCATCAACCAAAATATTCTTTACAATATTGGTATTTTTAATCCAGAAGCAAAACCAGGGCAACATTTTGTGGAAACCCTTTATTAAATACGTTGCATTTTTTAATTCTTGGAAACATACCATTGCTTTCTTGGAATATCCTTCCAAGAATATCTGATGTTTAATACATTTAAATATCTTATCCTGGCCCTTTAAAAATTGTGAATAATGAGTATTCTATACATTTATTTGCTTAATTTTTGACAAGTTTGTCTTTTCCTTGTATTTCAAGACTTTACATTCACATGGGTATTTTATGAAGCAACTGTACATACTTTGATTACATAGCGCTTGCAGGAGGAGCACATTGATACATTAAGGTTCCTTGGCATGAATATTTTACTGTGGAGAATTTAAATTATATATAGAATAATACATGGTCAGGGTGATCTAAAGACATGTATGTGGTTCTGCATTGGTTTTGGCCCAGGGTGTGCATGAGTGGAGAAGCCACAAAAACCAGCTAGGGAGCCATATATGTCTGCGATTCATTCTCTGACTGCTCGTTCTTGTAATATACTCGGGGCTGCTACTTTTTTTTTTCTTATTTCCTGCATGAAAAATGACCACAGTTACTTTCGGATGAGGTGATGAGACGGGAGGCTGTTGGCACCGACGAACAGCTGGTGTATCGTGTGGAAAAAGTTATACAAAAACAATCTGCATATTTGGATAGGCAAAGGTGCAGTTTACTGGGATATCGGCACAGGACAACGTTTTTTTTAAATTCGTTTATGGGATGTGGGCATCGCTGACAAGGCCAGCATTTATTGCCCATCTCTAGCTGCCCTTGAGAAGGTGGTGGTGAGCCACCTCCTTGAACCGCTGCAGTCCGTGTGGTGAAGGCACTCCCACAGTGCTGTTAGGGAGGGTGTTCCAGGATTTTGACCCAGTGACGATGAAGGATCGGCGATATACTTCCAAATCAGGATGGTGGGTGACTTGGAGGGGAACTTGGAGGTGGTGGTGTTCCCATGCGCCTGCTGCCCTTGTCCTACTAGGTGGAAGAATTTGCAGGTTTGGGAAGTGCTGCCGAAAAAGCCTTGGCGAGTTGCTGCAGTGCATCTTGTAGTTGGTACACACTGCAGCCACGGTACACCGGTGGTGGAGGGAGTGAATGTTTAAGGTGGTGGATGGGTTGCCAATCAAAAGGACTGCTTAATCCTGGATGGTGTCAAGCTTCTTGAGTGTTGTTGGAGCTGCACTCATCCAGGCAAGTGGAGAGTATTCGGTCACACTCCTTACTTGTTCCTTGTAGATGGTGGAAAGGCTTTGGGGAGTCAGGAGGTGAGACACTCGCCACAGAATACCTAGCCTCTGACCTGCTCTTGTTGCCACAGTATTTATGTGGCTGGTCCAGTTAAGTTTCTGGTCAGTGGTGACCCCGAGGATGTTGATGGTGGGGGATTTGGCGATGGTAATGCTGTTGAATGTCAAGGGGCGGTGGTTAGACTCTCGCTTGTTGGAGATAGTCATTACCTGGCACTTGTGTGGCGCGAATGTTACCTGCCACTTATCAGCCCATAATACTATTATAGTTAATCTTTGCACTTTGTTTAATTTATGCTTCCTCCTCTTGGCTTTGTTCCATCATGCTGCCTCACACCATCGGACCTTCTCCTTTACTGGGTGAGTGGCAGACTTTGGATTGCAGGTTTCTCAGTGCTTCTCTGTTACTTGCTCAGAGCATGATATTACCCCACAGGGTGTAACTGGTCCAGCAGCCTTTCCTCTCCCCCGAGGCTGAATGATTGCCCACAATCGTGCAGCACTGCTACCTAGCAGCCAACCGTGGGAGCTGATGAAAGTCACCCAGAGAAGTTGGCCAAAACAGATTGACAATCAAGTACTCCACTGCTAGAGATACTGGGCTTCCTTATAATGTAAATTTGTCTTGAAAGGAACAATTACCATCAGAATAATTCACCCACAGTACAACTGTTGCACTAATGAAGTCTGCTCCTAAAATATTTGGTATTATGCGTAATTTTGAAGTGGTTTGGTGATCAATCAATAAATTAAGCAGAACAATTCAAAAGACCAACAGTTGCTGAGGCACGTCTCCAGTGTAAATTATTGAAGATGCTCTGCTAATAAAGCAGTCTAATTTAAAAATAATTGTAGCTGCCAGTATTCATTGAGCATCTATTGATCTATCTAATAATTTTAGGAGTTAATTTCTGATGTGATCTTATCAATTGAATGGGGTTTTGGTGATCCCCCAACTCTGCATAGACACGCGCTGTATGTATCAGTGTAATATGAATAAAAAAGTTAACAAATATAATTATTAATATTATGTTTTGGAAATATTAATTCATATTTACATTCTGAGGAACTCGCAGCTTATTTTTTTCTGCTGTTATTATGTAAAAAATTATAAAATATCTGGATTAGAATCATTGATGATGAACATTCATAACATATTGGACCTGGTTTTGCGGTCGGCAGTGAGCGTTTTGCACTGGGAGTCCCTGTCAGCCAATTATCCAAAAAGCACAGCATCCTCTACAGGGCATCTGGGAGCTGTGTGAGCAGGACAAGCAACTGTGTATCTCCTTAACCAATCAGATTGAAGGATTGTTAATGAGCAGCGCAGAGTCTGAACCAGGAAGTGTCAGTTAGAATGTTTAAATCAACGTGAAATCAGGTACAGAATGCAAAATAATGAGAGGGAAAGAAAGATAGCAAAATACTGCAGATGTTGGAAATCCGAAATAACAACAGAAAATGCTGGAAAAACAGAGGGAAAGAAAGATTGGATTAAGAGAGAGAGACAGAAAGAAAAAGTTTTTTGAAATTTTTATTTTTTATTTTTTTATATCTCCAACAATAATTTAAGTCTGTAGGAATGAGATTCCACACTTGTTAATTTTCAGTGCCAAAGAGGTTGTTTGGCAGTAATTAAAACTGATCACACCATTAAAAGGGTACTTACACTGGAATGGACAAGCCCTAACTTTTTCTGACGAGTTTAGTGGGTATATATCCGGTAAGTAAAGCAACTTCACATCGTTCCATGTATTTCAATGGCGAGTCTCTCAGCGAGATACCATTTTTGCACAGCTTCTGGAGGAGCAGGGCATCTCGGACAGCAACTTCCTGATTTACATATTTAACTGGGCATGAGCGGTTACTGGAAGTTGCTGTCCAATTTACACGTTAATAACGGTGAACACTGTTAGCCTCCCCATTATTTTTACCACAAAATCCAGCCCATAGTTTTATGGTATTTATGGCTCACATACATGATCCTGTATTGAGTATATTTTCATTTTATAAACAAGTTTTAATGGATAGCCTCCATTTCATGACGATAAATGTGTATTTTTTTCCCTTTTATTTGTCATCCTTTCTAAAGCTTTGCCTTCTCCACACTTACCTAGTTGTGACCACTGTTAACGTGACTTAGTACTGAACAACAGAAGTCCTGCTTTGTGGGTCTGATTGGCCTACCTTATCTCACCCTCCCATTTTTCACCCTCCCATTAAGAGCATAAATCACAAGGGAAGGCTTTTACCTCATGTTGTTGAATAAGAAATATAGTAGTCATACTTGAAGGTAAGTTATGACTAACAGCAGCTATCAAAAGGAAACATTGGAGGCTAGTTTCAGAAAATGTTTGACTGTCAAGATATTTGCAGTTTTCAACTGTCCTTTGTTGAGATTTTGCAACTCATTTTCAGTTAGGAACTTTCAATTTTTTTCAACTCATAGGAGTGCGGTGATAACAAAATTGTGGGAAAAGGTGAACAACACATTTCGGTCAACGAAATACAAAAAACAACCAAACCCTGTATATTGCACCAGTGTATCTTTAGAGCATAACTTCAGTTAAGGTAACAAAACACAAAAAATGGAAAATAAAAAGCTCTGCGAAACTATTCATTGACATGAGTCATTACAATCCTTTTTTTTTAGGCCCTTGATTCAAATCCACTACTGGCTCCATCAGGGACCATTGATCAGCTAGGCCAAGGGTGTCCAGCTTTTGTCTTCAAAACAAGAGCAATTTGCATTTATACAGCGCCTTTAACGTAGAAAAAAATCCCAAAACGCTTCACAGGCCACAAGTGTACCATTGCGCCTTATGGCCGTATATCGGGGGAAAAATTCGGTATCGACCATTTTTGGGGTCCTAACATCGCCTGGGCGCTAACTTTAGCACCTGGCGCTAATTAGCGCCGGCGACCGCAAAATTGAGTTTTAGCGCCCCACTTCCTTCTCAGGGCACTAACGTCGGAGAGTGGGCCGGAGACTTCAGCCGCGCCGTACACTGGGCCGTGCAGCACTGCCACATTCAAAGGCTTCTTCCCTCTCTTAAAGGGAAGGGCAATCGTTGCAGGCTCTGCAATTTAAAAAGTAACTACCTGGACCACCAAGGCAGCCGCGATCCCGCACGATCAGCCCGGCACTCAAGCCAAGTGCCAGGCTGATCAATCACGGGCAGGAACCCGCGATAAAAACTAGAACAGGAAAGGTAACTTTTTTTCCCCCACTTACCTCGACCACCTCTCCTTTAATCATCGCCCCCGAAGCGGCCGGCTGCCCGGCGCACGCCTCCTGCAGCTGTTGGCGTTTCGACCGGCACTGCTGCAGGGGGCGGAAGTCAATTTCGGGTCCGGGGTGCTACCGGGGCGATGTGGACGCTGATGACATCACAATCTCCAGGCGAAGGAAATCAGGGCGCAACGCCATAGCGCCGCCGCAAAACACCCGCCGAATATAGCGGGAGTCGATGTCAGTGCCGCGCCCGGTTACAAAGCCATTTGCGCCCCATTAATGCCCGTGGGGGCATGAACAGGAGGCACAAAGGCACTCAATTTCACCCCATAATGTTTAAATCCACCTTCCCACTAAGTTGCGTATATCACAAACTTCTGACACAAACAGATTTTGGTGGATAAATCTTAAATTAAAACAGCACTAAAGACAACTCATTCCAAATCTCCAGGCCCATGACATTAAAACAGGATAAACCAGCAAATAAGAGTGAGAAGCACAGAGTTGTCTGGGCTTTGCAGGTCAGATTGCCAGGGCTTGGTGTCACATGTGGCCCTGGGGCTGCAGGTTGATTCCATTGGGCAAGGCCATTTCCATTATTTAAACACTTGACGCTAACCTCCCTGGTCCAAAATCAATCCGGAATCAGCTGCACAGTACAGCTAGCTAAACACATTACAGGAAGAGGTTCAGATTTATTATCTGATTTACCCATTTTAAAAATAGGGTAAGTTAAATTGGGGATACCAATTCCCACTGAAGAGAAACTGGAAGTAATAAAGTCTATGCAGCCTGGCAAGGATCAAAATTCTGATGACTTCCCCTGCTACTTTCAGAGAAAACACTCATCCGAATTGTGTCCCTTTTCCCCAGATCTAAGTTGCATGCAGAGTTGCCAAATTGTTTGAAGAGAGAACATTGTTAAGATTAAGTCCAAATGTTAGAGACATTTTGGAGAAACTTTGAAACAACGTGGTTCAGAGAGTGAGAACAAAACACAACCACAGCATTAACCTTTGTATCGCTTTGCGTTTCCGGTGTACTGTGGTTCATTTAAACGGTTGGTGTCCCTGCAGTAGTGGTTGTTTAGTGGCGGAAAAAATAGAAATGAAAGCTTAAAACATCCCCCAACATACAAGATAATAGACATCTCCCTTAATTTTGGGAACCTCGATCAAGACTCATAAAACTCCTGAGAGTTTTCACATCAGTTCTTTTCTTGGAGGTGTGGAGTGACATTATAATGTCCCTAATACACAGCTATCTGTCTCACAGAGACCCATATTCTTTATACAATGGTCACTGCAACATGTTGTTTAGACATAAGACAATATTGTCTCAATCAATTCAAACATTTCAGATGGACAAATACTCTGAGGGTTAATAACCTTTGAGGCTTCTTTAATATTATCCATCCTTATTCAATGTATCTGTCTCTGGTCTTGTTACTCCCCTCGAAGAGGCAATATACCCTGCAGGACTGAATGGAACTTTTTATTCAAGAACGTGCAGAGAGCAGGATTTAGCCAAGTTTTTATTAGCTGAACCAAGATTCCAAAGTAAATGTAGATCTCAATTCCCCCATTTTGTCTTTCACTGAGGCATTGAGCAGAAGAGACTGCTCCCAATCTTTTAGTCAGGAAGAACTAGCATTGATGTAGCACCTTATCACATCCTCAGGACTTCACATGCAATTAATTACTTTTTTAAAAGAAGCTTTTACTGTTGTTGTGCAGGTAAACATGGCAGCCAATTTACACACAAGATCCCACAGACTGCAAATGCGATTAATGGCCAGTTAAAGAAAGGAGGGAAGGGGAAGATAGGAGACAGGGGTGAGCTGGTAGGCCAAAGGAGAAGATGGGGTCTTTTTTTAATATTCTTTTTCTCTCCCTCGCCCCTTCATGCCTCTCCTGTTCTCTTTTCCCCTCTCCATCCTCTCCCTCCTGTTTCCATTCTCCCTCTTTCCTCTTTCCCTATTCTTCTTCCAGTTGCAATTCTGACCTCTTTCCCCTCACCTCCATCTTTCCTCTCCGCCCACTTTAAGAAAGAAAGAACTCACAATTATATAGCACCTTTCAGATCCTTAGGACATCCCAAATTGCTTCACAGCCAATGAAGTACTTTTGAAATGAAGTCACAGTTGTAATGTAAGGTAAGGCAGCAGCCAATTTGTGTGCACAGTATGATCCCACAAACAGCAATGAAATAAATGATCTGGTTTTAGTGGTACTAGTTGAGGGATTAATATTGTCCAGGACACTTGGAGAACTTCCACATTTAATTTTTGGTTTAACATCTCATCCAGTACTGCACTGAGGTGTCAACCTGAATTATGTGCTCAAGTCTCTTGAGTGGGGATTGAACCCACCACCTTCTGACTCCGAGGCAACTGTTACCACTGAGCCAACACTGACAGCTATCCCCCACAGTCTCCCTCCACTGCTCTCCTTTCTCCTGCTCCCCCTTCTCCACCCTGTTCTCCACACCAGTCCTACTTCCCTCTACTCCTCCCCTCTATTCTCCGCATTCATAGAATCATCGAAAGTTACAGCACGGAAGGAGGCCATTTCGGCCCATCGTGTCCGCGCTGGCCGACAAAGAGCTATCCAGCCTAATCCCACTTCCCAGCTCTTGGCCCATAGCCCTGCAGGTTACAGCATCCCAAGTGCACATCCAAGTACTTTTTAAATGTGGTTAGGGTTCCTGCCTCTACCACCCTTTCAGGCAGTGAGTTCCAGACCCCCCCAACCCTCTGGGTGAAGAAACTGCCCCTCAAATCCCCTCTAAACCTTCCCCCAATTACTTTAAATCTGTGCCCCCTGGTTTTTGATCCCTCTGACAAGGGAAATAGGTCCTTTCTATCCACTTTATCTATGCTCCTCATAATTTCTATACAGCGCAATAAGGTCTCCCCTCAGCCTTCTCTGTTCCAAGGAAAACAGACCCAGTCTATCCAGTCTTTCCTCATAGCTAAGATTCTCTACTCCCGGCAACATCCTTGTAAATCTCCTCTGTACTCTCTTTAGTGCAATCACATCTTTCCTGTAATGTGGTGACCAGAACTGCACGCAGTATTCTAGTTGAGGCCTAACTAGTGTTTTATACAGTTGACGCATAACCCCCCTGCTCTTGTATTCTATGCCACGGCTAATAAATGCAAGCATTGCATATGCTTTCTTAACCACCTTATCTACTTGGCCTGCTACTTTCAGGGATCTGTGGACATGCACTCCAAGGCATTACCCCCTCTCCCCTTTCCTCCCTCCTCCCCCCCTCCTCTTGATGGCCCCCTCTTTTCTCTGTTCCAACAAAACAGCTTCAGTGCTTCAGAAGCTTCTGGCAGCTTCTAGTTTTTGAGGAAGTAATAAATGGATCAACCAAACATTAAAGTATTTGGGCCCACTTGTAGCAACAACATTAATAGTGAAAGGTAAGGTTGGGGTCTGACTAATTTCGGGTGGTTTGGATTCTGGCTGAGGCCCACAGGTGAGTCCAGGAGGTGGGGTCGGAGGCGATCAGGAGGGGGCGAGAGTGGGCCAGTAGTAGCCGCAGTCTTAATGTGGAGGCAGCAGGAGGAGGCCTGCTCCTCCGGGCTCTATACTAAGGCAAGTTAAAAAAAAAATCCTGCTGGCGGTTTCCACAGACTCCAGCGGTTCTTTTAAGGACCACTGGTTAGGCTGCTGCAGAGCCTGAAAAAGTAGTCGGAGCTTGCGACAATGCAAGCTCCGACTACCTTTAACCAATTTCACAAGCCGGTCCAGAAACGGGCGCAGGAGTCTCATTCAGATATCGAAATGAGGCCTGCACTCATTTCAGGAAGCCGCTGTAATAAAAAGGCCCTGCCGAATTTAGCAGTAGCATGGGCGCCCGTGCAAATCGCGTGTGGGCCTTCCCACTGCTAAATTTGTCATCGTTGTGTCTGTTTTATGCCCATAAAATAGGCACATGAATGTTGGATTTAGGCCCAATGTCTTTGACAATCTGTCCCTTAGTATCTAATTTTAATTGGAATAAGGCGTAGGAAAATCCCAAATGACAAGCATCTCGAGACAGTGTTTGTAATTCTCCGATCGGTGATAATGGATGAAACTTTCTCCACAGACTTATTACTAAACTGGTTGATGGGTTTTAGTAACTCTGCACAACATACCTCAGAGCCAAATAAGAGCTACTGAAAGGTGGACACCATAGACGAAGTCAGATCCTGATCAGTAAATACGGTTATGAGTAATTTGTCCCAGAGGCCACTAAATTTGCTGCTTATTTTCCGTCAGGTCAGATATTAAAAACTTTTCTATCTGTCCACATACGTCGTTGTCTTTTGGCATATGAGTCAGATTGCAGCTATTTTTGTTAAGTGCCACATGATAAATTGTTGATGCATTTGAGACAAAACACAGTGCACTTTTGTGGTTGACTTTTGTGCCAAAAATGTTCCAACCGTGTTGATGGCTCTCAATAGTGGGTATTTGTGTCTTGTTGCAGTGGAATGCTCGTTATAAACTTGTGTACTGTTTCACAACCAATGAGGAGAATATAGAGTTCACCATATGTAGATGAAATTTCCCTGAATACCATCTGTGCAAAGTGGAAAAAAAAGTCATTTGCATAGATCAGATTGCTCTGTGCTGGTATTAAGGCAGCAACTGTCAATTAATGCTGCTGAATTCTAATTGGTGTCTTTTTTTATGCTCCATTGCAAAAACCTTTCCTTCAGTAGAGGTTTGTGTTTTGTGGTGACGTTGAATGTTAGTTGCATTTTGTTCCCCCCTCTCAAAGCTGGTGGAAAATCTGCAAAGTGCCCATCCACCCGCAATCTGGACAGCTGGCCAGGATATTTCAATTGAGGATCAATCAAAAACTGGTGGTCATCTCCACCTGGTGTAAAGAAGCTAAGTTTTTTTAAAAAACTGTTTTGCTGCAGTTTTTCCCTCCTCTCTTCCAGTACCTCACCCATGCTTCATTTAATGAATGTTGGCAGGCCATTGGACGATGGAGCGCATTACAAATGAGCCTAATTCTGATGCTCCCCCCCCACACACACACACGCAAAGTTCCAACAGGGATCACTGAATTGCAAGCCAGAGTGAGAACCCTGGATGATATCCACCCCCGCCACCCACCCCCCACAACTCAGTGACGCTAAGGCTGATAATAATGCCCTCACCACCTAGCTGAGGTCAGCTAATCTCAGACTGGGGAATGAAGAGGATTTGACAGTTTTAATAGTGGAAGTTAATTGTGCAACCAAGAGGCAGTAACAGCTTCACAACATATCATGTTTTTTGTGGTTTGATGCAAATTAGCATTATTTGTGTAAACTGTTAACTTTGGATACAGGACTGTAGAATGTACAGGAATAAATAGAACAACTGTTGAGACATCTGTCTTCAATGTGGCTAACCATAAACCCTGATGGTGCTTGCACAGAATACGTGATAAAGCCCAGTGCTCACATCTGGGGGATGACACATTGAGTGTGTAGCCAGCTCCAGATGTCCAAAGCCTCCTTATGCAGCACATTCATTACTAAAAACTAAATTATGTAATTATCTTCAGTTAGCTGTCTGCATATTTATGTGCATTTTTCCCCCACAGATATCAAGAGAAACAGTTATAATCTTAATTTTTCTTTAAATTTCCCTGGAAAATTATATGTTAAAATTACAAATTGAATCAGTCCTGTGGATAGAGAAACTATCCTTTCATTGACAATGCACTCCAGATGGTATTACAGGGAATCAATCTATCTGAATTCTGCATTGCCAGCAAGTATGTAGGTTTACTGTGTCACTATGTGCAGGGTTATAAATTGGATAAAAATAGCTTCTGGCTTGAAACGCTGGACTCCTCCATTTTTCCAGTATGTCTTCAGTACTTGATGACATCGTAGGAGTCATTTCCTGATGTGGCGCACCCACCAGGGAGCCTCATTGCCTGGAGTGCACGTCAAAATTTTGGGCTGATGATTTTCAGACCACCCATTAAAAATCCATGCCCTACCCACACCCGAGATTCTGATATGCACTGCCAAGCAGACGAGGCTGCTTGCCCAAACCCAAAGTTGGAAACTTTTCTTCTAAGTGTTCCTTCTTGTTCAATTATTTTTGCTATAAAAGAAAGCTGGTTCATTTACTACAGCTCGGAGCGATAGGACACAGCTTCGGATCTGAGTTCCTGGGCTCAGCTGGAAATGATTTTGCAGGCAAGGTCTCTATCCTGAGAGGGGCAAGAAACGTAGGAAGAGGCAGTGGATTTGCGTCATTCATGCTTACCATCTACTAGTTGGTCACAGAGTGGTATTGGGTGGGTTGGAGCGGAGATCAGTAGCAGGTTGCTACCTCCCCTGGGAGACCCAATACAGGCCAGAAAATAAAAATTGCCATTGGCGACCAAAGAAAAGTTGTAGCCTTTGATTGACATTTTTCTATGTGGATTCCACTCTCACTAATAACATAATGTCAGGGAGCCAAGAATGTTATGTCTCAGAGCAAGGTTGTCCCATGTAAATGAGATCTGCACTTATTTTATGTTTCCCATCAGTGAAGACATTTATTGATTACTATCCATTCATACTGTGATTAGCAGGGTGAACTTAATCTGCTTTTAGAGTTAAATTCATAAGTTGTACAATGTTTTTAAGATTAAAGGCATAACTGTTAATGTGCAGGAGTAGGATTTGTGGATTGGGAATAACCAGGTGGTTAAAAAAACACTGAGCACGAACTCAATGTCCATAATTTTCTCAGTGAGTGACAAGAACCAGTTTAAAGTCCCAATCCACATGAAGGTAATTGTAATGTTAAAAAGAATTGTTTGCTACTATTAACAGAAAGTCTGTGCTCTGTGAGCAACACTCACACCCAAGCTTCTAAACACAAAGCTTTATAAAACTACAAACAGCTTCGAACCCACACCTAATTATCACTGTTGTTGAAAAAGGTTTTATTTTGTGAAAGAGAAAAGTGCACTGATGCATTCACTGGGTCTGTGAGTCCGCCCCTGTGAAGGGAGCCAGATTTACTAGTATAAATACTCACAGAAGCCAGCCTTCCATAACCTGAATTAAAGCAAAGCCAAAATATAAAACAACAACAGAAAATGCTGGAAATAGTCAGCAGGCCAGGCAGCATCCATGGAACGAGAAACAAAGCCAACATTTCAGGCCGATGACCCTTCATCAGAATATAAAAAGCAGATTTCCAAGTGCCTTATTCTGCATTGGCATTTTGGGTCTGTTTCTATGACTTCACACTGCTGGTGGGGAGCACGTAACAGGAAATAATGTGCGCACGCCCATGATTTTCCCTCTATTAATTTTAAGGTGTGAAAAATCGTGGCCCGTGCACTGGTACGTGCAACTGGAGACAAGGCTCACAGCGGTAGCGTGAACTTAGAAAACTGACACCTTTGTGTATTATATGCTTTTATTCACTAACACATTTTGCATCTATGAAAATCAGTCACTTCAGCACTCCAATTACTTTCCTCAGAATAAAGGGAGTTGAAAGTGTTAGTATTCCATGACTCCGAACAGCACTCATAGCAGCTCAGGCTATGAATAACTGGTATTTGTCAGCTGTTTTGCCAACTGCCCGATGACACTATTGTGAGTATAAGCAATGATCACATTGAGGAAAGAGAGGCACCCATCAGGATTTGCCAGTTAGTTTTATACATTTGTGACAAATGCGTTCATAGAATCATAGAATGGTTACATCACGGAAGGCAGCCATTCAGCCCGTTGAGCCCGTGCCGGCTCTCTGCAAGAGCACTTCAGCTAGTCCCACTCCCCCGCCCTTTCCCCGTAGCCCTGCAAATTTGTTTCCTTCGGGTACTTATCCAATTCCCTATTGAAAGCCGTGATTGAATCTGCCTCCACCACCCTTTCAGGCAGTGCATTCTAGAACCTAACCACTCGCTGCGTAAAAAAGTTTCCCCTCATGTCGCCTTTGGTTCTTTTGCCAATCACCTTAAATCTGTGTCCTCTGGTTCTCGACCCTTCCGCTAATGGGAACAGTTTCTCTCTACCTACTCTGTCCAGATCCCTCATGATTTTGAATACCTGTATCAAATCTCCTCTCAACCTTCTCTGCTCTAAGGAGAACAAACCCAGCTTCTCCAGTCTATCCACGTAACTGAAGTCCCTCATCTCTGGAATCATTCTCGTAAATCTTTTCTGAACCCTCTCTAAGGCCTTCACATCCTTCCTAAAGTGTGGTGCCCAGAATTGGACACAATACTCCAGTTGAGGCTGAACCAGTGTTTTATACAGGTTTATCATAATTTCCACGCTTTTGTACTCTATACCTCTATTCATGAAGCCCAGGATCCCATAAGCTTTTTTGACTGCTTTCTCAACCTGCCCTGCAACCTTCAACGATTTGTGCACATATACCCCGAAATCTCTCTGTTCATGCACCCACTTTAGGATTGTACTCTTTAGTTTATATTTCCTCTCTTCATTCTTTCTACCAAACTGTATCACTTCACACTTTTCTGCATTAAACTTCATCTGCCACATGTCTGCCCATTCCACCAGCCTGTCTATATTCTTTTGAAGTCTATCACTATCCTCCTCACTGTTCACTATAATTACAAGATATAACAGCTCAAAACTGGGCATCCATGAGGTGCTGTGGGCCACCAGCAGCAGCAGAATTGTATTCCACCACAATCTGTAACCTTAAGGCTGGCATATCCCTCACTCTACCATTACCATCAAGCCAGGGGACCAACCCTAGTTCAATAAGGAGTGTAGAAGAGCATGCCAGGAGCAGCACCAGGCATACCTAAAAATGAGGTGCCAACCTGGGGAAGCTGCAACACAGAACTACATACATGCTAAGAAGCAGAAGCAGCATGCTATAGACAAGGCTAAGCAATCCCACAATCAACAAATCAGATCAAAGCTCTGCAATCCTGCCATATCCAGTCACGAATGGTGGTGAACCATTAAACAACTAATGGGAGGAGGAGGCTCTATGAATATCCCCATCCGCAATGATGGTGGAGCCCAGCACGTGAGTGCAAAAAACAAGGCTGGAGCATTTGCAACCATCTTCAGCCAGAAGTGTCGAGTGGATGATCCATATCGGCCTCCTCCTGAGGTCTCCATCATCATAGAAGCCAGTCTTCAGTCAATTCGATTCACTCCACGTGATATCACGAAACGGCTGAGCGCACTGGATACAGTAAAGGCTGTGGGCCCCGACAACATCCCAGCTATCGTGCTGAAAACTTGTGCTCCAGAACTAGCCACGCCACTAGCCAAGCTGTTCCAGTGCTGCTACAACACTGGCATCTATCCGACAATGTGGAAAACTGCCCAGGTATGTCCTGTCCACAAAAAGCAGGACAAATCCAATCTGACCAATTACAGCCCCATCAGTCTACTCTCAATCATCAGCAAAGTGATGGAAGGTGTCGTCGACAGTGCTATCAAGCGGCACTTACTCACCAATAACCTACTCACTGATGCCCAGTTTGGGTCCCGCCAAGACCACTTGGCTCCAGACCTCATTACAGCCTTGGTCCAAACATGGACAAAGGAGCTGAATTCCAGAGGTGAGGTGAGAGCGACTGCCCTTGACATCAAGGCAGCATTTGACCGAGTGTGGCATCAAGGAGCCCTAGTAAAACTGAAGTCAATGGGAATCAGGGGAAAACTCTCCACTGGTTGGAGTCATACCTAGCACAAAGGAAGATGGTTGTCGTGGTTGGATATCAATCATCACAGCCCCAGGACATCACTGCAGGTGTTCCTTAGGGCAGTGTCCCAGGCCCAACCATCTTCAGCTGCTTCATCAATGACCTTCCCTCCAACATAAGGTCAGAAATGGGGATGTTCGCCAATGACTGCACAGTGTTCAGTGCCATTCGCAACTCCTCAGAAAATGAAGCAGTCCATGCCTACATGCAACAAGACCTGAACGACATTCAGGCTTGGACTGATAAATGGCAGGGAACACTCGCGCCACACAAGTGCCAGGCAATGACCATCTCCAACAAGTGAGAGTCTAACCACCGCCCCTTGACATTCAATGGCATTACCATCACCAAATCCCCCACCATCAACATCCTGGGGGTCAACATTGACCAGAAACTTAACTGGGCCAGCCACATAAATACAGTGGCAACAAGAGCAGGTCAGAAGCTAGGTATTCTGCGGCGAGTGTCTCACCTCCTGACTCCGCAAAGCCTTCCCACCATCTACAAGGCACAAGTAAGGAGTGTGATGGAATACTCTCCACTTGCCTGGATGAGTGCAGCTCCAACAACACTCAAGAAGTTCGACATCATCCAGGACAAAGCAGCCCGCTTGATTGGCACCCCATCCAGCACCTTAAGCATTCACTCCCTCCACCACTGGCGTACCGTGGTTGCAGTGTGTACCATCTACAAGATGCACTGCAGCAACTCACCAAGGCTTCTTCTGCAGCACCTCCCAAACCCGCGACCTCTTCCACCTAGAAGGACAAGGGCAGCAGCCGCATGGGAACACCACCACCTCCAAGTTCCACAGCATCCTGACTTTTAAAAAAATTCATTTAAGGGATCTGGGCATCGCTGGCAAAGCCAGCATTTACCATCCATCCCTAATTGTCCTTGAGAAGGTCGTGGTGAGCCGCCTTCTTGAACCACTGCAGTCCATGTGGTGAAGGTACTCCCACAGTGCTGTTAGGGTGGGAGTTCCAGGATTTTGACCCAGCGACGATGAAGGATCGGCGATATACCTCTAAGTCAGGACTTGGAAGTATATTACTGCTCCTTCATCGTCGCTGGGTCAAAATCCTGAAACTCCCTCCCTAACAGCACTGTGGGAGTACCTTCACCACATGGACTGCAGTGGTTCAAGAAGGTGGCTCACCAGCACCTTCTCAAGGACAATTAGGGATGGATGGTAAATGCTGGCTTTGCCAGCGACGCCGAGATCCCATGAACGAATAAAAAAAAAGTTTTGTGTCATCTGCAAATTTTGAAATTGTGCCCTGTACACCCACAACCAAGTCATTGATATATATCAAGAAAAGCAGTGGTCCTAGAACCAACCGCTGGGGAACACTACTGTATACCATCCTCCAGCCTGAAAAACAACCGTTCACCACTACTCTCTGTTTCCTGTCACTGAGCCAATTTCGTTTCCACGCTGCCACTGTCCCTTTTATTCCACGAGCTTCAACTTTGCTGGCAAGCCTATTATGTGGCATTTGTCAAATGCCTTTTGGAAATCCATGTACACCACATCAACCGCATTACCCTCATCAAACCTCTTTGTTACCTCAACAAAAAACTTGATCAAGTTGGTTAAACACGATTTGCCTTTAACAAATCTGTGCTGGCTTTCCTTAATTAATCCACACTTGTCGAAGTGACTGTTAATTTTGTCCCCGATTATTGTTTCTAAAAGCTTCCCCACTATCGAGGTTAAACTGGCCTCGGGTTTATCTTTACACCCTTTTTTGAACAAGAGTGTAACATTTGCAATTCACCAGTCCTCTGGCACCACCCCCGTTTCTAAGGAAGATTCGAAGATTATGGCCAGTACCTCCGCGATTTCTTCCTTCACTTCCGTTAGCATCCTAGGATGCATCCCATCTGGTCCTGGTGACTTATCTACTTTAAGTACAGCCGGCCTTTCTAGTACCTCCTCATTATCAATTTTTATCCCATCCAGTATCTCCTCTACCTCCTCCTTCACTATGTCTATGGCAGCATCTTCTTCCTTGGTGAAGACAGATGCAAAGTACTCATTTAGCACCTCAGTCATACCCTCTGCCTTTGTGCGTAGGTCTCCTTTTTGGTCCCTAATTGGCCCCACCCTTCCTCTTACTACCCGTTTACTATTTATATGCCTATAGAAGACTTTTGGATTATCTTTGATGTTAGCTGCCATTCTATTCTCATACCCTCTCTTTGCCCCTCTTCATTTCTTTTTCACTTCTCTTCTGAACTTTCTATATTTAGCCTGATTCTCAGATGTATTCTTGACCTGACCTCTATCATATGCGCTCTTTTCCTGTTTAATCTTACTCTCTATCTCTTTCATCATCCAGAGAGCTCTGACTTTAGTTGCCCTACCTTTCCCCCTAGTGGGAATATACCTCAACTGTAGCCAAACTATTTCCTCTTTAAAGGCAGCCAATTGTTCCATTACAGTTTTGCCTGCCAATCTTTGATTCCAATTTACCCAGGCCAGATCCGTTCTCATCCCACTGAAATTGGCCGTCCTCCAATTAAGTATTTTTACTCTAGATTGCTCCCTGTCCTTTTCCATAGCTAATCTAAACCTTATGATACTATGATCACTGTTCCCTAAATGTTCACCTACTGACACTTGCTCCACTTCACCTACCTCATTCCCCAGAACCAGATCCAACAATGCCTCCTTTTTCGTTGGGCCAGAAACATACTGATCAAGAAAGTTCTCCTGAACACACTTCAGAAATTCTTCCCCCTCTCTGCTCTTTACCCTATTACTATCCCAGTCTATATTAGGATAGTTGAAGTCCCCCATTATTACTACTCTATAGTTCTTACATCTCTCTGTAATTTCTCTGCAAATTTGCTCCTCCATATTTCTCCCACTAGTTGGTGGTCTATAGAATACACCTAGTAGTGTAATGGCACCTCTATTATTTCTTAACTCTGGCCATATAGATTCTGTCCTTGACCCCTCCAGGACATCATCTCTCCACCTCCGATCTTTCCTTCCCTATCTTTCCTGAACCCGCTCCCAACCCGCCTCCAACCAATCTTCCCGGGAGTCGGGTCCCTGATTTGCGCAGGGACCCGACTCCTAGCAGCGGGAAGAGGATTATAGCCACTTAACTGCCTGTTACCAAGTAGTTAACAGGCAATTAAGAGGCTTTTCCCAATTTTTTACTGCTGCTGCGGGCTTCCCGACGTTGAGGAACCCTGCCAGGGTAAGTGAGGCATGCTGTGGGTCTGTTGTTATGTTGGTGTTTGGATGACAGCTGCAGAAGTGGTGTGAAGGGTGCAATGGGACAATGGTTTGTATCAGAGGTAAGGAAATGTTGGGAAAGTCATTTTTAATGTGGTTAGATGTTTCTGTAGGTGACTAGCTGTGAAGTGTTTGTGTAGCCTCATCTCATCGGGAGAAATGACAGATGGCTTCTGCAATCTCAGCTGACAGCTGCCATCTGTTTTATCCTAAGTAGAGAGTAAATGGAGAGCCTAGATGCAAGGGCTCACCTTTGGACAGTGATTGTCAGTATTTGACAGCACCTCAATGCTGTCAAACACGGTCAAATCATCTGTCAAACAAGTGTGGTGCATATGCCTTTAAGAAAACCAGCAGATGAAGCGTCATCAACTGACAGCATCTGACATCGGCTTTCCCGTAATTGGCCAGCAAGCCCGCAGGGCGGGCTTAACAAGGCCAATCAGGGCAAAATAGCATCTGTTCGTCAGACGTCGCTGGGGGCGCGACTAGAACCCGGAAGGCAGCAGTCCTGCCCCCAACTCGTCTCGGTAAGTAAAATCCAGCCCCATATATCCAGGAATATTTAATATCCAATTCTGCCCTTTTTTGAGCTAGGTCTCTGTTATTTCCACGATATCATATTCCCATGTGGCTATTTGCACCTGCAGCTCACCAACCTTGTTTACTATGCTTTGTGTGTTCACATACATACATTGTAAACCTATCTTAGACCATCTGTGTTCTCTCTTAGTTTGACCCCACCTAATACCTTACTATTTCTTACTTTAGTGCTAGCCGTCCCTCCCAATCCTTTGTGCCCTTTGTTTCTCTTTCTAATGCAACATCCTGGTGCCCATCCCCCTGCCAACTTAGTTTAAACCCTCCCCAACAGCACTAGCAAACCTCCCTGTGAGGATATTGGTACCGGCTCTGTTGAGGTGCAACCCGTCTGGCCTGAGCAGGTCCCACCTCCTCCAGAACCAGCCCCAATACCCCAGGAATCTGAAGCCCTCCCTCTTGCACCATCTCTCCAGCCACGCATTCATAGATACATAGAAGATAGGAGCAGGAGTAGGCCATTCGGCCCTTCGAGCCTGCTCCGCCATTCAATGAGATCATGGCTGATCATCCAAATTCAGTACCCGGTCCCTGCCTTCTCCCCATATCCCTTGATCCCTTTAGCCTTAAGAAATATATCCAACTCTTTCTTGAATATACTTAATGAACTGGCCTCCACCGCACTCTGTGGCAGAGAATTCCACAGGTTCACCACTCTCTGGGTGAAGAAATTCCTCCTCATTTCAGTCCTAAATGGCTTACCCCTTATCCTTAGACTATGACCCCTGGTTCTGGACTCCCCGGCCATCAGAAACATCCTTCCTGCATCTAGTCTGTCCAGGCCTGACAGAATTTTATAGGTTTCGATGAGATCCCCTCTCAATCTTCTAAACTCCAGTGAGTATAAGCCCAATCGACCCAATCTCTCCTCATACGTCATTCCTGCCATCCCAGGTATCAGCCTGGTGAATCTTCGCTGCACTCCTTCCATGGCAAGAACGTCCTTCATCTGCTCTATCCTCCTATCTCTATACTCACTCGCGCGTGGCACTGGGAGTAATTCAGATGCTACTATCTTTGAGGTCGTGCTTTTTAATCTCTTTCCTAGCTCCCTGAAATCTGCCTGCAGGACCTCATCCCTCTTTCTACCTATGTTGATGGTACCATTATGGACCACGACCTCAGAATGTTCTGTTTGTGTTAGAAGATTTAGATTGAATGAAGTAGTGTTCTATAACCTGGTCAATGAGTTAAGAGAATGTTGAACATGAGAGGCTTACAAGAATGATGCACTCGTGGTACCAGCAAGTTTTAGACCATTGCCAGAGCAACCATGGGCATCAGTCAGTCAACAATGTCCAACCATTTCTTAAACCTGTTTGCTCTCATCAGGAGGATGCCTCACTCAATCAGTTTCTCAATATCCCTGCAGCAGAAAAGCAACTGAGCATTTTTTGCCATTGCTGCATATTTAACAGGTGGTAGAGCTTCTTGGATCATCTGTGACAACAACGTAGTCACTCTTAGCTGCTTTTACAGGAGGCTGGCATTTGTGAGTACTGTTAAATCCATTTTCTGTAGCCTGGGTCTACTTGCTAGTCCTCAATGGGCCCTCCGGAGAATGCCGAGAGAGGCACAAAGGGAAGCTGTGAGCTTATCTAAGAGGGAGTCAAGTGTGGGACAGCGGCAGGAGACTAGGAAACTGGAGCAATAATGAAGGGTTGGGGTACGGATTTACATACTAGTACCCAAGAGGGGAGAAACGAAAGGAGGCATGTCTGGGTAACAGGAAGAGGAGGAGAAATACTACAAACTCCTACATGGATGTTGCAGTGATCCGAGAGGCTTGCTTTAAGCTGCTATTGCTAATGCCAGTGATGCCAGCCCATCTCATGGGCCTTGCACAGACAGCACGAAACACCAAAATAAACTCACCAAATTTGCCACAGTTGGAGCTGGTAAGGCCCACCTTTTGCTGGGTCCTAGATGCTCTCTTAGCAAATCTGGCAAGTTCACTTTGATGTTGCTGCTGACTGTGCAAGGTGTATGTATTGGGAGCAGTCAGCATTCACATGGCCCTAGACTGGTATAAAAGTAGCTTTACTGTCTCCCCTTCCCCTATCCATCACCCTCTGTCATGTTCTTGTAATTACTCAATCTTTATCTTTTTATCGCCAAACCAGAGCTTCTTGATTTATGTCTTTTCAATGTCGTCATGCCCTGCACAGTGAGAACACAAGAATTAGGAGCAGGAGTCGGCCATACGGCCCTTCGAGCCTGCTCCGCCATTCAATAAGATCATGGCTGATCTTCTACCTCATCTCCACTTTCCTGCCCTATCCCCATGTCCCTTGATTCCCTTAGAATCCAAAAATCTATTGATCTCAGCCTTGAATACACTCAATGACTGAGCTTTGGCCCTTCATCTGGGTTCCACTAATATAAAAAATAAGTGGCATGTAATGTCAGTAATATCATCTTATGAGAGATGTGTGTGCCAATTTCCTTTGGAGTGTGCATGACTAATTTATAATGACCAAATCTCAACTAGTTTAAATCTAGGAGAAATGGTCAGGTAGCTGGTTACCAGGTAGGAGAATTGACCTTTGGATAACAGTGTTCATGTTTCTCATCTATGACCTTTTATCTTATGCCATTTACTCTTTTGTAAATGACTTGAGCCTGTGGTTTTAAACTGTGGCTCATGATTCCAGTACGAAATCCCCACAGATGAGTATAATGGGACACAGGCCACCAGGAAGATAATTACAGAGTGCACATTTGGCAAAATAAAAATGACTCTGTCGTTTCGATTTCACAGGAAATCAAAATGTCTCCACCCAAAACCTTAACCTGGTTTTTCTGTTTTCAGATGCGGACTGTCCTGGCGTATATTGGCAGTGTTTTCTGTTTTTCTGTTGGCCTAAAAAAGTCCTGCCTTTTGCATCCTGAAGAAGCACAACACGGCAACATTGTATGCACTGGCTGCTGGCCCGATAGAGGACAGATGGGCGATACAGCTGGACCGTCAAGCTGATGTGATACAAGACGACTGTGCAGCTGCAAGGAACATTCACTTTGTCATTATCTGTAATCACATTTTCATAAAATGATTGGGCACAATGCTCACACGCTCGCATGTGGGGCTCTGCGGCAGGCAGGGCTGATGGGTAACGGTGTGCAGAATCCTTTTGCCACCAGCTCCTGAGGGAGCAAGTGCTACCTTTACACACATGTTCCCTCGAAGAACCTTCACTAGCCACAGGAGTTGGAAGTCATCAGTTTATTTTGAAAGAGTTAAAAGCAAAAGTACCATAATAGACAGAGGTTCTACGACACGGAAGATTGTATTAAAAATGATAAAGCACTTTGTCATAAACTGATAATTACAGGTATATGTACCCACAAAAATAAATAACTCACCTTCCCACACAAAACAATGCTCTTCTAAAAATTCCATTTGCAGAGCTCTGCAAAGACCCCCTCTCGCCTTTTTACGCGCTGGGATGCCCGGTTGGGAGTTCCTGGTCCAGCAGGATCTCCTATAAGGTGAATATTGACCTATGACGGGAAGATACCGAGATTCTGGCTGCTGCTTTATTGCAGCAACCTAACTTTCATGCTGTGGCTGACATACCTAATGCCCTCTGCAAAACCTTTAGGAACCTCTCACACAATTTTCAATGTCCTTCATGCCCATCCCCTGCTATTCCTTCTCACACCCTGCTCTATTCTTTCACTAATCTCCCTCAAACAGTCCACAACTGAATTATTGCTGTTTTCAGTCGGTCTAATTGCCTCTACTGGGGGCAGTTCCTTCAAAAACATTTGTGAAGAACACACATCATCAAAAACTCAGCAAGAAATAATTTGTGTACAACCAGATTTTTGCAGCTCTACCAAAGCTTGTTGAAGAGGGTCAAAGTTGCAAGCCAATATTTAAAAAATAGTAAGTCTTCTTCTTTCGTATGGTAGTAGCAAAGCAAATCAAATGTCAATATCTAAGTTGGGTATCCAGGCCAAATAGTAAGTGACAAGACTTGTCAAAAACAATTGCCAGACTAACTTGTATCTGAAATAAAACCAGAAATGCTGGAAATACTCACAGGTCAGGTAGCATCTGTGGAGAGAGAAATAGAGTTGACGGGCTGGATTTTCCAAGCCCCGAGGAGGCAGGCATGGAGGCGGGACAGCCGGTAAACTTGGAGAAAGTGGGGGTGGATGGCAAAGCCGCCCCCATCCCGCCTCCGTGCCCTTTTGCCAGGAGGTGGGAAGATGTGCAGCTTCGAGTCCCGTCTCCTGGAGGCGGAAAAGGCATTTAATCCTTTTAACTGCCTGTTAACAGGTAGTTAACAGGCAGGAAAAAGGATTAGTGCCATTTTACCTTCACAGGTGAAGGCTTCCTGACCTTGGAGAACCCCGCCGGGTTGGAGGAGACGTGGAGGAAGTCTGCGGCGGTCGGAGGCACCTGGAAGTAAGGTGTAGAGATGAGTGATGAGTGCAAGTGTGGAGTGGTAAGTATGCAAGGTGAGTGATAAGTTTAAAAGTGTTCACTTACCTTGTTTTCTTTCTACAGCCTTCAGCCACGGTGGATCGGGAGAGCAGACATCTTGCTGGTCAATTTCACAGAATGGCTGCTGGAACCTCCGTTCCAACAGCCATATGAAATTTACAAATTTGAAAGGTTTGATGAGTCCTGAACACAAGGTCTCATCAAACTAAAGAGAATGTCAGTGTTTGACAGCTTCACAGAGCTGTCAAACGCTGACATTTCTTCTTTGAAGAAGTCTTGAAAGATAGCACATCTGACGTTGACGTGATCTGTCAGTGACTTCCTCCCTAATTGACCTGCTGAGCCTGCAGGGCGGGCTTAACAAGCTCAATCAGGGTAAAATCCCTCTGGTTGGTCAGGCGAGGATGGAGGCGGGACATTGACTCAACAAGCATCTGTCCCGCCTCCAACTCGCCTCCATTCACAAAATCCAGCCCAACGTTTCAGGTCGATGACTCTGTTTCTCTCGCCACAGATGCCGCCTGACCTGCTGAGTATTTCCAGAATTTTCTGTTTTTATTTCAGATTTCCTGCATCTGCTGTATTTTGCTTTTGTAACTTGTACATGAGTGTGGAATGTATTTTAAATCATAGTGTGATCAACACAAAATCATTTACTCTTTGAAGTTAGTTATACTGTATACATATCCTACTCAATTTTTTCTAACAAACGTATAAAGATTACACATGGATTGCCATGAAACATGTGCTTTGAGAAAAGTTGCATTCTTAACTGGGCATGTCTCAGTGAAAATGTGGCAAGCCTTATTTTGTTGGTTACAATCACATGGTACAATGGCACAAGTCACACTGAAACATAGGCCACAACTTTAACATGTGACATAATCATAACAGATATGACACATTGCTCGAAAGATTTTTCTTCCCTCCCTAAATAATAAAGGCTTTCATTCGCCCTATCACACTGCCACACACCAGTGTATTGATGGGTAGTAATTCTAAGAGTTAATGTTGATGAGTGGGCATTAACTGTTGTGCATACTCCAAAAATTGCTGCTAGAAATAAATCTTTCTAACACATCCCCAGCTTATTTTGCTTGTTAACTGCTTGCTAAGCAGTAATGAATAAGGAATGAGTAAATTTATTATGGAAATTCTGCAGTGTAGATATAACATCAAGGGGGGAATGTTAATGTGGGTGAGCACATGGTGGGTGAAATCTGGGGAAAATGCGAGCGAGTCAGGAAGCCAGCTCCAACCCGCTGACTTCCGCATTTAGCTGCAGGGTGTTAGGCTCGGGAGAGGCGGGTTTTCAATTTCAATATGTAAATATGTTAATTACACTGATGTTAACGTGGGTTTTGTAGTTTAACTTTGGCTCCATGGGTTTCCAGGGCTTCCTGGAACTCTCCAGTGAAATCAAGGTGAGGAGAGCATGACAATTGAGGGGGCTGAAGCCATGAGAGTGAAATATGCCAGTAATTATTGAGTACTCACAGCTGCTTTCTTACCTGCTTGTGTGGAAGGCTTTGTTCACAGGACTTATGCTGAGAGGCTACTTTATGCACTTTGGAGGAGTCATCTACACTTTGGAGGTTCGGAGGTCTGATCTGCACTTTGGAGGTTCGGAGGTCTGATCTGCACTTTGGAGGTTCAGATCTATCATATCAGCATGGGTGCTGCTTACGCTGTGTTACTTTGGACCTCAGATGAGAACCAAAGAGTGCCAGGAGCAGCAGGACCTGCACCAGCAACAGCCTGCTGCTCTGAGTCCTGCAGCTCCGCAGGAGAGAGGGGATCAGCAGAGAGGGGCAGCTCGCAGGAGGCCGTACCCAGCACACAGGGTCTACAGGCCGAGGATAAGCTTCCTTGACACGTCGGAACACCAGTGTCTCAGGAGGCTCAGGCTGTCGTGTCAGGTGGCGGCGGACATTTGCAGCCTTCTGGAATAAGACCTGCTGCCAGCTGAACCCGGTGGCCACGCTTTACCAGTGGTTGTCAAAGTCACCACTGCCCTCAACATTTTGCCTCAGGGTCCTTCCAGGGCTCATCCGGAGACAAATACATAAGACAGGTGACTGATTGCTTCTGGCCAGGGCCGGCAATTATGTCAACTTCACCTGCGATGACGCCAGTCAGAATGAGTGGGCCCTTAGGTTTGCAGCTCTGGCTGGCTTCCCACAGGTGCAGGGCCTCATTGAGTGCACACATGTGGCATTTAAGGCACCCATAGATCACTCAGGAGTGTTCATCATCCGCAAGGGCTCCCACTCCATCAACGTGCAGCTGGTGTGCAACCACAAAAAGATCTTTATGCAGGTGTGCGCAAGATTCCCGGGCAACTGCCACGATGCTTTCATCCTGCGGCAATCCACGCTCCCAAACGTATTCTCACCTGGAAGTAGAGTTACTGGCTGGCTGCTCAGAGTCAAGGGATACCCACTTAAAAGTGGCTGATGACACCTATCAGAAACCTGAGGAATGAGGCACAGGAGCGATACAGCGAATGCCATATGACCACCAGATGTGGCATCGAACAAGCCATCGGCATGCTGAAGATGCGCTTCAGGTGTCTGGACAGATCTGGAGGCGCCCTTCAGTACGCACGAGCAAGTGTCTCCAGAATGGTCATGGTGTGCTGTGCAGCAGCGAGGATGGGACACGCAGGAGGAAGGCGACACAGAACATAGAGCCTCCTTGGATGATCCTGAGGAGGAGGAGGAAGACGAGGAGGAGGGGGCTGTAGGTGCTGCTGGCAATGCACCAGCAGTGGTGCACATTGCTGCCCAGGATGCCTTCATTATTGAGAGCTTCACTTAGGTTCCATCTGTTATGTATTGTGTGTTCTATTGTGTGTTCTCCTCCCACCTGTGGTGGCGCTGTCACAGGAGATAAATGGTTGGGTGTTCTCTGTTAAGTTTAGCTCTCTTTGTTCAGAACTTGCCAGAACTTCCTTTCCTTCCAATAAAGCACTTCATGTTTGAATCTCTGAGTTCTGAGTCCTAAGTTGTGTCTAGGTAGAAAGGTACCGACACAACAAGTGGCAACGAGGAGTGGACGAATCTGTGTACGTTACGGGTGCAGTGAGTAAACAGAAAATTTAATTTGAAACGTGAGATGGCTACTATATTAGGAAACATCGGTGATTTTGATGAAAATGTGGAGCAATGGAGCGCTTATACAGAACGTTTTGAATATTTTGTATTGGCGAATGCAGTGGCAAATGAAAAGGTCGTGCCTACCTTTTTGAGTGTAATCGGGCCGAAGACATTCAATTTACTTCGCAGCCTCGTGCAACCAGATAAGCCAGGAACTAAAACATATAAGCAACTAGTGGAAATTCTTGGAGCACATTTTTCACCAAAACCTCTGGTTATTGCTGAGAGATTTAGATTTCATAAACGGAATCAAGAGGAGGGGGAGTCAGTGACGATGTTTATTGCTGCTTTAAAAAGGTTGTCGGAACACTGCCAGTTCAAGGAGGTGCTGAATGACACCATTAGAGACAGACTTGTGTGTGGTCTGCAAAATGCAGCCACACAGAAGCGCCTTCTTACTAAGGACAACCTTACTCTTGAAAAGGCCATTGAAGTTAGTGTCTCCATGGAGATGGCGGGAAAGGAGGCTCACCAGTTGAGTTCAACAGGGAGAGTTGACAAGGTGTCGTCTGAGCCTAAAGGTGCGTGGAACGGCACATGTTACCGTTGTGGGAAAACGGGCCATCACGCTAATGACTGCTGGTGTACAGAGCTGGAATGCCGAAACTGTGGCAAAAAGGGTCACATTGAACGTGCCTGTAGAGGTAAAAAAAGAACAGACAGAGCTGGGAAGCATGGAAGCAAAATGTCTGTATTTGGACAAGAGAGGAAAAAGAGTGTTCATTCAGTGCAGTATGATGGAACAAGCAAAACAGAGGGGAGCGACACCTCTGAGGAGGAGGAGGTGCACATACTGACGGTTGCAGGTGATTTAAATGGCTACTGGGTGTCACCACTGGTGGAGGGACAATCAGTGCGGATGGAGGTGGACACAGGCGCGGCTGTGTCCCTTGTTTCAGACACTGTCTACAACAAAATGCTAAAGCATCTTACCCTTCAGCCAACAAACATTGTGCTAAAGACGTATACCGGCGAACCTGTGGCCATGAGAGGCGTCATTGAGGTGACAGTTAAATTGAACGGACAGACTGCAAAACTGCCACTATATGTGGTAAAGGGAAATTACCCATCGCTACTGGGACGTGCGTGGCTAGAGAAAATCACGCTGGACTGGCCTGCAGTCCGCATGATGTCAAAAGGGGAGTCAGGTCTGACTGCAGTGTTAAACAAACATGCAGAACTCTTCAATGGGGAACTTGGGAGCATGAAAAAGATCAGCGTGAGACTGGACATTAAACCTGACAGCAAGCCAAAGTTTCACAAAGCCCGACCTGTACCCTATGCAATTAGGCCAAAAGTTGAGGCTAACTTGGAGGCCTTAGTCGAGAATGGAGTCCTGGAGCCTGTGAGCGTGAGCAAATGGGCCACACCCATTGTTCCTGTCCTGAAAAAGGATGGATCTGTTCGAATCTGCGGGGATTTTAAAGTGACTATTAACCCAGTGCTGTCTGCGGAACAGTACCCTCTTCCCCTCATTGATGATCTTTTTACGGGCCTGGCCGGAGGGCAAAAGTTCAGCAAAATAGACTTATGCCAGGCTTATCTACAAATGCATGTCGATGACAAATCAAAGGAGCTGCTGACAATTGTGACACACAAGGGGCTATACAGGTACTGCCGCCTTCCGTTTGGAATTACGTCGGCCCCTGCTCTATTCCAAAGGGCAATGGATCAGATTTTGAGTGGACTGCCAGGAGTCCAGTGCTACCTGGACGACATCCTTGTCACTGGGACAAATGAGGAGGATCATCTTCTGAACTTGGATGCGACACTACATCGACTGAAAGAGTACGGACTCAGAGTTCGTAAAGACAAATGTGAATTCTTTCAGTCTTCAGTTGAGTACCTGGGGCATGTGATTGACGCTACTGGCCTGCATAAGACGCCGTCAAAGTTCAAGGCGATCGTGGAGGCCCCAGCACCCCAGAATGTGAGCCAGTAACGTTCATTTCTGGGGCTACTTAACTACTATGGGAAGTTTATTCCAGACTTAGCAACATTGCTGAAGCCGTTACATCAGTTGCTATGTCAAGGCAAAATATGGAAATGGACTGAACTGTGCAACGAAGCTTTCGCCCAAGCAAAGAAAGCATTGCTGAAATCGGAGGTCCTGACACACTTCGACCCAAAGCTACCCGTGCAGCTAGCATGTGATGCATCACCGTATGGTGTGGGAGCAGTCATATCCCACATCATGCCTTCGGGTGAAGAGAAACCTATCGCCTTCGCATCACGCACCTTGAACAAGGCCGAGAGTAACTATGCGCAGATCGAGCGCGAGGCCTTGGGAATCGTTTTTGGAATTCGAAAATTTCATCAGTACCTGTTTGGGAGAAGGTTCACACTCCTGACGGACCACCGTCCATTGACTTCAATCTTCGGGCCCCACACCGGAATTCCATCTCTCGCTTCAAGCAGGATGCAAAGGTGGGCTTTACTGTTGTCAGGACACACATACGACATCAAATATCGCAAATCAGACTTGCACGGCAACGCAGACGGTCTCTCGAGGCTACCCTTGCCTGTTACTCCCCCAGAGCCTCGTCTGTTAAGTCCGTGAATGATTGAGACACGGACTAGCAGGAGAGAAACAAACAGAACTTTACTGGTGAAAGGCATAAACGAATCTAACAAAACAGAGGCTCTCTAGCGCCTTTTATACAGGGGTGGTCACTGCCGGTACTGCAGTCTGAGGCCAGTTATTCTCTTAAAGGTACATACACAACAATTCCTCCCCTTTTAGATAAACAGTACATAACATTCATTTAACAACTAATGATAACGAATTACGATCACAATTACTGTTGCTAGATACATTGGTTAAGTTTAAGCAATTATAAGTTCAGTCTTTGAGGAGACTTCCTGGTTCTGTCTGGATAACGCCTCTTTGGGGTATCAGGTTCTTCTGGCAATGTTGAGTCGGAATCAATGTCATTGTTTGGTTCATCTGCTTCCAATATTACCGGGTCTGCGGTAGCTGCAATTGGAATGTCGATTTCATTACCAGGTGTATCAGATCGTGGTGTGGAGTTGACGTTTTCCAGTGACTCTAGAATCTGGTCAGCATGTCGTCTTACAATGCTCTCCCCAACGTCCACGGTATACATGAGAGGTCCTTGTCGTGTACAAATCGTTCCTGGCTGCCATTTCTCAGTGCGGTAGTCCCGGGCCAAAACTGGTTGACCTATCTTAAAACTCCTGGTCGGCCTTTCATTCATATTCTGAAACTGCCTGTTCTCCACATCTCTTCGGACGTTTGGCTTAACCAAATCCAAGCGGCATCGTAGTCTTCGATTGAAGAACATCATGGCTGGAGTTTGGTTGGTAACCGCATGTGTCGCATTCCGGTAGGCAAACAAGAAGTTGTCCACCTTGTGTTGTAGGGGTATATCTTCATTACACATTGCCTTGATAGCCTTCTTGAATGTTTGGACAAACCTCTCAGCCAATCCATTAGTGGCTGGATGATATGGGGCAGATGTGTAATGCTTAACACCATTGTTCTTTAAGAACCTCCGGAACTCTTCAGACACAAACTGTGGTCCATTGTCAGAGCAAATCTGTTCAGGCAGCCCATTCCTGGCGAATATGGTTCGTAAAACTGTGATAGTTTTTTCCGTGGTGGTTGAGGACATTTATATTACCTCTGGCCACTTTGAATGTGCATCCACCGCAATTAAAAACATCGAGTCCATGAAGGGACCAGCAAAATCAATGTGCACCCTTTGCCATGCAGATGAGGGCCACTCCCATGGATGCAGAGGAGCTTGTGGTGGGGCGTTTTGGACCTTCTGGCATCCTGCACAGTTCTTGGTCATCTCTTCGATTTCTCTATCGATTCCCAGCCACCACACAAACGCTCTGGCTAAGCTCTTCATTTTTACCCCACCCAGATGACCCTCATGAAGCTCATTGAGCACTCTATCCGTCAACTTAGGTGGAATTACTACTCTGGATCCACACATCAAGGTTCCTCTGCACACTGACAGCTGTTCTCTTCTCGGCGAGAATGCTGGCAGCAGTGGTTCGCCATGTGCTGGCCATCCCTTCACCGTTAAATCATAGACCCGTGATAGTGTCAGGTCATTCCGTGTTTCCTTTTCTATGTTTGCATTCGTCACAGGGAGACATTCGACTATGGTCGAGTGGAATAACTCCATTGGATCCACTGCAAGGTCTTCTTCTTCCACCGTCGGCAACGGTAGACGTGACAATCCATCAGCATTTCCATGCTGTTTAGTTCCTTTGTACTCGATGTCATATTGGTGTGCCCCTAGGAAAAGGGACCATCTCTGCAGCCGTTGTGCTGTCATTATCGGTACGCACTTCTGAGGGTTGAAAATGGAGACAAGAGGTTGATGATCGGTTAGTAGAGTAAATTTTTGACCGTGCAGATAGTGATTGAACTTCTTCACCCCCCACACTAGGCTGAGGGCCTCTCTGTCAATCTGGGCGTAGTTACGCTCGGCAGAAGTTAACGAGCGTGACGCAAAAGCTATCGGCCTCTCTAAACCATCAAGGAATTTATGTGACAGTACCGCCCCAATGCCGTAGGGAGACGCATCACACGCCAGCCTGATTGGCAGTGCTGGGTTGTAGTGAGCCAATACTTCCTTTGAAGTGATTAAGTCCTTACTCTTCTGAAAAGCACGCTTACAATCAGCGCTCCATTTCCATGCTACCCCCGTTCGTAGCAGGGTGTTCAGTGGGTGCAGAATTGTCGACAAATTCGGCAAAAACTTATGATAGTAATTCACCAACCCGAGGAATGACCTCAGCTACGACACATTTTCAGGCGCCGGGGCCTTAACAACCGCTTCAATTTTGTCAGGGGACTTATGTAACCCCTCTTCATCAATCACGTGGCCACAATACGATATCTGTTTCTTAAAAAATTCGCACTTGGGGCGGTTGGCTCGCAGCCCATGTTCCCGTAGTCTAGTGAGCACCTGTTCTAGGTTGTTAAGGTGTTCACTGTCATCTTCACCTGTTACAAGGATGTCGTCCAAGTAACACTGAGTCCCCGGAATCCCTTGCAGGACTTGTTCCATCGCTCTTTGCCATATCGCCGGAGCCGATGCTACTCCGAATACCAATCGATGATACTGGTAAAGACCTTTGTGAGTGTTTATCGTGAGATACTTCCTAGAGGACTCTTCAACCTCCATCTGCAACTATGCTTGTGCTAGGTCAATTTTTGTAAAACGCTTCCCTCCAGACAGCGAGGCGAAGATGTCTTCTATCCTTGGAAGAGGATATTGTACTGCGCGAAGGACAGGGTTCACCGTCACCTTGAAATCCCCACAGATGCGAATCTTCCTTGGCTCTCCGGACTTATTGGTTAACGTTTTCTTCATGACAGGAACGATGTGTGTCGCCCACTCGCTCCAGTCGACCTAAGTCAACACGCCCGCCTTCTCCAGATTCTCCAGCTCTGCCTCGATGGCTGGGCGAATTGCATATGGTACCGGTCTCGCTTTGAAAAACTTGGGAACTGCATTCTCTTCTATTTTTATCGAGGCGGTTACGCCTTTAAGCGTGCCCAGTTCTTGTTGAAATACCTCTTTGGCGTTAGCTAAGATTGTTGACAATCGTCCAGGAGTGACGTCTTCATCTTTTTTACCGTCCACCGTCATTGCATGAATGGAATGCCAATCTAAGTTTATCTTCCTGTTCCATTCCCGTCCCAATAACGGTGGTCCACCATTTGGCAGTATGTAGAGATACAATTTCCGTATTTTCTTGCCATTGTATTCGACAGGCACCCTTATTTTTCCTCTGGGGTATACTTTTTGCCCCGTATACGTCGTCAAGACGATGGATGTCTCTCTCAAGGGTATGTGTGAAAATAGCCGCTCGTAGTCTCGTCGATTCATGACGGTTAGCGCTGATCCTGTATCCAATTCCATTTTAACTTGGGACCCTGCTATCGTGAGAGTGACCCAAATGGTTCGGTGATTCTCTTTTGCGATTACATTGTGAAGTTTGAGACAGCTTAGTCTTCTGTTTCCGGATTCACTATCGCTCATCTGGTCTTCGGAACTACTGTCCATCATCTTTTGTACTTTCTTGTACGGTTCCTTAGTAGCCTTTTTGTTGTCACTGGTCTTCTTCCCAGACCTACAAACTCGTGCAATGTGTCCAATCTTTCCGCATTGTCTGCATATTTTGTCTTTGGACCAGCAGTCCTTCTGGTCATGGTTGGTTCTGCCGCAGCGATAACATTTTGCAAATCCCCGTGTCATTTCGTGGGTGCCGTATTCCTGTGGTTTTTGTTGAATTTCTGCAGCTCCCCTGGCTGCTGCTTCATACGATATTGCCACGCTGAAAGCCTTATCTAGCGTCAGCTCTTTTTCTGTGAGTAACTTCTTCTGTGTTCCTTCACTCAGGAGTCCACAGACAAATTTGTCCCGTAGGGTATCTGCCAGTCCTGCTCCGAACTGGCAGTGTTTTGTTAGCTTGCATAGTTCCGTAAGATACTCAGCATTGCTCTCATCTTTGTGCTGAGTTCTCCTGTGGAATTTAAATCTTTCTGCTATCAACAGCGGTGCAGGGTTTAAGTGCTCCTGTAGAACAGCAACAATTTCGTTAAAACTCTTCGCCTTCGGTTTGGCTGGAGTAATCAGGTCCCGCAATAGGCCGTACGTTCTAGCGCCCATTAAGTTTAACAATACCGATGCCTTTTTCCCCTCCGCTATATCATTTGCCTCGAAATATACCTCGACTCTTTCCACATACGTGGTCCAGTCCTCTAATGTATTATCAAAAGCAGTGATACAGCCAGTCTTCGGCATCTTGGAAATCTAAAATGGCGCCTCCCGCGCTTTGCCTTCTTCTCCGATTTAACAAAATGGCGCCTCCCGCGCTTTTCCTTCTTCCCCGCTGTTGTTAGCGCTGCTTTCCACGGTTTCCTGCGCGTTACATATTAATTCATTTTCTTTTATTATCTTCCCGTCGTGGAGCGGACCCTCTGGGACACTTCCCTCCCTCTTCTGAGGTCCGAACGCTGCCCAGCTTCGAAACACCGGCCGCGCCCTGTATGCTCCACCCTCTCTCTCTCTCCTTGCTTCCCGACTCGCTGCCCGGCCCCGTTGCAGCCCAGGAAGGATCAGAGCACTACCTGCCACCAGCCCGATTAGCTGGGAAACCACGGACCGAGGAACCCAGCCTGGATCTGGGCAGTCTCTCCTGCAAGTTTTGAAATCGATGATTGACGGTCGACGCCCATTTCTCGAGTTTCAATGGCCTATTTTTTTTTTTCTTTCTTCTGGCTCCGACCTTCAACACGTCGTCGGAGCTGCTGCTGAGTTGCAGGTAAGTTCGTTTCTAACTCGTCGCCAGTGTTAAGTCCGTGAATGATTGAGACACGGACTAGCAGGAGAGAAACAAACAGAACTTTACTGGTGAAAGGCATAAACGAATCTAACAAAACAGAGGCTCTCTAGCGCCTTTTATACAGGGGTGGTCACTGCCGGTACTGCAGTCTGAGACTAGTTATTCTCTTAAAGGTACATACACAACATCGTCAGATAGACATCTTCTACTTTAGACAAGTGGAGGGAGCACCTGTCACTGCAGCTCAGGTGCGAAGGTACACCCGCAACGATCCAGTCCTGTCTGAGGTAATGGTCGATGTCAGTCGAGGGAGAGCTATAGGAGAGTCTCCTAGTTTGAAACCTTACGTTTCAAAAAGAAATTAGCTCTCCGTCCAGGCAGGTTGTCTTCTTTGGGGATGCCGTGTCATCATTCCGCCACCTCTGAGGGAACCTATACTGCAACAACTTCATACAGGCCACAGTGGGATGGTTCGGATGAAGGAAATGGCAAGAAGCTACTTCTGGTGGCCAGGTCTCGATGGGATATATTGGGGAGAAAGCCAAAACATGTTCCCCATGTCAAAGGGTCTGGAATGTTCCACAGCTGGCAACCCTACACTCCTGGGATTGGCCTGCAGAAGTGTGGCAGTGAGTACATGTGGACTTCGCCGGTCCTTTCGAAGAGAAGATGTTTATGGTGGTTGTGGACGCTCGTAGCAAGTGGCCGGAGGTCGCTGTGATGAGGTCTACCACGGCAGAGAAAACAATTGAGAAACTTGGTGAGATGTTCAGCCGTTATGGCTCACCGGAACAACTCGTAAGTGACAACGGTCCACAATTTGTATCACAGGAGTTTGCAATCTTCCTGATGGTGTGTTGCCTCCCTGGTGCAAGGGTCAAGGATGTCTCCGAGCGACTCCAGAACATCTTGGAAGGGGAGGATGAACAGCCAGTTGTCGTGGTGCATATAGGCACCAACAATATAGGTAAAAAGCGGGATGAGGTCCTAAAAGCGGAGTATAGGGAGTTAGGAGATAAATTAAAAAACAGGACCTCAAAGGTAGTAATCTCAGGATTGCTACCAGTGCCACGTGCTAGTCAGAGTAGAAATAGAAGGATACTTCAGATGAATACGTGGCTAGAGGAATGGTGCCAGGGGGAGGGATTCAAGTTCCTGGGACATTGGAACCGGTTCTGGGGGAGGTGGGACCAGTTCAAACCGGACGGTTTGCACCTGGGCAGGGCTGGAACCAATGTCCTAGGGGGAGTGTTTGCTAGTGCTGTGGGGGAGGGTTTAAACTAAAATGGCAGGGGGTTGGGAACCTGAGCAGGGAGACAGAGGAAAGGGAAACAAGGATAAAAGCAAAAGATAGGAAGGAGAAAAACAAAAGTGGCAGTCAGAGAAAACAACGGTTTAAATCAAACATGGCCACGGTAAATAATAATTCTAATAGGTCTAAGAGCGTTAAAAAAACAAGCCTGAAGGCTTTGTGTCTTAATGCGAGGAGCATTTGTAATAAGGTGGATGAATTGGCTGCGCAAATAGAAGTAAACAAATACGATTTGGTTGGGATTACGGAAACGTGGCTCAAGGAAGGCCAGGACTGGGAACTCAACATCCAGGGGTATTCGATATTCAGGAAAGGTAGGCAAAAAGGAAAGGGAGGTGGGGTAGCATTACTGGTTAAAGAAGGGATTAACACAATTGTAATGAAGGATATTAGCTCTGATGAGGTGGAATCTGTATGGGTAGAATTGAGAAATACTAAGGGGAAAAAAACGTTAGTGGGGGTGGTTTATAGACCTCCAAACAGTAAGGTGGAGGTTGGGGATGGCATTAAAAGAGAAATTAAAGAAGCGTGCAATAAGGGCACAGCAGTCATCATGGATGACTTTAATCTACATATAGATTGGGCCAACCAAATGAGTAACAATACTGTGGAGGAGGAATTCCTGGAGTGTTTACGGGATGGTTTCCTGGACCAATATGTCGAGGAACCAACCAGAGATCAGGCCATCTTAGACTGGGTATTATGTAACGAGAAAGGATTAATTAGCAATCTTGTTGTAAGAGGCCCCTTGGGTCGGAGCGATCATAATATGATCGAATTCTTCATTAAGATGGAGAATGAAGTAGTTGACTTGGAGACTAGGGTCTTCAATTTAAATAAAGGAAACTATGATGGTCTGAGGAGCGAGTTGGGTAGGATTGATTGGGGAATGGCACTCAAAGGGTTGACGGTGGATAGGCAATGGCAAACATTCAAAGACCGAATGGATGAACTACAGAATTTGTTCATCCCAGTTTGGCATAAAAATAAAACAAAAAAGGTGACCCAACCGTGGCTAACAAGGGAAATTAGGGATAGCATAAGGTCCAAGGAGAGGACATATAAATTGGCCAGAAAAAGCAATAATCCTGAGGATTGGGAGCAGTTTAGGATTCAACAAAGGAGGACAAAGGGATTAATTAAGAAAGGGAAAATAGAATGAGAGTAAGCTTGCAGAGAACATAAAAACTGACTGTAAAAGCTTCTATAGATATGTGAAGAGAAAAAGATTGGTGAAGTCAAGCGTAGGTCCCTTGCAGTCAGAATCGGGGGAATTTATAATGGGGAACAAAGAAATGGCAGACCAACTAAATACATATTTTGGTTCTGTCTTCACAAAGGAGGACACAAATAACCTCCCAGAGATGCCGGGGAACATAGGGTCTGATGAAAGGGTGGAACTGAAAGAAATCAGTATTTGTAGGGAAATGGTGTTAGGAAAATTGATGGGACTGAAGGCCGATAAATCCCCAGGGCCTGATAATCTACATCCCAGGGTACTTAAGGAAGTGGCCCTAGAAATAGTAGATGCATTGCTGGTCATCTTCCAGAACTCGATAGACTCTGGAACAGTACCCATGGATTGGCGGGTAGCTAATGTTACCCCACTATTCAAAAAAGGTGGCAGAGAAAAGGCGGGGAATTATAGACCGGTAAGCTTGACATCGATAGTGGGGAAAATGCTAGAGTCCATTATAAAAGATGTAATAGCAGAGCACTTGGAAAGCAGTGACTGGATCGGACAAAGTCAACATGGATTTACAAAAGGTAAATCATGCTTGACTAATCTACTGGAATTTTTTGAGGATGTAACTGGTAAAATAGATAAGGGAGAACCAGTGGATGTGGTGTATTTGGACTTTCAGAAGGCTTTCGATAAGGTCCCGCATAAGAGATTAGCGTGCAAAATTAAGGCACATGGGATTGGGGGCAAGGTATTGACTTGGATAGAGAACTGGTTGGCGGACAGAAAGCAAAGAGTTGGAATAAACGGGTCATTTTCTGAGTGGCAGGCAGTGACTAGTGGGGTACCGCAAGGATCGGTCCTAGGACCCCAGCTGTTCACAATATATATTAATGATCTGGACGAGGGAATTGGATGTAATATCTCCAAATTTGCAGACGACACAAAGCTGGGGGGGAGGATATGCTGTGAGGAGGATGTCGTGAAACTCCAGCACGATTTGGACAGGTTGGGTGGTTGGGCAGAAACATGGCAAATGCACTATAATGTGGATAAATGTGAGGTTATCCACTTTGGTGGCAAAAACAGGAAGGCAGATTATTATTTGAATGGTAATAGATTGGGAGAAGGGGAAGTGCAAAGAGACCTGGGTGTTCTTGTACACCAGTCACTGAAGGTAAGCATGCAGGTGCAGCAGGCGGTTAAGAAGGCAAATGGTATGTTGGCCTTCGTAGCAAGAGGGTTCAAGTACAAGAACAAGGATGTCTTACTGCAGTTGTACAGGGCCTTGGTGAGACCACACCTTTAGTATTGTGTGCAGTTTTGGTCGCCTTACCTGAGGAAGGACGTTCTTGCCATGGAAGGAGTGCAGCGAAGATTCACCAGGCTGATACCTGGGATGGCAGGAATGGCGTATGAGGAGAGATTGTGTCGATTGGGCTTATACTCACTGGAGTTTAGAAGATTGAGAGGGGATCTCATCGAAACCTATAAAATTCTGTCAGGCCTGGACAGACTAGATGCAGGAAGGATGTTTCTGATGGCCGGGGAGTCCAGAACCAGGGGTCATAGTCTAAGGATAAGGGGTAAGCCATTTAGGACTGAAATGAGGAGGAATTTCTTCGCCCAGAGAGTGGTGAACCTGTGGAATTCTCTGCCACAGAGGGCGGTGGAGGCCAGTTCATTAAGTATATTCAAGAAAGAGTTGGATATATTTCTTAAGGCTAAAGGGATCAAGGGATATGGGGAGAAGGCAGGGACCGGGTACTGAATTTGGATGATCAGCCATGATCTCATTGAATGGCGGAGCAGGCTCGAAGGGCCGAATGGCCTACTCCTGCTCCTATCTTCTATGTATCTATGCATGTGAATGGTGTCCAACACATCAGGTCTGCGCCCTATCATCCCTCTACTAATGGCCAGGCAGAAAGGTTTGTGCAAACTTTGAAGCATGCCATGAAGGCATCGCAAAGTCAGGGCTCAATCCACCAACGTCTGAACAGCTTCCTGTTGTCCTACAGGAATGAGCCGCATGCCACAACCAAAACTTCCCCCGCTTCGCTCATGATGAAGAGGCAGTTGCGGACAAGTTTTGACTTACTCAAACTGTTGTGTATGTACCTTTAAGAGAATAACTGGTCTCAGACTGCAGTACCGGCAGTGACCACCCCTGTATAAAAGGCGCTAGAGAGCCTCTGTTTGTTAGTTTCACTATTGACTTCCAGCATTAAAGACTTGTTTGTTTTCACTCCTGCTGGTCCGTGTCTCAATCATTCACGGACTTAACACTGGCGACGAGTAAGAAACTAACTTACCTGCAACTCGGCAGCACCTCAGACGACGTTGGTGAAGGTCGGAGCCAGAAGAAAAGAAAAAAAAAATAGAGTCCAAAGAAACTCGGGAAACAGGCGTCGACCGTCAATCATCGGTTTGAAAACTTGCAGGAGAGACTTTCCAGAGCCAGGTTGGGTTCCTCGGTCTGTGGTTTCCCAGCTAATCGGGCTGGTGGCAGGTAGTGCTCTGATCCTTCCTGGGCTGTGGCGGGCTGAAGCTCGATCGGGTGGCTTTTCAACGGGGTCGGGCAGCGAGTCGGGAAGCAAAGAGAGAGAGAGAGGGTGGAGCACACAGGGCGTGGCCAGTGCTTCGAAGCCGGGCAGCGTTCGGACCTAAGAAGAGGGAGGGAAGTGTCCCAGAGGGTCCGCTCCACGACGGGAAAATAATAAAAGAAAAAGAATCAATATTTAACGCGCAAGAAACCATGGAAAGCAGCGCTAACAACAGCGGGGAAGAAGGCAAAGCGCGGGAGGCGCCATTTTGTTAAATCGGGGAAGAAGGCAAAGCGCGGGAGGCGCCATTTTAGAGTTGCAAGATGCCGAAGACTGGCTGTATCACTGCTTTTGATAATACATTAGAGGACTGGACCACGTATGTGGAAAGAGTCGAGGTGTATTTCGAGGCAAACGAAATAGCGGAGGGGAAAAAGGCATCGATATTGCTAAACTTAATGGGCGCTAGAACGTACGGCCTATTGCGGGACCTGATTACTCCAGCCAAACCGAAGGCAAAGAGTTTTAACGAAATTGTTGCTGTCCTACAGGAACACTTAAACCCTGCACCGCTGTTGATAGCAGAAAGATTTAAATTCCACAGGAGAACTCAGCACAAAGATGAGAGCAATGCTGAGTATCTTACGGAACTACGCAAGCTATCAAAGCACTGCCAGTTCGGAGCAGGACTGGCAGATACCCTACGGGACAAATTTGTCTGTGGACTGCTGAGTGAAGGAACACAGAAGAAGTTACTCTCAGGAAAAGAGCTGACGCTAGATAAGGCTTTCAGCGTGGCAGTATCGTATGAAGCAGCAGCCAGGGGAGCTGCAGAAATTCAACAAAAACCACAGGAATACGGCACCCATGAAATGACATGGGGATTTGCAAAATGTTATCGCTGCGGCAGAACTAACCATGACCAGAAGGACTGCTGGTCCAAAGACAAAATATGCAGACAATGCGGGAAGATTGGACACATTGCACGAGTTTGCAGGTCTGGGAAGAAGACCAGCGACAACAAAAAGGCTACTAAGGAACCATACAAGAAAGTACAAAAGATGACGGACAGTAGTTCCGAAGACCAGATGAGCGATAGTGAATCCGGAAACAGGAGACTAAGCTGTCTCAAACTTCACAATGTAATCGCAAAAGAGGATCACCGAACCATTTGGGTCACCCTCATGATAGCAGGGTCCCAAGTTAAAATGGAATTGGATACAGGATCAGCGCTAACCGTCATGAATCGACGAGACTACGAGCGGCTATTTTCACACATACCCTTGAGAGAGACATCCATCGTCTTGACGACGTATACGGGGCAAAAAGTATACCCCAGAGGAAAAATAAGGGTGCCTGTCGAATACAATGGCAAGAAAATACGGAAATTGTATTTCTACATACTGCCAAATGGTGGACCACCGTTATTGGGACGGGAATGGATCAGGAAGATAAACTAAGATTGGCATTCCATTCATGCAATGACGGTGGACGGTAAAAAAGATGAAGACGTCACTCCTGGACGATTGTCAACAATCTTAGCTAACGCCAAAGAGGTATTTCAACAAGAACTGGGCACGCTTAAAGGCGTAACCGCCTCGATAAAAATAGAAGAGAATGCAGTTCCCACGTTTTTCAAAGCAAGACCGGTACCATATGCAATTCGCCCAGCCGTCGAGGCAGAGCTGGAGAATCTGGAGAAGGCGGGCGTGTTGTCTAAGGTCGACTGGAGCGAGTGGGCGACACCCATCGTTCCTGTCATGAAGAAAACGTTAAGCAATAAGTCCGGAGAGCCAAGGAAGATTCGCATCTGTGGGGATTTCAAGGTGACGGTGAACCCTGTCCTTCACACAGTACAATATCCTCTTCCAAGGATAGAAGACATCTTCGCCTCACTGTCTGGAGGGAAGCGTTTTACAAAAATTGACCTAGCACAAGCATATTTGCAGATGGAGGTTGAAGAGTCCTCTAGGAAGTATCTCACGATAAACACTCACAAAGGTCTTTACCAGTATCATCGATTGGTATTCGGAGTAGCATCGGCTCCGGCGATATGGCAAAGAGCGATGGAACAAGTCCTGCAAGGGATTCCGGGGACTCAGTGTTACTTGGACGACATCCTTGTAACAGGTGAAGATGACAGTGAACACCTTAACAACCTAGAACAGGTGCTCACTAGACTACGGGAACATGGGCTGCGAGCCAACCGCCCCAAGTGCGAATTTTTTAAGAAACAGATATCGTATTGTGGCCACGTGATTGATGAAGAGGGGTTACATAAGTCCCCTGACAAAATTGAAGCGGTTGTTAAGGCCCCAGCGCCTGAAAATGTGTCGCAACTGAGGTCATTCCTCGCGTTGGTGAATTACTATCATAAGTTTTTGCCGAATTTGTCGACAATTTTGCACCCACTGAACGCCCTGCTACGAATGGGGGTAGCGTGGAAATGGAGCGATGATTGTAAGCGTGCTTTTCAGAAGAGTAAGGACTTAATCACTTCAAGGGAAGTATTGGCTCACTACATCCCAGCACTGCCAATCAGGCTGGCGTGTGATGCGTCTCCCTACGGCATTGGGGCGGTACTGTCACATAAATTCCTTGATGGTTTAGAGAGGCCGATAGCTTTTGCGTCACGCTCGTTAACTTCTGCCGAGCGTAACTACGCCCAGATTGACAGAGAGGCCCTCAGCCTAGTGTGGGGGGTGAAGAAGTTCAATCACTATCTGCACGGTCAACAATTTACTCTACTAACCGATCATCAACCTCTTGTCTCCATTTTCAACCCTCAGAAGTGCGTACCGATAATGACGGCACAACGGCTGCAGAGATGGTCCCTTTTCCTAGGGGCACACCAATATGACATCGAGTACAAAGGAACTAAACAGCATGGAAATGCTGATGGATTGTCACGCCTACCGTTGCCGACGGTGGAAGAAGAAGACCTTGCAGTGGATCCAATGGAGTTATTCCACTCGACCATAGTCGAATGTCTCCCTGTGACGAATGCAAACATAGAAAAGGAAACACGGAATGACCCGACACTATCATGGGTCTATGATTTAATGGTGAAGGGATGGCCAGCACATGGCGAACCACTGCTGCCAGCATTCTCGCCGAGAAGAGAACAGCTGTCAGTGTGCAGAGGAACCTTGATGTGTGGATCCAGAGTAGTAATTCCACCTAAGTTGACGGATAGAGTACTCAATGAGCTTCATGAGGGTCATCTGGGTGGGGTAAAAATGAAGAACTTAGCCAGAGCGTTTTGTGTGGTGGCCGGGAATCGATAGAGAAATCGAAGAGATGACCAAGAGCTGTGCAGGATGCCAGAAGGTCCAAAACGCCCCACCACAAGCTCCTCTGCATCCATGGGAGTGGCCCTCATCTCCATGGCAATGGGTGCACATTGATTTTGCTGGTTCTTCATGGACTCGATGTTTTTAATTGCGGTGGATGCACATTCAAAGTGGCCAGAGGTAATAAAAATGTCCTCAACCACCACGGAAAAAACTATCACAGTTTTGCGAACCATATTCGCCAGGAATGGGCTGCCTGAACAGATTTGCTCTGACAATGGACCACAGTTTGTGTCTGAAGAGTTCCGGAGGTTCTTAAAGAACAATGGCGTTAAGCATTACACATCTGCCCCATATCATCCAGCCACTAATGGATTGGCCGAGACGTTTGTCCAAACATTCAAGAAGGCTATCAAGGCAATGTGTAATGAAGATATACCCCTACAACACAAGGTGGACAACTTCTTGTTTGCCTACCGGAATGCGACACATGCGGTTACCAACCAAACCCCAGCCATGATGTTCTTCATTCGAAGACTACGATGCCGCTTGGATTTGGTTAAGCCAAACGTCCGAAGAGATGTGGAGAACTAACCATGACCAGAAGTGTGCAAGTGTGGCTAGAATGCCTGCCAGTACATCGCACATTCTCTGCTGCTGCTCCAGAAGTATCCTGTTCGTCGACGGACCCCGAGATACAGCATCTGCGTCCAGTTGAGCAGAGCTTGGAACGTCCTGCGCCCTCTGACGTGGACTCACCACTGCTGTCCCTGTCTCCATCATCTGCTCATGCTCACTTGTGATGTGTGAGTCACCAGGTGAAAACAAAACTATCTGTCTTACTGGTCCTACCGAAGTGTGAGTATCTGAGCTGGTACCTGGTCTGCAGGAGTCCTGTGACGGTGCACCCTCAGAGGGGTTAACTTCCCCATAGGAGTCAGTGGCAGTGGTGGCCAGCTGAACCACCTCCTGTGGGACCCGTGAAGGCGCTGTGGGAGATAAAAGACATGAATGAGTACTGTCAAGGGAAGGAAGTTTGACGTTATCATTATGCACATGATCATATTTCACTTGCTGTTGACATCAAGTCAACATGACTGAGTGTTGTATGCCATGTGGCTGTCTGATATTTAATTCTGTCACCAGATAGCTGGGAGGTCCCCATCTCTGACGGCCAGGCATGCAGAGACACCACTTATTTCCATCGCCTCCTCCTCTGCACTTGTTAGCTGTGAGATCTGTGGAGGGCCACCTCTGGTTCTCTGCCTCTCCCTCGTGTTCTGTGCTCTCTTCTCCTGCAAGGAGGGAAAGAAGAGACCTATGAGTGAGAGTCATGACATGTGTTGAATGGATGGATGGAGAACACTTGTTGAGGGTGACGATGAGGGAGAGGCGTGACATTGCATAAGGATGAGGGTGCATGTCATTGGTGGATAGACAGATGGGAATGTGAGGGAGTGCATAGACAGAGAGGGATAGGTGTACCTGCAAGGTAAGTTGGTATGAGGAGTGATGTGCTGGAGTAGGCTTGAGAAGGCAGAGTGATGGGGTTGGGGTGATATGCACAGCAGGATGTAGGTGACTGTACCATTGCTCTTACCTTTCCTGCCCTGCATAGATCATTGAAACATTTCCTACATTGAATCCAGGGGTGTGGCACCATGCTCCTGCTGCTGACCTCATCCACTACCTCCAACAATGCCTTCTTGGTGTCCCCAACCGGTTTTTTCCCCCCGTCACTAGGGAACAGTATATCCCTCCAGGTCTTCACAGCCACGAGTAGTGCATCCAAGGAGGCGTCACTGAACTGAGGTGCAGCCTTTGTCCTTCTCGGCTCCATTCTCCCACTTCCTTCCCTTGGCTCCCAACTCCAAACTCCTTCAAATTGCATGTTTGCAGTGTCTCTTTAAAGACTGCAGTTGAAATCCTATCATGCGGGTCGTCCATGACCGCTGGTGCTAATTGGTCGGGAAACCCGGAAATGATATGTTAATGCAGTGGCTGTGTTAAAAACTCACCGACAGATGCGCTTCACATGCTTCTGGGTTTCCCACGAGTTCTCAGGGCCCCTCTTCGCCCCGCTCTCCCCCCCACCCCATGCTGCCAGCACATCTGAGCATTAAAATCCAGGCCCAAGTCTCCCAAAGCCAGATCTTTTAGAGGAGGGGGAACAAGGAACAGCGAGAAGTCAATATCCTAGATGTTCAAGCTTATAAGAAGTGGATTTTCAGGACTCGTTACTATCTAATGAACCAGTGATGTGTTACCTGTTGCGTCCGTGTATAATAAGACACAGACTGCGGAGAACGGTACAACAGGTGTTTACTCAATGTGGCTCACACTGCAACTGATCTGTACAGATTACTACTCAGTGCTATATACAGGTGTGGTCACTGCCGGTACTACCGTATACATGAGCTGTAAAAAGTAGTTCCCCCCTTAAAGGTATATACATTACATTACCCACCTGGAATAATGTGCAAGAAGACTACATCTCAACTGGAACGCAATGTCAGACCTGTCAGCTTCTTGGACCAGACGTGGAATGAAAGAGCAAAATCCAGAAGGTCTCACTGGAAGTGGAAGTGACCACTGGATTAAACTTGTACGGCACTGGGTGTTTCCAGGCACCAACAGGAGCCGTCACTTGAACCAGCCACTACTACATCACTGAGGTAAAAGCTACTTTTTTCAACCTCAAAAGCAGAATGCAGCACCAGCTGGAGAGGCAAACAGATTTTACCAGTCATGTGGCGTTCCCCAAGTATAAAGCACCATTGATTGCATTCACATTTTCATTCATGCATCAGCAAGGAGTTCTCTTCCTTACAGCAACAGAAAGGGTCGCTGCTCCCTAAATGTTCAGATGGCATTTCACCACGGACAAAAAACTATACAAGTTAATACTTATTTTTCAGGGGGTGCTATCATAGAATCATACAGAACAGAGGGAGGCCATTTGGTCCATCATGCCTGTGCTAGCTCTTTGAACGAGCTGTCCAATTTAATCTCACACCCCAGCTTTTTCCCATAACCCTGCAAATTAGTCCTCCTATGGAATCTACTTCCACCACCCTTTCAGGTAGTGTGCTCCAGATCTTAACAACCCTCTCGGAAAAGATTTCTCTTGATTTCCCCTCTACTTCAATGTCAACTATTTTAGATCTATGACCTCTGGTTACAGACCCACTTGCCAAAGGAAACAGTTTCTCCCTATATGCTCTATCAAAACCCCTCATAATTTTGAATACCTCTATTAGGTCTCCCCTTAACCTTCTCTGCTCTAAGGAGAACAATCCCAGCTTCTCCAATCTCGCCACATAACTGAAGTCGCTCATTCCCGTATCATCCTGATATACCTCCTCTGGACCCTTTTCAAGGACTTGACATCCTTCTGAAATGTGGTGCCCAGAATTGTACACAATACTCCAGCTGAGGCCTAACCAGAGATTTGTAAAAGTTTAGCATGACTTCCTTGTTTTTGTATTCAATGCCCCTATTTACAAAGCCAAGTATCCCATACGCTTTCTTAACCAGCTTATCAACTTGCCCTGCCACATTCAAAGATTTGTGAATATGCATCCCCAGGTCCCTCTGCTCTTTCTGCCTCCCTCAAAATAGTACCATTTAGATTATACTGTCTCTCCATGTTGTTTCTCCAAAAGTGCATCACTTCATATTTATCCAAGTTAAATTGCATCTGCAAATGTGTCTGCCCATTTCACCAGTAACACTCCTGAAGTCTGCTATTATCCACCTCACCATTTACTAAGTTGCCAAGATTTGTATCAACCACAAACTGCAAAATTGTACTCCCTATACCGAAGTTCAGGTCATTTATATATAAGAAAAGCAACAGTCACAATACTGATCCCTGGGGAACCCCACTGCATACTTCTCTCCAGTCAGAAAAACAACCCGTCATCACTACTGTCTGGCTCCTATCCCTTCGCCAATTACATACCCAGGTTACCACCTTCCCTTTAATCCTATGTGCTTCTATTTTGTGAATAAGTCTGTTATGTGGTACTTTATCAAATGCCGTTTGAAAGTCCATATATACATCTACTGCTTTACCTTCTGACGTAATAAAACTCACTACGCACTTGGTTTGAGCATAAAGCAAGGCTTGAATCAACTTGTTTCAGAACATGGAAGTCTAGTTGTATCCACTAGCTCCTTGTCTTTACAAAATGTCCCTGGCAAGCTGGGGCCAACACCCGAGTTTTTATACTCCTTGGACGGCGCAACCAGCTGGCCGTCCAGTGTTATTTCATAGGTAGTTTCTCGATGATGAGATTTATGACACCTTCATCAACTCTCTCTTCATCAAAGAACTCAATCAGGCTAGTCAGACACGATTTGCCTTTAATAAATCCATGCTAACTATCCCTCATTACACCATGCTTTTCCAAGTGAGAATTAATTTTGTCCTCAACAATGATCTCTAGTAGTTTTCCCACCACTGACGTACAGTGATTGGCCTATAGTTACCAGGTCTACCCCTCTCCCATTTTTTGAATAGGGGTGTAGCATCTGCAATCCTCCAGTCCTCTGGCACCACTCCCATATCCAAGGAGGATTGAAAAATTGCAGTCAGAGATTGTGCGACCTCCACCCTTGCTTCTCCCAGCAACCTAGGGTGCATCCCACCTGGACCGAGTGACTTGTTAACTTTGATTGATGCCAACCTATTTAGCATCTCCTTTCTATCTAATTTTATCCTACATGTACATCTTGAGGGAATCGAAGATTTAGGTAGAAATACAAGGTTGGCTACCACCTACAAAATGTGGAACATCCAGACTCTCAAAGGAGGACCAAGAAGGACACACGTTCACAAGGCAGAATAAAATCGAGAGCACACCTCTGACCTTGCCAAACAACATTTCCGATGCTTGGACTGTTCTGCTGACACCTTGTTGTATGAGTTGGCAGAATAATTATAGTATGTTGGACAGTGCATAATATTGCCATTGAAAGAGGCATGCTTGTCAAAGTGATGGTGAGACAAGGCATATCTTAGGAAGAGGGTGAAAAGTCTTATGAACTATCTGGAGCACACAAGCCAGTGGCCAAAACAACATACGCACAACAGCATTCATTCATTTAAGTCCCTTGAAGCCAGGACATAGTCCTCTCTGCAAACAGAAAGATAGAACGTGGATCTTTATAGGTTACCCATTTTGGACACAAGATAGAGTGCTTCTATTTTTTCCATCATCCAATGCATAATTCTTTGCTTTAATTGTACATAAAAAAGTAATGATTGCGATCTTTATAGTGTTCGGCACTTGCTTTCCTCAATGTAACAGTGCATTAGTGCAATATATTTAATGTGATGTGCCGCTGGTGCTCTAGTGGGAGGTGCAGATGAGACAGATTTCTCAGAGGTCTCCCGAAGATCTGCTTGTGATTCCAATGGCTGCCGACCTTAATGTGTTGCAGATTCAGACAGTCCTATTTGTATGCCATGAATATCTCGTGCTATTCCACAGTGGACCTATATGCTTTGGGGGGCTTCCCCTGCCATTTGACAAGAGACAGCTGCTGTCAAAGCACTAGTGGCACCTTGAAAGCCACCCACCTATTCTTGGGCTTCTGCATGTATGCTTCTACTGGAGGGTTGATATTTGTGAGGCAATGGAGGCCATTATGAGGGAGATGATGAATATTTGGGAGGTCTTGTTGGATTAGAAACAGGTTAACATGGGCCTAGAAATTTGGGTCGGAGGCTTCCCGCGGGTGCAAGCCTCCGACCTGCACTTACCTAGCATGCTGGCCATTGTGCTGTGGGCCCGCATGGGATTCCGATCTGGGGCCTCCTCCAACTGCCGGCGCGCAGTGCTTGCGTATTCCAGGGGCGCAGTTAGTTCAATGCGTCCCCTGGGATCACGTGGGCCAAGGAGAGCCAATCGGAGCAGGGAATGCCCATTCATAAAATTGACAGGAAGAGCTGTCAAAACTATAAATACTATAAGCCACAAAACATCACTAAAACTTCAAATAAATTTTAAATAACATCACATTTTTAAAATAACTATAAATTACATAAAATAACTATTTTAAACAATAATTTAAATTTTTGAAAAAATTAATTACATTTTCTAACGGGGCTAAAAATAAACTTACCTTTCTTTAAAGTATTTAAAAATAATAAACCTGTGGAAAAAATGTTTTAATTTTAATTAATTCACCACTTACCTTGTTAAAAGCAGGCCTTACGCCTGCTTTTTACACGTGTAACTCCTGGAGACTTAACCTCCCGGAGAAACCTGCAAAAAAAAGTAAGTTGAATGCGCACGCGCTGCCTCTCCGGCGCACGCGTTCCACCTCTGAACCCCTTCTTTCAAGGGACCGGAAGTTCCGGTTTCCCGCGCATGCGCAGTGCATGCACAAAACCGGCACTTTCGTTGGGCCTACACTTGAGTACTCAGCGCGTACTCACGCGTGGGGACCCGACTTTCTGGGCCATTATGTTTATTTTGAATAAAGATGAACAACAGATCTAGGAAGCCACAGACCCATTAATTTTTTATAAATACTACGTTCAAAAATGGAATCAAATTTTAGGAGTAACCTTGGGGATTATCTGGGTGACAATAATCTAGTAAACAGCAGCTAATATACATAAGAACATAAGAAATAGGAGCAGGAGTAGGCCATACGGCTCCTTGAGTCTGCTCTGCCATTCAATAAGATCATGGCTGAACTTTTACATCAGCTAGACTTTCCCACCCTAACAACTATATCCTTTGATTCCCTTAGTGCCTCAAAATCTGTCGATTTCAGTCTTGAATATACTCATCGACTGAACATCCATAGCCCTCTGCGGTAGAGAATTCCAAATATTCACAACCCTCTGAGTGAGAAAATTTTTCCACATCTCAGTCCTAAATGGCTGACCCTTTATTTTTGAGACTTTGGGGGAATAATTCATCCCCTTAACACTGCCCATTAGTGCCCTAATGCGGTGTTTAGACCAGTACCGACACAGCAAGGCAAATCCAGTGCCGCACACCAAATCGGGACCCCCTCCGTAGCACTGCCGGTAACAGCTATCGCCGGGAACCTCAATGCCAGGGAAATCATGACATCAGTGAATTTGCAACGCTCACTGAATGCCCGATTTCCCAAATTGCTTTTAGCCACTTACCTCACCGCCTGGAGTAAACACCGACAAGGAGAGCTGATGTGCAGCACCAGGAAGTTGGCTGCAGGGGCATTATTTAAAGGGATCATCAGTAATCACTCGCCCCTGTCAGGTTAGTGCAGTTTCAGTGGCTTTTTGTTAGTTTCAGCTACTGCAACAGTTTCATTGCGTAATTTCAAGTTTTTTTTGTATCAGAAGTCTTGTGGCAAGTACAAAGTAGCTACATTTATTCTTCAAAGATTCAAACTGCAACACTTCATAAGATTAATGGGGGTTGCACTGGCATGCCACCTTGCCCGCCAGGATCTACGGCGGATGGAGTGTAGGCTCCACATAGCACGGCAGACTTGTGGCAAGGGTCTCCTGCCAGTTGGTGGGTACAGGACTGCCTGCCTTCTCTCCAGTGCTAAAACCAATACCTCCAAAGCTTCATGGGAAAACCTGCGGGCTCTCTCCCTGGGGTGGCAATCTGCCATGAGGATTTGTAACTAAGTGCTCTTTCTCCTTGTCCTTCTTCTTATGGTTGTTGAGGCAGCTGCACAGCTGGGTGCTGCAGCATCAATGTACCTCCCCTTTAAGTAGTGAAAAAAGCCTGTGGTCATCATGAGTTGCGATTAGATTGCACCCGATATTGGTCCAGCCTTTAACTGTAATGCCAATGAGCTTGGGTTTTTAGACTTGATTTAAAACTCCAATCAATTTATTGAGAAGTGAGGACGAATTTTGCATGCAGTCTAGAGCATTTTCACCTGGCACTAATTCACCATCTTTTGTCCTAACACCGCCCATCCCTTGGCTATAACGAATTTCTATGGCTCTCCAGCCAGGGGGAACAGCCTATCAGCATCTACCCTGTCAAGCTCTCTGAGAATGTTATACATTTCAAATAGATTCAGAAGAGCAGGATTCTGCCAAACTAGCCAGCCTTTCTGAGGAAATGCCATCCTAAATGTAGGAAACTCTACAACATGGTGTACTTTGACTTTTGACAAAGTTCTACATGGCTATTTAAACTTAAACCAGTGGGGTTTCAGGATAATACCTGGGAATGGATTAAATGTCAACTGAAAGCAAGGAAGCAGCAGGTACTTAGAGGAGTTTAGTCAGAGCAGTGGGAAGTGCTGAGTCGGGTGCCCCAGGGATCAGTGTTGGGGTCCCTACTGTTTCTAATTTATATTAATGACTTGGATTAAGAAGATCAATGCAAATTGGTCAAATCTGCAGGCAGTACCCAACTAGGAGTGACAGCCAAAGCTGTGGAGGTAGCTTTGGAGCTACCAAATGTTGGATAAAATATGCAAGGGGATGAAACAATGGCAGATGAAATTTAATACAGACAAATATGAAGTGTTACACATGAGCAGAAAGAAATAGCATAATAACTTCATGATTGGTTTTGAAGGAACTAAGGATGAAGTTGAAAGGGATCTATTTACTTTAGACTTTTTGGAAGTCACGGAACACCTCATTACAGAGCTTCCCACAGTCTACTTCTAAATCCATGTTGGCTGAGGGTTGCTAGCTTATTGTCATGCAGGTGATCCTCAATTCATCCAGTCACTGCAGAGCAGCAATCAACCAAGCAAACAGAATCATCAGCTATATGGCCAACACAGTAGAGTACAAGTCATCCTAACACTGTACAGCACTTTACTCAGACATCTCAAGTAATGTCTCCAGACACAAGAGAGACAGTCAAGTCCTGAAGACAGCTCAGAGAAGAGATATGACACGGTTTCCTAGTGTCAGAGGACTGAGATATCAGGAAAAAACTGGAGAAACTTGGGCCTTTCAGTTTGAAAGGAGATGACTGAGAAGTGACCTTATAGAGGTACACATGATAGTAAATCCTATAGAAAAGTTTGAGCTGGAGCCCTACTTTAAATTAAACAATGAGATTAGAACAAGAGGTTGCAGATTCAAAAGGTAAATTCAGGACAGATGTCAGAAATTTTTTCTTCACAAAAAAAAGTGATCTAGACATGGAATGGACTTCTGGATTGAGTGGTGGCGGCAAAAATCCTTGAATTGTTTAAGAAATAATTGTATACCTTGATTGGAGGGGGGCGGCAAGGAGGAAACAGTAGGATCTTTCTAGCTGGATGAACTCATCTGTATCTATCATGATACAAAAGCAAAATACTGCGGATGCTGGAAATCTGAAATAAAAACAGGAAATGCTGGAAATACTCAGCAGGTCAGGCAGCATCTGTGGAGAGAGAAACAGAGTTAATGTTTCAGGTCGATGACCTTTCATCAGAACTGGAAAAAGTTAGAGATGTAACAGATTTTAAGCAAATACAGAGGCAGGGAAAAGGGAGGAGGGGAGGAAAGAACAAAAGGGAAAGTCTGTGATAGGGTGGAAGGCAGGAGAGATTAAAAGACAAAAGGGATGATGGTGCAAAGCAAAAGGAGATGGAAATGGGACAAGTAAAGAAACAAAAGGTGAATCTAGAAGAGGTGTAAATGGGAATGGCAGAATCATCAACAGCTGCCATGTGAAAAAATAGGGGCAGAGGTTATGGGCTGAAATTACAGAACTCGATGTTGATTCCAGAAGTCTGTAAAGTGCCTAATCGAAAGTTGAGGTGCTGTTCCTCGAGCTTACGCTGAACTATGTTGCAACAGTGTAGGAGGCCGAGGACGGAGAGGTCAGAGTGGGGTGGAGCGGAGAATTAAAGTGACAGGCTAACTCTCTGACACCTCCTCCTACCTCCCCCTGGACCATAACCCCACTACCGAACATCAAGCCATTGTTTCCAAGACCATCACTGACCTCATCTCCTTTGGAGAACTTCCCTCCACAGCCAGCAACCTCATAATCCCCCAACCCCGCACAGCCCGCTTCTACCACCTTCCCAAGATCCACAAACAGGACTGCCCTGGTAGACCCATCATTTCAGCCTGTTCTTGCCTCACGGAACTGATTTCTTCCTATCTCAACTCTATTTTTTCTCCCCTTGACCAGTCTCTTCCCACCTACATCAGCGACTCTTCCGATGCCCTCCGCCACTTTAACAGTTTCCAGTTTCCTGGCCCAAACCACCTCCTTTTCACTATGGACATCCAATCCCTCTACACCTCCATCCCCCACCTGAATCAGATCATCCAATCCCCATCCACCACCATCCTCCTCCGCCTGGCTGAACGTGTTCTCACATTGAACAACTTCTCCTTTGACTCCACTCACTTCCTCCAAATTAAAGGTGTTGCTATGGGAACCCACATGCCTTTTCGTGGGATATGTGGAACATTTTTTGTTCCAGTCCTACTCAGGTCCCCTCCCTCACCTCTTTTTCCGGTACATTGATGACTGTATCAGTGCCGTTTCCTGCTCTCGCCCTGAACTAGAAAATTTCATTCACTTTGCTTCTAATTTCCACCTTTCCCTCACCTTCACATGGTCCATCTCCAACTCTTCCTTTTCCTTTCTCGACTTCTCTGTCTCCAATTCTGGGGATAGGCTATCGACAATAAGCCCACTGAATCCCACAGCTACCTGGACTACATTTCCTCCCACCCCGCTTCCTGTAAGGACTCTATTCCATTCTCCCTGTTTCTCCGTCTCTGTCGCATCTGCTCTGACGATGCCACCTTCCATATGTCTTTCTTTTTCCTCAACCGAGGATTCCCCTCTACTGTGGTTGACATGGTCCTCGACTATATCCATTCCACTTCCCGCACTTCTGCTCTCACCCCTTCCCCTAACTCCCTGAACCACAATAGGGCTCCCCTTGTCCTCACCTTTCACCCCACCGGCCTCCACATTCAACGGATCGTCCTCTGCCATTTCCGCCACCTCCAGCGTGATCCCACCACCAAACACATCTTCCCTTCCACTTTCAGCATTCTGAAGGGACCGCTCCCTCCACAACACCCTGGTCCACTCCTCAATCACCCCCCAACAACCCCTCCCCTTCCCGTGGCACCGGCCCGTGCAAGCGCAGGAGATGCAACACCTGCCCTTTTACCTCCCCCCTTCCCACTGTCCAGGGCCCCAAACACTCCTTCCAGGTGAAACAGCGATTTACTTGTACTTCCTGCAATTTAGTATACTGTATTCGCTGCTCACGATGCGGTCTCCTCTACATTGGGGAGACCAAACGCAGATTGGGTGACAGCTTTGCGGAACACCTCCATTCAGTCCGTAAGTGTGACCCTGAGCTTCCGGTCGCCTGTCACTTTAATTCTCCACTCCACTCCCACTCTGACCGCTCCGTCCTTGGCCTCTTACACTGTTCCAGTGAAACTCAACGTAAGCTTGAGGAACAGTACCTCATCTTCCATTTAGGCACTTCTGGACTCAACATTGAGTTCAACAATTTCAGATCCTAACCTCTGCCCCTATTTTTTCACATGGCAGCTGTTGATGATTCTGCTATTCCCATTTACACCTCTTCTAGACTCATCTTCTGTTTCTTTACTTCTCCCATTACCATCTCCTTTTTTTATGTACCATCATCCCTTTTGCCTTTTAATCTCTCCTGCCTTCCATCCTATCACAGACCTTTCCTTTTGTTCTTTCCTCCCCTTTCCCCTTTCCCTGCACTTGCTTAAAAATCTGTTCCATCTCTAACTGTTTCCAGTTCTGACACAGGGTCAGTGACCTGAAACGTTAACTCTGTTTCTCTCTCCACAGCTACTGCCTGACCTGCTGAGTATTTCCAGCATTTTCTGTTTTTATTTTTTATCTATCATGAGATCTTGTTAGTCTTTAGGATCGTATTCAGCAATTCTGTCCATTTATCTTTATGCCCATTGATTTATGGTGATTGAAAGGAAGTGAAATCGGTATTCAGTGGTAGCTCAAAATAGGCAATTTACTCTTCCAAAATCCAGCGGGGTGTTAAACGAGCTGCTGATTTGTTCTTGCCCGTTTTGTGCTACCCCGAAGACCAATTTCACGGCCAAAGGTCACATTCTGTTTTTAATACATGGATTACGGGAGTTTCTCGGATTGTTGCAGGTGTTTGGTGGATCATATTCCTTGATTCCATCTTTCGGTGAAAATCACAAATTATTGGCCTCGGTTATATTGCATCATATGTATAAGAGTGGACAATACTTCAATCTGTGCATTCCTGTGAGGGGCAAAACCGGCAGTAGATTTACTCTCACTTAACCTATAATCATTGCACTAAGAACAAACAAGACCTTTCAAAGGCTTTCATAAAGACAGTGGCCCTTTAGCAAAGTCAATGTTATACAACAGCTACAGTTACACACAGTTACACTTGTTCCTTTTTGCCTGAACTTCAAAGATGCGTGGTATAAACAGAGGATACGTGATGGCGATCAGTGAGGTCCCACAAGTCTGATTAGTTCTGGTTGCCTCCAGTCCTGCCTTTCCAATTATTTAATTAGTTGATGCTGACAACCTCCAATCCTGCTGAAAAAAGCGATATCTTTTTGTGACATTCTGACGCGCTGACACATAGATTAAGACGTCCTCAGCTTCAAATGCTGATGGTTGACGTGTATGCAATTGGCCTCAGTGCCCCTGGTCAGGGAGGGGAAAATCAATCAGAGTTCATGCTTTTGATTGCTACCCACTGACCTCTTGGTGGGAAGTGAACCTGCATCGTTATTGAGAACAGCATGGTCTTAGCTGTGATGCCCCAATAGTTGAATAGGCTACAGACATCCACTCTCTGTGCTGAAACCAGAAGAATGGCCACTTGGGTGAGGTATCGGAGGGTGACTAACACATGGCAGCAGGAGTCAACTCCTGCAGGGTAGGAGGACAGGATAAAATTGGCCCCAAAAGATGAAAGATTAATTTTGATCATGAGCTGTATTGGTCTATAGACAGGTTTTGCCACTGAGAACCACTTTTACCTCATGACAGCACCTCCATAAAATATGAAGACTATTTCATGGGAGTAACATCATACTGGTCACATCAGGTGTGGCTCAATGGTAGCACTCTCACCTCTGGGTCAGAAGGTTGTGGGTTCAAGACCCACTCTAGACACTTGAACATGTATTCTAGGCTGACTGAGGGAGTGCTGCACTGTTGGAGGTGCTGTTTTCGGAAGAGACGCTAAACCAAGGCCTCAGATGCACTTAAAGATCCCATGGCACTATTTTAAAGAAGAGCAGGGGAGTTCTCCTGGTGTCCTGGTCAATATTAATCCCCCAACCAACATCACATAAAAATAGATCATCTGGTCATTTATCACATTGCTGTTTGTAGGAGCTTGCTGTGTGCATATTGGCTGCCACATTACAACAGTGACTACATATCAAAATTACTTAATCGGTTTTATAGCACTTTGGGATGTCCTGAGGTTGTAAAAGGCGCTGTATAAATGCAAGTCTTTCTTTATACTTTGAGTTGAAATGCATTTCATAATATGAACAAAATGACTTGCATTGATATTCTCAACTGTACAAAAGCCTTTGTTTCACAGAGAAACAAAAATATAGAGGCTGACTTTGAAAACAGATCTGACAGTTTTGCATCTTTCTCAAACATGACAAATGTTCTACAAAATAATAATTTTCTTCACCTGGCTGATGCAGCACTCTGATCCAAATTCAATTTATTTTCAAAGCAAACAAAAAGTATAGGTGGCTTTAATTAAATAGGAGAAACATCTCAGGTTATGTTGCTGAGATCATGAGGTTCAAATTTCTCTCTATGGATCCTGAGAAACAGGTGACTGGGGAAAGATCACAAAATAAAAATCACTGTATTATACAAGGTATTAAAACCATGGTTTACACTTGCTATTTTAAAATAATGCGGAAAGCATGTTTAAGGTACATTTTCTACCATAATGGAGCCCCCTTCCCCCTCGGTGATTTTAACCCTACTCGCTCAGCAGAGACCTGGCGGGCGGGGAGTTAAAATCACCCTGGCTCTTACCTGTCAGAAAACCGCCATGATCACAACATCTGCAACTTTAACCTGCTCCCCTGCGTAGGCAGCAAGGACACACGCCTGGAGCCAACAGGGTCTTTCTTTACATATGCATGTTGTGGCCCAGTGACGTCACCGAGACCCGACTGTAATTCTACCTCAGGCCTGAGCGGGGAATCCACCTGGTGTTAAAATCGGGTTGATTTACAACAACAGCGGCTTGCATTCATATAGCACCTTTAACGTTTCAAAAACATCCCAAGGCGCTCAAACCGATTTTACTTATTTGGTGCAGCAACACCTTCGGCAAGGGAGTGAGGACAAGTACAATACAAAACACAAAAGAAACGTCATTTAGTTTTATTCGTCAAGAAGAGATGAAATACAAAATCACACAACAAAGCTGCGCAATGAGACATTGCCTCACTCATGCCTTTGTCCTGTGAAAATTCTGGCAGCTAATTGTGATGGTGGATAATCGGAGTGCAAATAATGGAGGCTGCACTGCTAATTATCAGATTACATTGTTTTGTAAATTGGTATAGCATATTGGGAAGAAGTCAGCAAAAGGCCAACAAACTACTGAACTGCAGAGTGTATTATACAAGCCTGAAAGGCAAGCGCAGCAGATAAACAGTCATATCAACCCTTGAGCCTAAAGACAGACATCATATCATAGTCCACATTTCTCTTAGTTTGAAAGCATTGCAGTTCCATAAAAGGTTCCTTTCCTTAATGTAAATTATAATACATCTTGTCAAAGTGACCAGAGATATTGCTCAACAGTTTTGAGTATGCTAGTTGCAGCACCAGTAGCAGCAATGTATGTACAGGTAGACTATCCTTTATCCGAACTTCCAAAAACCGAAAACCTCTAAAAACCGAAAGTTTTTTCGTTCAGCGTAAGTCGTGCGCACGACATGACCAGAGTGGCGCACGACTTACGCTGAGCAGGGCAGAGGGTCACAGAGTTCCCTCCTGGGTAGGAGATTGCAGGCCGAGCTGGGCAGTGTGAAGGAGGTACCGGGAGAGTGAACCCAACAATACAGCGGCCCGTCCGATAGCTGCAGCGGCCCGTCTGATATTCTTTTCTCCCCCCCCCGACCCGACCCGACCCGACCCGAACCGCGGCCCGTCCGATATTCTTTTCTCCCCCCCCCGACCCGACCCGACCCGAACCGCGGCCCGTCCGATATTCTTTTCTCCCCCCACCCCGACCCGTCCGATATTCTTTTCTCCCCGACCCGACCCGAACCGCAGCCCGTCCGATATTCTTTTCTCCCCCCCGACCCCCGCCCGACACCCCCCCCGACCTGAACCGCGGCCCGTCCGATATTCTTTTCTCCCCCCCCCCCACCTGACCCCCGACCTGATTTGCGGGCCAGCTTAGTAGGAGTCAGCCGATATCCGGCTTTCCAGAGAAGCAGGAAGGGGAATGAGACACGGAACAGTCGCAAGAGGTAGCCTGAACTTTTAAAATGTATATTAAATACAAATTTCCCAGTCTTATAATAATACCTTCTGAAATCCGAAAAATTCCGAAAACCGAAACTCAGCTGGGCCCAAGGCTTTCGGATAAGGGATAGTGTACCTGTACTCGGCCCTGGTTTCAAACCTTTCAGATACAGAGAATATTATTTGATGACTGTTAAAATGTTGGGCTCCTAGGTGAGCCATAAAAGAGATTTCAGCATTTAAGATCATTTATTTTATTAATAAGATTCACCTCGTGCTAAAATGTAGAATGCAGCAAAAGCATCTATCGTCCAAACCCTTCATTGCCCTGTTCTTTGTACAATAGCAAAATACTGCGGATGCTGGAAATCTGAAATAACAACAGAAAACGCTGGAAATACTCAGCAGGCCAGGCAGCATCCATGAAGAGAGAAACAGAGTTAACGTTTCAGGTCGAAGACCTTTCGTCAGAACTGGAAAAAAGCAGGAAATGGAACTGTTGTTTGTAGTTGTGGCCTACGATAAATGAATGGAGCGTAAATTACTAAAGCTATTTAGTATGCGGAGTTTAATCCAATTCAAGTCTAATCACTGCAATAATTGCATGTGGTGAATGGCCCAGAATCCAATAGATATGCAACACAATCAAAGGGATGTTAATGAAAATGTTATGTTGTGTTAAGAATGAGTATTAAACAATAAGTTTATTAAAGACAAGCATTTGGATAAATTCAAATTTAGGAAGCTGGCTTTGGATGTGGAAGTTTAAATATTTGGACTTTTTGAACCCAAGTCTAAAGGCTGCACTTAAAAATACCACTGCATGACCCGGCAAGACCTCCAAGGAGTTGGATACATATCACCATTAAAGTGCCTGGCATCCAGACACCACAAGATCTACCAGGAAAAATGGATGTAATCCTACCACGAGTCAGAGAAAACAGATGGATACACATTAAATTACCACAGAAAAATGCACATCATTAAGTCATTTAAAAAATAAATGTAAACACTTTAGACCATGAAGAATACAATAATGATAATAGAAAAAACACAGCTTTCCTTTGTAAGAGAGATTATTCTTCAGTTGTTGCCTTAGCTTGACAAGCAAAATCATATTCATGTGTGTGTGCAGAAAGGAACACATGTTGATTTTTTTGGATTATCTCCATCGTTCTTTTAGGCCTCCCCTTAACCCAATACGTCTTTCCCAGCGGATAGGCATTTTGCTCCCAAACCTCTGCCCATACTGTTCTATTAGTCATACTGAGTGTTATTCCAGTATAACCTGCAATAAAATGAAACTGCATTTCACATCACATGGCACAACAGTACTTCTGTCAAATTATGCTCTGCATTTGTTTTAGTTCAAATCATATGATTTGATCCCAGGAGACAGCTGCATCTGTCTGCCACAGCAAGGGAAAAAAAACCCAGAATAAACATACCCCCCCAATATACCGCACATGATTTTCCAAATGGACGGAAAACCGCATAGAGTGTGCTGACCTCTGCTTAGCGATTTCTGATAGGTGTTCCTGTTGCATCAAGCCCTGTGCCCGGAGCATTAATATATACATTTCTACCCCATATTCTATGGGACACAAGCTGGAGTGTGGTTTGAGGATATAACGTAAATGGTGGTGGGGTGGGGGGGTGTGCCACAGGACATTAATAAGCCATTTGGGTTTTGCTCTCATGGTTTACAATGGTGTGCTATTGCTCAAATCCGTTCAGTTTGTGTATTACCCAACATTCAGCTGGCCACAATTTGGTGCTCACCGATACCGCCGGGGGTCTCATGCCTCATTGCTCCTGCTGGGAAAGTGCCTAACCTCAGCTCTGCACTTTCCTGTGATGCGCTGGAAGAGATCAGGCCCTTATCCCATTGGTGAGGCATCCTGTCATGGCCACATTTGCTGTAAGAGGACAGGCACATCCAAACCAAAACTGATTCAAATTGGACAAGAGCTCCTCCCCCACCCCACCCCACCCCGCAAAAAAATTCTTATTTGTCCGACTTGGATGAGTTTGGATGCCTACCATAGATATTTTTATGTGTGATTCTTACAAATGATAGACATCATTGTTTGCACAGATTATTTTTTTAGCCAAAGGTATGTGCTGGTGGTGGGCCAGGTTCCTCGTTCTCGAACACATCCTTGGAAAATGACCCTCATAGGTTGCAAAGGTCCATCCTAAACCCAGATGCAATGGGCATGCGTCCACAATCTAACTCTGTCTAACATAGAGTTTAACATTTATTTCAGTTAAGTCATAGGATGTCTAGTGTGGGAAATAGAAAAATGACTATGGATGTATTAAGAGTCTTCTTTTGAGCTTCAGTAAAGGCACAGCGGTGTATAAAACAATGACATTGTAAATGTATTTCTGGGGAGTTCCTCTGGTAAGTCTGTCTGACGGAACCCTAAATGAATGTGGCTGTAATAACATGAGAAATATTAATAGCATTTTCAATGTTGCCACACATAGTGACCAGAGAGATACTTACTCCATTGTTGAGCTTCAGTCCCCATCTGGCTGTATTGTACTTAATGCTGAAGTGTTTTATATTGACACTGGGTTCCCAAAGTGGAAAAGTGTTCCATTCCCTCATTTTGACAAGGACACAAAAAAAAATCACCAATAATTCTAAATTCTTCATCTGGGTTCAAATGCAGCCTGGAACTATGGCAAGATAGTTTGCTTTCAGTATTCTCAACCCAGTTCTTGGCAGACGTTACCTAATTTGGCATTCTTACACAGAAAGGCCCTGGGGTTGGCATGGGAATGTCACATTGGTACAGTTGGAAGTGTTCCTTGATATACCTGACCTAGGAATGCCTGACGGTGCCCTAGCTACAAATATTTTCTAAAACGTATCTTCCTCAAAGACATGTTAATACAGCAGTATGATATTTTTAACAACCTGTACTTAATTAATGTTCCATTTATTGCATCATAATTGTAATACAGAGAGCAACTGTTCTATTTACTTTTTGGTCTAAAAGCAGTGGAATATATTGTCTTTGTACAAACCCTAGCTTTTGGCAAAACAGATCAGGCTAAAAATATGCAAATTTTATGACAGAATTAGGACAACAGAGAGTGAGTGTTCCCAAATTGTCAGTCACTAGTGAATTCATAATTGTTATACAGTGCCTACCAGAAAATCTTAGCCTGTCAAATAAAGTATTAGATTGTCACAGCAGGAATAAGATTACCACAAAAAGCAACGCATTTTAATTCTACCCAACAGTTTGATAGTTCGACAGTCATGTGCCTACATAACGGCAATCACTGCACTTCAAAAGTAATTAATTGCGTGAAGCGCTTCGAGACGTTTTGATGTGATAAGGTGCTACTAAATGTACGTATTATATTATTACATGTGTAAGGATGCGCATAATCTAACTAACATATTCATGAGGTATGCTGACTGCCAGTGTTCTGCAGCTCCTGGAAGAAGTAAATCTGTACACTATGACTGGAATCTGATTACACTATACAACTCCCTTCTCATCTTTTTTCCTCACCTTTCTTTCTAACTCATCTCAGTCAATGGAATTGATTTGAACATCTCAGTCGCAGTTGGGTGATGACAGTCTTGTTTCAACTTGCTGTAAAGCTTTGTTGCATGGCAGGGTGCCTTGTCAACTGGATCCAAAGGAGCTGATATTAAGCATAAGATGATGGGGAAGGATATGGACGTTTTCTGTGATAGACTATTACGTATAGAGTCACAGGTAAGCGCACCTGAAGTTGTTTTTCCAAATCACGTGATCTGATTCCTGAAATCTTACTTGCACTGTTGGATAATTGATATCATTAGATGGCGACAATGTTTTTTGGGGATACACGAGCAGGAAGGCATTTAAATATTCCTGTAGCTTTGGCATTTTTATTTTTTGTGGATTGGGACTTCTTCACAAAAAATAATGAATGTAAGGCTAAATATGAGCTCAAAATATCAAAAGCAATTTTCCTTTCACAGGGTTTGTATCCAGTGCAAACAAAGACTTGAGGCACTTGATGGGACTTGGAAGGGGGCAGGTTGAAAAATATACACACCCATCTCCTCCACATGGCACTGTTACTGGGTATTAACTCAAAATATACAGCAAAGAAAGCACCGATTCAAAGGAGTCCACATTGAATTATTTCAGCACGTTTCATGAATAGCCCAATTTTGGTAAACATTTAGTCCAAAAACAACCCTTGATTTTACCTGGTGCTCTGCGGCCATATTGTATTCCTCTGTGGTGGCCAATCTGTAACCAGTTTTATTTATTTTTGTTCTTTCTCAAATTAAGCATAATTGTGCCCAACTTAGTTTGCAATTGAATCGTAAAGCTTAAAATTGCACCCATGAATCTCTGCTTTAGAGCTCATTATAATTTTTAATCCCTTTTTATTTTACGCTGTATATTTGCTGATATTTCTACATATCTGTACATTTTTCCCTGTACAGTAATAACTAAGAATTCATTCACTGAGTGTCAGTAACTACTTGATTCAACCATTTACGTGTGACTATACTGGATTACTTGGTGGTCCACACTACAGCAAGGAAACATTCGATTAAACTCAAATCTCCAATTTGTATTTCAGGTCCATCTTCATAGTAAATGCATTAGAAATAGGTTCAAGTTGTTGGTCCTTGTTGTTGGTCCTTTTCACCATGGACGTACAATCCCTCTACACCTCCATCCCTCACCAGGATGGCCTGAGGGCGCTCCGCTTCTTCTTGAACAGAGGCCCGACCAATCCCCATCCACCACTACCCTCCTCCGCCTGGTTGAACTTGTTCTCACATTGAACAACTTCTCCTTTGACTCCACTCATTTCCTCCAAATCAAAGGTGTTGCTATGGGTACCCGCATGGGTCCTAGCTATGCCTGCCTTTTCGTGGGATATGTGGAACACTCTTTGTTCCAGTCCTACTCTGGTCCCCTCCCTCACCTCTTTTTCCGATGCATTGATGACTATCGGTGCCATTTCCTGCTCTCGCCCTGAACTAGACAATTTCATTCACTTTGCCTTCAATTTCCACCCTTCCCTCACCTTCACATGGTCCATCTCTGACTCTTCCCTTCCCTTCCTCGACTTCTCCGTCTCCATCTCTGGGGATAGGTTATTGACCAACATTCGCTACAAGCCCACTGACTCCCACAGCTACCTGGACTACACTTCCTCCCACCCTGCCTCCTGTGAGGACTCTATTCCATTCTCCCAGTTTCTCCGTCTCCGCCACATCTGCTCCGATGATGCCACCTTCCACACCAGTGCTTCCGACATGTCTTCTCTTTTCCTCAACTGAGGATTCCCCTCTACCGTGGTTGACACGGCCCTCGACCGTGTCCGTTCTATCTCCCGCACTTCTGCCCTCATCCCTGCCCCTCCCTCCCGGAACCACGATAGGGTTCCCCTTGTCCTCACCTTTCACCGCACCAGCCTCCACATTCAACGGATCATCCTCCGCCATTTCCGCCACCTCCAAAGTGATCCCACCACCAAACGCATCTTCCCCTCCCCTCCCCTTTCAGCATTCCATAGGGACCGCTCCCTCCGAGACACCCTAGTCCACTCCTCTATCACCCCCAGCACCCCTTCCCCTGGCACCTTCCCGTGCAAGCGCAGGAGATGTAACACCTGCCCTTATACCTCCCTCCTTCCCAGGGCCCCAAACACCCCTTCCAGGTGAAACAGCGATTTACTTGTACTTTCTGCAATCTAGTATACTGTATTCGCTGCTCATGATGTGGTCTCCTCTACATTGGGGAGACCAAACGCAAATTGGGTGACCGCTTTGCGGAACACCTCCGTTCAGTCCGTAAGGGTGACCCCGAGCTTCCGGTCGCCTGTCATTTTAATTCACCGCCCCATTCCCACTCGGACCTCACCGTCCTTGGCCTCTTGCATTGTTCCACAGAAGCTCACCGTAAACTCGAGGAACAGCACCTCATCTTCCGATTAGGCACTTTACAGCCTTCCGGACTCAATATCGAGTTCAACAATTTCAGATCATAACCTCGGCCCCTATTACATTTTTACTTATATTTTTTATCCACACATTTGTTTTGGCCTTTCCCCCCCCTCCCCCTTTCTTTTTTTTTCTCTCTCTCTCCCACATGGCAACTGTCTCTCATTCTGCCAGTACATTTCACACCTAATCTAGAGCCGTCTTTTGTCTGCACTAGTCCTATCACCATCTCGTCTCGTTTTGAATACCTCTTAATGTCTCTACACTTCTCTTTTGTTCTCTCCCAGCCTGGCCTCTTAATCTATTTCATTTCCTGTGCTTCTTTAGTCTTGACAAAGGGTTCACCCGAAACATTGACTCAATTTTCTCTCCACGGATGTTGCCTGGCCTGCTGAGTTTTTCCAGCATTTTCTGTTGTTATTTCAGATTTCCAGCATCTGCAGTATTTTGCTATCGTTCAAGTTGTTGATGGTGCTAGATCCCAAAACACACTTTTCTCTTGAAGTGGGCACAGGCTCAAATAAGTTACATAACTAACTGCAGCAGTGAGAAAGACAGCATGCATGTGTAAGGGAAGGAAAACAGTAATGGAGTAATGAAGTGTCAGGGAGGAAGTGTGCGAAGGAGACATTGGGCCAGTTTGTAATCAGAGAGAGAGGAGACTGGGGGAGAAAGAGCAAAGGATGGCAACGGATGGCCAAGGATGGCAAAGGAGCTCCCGAGGGAGCTGGCAGCCCAGGAGCCATCTACAGAGCAGCAGTGATAACCGCCCTGCTGTATGCCTCAGAGACATGGACCATGTACAGCAGGCACCTTAAAGCACTGGAGAAGTACCATCAACGCTGCCTCCGCAAGACCCTGCAAATCCATTGGCAGGATAGGCGCATCAATGTCAGTGTTCTCGCTCAGGCCAACATCCCCAGCATCGAAGCTTTGACCACGCTCAATCAGCTCCGATGGACGGGTCACGTCGTCTGTATGCCCGATACGAGACTCCCTAAACAAGCGCTCTACTCGGAGCTCCGACATGGCAAGAGAGCCCCAGGTGGGCAGAGGAAACACTTCAAGGACACCCTCAAAGCCTCCTTGAAAAAGTGCAACATCCCCGACACCTGGGAATACCTGGCCCAAGACTGCCCAAAGTGGAGGAGAAGCATCCGGAAAGGTGCCGAACATCTCGAGTCTCTTCGCCAAGGAGCAAGCGGAAGCCAAGCGCAGGCAGCGCAAGGAGCGCACGTCAACCCAAGCACCCCACCCACCCACCTGCCCCTTCAACCACCATCTGCCCCACCTGTGACAGAGCCTGTAGGTCCCACATTGGACTCACCAGTCACCTGAGAACTCATTTTTAGTGTGGAAGCAAGTCATCCTCGGTTCGGAGGGACTTCCTAAGAAGAAGAATCGGAGAGAGTGAAGAGTGTGCGTGGACACGGCGAATAAAGAAGGATTCTGTGAAAAAGTGTCAGCAAGAGAGCACTTTCTTTTCTCTCTACAATGTGTCCCCTTTGGATTGCAACGATTAGGTACGAAAGCTTATAACTAACATGCAAGCAAATTGCGTTGTGGTTAAAATAAAATCATGATCTGTGTACTGAGGTGGAGACTAATGCTATAATTCAGTTATCTATACCCTATTCCAGCATAAAACATGCTGTAACACTCATTATAACCATTAGAAGTTAAATTTCAATTCGTTTTCAGGATGTGGCAATTCAGAGGCTCGTTAGAACATGGGTGGTACACCTTTCTATCTGCCAAGTTTGTTACAACTATTGCTCCAGCCTTATTTCAGAAAACCATGGAGACAATTTTAGCTGGTCGCCAAGGGACTCAATACATCTTGGATGATCGCCTGGCTACTGGAAGATCATCTGAAAAATCTCAAAGCAGTTTACGAGCATTTACACGAATATGACCTCTGACTAAAGAAGTTCAAATGCTCGCTTTTACAAGACCCCGTAGAGTATTTTTCTTTCATTGTTAACAAGTTTGGTAGTCAACCATCAAAAAAGAAGGTTCAAGCAATGATTTCTGTACTTACTCCAACGAATGTAGAAGAATTGCAGTTATTTCTGGGTCTAGTCAATTATTACCAGAACCTTGTTCCAAACACGCCGCGATCACATACCCGTTGAGTAGACTCCTTCGCAATGATGTAAAGTGGATGTGGACGAAAGACTATCAAGTGTAGTTTTGAACAACTGAAGGCTGTAATAGCAAGTCTACCATTATTGGGACATCATGATCCTAATTTGCCATTGCTTTTATCAGTTGCTGCATCTCCGGTGGGTGCAGGAGCTGTGAGTTCTCACCTATATCCTGATTGGTCCGAATGACCAATAACGTTCGCCTCCCATGCCAGAACTGCCTCCGAGACCAATTATTGACAGATCGAACGTGAAGCCCCTACAATCGTATTTAGAGTAAAGAAATGTCACAAATACACATTCGACTTAGTTTCTTTCTGAATACTGATTACAATCCTTTGGCTTTCATATTCTTGGAGAATCGAGGAAAACCTTTTTTTTAGCTTTAATGAAAATTCAAAGATGAGCTATTCAACTGTCAGCTTATCAGTATGGCATTAAGTTTAAACCGTCAAAATCAAATTGCACTGCAGAGTTTATTGTCCTGCTTACCTACATCAGGTTCACGTATTGCTGAAGATGCAGAAATGTTTTACTTATTTTGGATTCTCATTCTAAATGGTTCGAAATGGTCCCGATGCCATCAGCAGGTGCAACGGTGCCGAGTGAGGTGTTACGGTATTTGTTTGCCCGATATGGACTTCCTATAGAGTTGGTCTCTGACAATGGAGCATCTTTTCAATTGTACAGTTTTTCTCAATGTTTGAATAAGCACGGTGCGTCTCACATTACTTTCCCAACCGGTCGCCCACAGTCAAATGGGGAAATTGAGAGGGTTGGACGGACATTCAGAACTTCTCTAAAGCAGATCCTGGCACCATGCATTAAAAATTAACCGTATTTCCTTTGAGTTATCGTACAACACCTCATACCGTAATGCCACCTGCTAACTTACTCATTGGAGGGAAGTTATGTATTCATTTTGGTATTTTTAAACCTGACTTAGTGGCGAGAAGGAAACTTCATAATGCTAGATCCTAATATCGCATTAGAGAAAGAGTAGGATGTCCTGATATCTATGGGGATGTGTCAAAGTGGATTGTTGATGTTGCTGATCAGAGGATTGCAGCGGTTGTGTTTTTGTTTTCGGTGGATGGTTTGCTATTAGAGAATCACAGGGATTGATTGTGACAGCTGCATCAATACTCCCTTTGATACGCCAGGTGATGGCGTTGCGTGACCTATCACCGATGCGGCTCCTCAGAAAGCTTCAGGTGTCTCGCTTATCTCCATGCGTAATGAACCGGCCACTTCCCAGGACATTGTTGCTGCTCCTGACTCTGGTGTGAACTCTCCGGGACAGACCCCGAAGAACGTTGTGAACCATGACAGTGCTGACACCGAATCTGCAAAGCAGTCTTGACAAAGGGTTTCGACCTGAAACGTTGACTCTATTTCTCTCTCCACGGATGTTGCCTGGCCTGCTGAGTTTTCCCAGCATTTTCTGTTGTCATTTCTGCAAAGTTACTGTCTACTGCTCCTGTTGTTGATCCCTTTTGTCCGTCCTGCTCGAGGATATCCTCAGGGGAAGGGGAAACCTCTGGATCATTTGGACTTGTAGGTGTGGTGGTTTCTGTTGTGGTTCTAGTGTTGGCATAGCCCATCTTTCTTGTGTGCTACTGAGAGAGTCTATGCTAGGACTTCCATAGCTGAATTGGGACTGTGCCAGGAATAGGTTCACTTTCCTCTGCCTACAAATGTTGGGCATACCACTAGAGGGGCACCAGAGAAAACTGGCACTAGAGCCTGCTTTGGGACCCCTGCAGACCGCAGGGTCAGTGGGGGTCCCAAGGCAGGCCGAAGATTGGAGGTAGAAGTCAGTACTCTTCGGATTTCCTTTGAGTCTTGGGGTCTTTAGATTGCTGTTGTCCAGCAGCAGCCAGAAGCCTTTGCTATTGGTGACAAGAATCCTAGCTACAGGCCTAACGAGCCTGTTCGCTCCTGGATTTTAAAGTGCAAGGCCCAGCTCGTGAGCAGGTGTGTTCCCAGGCCATTCAAGTAGCCTGGGGCAGTAAAGTCACATGTGCTCATTCACTGAGAGGCACGGCGCACCTTAAAAGCATTGTCCAGCTGGTACACATACAGAAAAATCATCCCTCAGTTGTCTAGATCCAAGATGGGCATTTTGATCCCATGGCACTAATCAAAGAAGAGCCTGGAGTTCCTCCAGTGCCCGGGCCAACGTTTCTCCCTCATCCAACACTACCAAAGAAGCAAATTAATTGCTCATTCTCATTTACTGTTTGTGGGACCTTGCTTTGTGCAAATTGACCACCATGCTTGCCTACAAAACAATGACTTCAGTTCAAAAATAATGGGATACCCCGAGGATGTGATAAGGTGCTATATAAATGCAAGTTTGTTCCTTCTCATATTTTCAGTACAATGACAGAGTAAATGCAGCTAGTGTGCATTTTCCGTGGTCTTAGTTCTTGACATGCCTAATTTAGCAAAAAGATGAGTTTTTAGTATCTTAATTGAATCATTTTGTAGCTCACCAAGAAGGAGCAGATATTTAATAAAGATTTTTTTATCCCTATTAATACAAACAATCTTCTGTTATACAAAAACATTACAATGCAATAGCAATTTTTTTTAGGTCAGATCTGTGTGCTTTAGAAACTATTGGAAAATAAATTAGTTTCTGGTCATATTTGCATTTAGTTTAGCAAACAGCACTAATATTAAAATGATAACAGTATTGAGAGGGTTCTTAATATGTACCTGGTTTTCATCTCAGCTAAAGCTGCAAAACTATTCAGTACAGCCCTCTGAATAAAAGGCCGGCCTTTGTGTTAACATTTAAATACTTGCAATTCATAAATTCAGTTACCATCATATTCATATTGCTTCTGCTTGGAAAGCTCAGGCTACCACCTATATAAAAAAATGCTAAGTGAAAGTGAAGTACCTCCATAGCTGTTCTCGCCTGACATGTAATGAGACATTGAGAGCAAGTGTGTGCAAAGCAAATTGGAGTTCAGGGACACATATGAATATAAGAAAGCACGGAATGAGAAAAGCTCAATAGGAATGAGAAGTGATCTGTCAATGACAGATTTTTGGGGCAGAGATGCTTGTTCACAAATGCAAAGACATCATCTGTCATGAGTGTCTAGGAGTCTTAGAAACCATCAGCAAGATTTCTCTAGTACTAATCATTCTTGTATAGGTTAGAAGGGCTGGTAGCCTATTCACCGAAAAAAAGAAAGACTTACATTTATATAGCGCCTTTCATGACCACTGGACGTCTCAAAGTGCTTTACAGCCAATGCAGTACTATTTGGAGTATAGTCACTGTTGTAATGTGGGAAACGCAGCAGCCAATTTGCAATCAGCAAGCTCCCACAAACAGCAGTGTGATAATGACCAGATAATCTGATTTTGTTATGTTGGTTGAGGGATAAATATTGGCCAGGACACCGGGGATAACTCCCTTGCTCTTCTTCAAAATAGTGCCATGGGATCTTTTACATCCACCTGAGAGAATGTCTCATCTGAAAGACAGCACCTCTGACAGTGCAGCACTCCCTCAATACTGCACTGGAGTGTTAGCCCAGTTTTATGTGTTCAAGATCTTGAACCCACAACCTTCTGACTCAGAGGCGAGTGTGCTACCCACTGAGCCACAGCCAACACTGTCGAAGGTTGAGGGGTTTAAAAAGTTGGGGATATAAAATTTGAATTCAGGCCGTGGTTTGGAGTGTGGGAAATGATTCGGCTTAAGGCAGGTTTGGTTGAAAGACACCAAAGTTCTATTTGACTAGAACAAGCTGCTCCTTTTTTTTGTAAAAAGTACAATGTGGGAAAAGCTTCTAGGAGTAAAATGATTCAGGTAAAGATGGAATCATTTTTGTGTGATGATTTTACTGTAACCTACTGCAGGCTTTACTCAGTTTTAGCCATATTAGCACAAATGGTACTGCAGGGGATCATTTTCGAACTTCACCACCTGGGCCTAGTCTGGTGGAGCGGGTCATCGTCCATTGTAGAACTCGCCCAATTTTCATTCCACTGAAATCAATGGGATGAGAGGAAGGCAGGTTCTATAAAGAGTGGGCGATCCCCTCTGCCAGGTTACCACCCCAGCAGAGAAGCTGAAGATCACCCCCATAGTGCCAAGCTTTGCTTCCCAATTACTCATGTGACTACAGGAGGCTTCTACTCTGAATACATTTCATAGCACCCAACTATTGTCCATTCACAATTAAAATGCTTGGACATTATTGACGCAGAGTTATATTTTAATATTTTACTTCATATATTTTCGTTACATAAATTAATCTTGTTTTATTGCTCAACTCATTGTTGAGATGTTCTGGTTGAATGTGGGTTACACCATTGGGGAGGCTTAAAAGTTATTCTAAGGTTCCTGTTTTAATTGTCTGGTTGTTTAATCTTTGTTGTGAAAATTGCTCTCTTAGAAAGGTATACTGCTTTATTGTACATCAGTGAATTCCAGTAGTGAAAGTTACTTAAGGAAGCAATATTTAACTGTTGCTCCAAGAACAGAGAAGATTTATTTGGTACATTGCTGCATCGCTTAGAAATGTTGCAAAGTGCTTCACATACAATTAATTACTTGGAGGTGTAGTAAAAAGAAAAAGAAAGACTTGCATTTATATAGCACCTTTCACGACCACCGGACGTCTCAAAGCGCTTTACAGCCAATGAAGTGGAGTCACTGTTGTAATATAGGAAACGGCTGTTAAGTGAGCAGACATGACAGCCACTTTACATACAGCAAGATCCCACGAACCACAATGAGATGAATAAGCAGTGAAATTGTTTTTGGTGAGGGGAGAATGTTGAGCACAAGGTCTCTTTCACTCGACTTTGAATGAAATCTTGAACATTCACCTCAACAGGCTGAGGGAGCCTTGGTTTAAAATCTCATCCAATTCGCAGGAATGCCAGCCGAGATTCTGCCTCAGATTCTTAGGTGGGACGTAACTCTCTAATATCCAGATGCAGATGCAAGGTGAGTATTAGCTGAGCCAAATAGCAGTGCTAATGTCAGCTCCACCGCTGATGTTTTAACATACGGAGTGGAACAGACAGGCTCCAAAATTTTCCAGGACAGGGAGAAATCCAGGGGGAGGGGAGGGAAGGGTGGGGTGGCGGGCCAGCAGAAACTCATCAGCGATCAATACACGTACAGTATCATGTTTAAAAGGCCAGAATTTGAGAATTGGAGTACATGATTAGAAACGAGCAGTATTGCACCATATTTTTGCGTATTTCAGATCAATACACAAGAAGGAAGAAGTCAAGCAAACGATTAAGATCCAGACAACAGTAGCTCAAATAGAAAACATCATTGTATGTCTAGGTACTGTTTACTAAATAAGCACTGCCCAGGAAAAAGTCAATATAATCTTTTCTAACACAAGACAACACGAGCACATCTCCTGTGGTAAGTGGCCTTTGCCCTCATCATTGGGAATATGACATCTGTGGCTATTGCATGTAACTAAAGGAAGTCTCGTTTCAACCCTATCCAGAAAGCTATTCCAGATTTTATAAAATTGGTTCGCTTTCCCCTGTAATCAAAAGGTTATGCACCCAGAGTGACTGCATTGACTTGAGCATTCCTTTCTCCCTGCCATCTAATTTAATGCCGAACTCAGGTTCTTCCAGCAGTGAATAATACTTTGACTAACATTCCAGCTCGAGACCAGATCTGCCTCATTGGCTGGAGCATAAATTGAATCCAGCACATCTGGAGCTGTGTATTCTGGAGGTATTAAATGCCTCGCCACAGAAAAACGCCACTGTGGAAAATTCCCGGGAGAGTGCGTTTGGGGTTCCTTCAGCACCCCATAGGCTGATTAACCCAACAAGGGCAACAGTTAAAAAATCTTACCTTGAATCAAATAGAGCCTGGATTCGGGGGACTGATCTTTAGGGCTTACAGAAGTATGACACCATCTGCATATCGAGATGTCCCAAGTTATTTTATACAATGATTTCCCTCCCCATCCCAACTCATCCAGCAAGGCACAGAAGGAGTATATCGGGCTGGGGCTTGCAAGAAGTAGTTTGCAAAACACCATTAAGTCGTATTTTAAGCTACCAATAGCTCCGAAGCCAACTAAAAAACAACAGTGAGTGAAGGCACCCCTCACAAACCTAAACACTCACTCTGTGACCAGTCCATCACCACTTTGGCTTGAGTATTTAGTTTATCACAGCCTCTGGGAAGTCTGCTCCATAGTACTGTTGCAGGATGAGGAGAGCTCGCCACAAAGGAACCAGTACCCTGAGTGTGATCACTTACAGTTGCCATTTAATGCTGCATTACGATGGAACGGTGCTGTCAGAGTCTGATTTCACATTGTTATTTGTGCCATTCCAGGGCTCGAGGTTTCTGTGAATGTGCAAAGGTAGGATCTACAAATCAGATGGAGCAGGAACTCCATGGTTAAGTGGGCATAAAGACCAGCAAGAGCTCTGATTTGATCCGTATTCTGTGTTGAGTCAGCTGATCGTACTGGATGGCAAAGCGGGTACTAGAATTGATTTCAGTGTCCCCAGGGAAAGGGCGGGGGAAATCTTGCCAGGATTCTCATTTCTGGTGACTCCCCAGTGGTCCCCGCTGCAAGTCGATGTTGGGTGAAGACAGCATTGAGGTTGGATGTGATGCCTCACAGAGTTGAACAGCCCACTAGCTCACAGATGAAGAATGGCTACTTGGGTGAGGGGAAGCAGAGGAGCTGCCAAAAAAAAAAGGAAAATTGGACAAAGCTTGCAGAACACATTCTCCCTGTGTCTGCGTGGGTTTCCTCCGGGTGCTCCGGTTTCCTCCCACAGTCCAAAGATGTGCAGGTTAGGTTGATTTGGCTATGATAAATTGACCCTTAGTGTTAGGGGATTAAATACATGTGGTTACAGGGATAGGGTGGGATATGTGTCGGTGCAGGCTCGATGGGCCGAAATGGCCTCTATCTGCACTGTAGATTCTGTGATTCTGTGATTCTGTGAACTCCCAGACATGACATTACAAGCAAAACATGACTCCAGTCCTGTCACCCACATTAATTATTCATTTTTTTTGTTGAATAAAGCAATTTACCTATTTGTAAAGTAATCCTGCCGCCGCACAGTGGGTCGGACAATATGTGTCAGGTGTCTGAAAGCTCTGCATTTTCTTTCTCTCTAGCTTTACAGTATGAATCATATTCTAAGAGAGCAAGACTGAGGGGCTGGAGGCTACTGAAGTAAGCTGCTCATCCTGTTCACCTATGGGAACCTGATTGCCTGCAGGCTGTTATGAGCACCTAGAGGCAGGAGTTTCATTTCTGGCAATATGTTTCTTCCCTCCCTGGAAATGAATTAGCAGGCACTAATGAAACAGCTTTTCAGTGGATGACTACCATCTGGTTAACAACATTTAACGCTGCAGCCGAAAGGTTTATTAAAAATAATAATAATAATCATTATTTGAAATAAGACTAACCTTCATATATATTAAGCCTTTTGTGTTATTAAGTTTAATTCAGCTAATGCAGTGAGAGAGACCCTTGCGAGTGCACTTCAAAGTTTGATATACCAGAAGCTAGCCTGATCATTTTGTGTCCATCGAGACAGCAAATCACTCGGGAGTGCAGTTAGCAAACTGCAGGAGGCTCCCTGTGCCACATCAACAATTCAGTCCGCGGTTTTTTTGTCAGCAGAGAGAACACATAACTAGCCAGGCGAGCATGGATGAACAGGCTCCACGTCCCTCAAGCAGCCATTCCTTGGTGTCCCTCAGTAAACGTTCAAGAACTGACAAACCCATCATGAAAAATGATCACAGTCCCGACCCTGCGTGAGTGGGATTCTCAGCAACTACCGTGCAAGGCAAGGATTTTGCAACTCAGCCTTAATTTTTCCTTAAATATAACTTGAAAAGAAAAATAAATGCTGATGTTCAATAGAATTATATAAAGGATTCATGTGAGCACTACACAAGCTAAGGGGGCACTGCTTATTCCTTTATTGGAACATTACATGGAGTATGATGGATGAGTTGCTGGCATTGGCTGTTTATTATAATGCAACCAATCAATTACAGTTTTATAATACATGGTGTCCCAGAGGAAATTTTCAGTCTTCTTGCAAGCTAACGCTAAAATGGGATATAATTTGGCAAATGTCTTTGTCTCGCTGCAGTCTGATTATCGAGGCTTGCATTTTTTCCATGTTCCTTTTTATGTATATAATAACAATATTGCCATTTACTTAGCCTCACCGGCAAATTTGGCTATTGCATTATTTATTTCAGTTTTTTGTACTGTCGCTATAAACCATGAAGCTCAGATTAAGAGGTATACTGTCATTAAGTTCCAGCATTTGCAGGTGATTATTATCCATTTAGAAGTGAACTGCGTTTCATATGCATCAGTTATGATTTACTTACGGTGAATTTTTTTTTTGATCAGGCCGCCCTATCAGGCTTATGAACCAACCATGCAATATGATAAATAGCATGCCATAAGGTTACAGTGTGAAATGACCCAAGAAGTCGCTGTAAAATTTGACGGATTATTCTCCTGTTTAATAGCTCATGGCGTATCAGGATATATATATATATAAAAAAAAAGGCACAAAACAATCTAGAGGACATAGCAGGAGCAGCACATCCCTTGCTTTCAAACAATTCATCACAAGCTTGACCATAGACAGCACAACTATTTGCTCTGTTAATCATAGCAGCTGCACAGCAGGGACACTGACTTCAACATGCCAGGGAGGCTCTGCTGACACCGTTGTAATATATTCACAAAGAAAAAAGCAAGCAACATAAGCAGTACCAGAGCAACAAATGTAATATTTAATCAACCAGAAGGAAGCAGTATACAGAAACCAAAATGGAGTGCTGCCTTCTTTTTTAAAAACACACTAATTAAGCTGCAAACAAAAATGCAATCGAGTGCTGGAACAAATCGTGTGAGAAAGCTTACTGTGAGTAAATCATCAAGGCACGGTCTACAAAGTGACTACAAGTTTTTAATAAGATTTGGAAACAATATATTCAGAGCCTGATTTGCCCCTTGCTGAAGCATTCATTTGGACACAGTACGTGGTACAAGCGAGCTCTGCTGTAAAATTGCTATTTGCACCAGCAGTATTTTGTATGGGCCAATCAATACCCACATGCAACTCTTAAGGAAGTGTACATGTACAAGAGGCTGACGCACTGGCCTAATTTTCGTGCTCCGGCACTCTACACCAACAGAAAGTTTTTGCAGGATGATGGCCTCTGCCACGATAGTAAGTGTCGAGCAGGTTAAATGCAGCTTGGAATATCCAGCTGTGGATTTATTCATTGAGGTAGTCCTTCCTAAGAGAAGGGGTGCTCGCCACCTCTCAGGCCTCAGAGAAAGAAAATAAAAAGACTTGGGTAAAATTGCACAGAAAATACAATTAATTTCCAGGCCCAGTAAGATTGAGAGAAGCTTTCACTGATGTCCTTATCCAATTCAAAGGAAACTAGACCCTATTAAGTGCTTCACAGACAACTTACCCTTGCTGGTTGAAGGAACAGCCTAAATAATTAGTACAGACAGTGTGGAAGGAGACATGTTGGGATCTCAGGGCCTAAAACAAGAGCAAGTTGGTGGTAATTAATTGATAAACCATTGAAACATACAATTATGGCCATATGGTTGACTGCACTTTTGAAATTTGGATGTGCAGTCAAAAATCCATAATCTGTTTAAAAGAAATATATGACCACCATCTTTTGCAAGGCTCCATCCGGACTGGAATCGTCAGAGATCAATCCATTCAGCATTGCCGGGATTGACTAAGCAGGAGACCAGACTGAATCACAAACAGACACATATTCTGCTACTTCTGTCACCATCATCAGCATTGCTTGCCAATCCTTGCCTGAGGACAATCAGGCAACTGCTGACAAAAAGGAACTATGCACTCAGTCTGGAGATAGTCGACAGATGCCTGTCATGCAAAGCTGTGAGTCGAAGAGTGGCACCGAGTTTGTATTTAAAGTGGTGCACGTTGCCACCTCTAAGCGTGGCGACCAAGCACAGGACAGAACTGGGGCTTAGAGTCCTTACAACAGGCACACGCACTCAAACAATAATTAGAGTCTTTGCAACAGGTACACGCACTCAAAAAATAATTAGAGTCCTTGCAACAGGTACACGCACTCAAAAAATAATTAGAGTCCTTGCAACAGGTACACGCACTCAAACAATAATTAGAGTCCTTGCAACAGGTACACGCACTCAAAAAATAATTAGAGTCCTTGCAACAGGTACACGCACTCAAACAATAATTAGAGTCCTTGCAACAGGTACACGCACTCAAACAATAATTAGAGTCCTTGCAACAGGTACACGCACTCAAACAATAATTAGAGTCCTTGCAACAGGCACACACACTCAAACAATAATTAGAGTCCTTGCAACAGGTACACGCACTCAAACAATAATTAGAGTCCTTGCAACAGGTACACGCACTCAAAAAATAATTAGAGTCCTTGCAACAGGTACACGCACTCAAACAATAATTAGAGTCCTTGCAACAGGTACACGCACTCAAACAATAATTAGAGTCCTTGCAACAGGTACACGCACTCAAACAATAATTAGAGTCCTTGCAACAGGTACACGCACTCAAACAATAATTAGAGTCCTTGCAACAGGTACACGCACTCAAACAATAATTAGAGTCCTTGCAACAGGTACACGCACTCAAACAATAATTAGAGTCCTTGCAACAGGTACACGCACTCAAACAATAATTAGAGTCCTTGCAACAGGTACACGCACTCAAACAATAATTAGTGTCCTTGCAACAGGCACACGCACTCAAACAATAATTAGAGTCCTTGCAACAGGCACACGCACTCAAACAATAATTAGAGTCCTTGCAACAGGCACACGCACTCAAACAATAATTAGAGTCCTTGCAACAGGCACACGCACTCAAACAATAATTAGAGTCCTTGCAACAGGCACACGCACTCAAACAATAATTAGAGTCCTTGCAACAGGCACACGCACTCAAACAATAATTAGAGTCCTTGCAACAGGCACACGCACTCAAACAATAATTAGAGTCCTTGCAACAGGCACACGCACTCAAACAATAATTAGAGTCCTTGCAACAGGCACACGCACTCAAACAATAATTAGAGTCCTTGCAACAGGTACACGCACTCAAACAATAATTAGAGTCCTTGCAACAGGTACACGCACTCAAACAATAATTAGAGTCCTTGCAACAGGCACACGCACTCAAACAATAATTAGAGTCCTTGCAACAGGCACACGCACTCAAACAATAATTAGAGTCCTTGCAACAGGTACACGCACTCAAACAATAATTAGAGTCCTTGCAACAGGTACACGCACTCAAACAATAATTAGAGTCCTTGCAACAGGCACACGCACTCAAACAATAATTAGAGTCCTTGCAACAGGCACACGCACTCAAACAATAATTAGAGTCCTTGCAACAGGTACACGCACTCAAACAATAATTAGAGTCCTTGCAACAGGTACACGCACTCAAACAATAATTAGAGTCCTTGCAACAGGTACACGCACTCAAACAATAATTAGAGTCCTTGCAACAGGTACACGCACTCAAACAATAATTAGAGTCCTTGCAACAGGTACACGCACTCAAACAATAATTAGAGTCCCTGCAACAGGTACACGCACTCAAACAATAATTAGTGTCCCTGCAACAGGTACACGCACTCAAACAATAATTAGAGTCCCTGCAACAGGTACACGCACTCAAACAATAATTAGAGTCCCTGCAACAGGTACACGCACTCAAACAATAATTAGAGTCCCTGCAACAGGTACACGCACTCAAACAATAATTAGAGTCCCTGCAACAGGTACACGCACTCAAACAATAATTAGAGTCCCTGCAACAGGTACACGCACTCACACACAGAAACACAGAAACCCCACAGTGCAGATAGAGGCCATTTCGGCCCATCGAGCCTGCACCGACACATATCCCACCCGATCCCCTACACCAACACATATCCCACCCTATCCCCGTATTTAATCCCCCTAACACTAAGGGTCAATTTATCATAGCCAATCAACCTAACCCACACATCTTTGGACTGTGGGAGGAAACCGGAGCACCCGGAGAAAACCCACGCAAACACGGGGAGAATGTGCAAACTCCACACAGACAGTCGCCCGAGGCCGGATTCGAACCCGGGTCCCTGGCGCTGTGAGGCAACAGTGCTAACCACTATGCCACCGTGCTGCCCGCTCAAACAATAATTAGAGTCCCTGCAACAGGTACACGCACTCAAACAATAATTAGAGTCCCTGCAACAGGTACACGCACTCAAACAATAATTAGAGTCCCTGCAACAGGTACACGCACTCAAACAATAATTAGAGTCCTTGCAACAGGTACACGCACTCAAACAATAATTAGAGTCCTTGCAACAGGTACACGCACTCAAACAATAATTAGAGTCCTTGCAACAGGTACACGCACTCAAACAATAATTAGAGTCCTTGCAACAGGTACACGCACTCAAACAATAATTAGAGTACACGAGGAAGACAGTTGGAAAAAACCCCAAATATAATTAAATGGCTTTACCTTCATTTCTCTCTCTTGTGTGAGTCAGTGCATTGCAACATATTCTTACCGATCTAGAAAAGGCAAATATTTTCAAAAACCCAATAGGCAAAGAGACGGCAAAAGTCAGCATTTTTCAAATCTCCAGTGAAATGTGACAAGGTGAACAGCATACAAATGAACAGATTCCTAAAATCCAATTAAACCAAAGTTATTGATTGAATTATGTTAAAATATTTTTTTTATTTGAAGCAGTTTTGCACATAATACAAGCTTATATTAAATTACATCTACAGTCATTAGCATATATTTACATTCCCTACTAGCCTCATACAGCTCATTGGAATGTTCGTACAGCCACCACGTTATCTTTCACTTCTCTAGGGGGTATGTGCTATTGTTGTAATTAGTGTGGCGTTTTTGTTAAACTTTAAATTCATTAGTATTATCCACTTGCAAGAGACTGAATCAGTGCTTGCCTAAGTCAGGGAGATTGATCATTAGTTCATACATTCATTTTGTTTCTGCTCCATCTCACACTGCTGCCTTTGTCTGTCCATTTGCAGTGGTTCTGATTGCTTTGGTGTGTAGGTAGTCAATCAAGAATCTCCGCACTTTATAATAGGTCTTGTCATAGTCAGAATGTGTAAGTGAGACTTCCCATTGTGACCTTTTCGCACAATATATTTTGAGCTGGATGCTTTGTGAAGGTGGTTTCTTTTTCAACTCGGGAAAGGATCTACATTTTCAGACGATGAAGAGTATTGTGTTTGCTTATTTATTTTTGAAAGGGGTTCTAAACTCCACCTACAGGATTTCTACTAATCAGTACAGCAGATAATACTGACATGTAGACACTTAATAGTCATAGCCTGTAACTTTCTCCAGAATACACTCATTGCTGAGCAGGACCAGAAAGCATAACACATCAAATCGAGAGTCAACCGGAGTCTGCTCTACAGAGTATATACAGTAGTAGCATTAACAAAAGATGCTTTGCTGCAAATGGAGATTGTATGATGTCCAGATCTCTTCCCACTCATCTTCATTCAGGACTGTAACTCGAGACCTGTCCCATGCTGAGTGATCTGCATTGCATGGTAAAATACTTAAACAATGACTCAGTAGATACAATATTAATGCTTGTGTTGCAACTTAGAATGCATTTCGCTGTGGTACTGGACTATGTAGGTAGTAATGCTTTATATAGTTCATCCAAATCTGGCAACAGATGACAAGACTGGATGTGTGACACATGCCCTCGAGTTTGTGACCCTTGGGGGTACAAAGATGGGGATTGCATCAGAGAGAACAGGTGATTTGATGAGAACAAGGACATCTAAGTCAAAATGAAGGGAACAGTTTTGCAGGTCCATAGCAGAGGTATAAGGACAGGTGGAGAGCCAGAGAAGAGGGAGATGTGAGTTTGAGGGTGAATTTGTGAGGGAGGTAGGAAAGATTTTATTATATGGGTGCGGAATTGAGGAAGGTAGGGGTGTGTGTGTGGTAAGGGAACAAGGAAGTAATCAGAGCTCGCCTTGTCCATGTTTGAGACCTCAGGGCAGCGAAACCACAAGGAATAGCAAGGTTGATGGGGTGGCCGTGGGTGTGGGTGTCTCGTGAATGCTGAGACTGAGTGAAGATAGGAGGGCAGAAAATTAGAGGACAACAGGATAGGGTGGTTTAAGTGTAGGTTGAAGTCAGCTCGGAAAAGGAGTCGCTTGGTGCAGAAGCTAAGGGAGGTGATCTTGGTTAAAGGAGTTGGTGTGCGGCATGGGAGGTGCAGTATACAACAAGGATTTATATGAGAGGAAGGAGGAAACAATTCGGCTGAGGTGTTCAAAGGAGGAAAAGGCCAAAGAGTGACTTGGAAATAAATGCTCCCGGGATTTGATGCCCAATACTTTCAGTGAGTTATGTTATCTGGAGGTACCCAATATTAGTTGAGAAAGAGGAGGGAGCCAGAGAACATATCACCTTGAACCAGTTGTGTTCTTCAGAGTTCACTGGTGGGTCTGGGTGTGTAGCCCAGTAATATAGCTCTAACTCACAATAATCGAATCTTGTCCTTATTGAGAAAGACATATATGCGAGTCTAATAGGCGTATTAACAGGAAACATCCAGGGAGTACATTTAGTTTTAATGTATTGATCCATACAGTGGGAGATCAGTCCAGAACATTAAAAGATAAATTAACTGATCAATTTGATATGTGGTTGGGGGAGGTGGGTAGCAGTTGGCCCTATAATATCGCCGCCTGATTTCCCTTCTCTTCTCTTCAATTTTGGTCGGCCTTGGCTCTTGGTTTAGGTTTTTCAATTTCTGTGCCCAACAGATGGGAAGATGAAGCAAATGCGATCCAAAAAGCTCCCTATACAGGCATTACCTCGCACTTGAGTTTGTTTTGTATTAGAGTTGTATTCCTGGAACATGCTGCAAGTTGGACAGCGTAACCAACAGTATAGAGTTATACAAGAGAATTTCAACAGCATGTTCAGTCTTCCAAAAAAGTCTCATCTTCTGTTGCTGTTACTTGACATGCGTAAATATGCATTGCTCAGCCATTCCTAGGAATCAGTTATGAGTTCTCAATTACCTGCTTTATACAGTGCGAACGGATTAAGACCAGGTGAAATTGAATTTTTATTAACACCAGGGATTAGTGCAACAAATCTGCAGAGAGATATATCTCACGCAGTGTCGCTGACAAGAACACCTGCCCTAATTAATGTATTACTGGGCTTCAGAATTTTTGGGTGCCATTGAACGCATTGGCACAAAATTTGGGGAGTGGGACAATTTGGCATTGCGCCAACCATTGCGCAAATGCAATGGTGCCAAGGATTGGGATGAAAAATAACACGGCGTTGGCACAAATAGCCCTTGCGCAGTTGTACCAAGTGGAAATTTGAACCCGAGGGTTTTTTTGTTAAATTCTCAAAAGTTTAGATGACTGGTCCTCAGAAGGAATATAATAATTACAAAACACATATTCTTAAGGAAGGTACATCAAGCTGCTTGTAAGGGCTGTGGCATGCAAAATTGTGCAACACACATTTGATCTGATCCGCGTAGGTTGATGAAAAGAGGTATATGAATTCTTTAACAGCATTTGAGTGAGGCCTTCTTTGTGCGTTTAAGCTGAGTAACTGTAACAGAAAAAAGGAGTCTCCAGTGACAACTCGTGTGAAAGAACAAGGTAGCATATGGAATTCAGCTTCACTGGCTGACTGATGTCATGTACTAGTCATACACAGTCTGCATGACAAGCTCTCTAGGAGTCTGCCAATTCAACTCAGTGAAGCATTCCGATACAAGATGAAGACAAGCAGCCTGCCTCCCCTTCCTGTTTTCTGAAGCATGTCATTTCTCCTGTGCAACAGGCCCTGGGCAGACATGTGGCTCTGCAAAAAAAAGTTATCAAAGCACTCCATCCCCCTTTTGTGTACTTTGGCCCGTTCGGAAAAAAAAACAACACAGAGCTGAGGGACGATGTCATGGCACAAAGCCAGTGTGCATAATCGGAGTGCAGAAGACAGTGTTTACCCGAGCAGCAGCTTATTTATTAGCCAGTCCTCACAAAAGCCGATGACTGCAAATCAGTGGATAGTATTTTACTTTCTGCAAAGGTCATGATCTTGTTTCTGCACTTAGTGCTGTTTTGCTCACACAATCGTTCATCGGCAAACTAATAAAGTGTCGCTTTCCAGTCTGATTTCATGTTTAAGAAAGTGTGACAGACAGAATGCTGTAAAAGAACTGCAGAATTTGAAAGAGCTGCTGGTTATTTTGATACTGATGCATTCAAATGCTGAGTCGGACGGAGACTGCGAGACCATGAATGAGGGCTGCCTAATAAGTTTGCAAAAACCACAGAACCACACACTGTACAACATGATAGGAGGAGTATTGAGTTGTTTTCCTGTGTTGGACTTTGGAAACAGCTGTCTTGGTGCTGTAAAACACTAAGCCAATCACTTGCAGGACATTCCATATGAAAAAGTCCAAGTATAATGAGACAAGCCTAACTTCTGGCTCCTCTGGACTGTCCCATGCAAGAATCCAACATTTTTCTTCTGTCCGCTAATCTTTGGTTAATGTGGCGAAATCCCATAGTTCACAAAGGATGATCTCATGTACAGTAATCCCTCCTGAAAAAGAGAAACGTTACATATCTTTTCATTACAAAAATAGACTTCAGTCTATACCATAAACCAGTATTGTTGCTCAGTCTAAATGTTTTCAGATCATTTATGATTGTGGTAGACCAGCACCAATTTTAGATTGTGATTTTTTTTCTGATGTCGGTCTTTCTAAGTTCTGTGCTGTTACATAAAAGTCCAAATGCGTGGGGGTGGAACATGTTTAATATTTCACAGTTCCTCAACGAGGTGTCTGTTTACAGCACAAGCACAGTATATCTGTCTCTCGGTCTCTACTTCTCGTATGAATTACTCTTCTACAATGTCAAGTTAGCTACTTTTCTTTATATGTTTTCTACTGTAATAAGCGCAATTGAAGTGCGCAGGATGCTTTAGTGCTTCTCAACTGATCACATCAGTCCTCTTTCATCTCTTGCAATTGTGAGAAGTGAGCACCTTGAAAAATCTCTTTACAATGGTGACTAATTGAATTCATGGCGACACCTCAAGATTGTGGAGCATTGAGTCACACAACTGTAATCAGGCTGACTTGACAAACAAAAAAATATAAAATACAGTACTTGTTTAAAATTGAAGTTCATTTGCTGTGCAGAATTGAGCAATGGCAGTTTTAAAAAAAACTATGAATGGTTACCAAAGTCTATTTTTGCCAGGCATTTTACAATTCCTTTTGTGCTACTGATCCATCAGGCCAGAAGCTCAGCCTGGTTCTGTAGCTTCCAAAACTTCACTCCACGAGTTCCATCAGTCCGCCCCATAGCAATACATTTAAAATAAAATTGACCTTAAGTTATGCTTAACTATGTCTCTCCATCAAATGAAACGCAAGTTCATGGCCATTTCTTGGTTATTTTTAAAGTAAAGGAAACACCCTACAGATTGTAAATATTAATATTATTCCTCAATTAATCCTAGAAATGGTGTCGGTTAAACAGGACAAAGTCAAAATACTATAGTTTATTTCAAGTAATGTTAAATAAAAATAATTAAGGGAGCAGCTTTAAATAAATTATCTCTACGTGCAGTATTGTTTTGCTACAACTAGATGTCACTAGTGCACTTTATGAACAATGATGACATCTATTGGTAGACAAGGGGATTACATAAATGAAGAATATTTCTAATTCCACTAAAGTTGAATTTAATTGATTTTATATTGTTTAATTCTACTTTGAAAGAGCATTTAGTTTACGTTTATAAAAGGTTTCCAATCTTGCTATCAGGGGCATTAGTTATTCAATTGCATTATTCAATCTCCCTTTGCCATTTTATCTGTAAGAACATCATACTCTGAAGCCTTGCATTGTAGTTCACTGATGATCAATCTGCAATATATTTGCTGTAGTTTACTACAGTAATAAACATTTGGCAGCCTTAAGAGTCTCTGTATTGTGATTGGACCCAAATAACATCATTAAAAAAAAAACAGCATATTGCATTCATCTTGATTGTCCAGACTTTGAAGAATCAAATCAGAGGCATGAAGCATGTTGGTTTTCACCATTCAAAAGTAAAATAATATGAATGTAATTTTTATTGCTCAATGCTCAGAAGTGCCACTCTCATTTCTGAGGCAGAAGATTGTGGGTTCAAATCTCATTGCAGGATTTTGAGGATATAATTCAAGCTGATATTTCAGTGCAGCGCTGAGGGAGTCCTGCATTGTTGAAGGTGCCGGTCTTCAGATGAGAGATTAAACTGAGTCTGATAAAACGCCCACTATTCGAAGAAAAGCAGGGAGGTTTCTCAGTGTCCTAGCCAACATTTATCCATCAACCAATACCACCAAAATAGATTATCTGCTCATTGATCTCATTTGATGTTTGTCGGGGCCTTCCCGTGCAGAAATTGGTTGCTATAGTTGCCTACATAACAACAGTGACTATACTTCAAAAGTAATTAATTGGTTGTGATGTGCTTGGGAATGCACTAAGGATGTGAACGGTTCAATATAAATTCTTTTTCGTCTTCCAATTTTTCCCTCCTTATCCCTCTTTTCCTAAAGTTGGCAGGTCACGCTGGGCCATGATTCTACAGGCAACAGTGACTCTCTGAGCCCTCCCCCAGGTCACCATTTGTGTGTGAGCTTTCATAGTACATTGTAAGTGGGCAATTCCACTCTGGGGGTGGGGGGGGGGCGGGGGGGGGGGGGGTCATCAGAACTGAGCCAGCTCCTGTCCACAATTGGACTCCACACACAGCACTTCCAGCAGAGTTTGCTGGAAATGAATCAAGAAGCGTGTCCCTGGGTCCCAAGGGCCAATGGCCGCTTGTGCACTGCCTAAGATTTAGCTAGTTTAGCACAGACTGCGAATTGAACGTGAAACGTTCCTGGTCCATGCAGCTGCCTGCTATAGCTGCCTAGTTTGCTTGTCCACTAAGCCCTCAAAATGACCTAGTTTTACAATATCTTGTAAATGTAACTGAAAGTCGAGCATCTCCAGATTTAATCAGTACGAAAGGTCTGTAATTTACAAAAACAGGCTCCAGTGAACTACAAGGCCTTTCTTATGAGTGAAAGAAACCCAGTGGAACCCCTCCACCGGATCATTATTCCAATTATAGATTTCATTAGTGTAAGACATGAAAACAGGATTAAAAATGCCAGAAGCCAGAGATTATTGTAGTTATTAGCAGGTGAATGTTCAGCGAATGCATATGCTGTTTCCGTCTGCCATTTTTACCTTATTTAAAATACCTGTTAAATTAGTTAATAGAGGAATGCCATACAAGCACGTTAAGAATTCATCCGCTAATATCCCTAATAGTCATTTTGAGGTCTTAAGGTAGCATTTTCAACACCAATACATCTTTCAAATATCAAATAGTTATACTTAACCTAGACATCCTTCATTTCAGGCTAGGCAGAGAGCTGTTAGAGCGTGGAATGTTATGTCACTGGGAGTAGTTGAGACAGAAGCCATTGCATCTTTTAAAGGAAAAATAGATAAACATTTGCCACAGAGGAAGATACAGTGTTTTTTTTTACAGTGTTAGGGGGAGAGAGCAGGTGCAATGGAGTAGTTTTGGCTGTTTTAACTAATAGCCGGAACATACACAATGGAATGAATGGCCTCCTTCTGCACTACAAACTTCTGAGATTCTGTTGCACATTGATGCGATGGCTTGGGATAACCAACATGAGACACGACCTGGTGATTGTATTTTGGCATCTGTTCCAACCCAGAAACTTTAAGCTAGGCTGACACTCCAGTGCAGTGCTGAGGGAGTGCTGCACTGTTGGAGGTGCCGCCTTTCAGGTGAGACGTTAAACCAAGGCCCCGTCTGCCCTCTCAGGTGGGCGTAAAAGACCCCATGGCATTATTTTGAGGAAGAGCAGGGGAGTTCTCCCCTGGCCAATATTTATCCCTCAACCAAGACCACTAAAAAAACAGACTATCTGATCATTATCACATTGCTGTTTGTGGGAGTTTGCTGTGCTCCAATTGGCTGCTGCGTTTTCTACATTACAATAGTAACTACACTTCTAAAAGTACTTAATTGATTGTAAAGCACTTTGGGAAGTCTAGAGGTCGTGAAAGGTGCTATATAAATCCAAGTTCTTTCTTTCTTTTGCCTATAGCCCTCCGCGTGCCAAGCTCCCAATCTCAGTAAGGCCACCACAGGGGAAGCAGAGAAACTTGGGGGCTGAGGGTGGGAAGAGTCTCTGCCAGCTGCTCTGGTGTGCCTCCTAGTGGCTAGTTTCAGAATGCCATTCTTACGGGACCAGGAGCACATTAGCTGGCTGCTGTCTGGGAGCAAAACTATCTGATTTACAGTAATATAGTAGCAAAATACAGCGGATGCTGGAAATCTGAAATAACAACAGAAAACTCTGTTTCTCTCTCCACGGATGCTGCCCGGCCTGCTGAGTTTTTCCAGCGTTTTCTGTTGTTATATCTGATTTACAGATTGAGCCGAGGAACATCCAGCAATAATATAATTTTGACCAGTTATTGCTACCTTATAATAACAAGCTCAGTCAATTGACCGTATTATGTCACCAATGCAGGAAAATTAAAAGAATGTTAATATTAATAATTCTTTGTCACTGATTTATTTAAAAATTCAATTTCCCCGTATATACTGAATTATTTTGTTGAACATGTTTTCGTAAACACAGGTGGTTTGAATAATAATGATGTTTAAGTGCCTACTCTGCAGCTACTAAATGGATGGTCTTTTTTCCGTTTCAGATCAGTCACAGTGCGTGGCTGGGACGTTGAGTGCTTTTTTCATGTATATGTATTGTAATTGTCAATTTTAACCTGTATGAATTGAGTGTCATGAACTGCAGAAATAATGTATAATTAATGTAAGTATATTTGCTAAATACATGTGAGCGCTTGTGAATACATGTGCATCAAAATGTTTTTTTTTTATCATTGTGATTACTTCAGGATGTTGTGGAGCTATCTTAATCGTTCACCAGCTATAGGAAAAATCAAAAGGCCAGCCTTAGTTCTTATACCCTTCTTGTAATTTAACTGAATTTGTATGAAGTGTGAGCTAAACCCTTGACTGAGAGGTGCAGGTACCAGTCTGTCTGTGATGACATGCCCTTGTTGTGGGGCTGTCTGAGATATCTGAGCATTCTCGCTTATTATCTTCTCACTGTCACAATTTTACTTTGTAGTTGCTTCTTTTGTGGACTCACTTTGATCAATGTTTCTCTTTGTAGGTTCTCCTTTTGATGCAGCAGTAGCTGGTGCCTTGACTTTTATTTTGCTTAATTTTCCAAAACCAATCCCTGGGCCCGAGCATTAATAAAGCTAAAATTCATCTCTCTTAATACACCTTATATCTGCATACACTTCGCTTATGCTGAGATATGAAAGTGTAGTCAGGCACTGGCTGTTGAATCCTCGCAAGGCAGACTGAACGGAGCTGCCTCATTTATGTTGCCCGGTAGTTTCATAGTCGTATTTTTAATTTTTAAAAGTATATTGCAATGTAATATAACAAATAAGAGTCTGATTTTGGGGACGCCTCTTCTGTTTGTTTTCCTATAAATGTTTGAAATGCAGGCAAGACAAACCCACAACTGATTCTTTATGACAGTTAAGGTTGTGCACAATTCAATGTGAAACCATTGTTGCTAGGGAAAGGACACAAGACTTTATGCAAGTCAGCACTGGTATTGTTATCAGTCAATTAGTGATATTTTTGACTGGATTAAGCTGGATGCTGATTATATTCTTGATACTATCACTTCCCACCTATTCTGCGCCCACATGAATGTTATAAAAATCCAAAATGTTCTAGCGTTGCAGTTGAGTCATACAAAAGTACGGCCATGTGATGCAAACTATTTTCATTTCATTCATCATATAGCAACATAACTTATTAGGAAGAGACGGGAGTAAACATGCAATTCCTTCAGATGTGGGGTACTGAGTCTTCTAAATCAATTCCATGTTCACTCTGTAATTTGACTTTGTGCTGTGGACTGGTTTGAAGGCGCTGAGTTGGTGGCACTCCCCAAGACAACTTGCCTTGTTGGGCAGTGAGAATATTTCCAATGTAGAATGGATGGCTCCTCCTTGCCTGTAATTGCCTGAATATCCTTGGGTAGGAGAAATTACAGTAAGGCAGAGAAAAGAAAGACTTGCATTTATATAGCGCCTTACATGACCACCGGACATCTCAAAGTGCTTTACAGCCAATAAAGTACTTTTGAAGTGCAGTCACTGTTGTAATGTGGGAAACACGGTAGCCAATTTGCACACAGCAAGGTCCCACAAACAGCAATGTGATAATGACCAGATAATCTGTTTTGTGATGTTGATTGAGGGATAAATATTGGCCAGGACACCAGGGATAAATCCCCTGCTCTTCTTCGAAATAGTGCCATGGGATTTTTTACATCCACCTGAGAGAGCAGACAGGGCCTCAGTTTAACCATCTCATCCGAATAATGGCACCTCTGACAGTGCAGCACTCCCTCAGCACTGCACTGGAGTGTCAGCCTAGATTTATGTGCTCAAGTCCGTGGAGTGGGACTGTGAACCTCACAACCTTCTGACTCAGAGATGAGTGTGCTGCCCACTGAGCCACAGCTAACATTATCAGAATAGGCATGCGAGCTAGAACTGAGATAGCACAATAACAAGAATTTCAATGTTTTGGCCCAACGTGTTAGAGATGTGCATTTGAATAAATTCAGATTTAGAATATCCAAAATTTGGAGTCCCCAATCCAGGTTGGAAGTCTGAATTTGAGAAAGGCAGTGGGTGAACGGGAAAGTGTTCTCCACTGGACGACCATAGACTCAGTCATGCAATAGACTTCAGCACTGGAGTCTTGCATGTGCACCCATTACTAGATCACTTGGGATCAAATGCCCAACCCACTCAATGTAGTACCAGAGCTGTAGATATATACCCATCACTCGGCCATCAGAGGTCTTCCTCAGGATGACCAAAGAAATGGAAGCAAACAATTAAAGCCTCTATTAATAATGGAATCATTATTAATAGATACCAACTACCATTTAAAATTTGTCCAGAGCAGTTCAATGCCATTTAGGGATTGAAAATTGTTCATGTGACAGAAAAAGGGGTTATAGATTTACAGATGGACCTCTGCTTGTGTACAATATTATTTTCTTCATCAAGTTATCAATAAACTTATATTAATGGCCAATTTAATAGCCAACGGCGTAAGCAGCAAATTTAAAATTGCATGTACTCCTTTCAAATGCTAACCCCATTGGTGTATACAATTCTAGGGGGTTCTCGTGATAAGCTCCCCTGAAAAAATTTTAACGTTACACTTGCACGGGTTTTCTTGATAATCTTAGTTTTTTTGCCTCACAATTCATAGAATGTAATAGGAAAAATAAATGGCATTTAATCTTATCTATACGCAACAGACCAACCTGAGCATCACCTTTCCTCAAAATGTATCTGATCAGTCACTCTTCTCCCATCCACGTCACCCTACCCCGCCTTAACATTGGCCAGCTCTGCTCTTCCTGTTCACAAATGCACAGTCTCTCCCTGATGCACTCCTCCTGGCTGCAGCTGCTACCTTACACCATTGTTTTTGCACCAGCAGTTAACTCTCCCGCGCACACTGTGAGCAGGAATCCACGATCGAGCAAAAACTATGAGTACAGGAATTCTCACCCACCGCACACAGCAGAAAATCCCTTGCCACACTGAAGCAACAGCATCAGGTCGGAGCCCAGCAAAATCCACTGGATAAATGATGTCCAGGACACCAGGAGAATTTTCCCCGCTCTTCTTCAAACAGTGTCAGCCTCCCAAAAGGGCACACAGGAACCTTGGTTTAACATCTCATCTGAAAGACAGCACCTCCAACAGTGCAGCACTCCCTCAATACTACAGTACACTGAAGTGGCAGCCTAGATTATGTGCTCAAGCCTGGAGTGGGGCATGAACTCACATCCTTCTGACTCAGAGTTAACAGTGCAACCACTAAGCCAAGGGTGACACCTCAGCACCACACCACAGCAGAAACATAATTGTAACACTAATGAGTTGGCACCAAGGTAAGCATCAGCTTAGTTTTGGGTCTGTTAACTCATTCCGAGGCTTTATCTTGATGATTAATGCATGATTAACAAGGACACAAAAATACAAGGTCACCTTAGATTGGTAGGCTGCATTGCAGCCGAAAAAAAATATTTTCTAAGTGAAACAGATTGCACTGGTCAGGAATGCAATGCTGTAGCAAGGAATGAGTGGATCAATACCTGGATCAAACTTGCTTTTAAACAGAACCAGATCTTATGTGACTTGCTCTTAACTGGAGTATCCAGGATGCATGATGGGGAGTGGTAGTTCACTGAAATGTATATAATCAAGTGGCACTGAACCACATAATTCATCATGAGTCTCAAGGGCGAACGGGTCATGTAATCTGATGCCACTGTGATTTATTTGAAGCAAACCACTGCTCTTATTGTGAATCTTATTTGTACCACACACATTTATTTTCACTATATGTTGTACTGAATAAAGACATTTGGAATTAAATGTTCTTTTATGTGGAGCACATGCTTTTGCAGACAGTTGCCAAAACTATACTCCATAAGGATTGTGCGAATCAATCTGTCCAAGCCCATGGGAGTTCTGGGCATCAGACTTTTTGTTTTCACAGATTAATGTTTGCATCTGTGACTGTTCGTTAGAGTGGAGATGTGGCTGTGAAGCTGAGACTTGAGCAGAGTTATGGATAATATGGAATACTGCAAAAATAAATTGCAACGGCCAGAGAATGTGGGTCAGGGAATATACGTTTATATGAGCGAGAGAGAGAGAGAGGGAGACGATAGATGAGAGAGGGGCAAATTGTGAAAGAGAGAGAGACATATGCAATACAGTAGACCAACACGGCCTTCAGTGTGCCAGTGCAGCCTTCGGTCACCTGAGGAAGAGAGTGTTTGAAGACCAGGACCTCAAACCCAGCACTAAGCTCATGGCCTACAGAGCAGCAGTGATACCCGCCCTGCTGTATGCTCAGAGACTTGGACCATGTACAGCAGGCACCTCAAAGCACTGGAGAGGTACCACCAATGCTGCCTCCGCAAGATCCTGCAAATCCACTGGCAGGATAGGCGCACCAACGTCAGTGTTCTCGCTCATGCCAACATCCCCAGCATCGAAGCTTTGACCACGCTCGATCAGCTCCGATGGACGGGTCACTTTGTCCGCATGCCTGATACGAGACTCCCAAAACAAGCGCTCTACTCGGAGCTCCGGCACGGCAAGAGAGCCCCAGATGGGCAGAGGAAACGCTTCAAGGACACCCTCAAAACCTCTTTGAAAAAGTGCAACATCCTCACCGACACCTGGGAATCCCTGGCCCAAGACCGCACAAAGTGGAGGAGAAGCATCCGGGAAGGCGCCGAACACCTCGAGTCTCTTCGCCGGGAGCAAGTGGAAGCTAAGCGCAGGCAGCGCAAGGAGCGCACGTCAACCCAAGCACCCCACCCACCCGCCCCTTCAACCACCATCTGCCCCACCTGTGACAGAGACTGTAGGTCCTGCATTGGACTCATCAGTCACCTGCGAACTCATTTTTAATGTGGAGTCACCCTTGGTTCTGAGGGACTGCCTAAGAAGAGAATACAAAGATTTAGTTCCAAGACTATTCAATGGCTGCCAGTATGAGGGAAAGGGATGAATGAGAGAGAACTAAGTGCAGATTAATACGAAAGAGAGGAACAGGTAGATGAAACTTGATGCAGAGCAGTGTGATGGGGGGGAGCCATTTGGAAACTAATTTAATTAAGAAGTGAACATGAAAGGCAAAAACAAGAGAACTCAATGTAAAATGGTGTGAAGGAGAGGGACAGGTAAGCATAGAGAGGAGAGATAGGTGAGAGAGACAGCAATGGAATAGTGTGAAGGACAGGCACAATAGAAAAGAGCTTGAGACAGAACCATGTTGAGGAGAAAGAATTCTGTGGTTCTACAAAACCACATGCAGTGTTTAAGCAAATAGCAGGACTATAACAGTAGCCCAGCTGAAGAAATGCCATCTTGAATAATCTACTGCTTTTATGCCATATGTGTAGAATAAAGTTTCATTCTTTCTCCAATATGCTTAGGAAAGGCGGAGGCTCATAACGGGGAATGGAAAATATTTCTCAGCTCTAACACCCAGGCTCAGCATCCAGCGCTCCCTGGTCAGCACCTTTGACATTACTCTAACAGTGACCCTTAACCCCAACCTCAGATGATTGCACCAGTGTGTCCTTTCCATGTTCTACAGCGGCCATGACTTGTGAATTTCTGGAGTGAAATTGCCAACTTAGCGTCAGTTAGTCCTGAATTATTGGCAATATTGTGCTGTGGATTCATCTTCACTGCGAACTGGATTGAGATTTCCTCAAACCAGTTTCATTTAGGATCTTAACAGCCAGAGAAGAATCAGGCCAAGACTGTTTGCAAACCCAACTGTCAGAGATGAAAGGACAATATTTGAACCTACTGTACCACACAGACACTTATAAAAATCAATTCTAATAAAATGTTTAATGTACATACAAATCATATTTGTAAAAAAAGAAATCACCTGCATATGTTCCAATCCATTTCATTTTAATGTTGGCTGTTTAGTTTCTAACGTGTTCTACAATTTATTTTTGTTTTATATACTGAATGCAACTGGTCAGCAACTTAAAGGGGAACTCAAGCCTATTTATAAATCTAGAATAATCATGGTCTTCTGCCAAATTCTGAACCTTGTGAAACAGTGTTATGGAAAAATTTTAACATTGCACCTGGGCAGCTCACTCTTTCCCCTCTCTGTATTACATTCTAGGCAAGGTATTTCACAGTGGATTGATTGCACAGGGGTTATAGGATAGGTGTGTAATTTGCTGCAGAGCTTTGCTCTTAAAGACAAAACAAAATATTATAAACAGAGAATGGATCCCATATTCATACGCGTTGAAATGTATGCAGCTTCCTAGAATACAAGCTATTTTGACAATTAGAAAGGGCATATATGATCCCTGCTCTGTTTGTCATTTTAATCAGGCTCCACCAGGGCAGATCTGTTCTGACCCAATTCTTCATCTCCTTTGCAACATACAATAGTGCTTTTTTCCATCCTCACCACCAATGATGAAGATTTGTGTCATTTTCCCCACACCCCAACTGCAGGGATGATACGCAAACCAGCACATGTACAGCATGCGTACGTCAATTTGCTAAGGCCGCGATTTTATTAATGGAGGCAGGTTGGGTGCGGGTCAGGTGGTTTCCAGCTTCCAGTCCCGCCCCCAGCTGCATCCGGTCCACAGACGTGATTTTGCCTTGATTGACCTCGTTAAGCCCGCCCTGCGGGCTTGCCGGCCAAGTAACAGGAAGCCGGTCTGATGACGTCATTTGATGATGCGTCATCTGCCGGTTTTCTTAAAGAGACCACGCACAATTTTATTTTGACAGTTGATTTCTCAGTGTTTGACAGCATTGAGGTGCTGAAAACACTGACAATCACTGCACAAAGGTGACCTCTTGCGCCCAGGCTCTCCAATGACTTCCTTCATAGGCTGGAATAGATGGCAGCTGCAGGTGAGGTGATAGAAGCGATCTGTCACTGGTGAGAGAGGTTCTCCCAATGAGGTGGTACAGGACATGGATGTAAAAACTTGTAACCTAAAGAAATGTGTAAATGTATTAAAAATGCAGTACCCAACATTTTCTTTCCTCTGAGACTCACCATGTGCAACATTGGATCCTTTACACCACTTCTGCAGCTGTCATCAATCCAGAAACATTACAGCAGACTCACAGCACGCCACATTTACCTGGCATGGTGTCCGGACGTCAGGAAACCCGAGCTAGAAGTGGCAAAATTCAAAAATAGGCTGACAACTACTGGCAACTACCTGTTAATAGGCAGGTAATTGCCTTTAATCCTCTTCCCGCCGCTAGGTGTCATGTCCATTTGCAAATCGGGGACCCGACACTTGGGAAAGCTGTTTGGAGGCGGGTTGACTGCGGGATCGGAACCCGCCATCAATCAAAACGATTTTAACCTATGACCCGCCTCCAAACCCGCCCTCTGAACGCCGGCAAAATCCCGGCCTTCGTGCTGGTTTACAGCAATGAATCTTGATCACATGCCATCGAAAATGCAGATATAGGGGATCACACTAAAATAAAACACAACTGTGGCATTAAGCAATTTCATGCTTTGGTTTGCATTTTTTAAGGGGTTCATTCACATTTTCATATGGTAAACTTTAGGATATCTTGTTGGATGACCCTTAGTCCAGACTGAAGCCTGATCAAGTGCGTGTAAGATCCTCCATCGTCGAGAGAGCAATCTGTATTCCAGAAGTTCTTGAGACTTTATTCAGGGAAATGGGAAAGGCTCCATCGGCTCACTCTGGCTTCTTGATTCATTGGTGAGATGGTAGGTCAAATAATACACCCACTAATGTGATAGGAAGCTACAAGACATTGTCTACCCTTCTGAATCAAAAGGATCCCCGTGATAGCTGGTCAGATTTTTAAAATTAGTGTCCATGTGGTCAACCAACTGAGGAAACTCACGAGAGACTCTAAGACAATCACCCTTGTTATTTCCATGAATATCTGACTTGATATTTTGTCTTCAGTCGTTGAATAGCACCTGCATACTAGCATCTTGGCTCCAGTTATATAGATAACACCTCTATTGATGGAGAGCTCAATTTACTTCTTTAGTGCTCTATGGTTGCATTTTCATCATCTCCCTCGTCATCCTCGCCCTGCTGTCATTACATTTATGTCCATCTCTTCCTCATCAGAGCTGTTTTAACTCATGGCCGGAGGAATTTGTTAAGGCTTCGAAGCTAATATAACTGATCCTACAACTAAGTCACCAGGATGAGCTACTGCACCATTTCTCACAAGAAGCAAGTGGAATCGTCAGGCCGATGACTAATTTTCCAAGGGGGAGAAACCCAAATACTTTTAGATACGGTCAAATGATTTACCAAATTTTCTTGCTGCCCATTTCATAAATCTGTTATGCAAATTAGGCAACAATATTTGGACCAACTATGGCTTCTGGAAAGTGCCCAAGTCTAAAAGATAGAAACACTTGTGATGTGTCTTTACTCAGCCCCATTGATTGCATGCATATGTTGCCTGTATCTTTTATTAGCAAGGGCAACAAGCTCGCTTTTAAAAATAAAAAAAGAGAAAATGCCGGAAATACAGAAAGGGTCATTCAGAATCTGTAAAAAGACACTTAAGAGTTCAATTGTGACGAAGGGTCTACATACGAAACATTAACGGCAGGGGGTAGAGTTTCCATTTAATTGTGTCAATAATATCAGCGCCGTCCCGGGGGAATCGGCCAAACCAGTGCAAAAGATCGGGGAATTTTAAACGTAAGTGAGTTGAGCCCCCAAAAAGCACTTACGTTCGTGCTGTCCGCGATCTTTTATGCTGGTTTAAGATTCAACTTGCCTAGATCAGGCCCCGCCCACCAAACCTGGCCATGGCGCCCCCCCCCCCCCACTCCGGATGAAATTGTGAGATTCCGCCGATTGCGCTGGTTAGGGAAGGCTCTTCAAATTGCACTCATTTTCTTCGGTGTACAGGCAGTAGGAGGTGCGTTTGAAAAGTTTGTCCATATCAAAAAGTATTTAATTTTGGCTGCAATTTCCCGATTGCGCCCACGGTGGTGACACCACCCCTAACTGCCTTCTCTCTTTGCGGATGGCAATTGGCCTACTGTGCACTTGAAGCACATCCTGTTTTTACTTCAGAGTTTCAGCACTTGCAGTTTTTTCTTTCTATCTCAAATGATTACTAGGTCTTCTCATGCCATGTTCAATCATTGTTTGACATGGTGGGTGTGCAAATAGTCTGCACATGGCTCCCTAGAACTAGGAGAGAGTGTGACTGACCCAACAAGGTCTGGCTATATATTAGCCACATAGTAGACAGCCTATGAAACCCAGGCAGAGGACCTGCGGGAAGGAGGGAGGAGGACAGTAGGAGTATGTTTGTGTGTGTGTGCTAGGCCGATGTAGCAGAGCCTGGTCTCAAATCATCTTGGATCCCCTTGCCATTGGACCAAGACCTTGCTCTGTCAAGCCCGTGTGGTAGCTGGTGTGCAACGGCCACCCCACGTTAAAAGAATTCACGCACAGACATCTTCCACCCTTTAAAATGAAGTTCGGGACCTGGAACGTCAGGACCCTCATGGACAACCCCAACAGTGACAGAGACTGTAGGTCCCGCACTGGACTCATCAGTCACCTGAGAATTCATCTTTAATGTGGAAGCAAGTCCTCCTCGGTTCCGAGGGACTGCCTAAGAAGGAAGAAGAATAGAATTTAGCAGAGAGCAGGCTGAACACTCTGACTTTCCATGTTCCAGTTGGTGCTTCTCTGTCAAAATCCTGATGCTCATACATTCTGATGACAGAGAGAAGAGAATGTGGTTTCATGAAGTGCTCCATTTCCATTTCCACTGTTGAAATAGACACTTATGTAATCAACAACATTGTTTTATGTTTGACAATCAGAATAGAGTTTTAAATAATTACAGGATATAATAGTAAACTACACTCAGCCTATCATACTTAACACCTGCCAAACCTCAATCTAAAACTTGAGTCTGGCCTATTATTTTTGTTGGTTTTTTTTTTTGGGTGAGGGATCATCTCTCAGATCTAACACCATTTTAACTTTGGACATTTGTATAAAGTGTAATGCAGAAAATGTTCATGAGTCTATAAACGCATGGCTACACACACGGGATCATAGCTAGGAAATATGGTGCAGCAGCTCAAGCCCATGATTATTTCCTGGTTGGATTAAATATTTAAGGAATTTACATTTTCTTTGGAAATGTGCGCAATGGACCTTTCTTTGGATTACTTGACTACATCAACATTAAAGCAATCTCCTACGGCTCATACAATCAGTGGCCCATCTCTGTTGCATCCTTCCCCCAGTACACACACTTCCTTTGAAGTCCATCAGTGTGACAAATTGTTCCTCAGAATCCTGGAAGTTGTTAATTAGATCAAAGTTTTGATTCCAATTACGGTAAACGAGCCAAACATATAACCAATATCAATCAAGTTGTTTTCTACATTTTAATTTATGGAACAATCTCATATGAACATGTATTTTGTCCGTCTTATACACACTTGAAAGAGATTGAGAAATGAACTGAAGCATCCTTACTTCACTCAGCTACAAGTCTGTAAAATAAAGATGCATCCTTAGGTGTTAAAGGTGAGTTTTTACATCCTTTAAATAGAATAACCTTTTGACAGTAGTACTTTTTTAAGCTTTCAAAGGCTACATTTCCAAACTTGATGATAAAATCTTCAAGCCTTCCCAACACAATGAAACCTTTTAACACTTTGGATTTGTTTTGCTGATCAAAGTAAGTTCAATCCATCAGGAAGCAAACATAAGAGCCTCGAAAGTGGCTCAACAAGCAGATATGGTCAGATTCAATCACTGGTCTGTGCTGAGCTAGTTCATCTTTGATGGACCTGCAGGAGGAGTGCTACAATCTACTCTCCGCCAACTTCAGCTCATTTAAAACTCTGCTGCCCGTATGCTAACTCGCACCATATCCCGTTCACCCATCCATCGCCCCTGTATTCGCTGACCTACATTGTCTCCTGGTCCGGAAATGGCTCGAATTTAAAATTCTCATCCTTGTGTTCAATTCCCTCCGCGGCCTCGCCCCTCTCTCCCTACAATTTCCTCCAGCCCAACAACCCTCCGAGGTCTCTGCGATCCTCCAATTCTAGCCTCTTGTGCAACCCTGATTTCCATCAACCCGCCAATGACGGTCCTAAGCTTTGGAATTCCCTTCCTAAACCTCTCCACCTCTCCACCTCTCTCCTCCTTTAAGTTGCTCCTTAAAACCTACCTCTTTGACCAAGCTTTTGGTCACCAGTCCTAATATCTCTTTATGTGGCTCGGTGTCAAATATTGTTTGATAATCGCTCCTGTGAAGCGCCTTGGGACGTTTTACTATATTATAGGTGCTATATAAATGCAAGTAGTTGTTGTTTGTCGTTCAGTACCTTTGAGTTGCGGGAGGGGGGCGGTGGGGGGAGGGGGGCAGTGGGCAGGTGGAGGGGAGAACAACCAGAGAATCCACTCCTGATCACTATCTAACAACCCCTGCTGAAAGTGTGTTTGTGTGGATGTCAGGTGAGGACAGTATGAAGCTCAGTTGTGATGACCTCACTGTGACCAAATAGCTTATTAATGCTCATTTTCAAAGCTCAAATGTAAATAGTGATCACTTGGGCAAGGTACTGAGTGGGCCTCTGGCCCCTGTGGGACCACATTAAGCCAAGGAGTCAGCATTTCCAGACAGGAAGGAAAGAAAAACATTGGAGAAAAAGCTAACAAAAAAGAAAAAATTATAAGAAATAAGCGTGAGATGGCCAGTAACTATAATGCTAGCATGCTTAAAATTTCACTTGGAGACCAATAATTTGCGTTACATGGGCTGACCAGTGATCTCTACAAGATTAGAATGCTGTCGAAATCCATCTTAATGCATCATTAGCTTTATTTGACTGAAATCTTTCAACAAGACTCAAATCCCTCTCCTTTTCCACCTTTGCCAGAAGACACCTCTTCATCATGTACTCATATTACAAAACTATGTCATTCATTCTTGGACATCTCTGCAGGGTAGGCTTGCCAAGCCTGCCTGGGAGACTACGAGCAAATTGATTGGATGAATCCCTTGCTACTCCACTTCAGCATCGTCCAGGGGGTGGAATGTACAATGTCCGTGAGCTGGGTCACTGCTGCCTCCCAATGAAGGAAGGTGCTGTCAGTGTCAATGTAAGGGCCTGACAGGGGGATTTAAAAAAAATAGGAAACTACCAAGAGAAGGAATATAAATGGCTTTCAAACAATGCAAACCTATCTTTTTTAATTCACACCATCATCTTTTTGTGTAAAGGTAAAATTTTAGGGCTGATTTTCACTTTCAGCGTTGGTAAAAAAAAATTAACGTTAGCAGACCTGCTGCCGGTTGTACATCCTGCCTGATTTTCCTCTTCATTGACTTTAAAGGAAAGGAAATTTGGGCAGGGTGTGTAATGGGCGGAAAATCTGCTACCACCTGTTCTCCATCAACACCGAAAGTGAAAATCTACTCTCAAGAACCCATCATTTTAAAGTAAGAATGACAAATGTGTGTATGGAACTCTATAGAAATACTACAGCGTATTGAAGAGGTACAGGAAGAACTTTCACTTCACATAACACGTACTTGGCACAAATATAGAGCAAACACATACAATCTAGATTGCACTGGGTCATAAGAACACTATATTTACCTTGCCAGTGCAAGCTAGCGTTTTCCAAATATACAACTACAATGACTGACATTTATTTACTTTGCTCAGGGGGCAAATTACAGTCAGTGCTTGGTAAAGGGTACGGTAGCATAGTGGTTATGTTACTGGACTAGTAATCCAGAGTCATGTAGTTCAAATCCCACCGCTAGGAAATTTAAATTCAGTAAATAAATCTGGAATAAAAAGCTAATATCAGCAATGGTGACCATGAAACTATTGGATTGTCATAAAAACCCATCTGGTTCACTATTGCCCTTACCCAGTCTGGCCTATATGTGACTCCAGACCCACAGCAATGTGATTGACTCTTAACTGCCCTCTAGCCCTACTGCCTAGCAATTCACTCAGATTAGGGAATGGGCAATAAATGCTAGCCTTGCCAGCAATGCTCACATCCTGTAAATGATTTTTTTTTTAAATGCTAAGATGCTGAGCAGAGTCCAGGCACAAACATTTCCTGATTTTTTTCCCCTAGTATACAGGAAGGAAAAAAAGGATCATTTGGACTCTTGTAGTGCTGGGGACAGGAGTACCTGCAGATTAAAAAAAAATAATCTATATTTGTAACTGCTGCATTGATCAAACAGAGATGATCATTTTAGATGTTCCCTTTTTCAAAATGAGTTCTAATCCCATTTGCACCAGTCTTGTCTTTTTTTAATTCGTTCTAGGGATGTGGGCGTCGCTGGCAAGGCCAGCATTTATTGCCCATCCCTAATTGCCTTTGAGAAGGTGGCGGTAAGCAGCCTTCTTGAACCGCTGCAGTCCGTGTGGTGAAGGTCGTAGCGGTTGTGTACAACTGAGTGGCTTGCTAGGTCATTTCAGAGGGCGGTTAAGAGTCAACCACATTGCTGTGGGTCTGGAGTCACATATAGGCCAGACCAGGTAAGGACGGCAGATTTCCTTCCCTAAAGGACATTAGTGTAGTTTTCAAGTGTAGTTTTCAAATGAAGTGGGGTTAGAGGGCAATGGATAGGACATGTAGGTGCAAGATATAGATACATAACATAAAATATAGACACTTACAGTCTCCATTTTAGATTCATTAACTATAAAAACAATTTCAGAGTTTAACAGCAGAACTTATGAGAATTGGGGAAGCAGAAAAGTAGAGTTGGAGCATAGGAGTTATTTGTTGTACAGGTTGAGGAACTGGGTGTGCTGCACCACCACCACTGGTTGGAGAATATAATTACATTACAAGTTTATATAGGCAGTTTCCATTACAAATGTGGACATATAAATTTTTAATGGAACAAGTTAACACAAAAGTGTGACACGAGTAGGAAGGTATTGGAGATTGGAAATGAATGCAGTTGTAAGAATTTTTAATACATTATAGATATAAATCTCCCATGAAACGGCACAAGCGAAGTCAAGACCAGGTGTAGTCTTCAGGTGAATTATGGCTATAGGGCAGAGGACAAATGGACCAAAGCATTCAGACATAATGCAGTCACCATTATAAAGTCATACATTTCCCCCTTAGTTTTATATCAAATACTTTCATTTTTTTCTTATTATTTATAGTTCACTAGCAAAATTTACACCAATCTGGGAAGCAGAGAGTCTGGGCTGGATTTTGATTCAGGGGTGGGCTGGGGTCGTGTAATCCGCATCTCGTGTTATCCACCCGAATTTAAATCGATGTGGGAGATTGATGTGATTTTAACTTAATTGGCCAATTGAGTTCCAACCTGTGGGAACCCATGGCAAATGAGTTTTTCCAGTCTGAAAGTCGCCTCCGATGATGTCATCATTGCTGCTGCATTTAAGGTCTGCAACAAGCCTTGCTTCTTCAGCAGACTGCCAACCTTTTGGCCTTTCATGCTACAGGGACCTGGAGGCAGAATGACCAGCGAGAGGCCTAGGTCTGCTCCAAGGTTTGATGACGTTGCCCTACAGGCTTTAGTTGAGGGAGCAAGAGCTCACAAGGAGGTGCTCTTCCCTTCTTCAGGGAGGAAGAAGCCTCCCCAGCAGACCAAGGCTGTGTGGATCCAGGTGGCAGAGGAGGTCAACTCATTATCAGTAACCCGCAGAACCTGGATTCAGTGCAGGAAGAGATTTCATGACCTTCTGCGCACTGGAAAAGTGAATATGAATTTCCCATCACCCTCAATCTGATCCCCATTGCCTTTCCTCACCAGCACTCAGCTTTAGCAATCTCTTCGTCCACATTCCACTTGACACTGACATCCATGCACCCTTACCCATTCCCTTTCTCTCTATGGCGGCAGAGCTTAAAAGCGGTGGCAGTTGCGAGGTGAGGCCCGATCAGAGCATCGGACCTGTGAGGGGGCAGTGACCGGCGGCAGAGCTTAAAAGCGGCGGCAGTTGCGAGGTGAGGCCCGATCAGAGCATCGGACCTGTGAGGGGGCAGTGACCGGCAGCAGAGCTTAAAAGCGGCGGCAGTTGCGAGGTGAGGCATACCAATTCAGCAGCAGAGGAGAGAGGTAAAAAGTAATCCAAGTGTGACGTCACCAGGAAGCAGGTAAGTGATTGGTTGGATTGGTTGGTGAGTATTTCTTTCTTTCTCCTTTTCATTACAACCTTAAATTCGGTGGGTTTTTTCTAGGGTCTCTGTGGTGTAGTGGGGACAGTTGGTAAATAAGCGCCCTAGAGTATATCTTTAACTGGTTGTACTTAATAAGGCCTTTCTGGTGCAGAGTGACTGTTGGTAAACCATTTAACTGGTGTAATTAGAGGGATTGATTTAATTTAAATCCAATTAATTAAAGGGGATACCAGCATCTAAAATCGGGTAACAATAAAAAGTTTAATTAATTACATAGAATGGAGCAGGTGATGTGTTACTGTTGTGAGATGTGGGAGCCGGTAGACCCCATTGAGGCTCACGGTGATTACACCTGTGACAAGTGTCTGCTGCTACAGGATCTCCAGCTCCGTGTTGATGAGCTGGAGTCTGAGCTTCAGACACTGCGACACATCAGGGAGGGGGAGAAGTACCTGGGCTCAGTGTACCAGAAGGTGGTCACACCTATGAAGTTAATTAATTCAGATGCAGCACATGGCCAGGGTCAGGATGGTGTGACTACGAGCGAGGCAGGTACGGGGATCCAGGAGGTAGTGTTGGAGGAGCCGCAGCCCTTGCTCTTGGCCAACAGGTTCGAGGTTCTTACTCCCTGTGTGGACAGGAGCAGGGACTGCAGGGAGGATGAGCAACCTGGCCACAGTACTGTGGAACAGGGGGCCATTCAAGAGGGGTGAGTAAATAGAAATGTTGTAGTGGTAGGGGATAGTATTATTAGAGGGATAGGTAGAGTTCTCTGCAGCCAAGAGCGAGAGTCCCGTAGGCTGTGTTGCCTACCCGGTGCCAGGGTTAACGACATCTCCTCTGGGCTGGAAAGAAACTTGCAGTGGGAGGGGGTGGATCCAGTCGTCGTGGTCCATGTTGGTACAAACGACGTAGATAGGACTAGGAAGCCGGTTCTGTTAAAGGAGTATGAGCAGCTAGGGGTCAAATTAAAAAACAGAACCTCAAGGGTAATAATCCTGAGCCACGAGCAAATTTGGCTAGGACAAATAAAATTAGAGAGTTAAATGCGTGGCTCAAAGACTGGTGTGGGAGAAATGGGTTTTGCTTCCTGGGACACTGGCACCAGTACTGGGGCAGGAGGGAGCTGTTCCGTTGGGATGGGCTTCACTTGGCCAGTGCTGGGACTAGAGTCCTGGCGGATCATATAACTAGGGCTGTAGAGAGGGCTTTAAACTAACTAGTGGGGGGGAGGTTCCTAGAGAGCAAATAATAAAAATAACAACAGACTTAGGTAGCAGTGGGGAAATTAAAAACCAGAGTGTGTCAGGAAGGGGCAGAAGGTATGGAGTAAAAGGTAAAGTAATAAAAAGGGCAAAAGCAGGAACTAAGTGTCACAAAACATATTTGAAAGTTCTCTATCTGAATGCACGTAGCATTCGTAACAAAATAGACGAGTTAATGGCACAAATAACTACATATGGGTATGATCTTGTGGCCATTACAGAAACATGGCTGCAAGGTGACAATGCCTGGGAATTAAACATACCAGGTTATTTAACGACCAGGAAGGACAGGCTGGAAGGAAGGGGAGGTGGGGTGGCTATGTTAATAAAGGAAGGAATCACTGTAATACAGAGAAATGATATTGGGTCAAAAGATCAGGATAATGAAACAGTTTGGGTGGAGATAAGGAATAATAAGGGGAAAAAAACACTAGTGGGCGTAGTCTATAGGCCTCCGAACAGTTGCAACTCGGTTGGACGGCGTATCAATCAGGAAATAGTTGAGGCTTGTAATAAGGGAACATCTATAATTATGGGGGATTTTAACTATCATATTAATTGGACAAATCAAACTGGGCAGGGCTGCCTTGAGGATGAGTTCATTGAGTGTATTAGGGATGGGTTTCTTGAGCAGTATGTAACTGAACCGACCAGGGGACAAGCAACCTTAGATCTGGTCCTGTGTAACGAGACAGGATTAATTAAAAATGTCCTAGTAAAGGATCCCCTTGGAATGAGTGACCATAACATGGTTGAATTCCATATTCAATTAGAGGGTGAGAAGGTTGGATCTCAAACAAGCGTACTAAACTTGAATAAAGGAGACTATGAAGTTGTGAGAGCGGAATTGAGTAGAGTGGATTGGGAAAATAGATTAAAGGGTAAGACGATACATGATCAGTGGTGTACATTTAAGGAGTTATTTTACAACTTCCAAAAAAAAAATATTCCACTGAAAAGAAAAGGGTGTAAAAGAAAAGACAGCCATCCGTGGCTAAGTAAAGAAATTAAGGATAGTATTCGACTAAAAACAAGGGCATATAATGTAGCCAAATCTAGTGGGAGGATAGAGGATTGGGAAAACTTTAAAAGACAGCAAAAAATAACAAAAAGATTGATTAAGAAAGGGAAGATAGATTATGAAAGTAAATGAACAAAAAATATAAAAACAGATAGTAAGAGTTTTTATAGTTATATAAAAAGAAAAAGGGTGACTAAACTAAATGTTGGTCCCTTAAAGGATGAGACCGGGAAATTAATTGTGGTGTATGTGCCTTTAAGAGCAATTGTGGTGTATGTGCCTTTAAGAGCCCCAGGTGTGCATAATGCCGGTAATTGCCACTTGGGCTATATAAGCCTGTGTATTGTGTATATCCTTTAGAAAAAAACCCCCCAGAGTTGCTTAGTAAATACCTATGAACCAACTCCTGTCTTCAGTGTCTTTATCTACACACGGACACTACAGTGGCGACGAAGTGGAAACGGACTTACCTGCAATTCGGCAGCACCTCAAGGACATCGATTCCTCCAGCGTCCAGAAGACTCAAGGAAGTAATAGAAACTGTGGTTTCACCAGCTGGCCAAGCTGGTGGCAGGTACTGTGCTAATCCTTCCTGGGCGTCAGGCTGGGGCTCCAGCGTCGGGCTCTACAGCTGAGACAGGCAGCGAAATCGGAGGCAAGCAATAACGGACTGGGAGGGTGCACTCGGGAGACGGCCGGCGCGGCAAGCAGGTCAGCGTTTAGACCTCCGTCGGGAACGAGTCTCCAACAGTGAATAAACGGATACCACAGTAAAACAGCGTTGTTATCGGTAGCAGCGGCGGGAAAGCGCAGGAAGCGCCATATCGTTGCTACAGAAAAAAAAAGCGCGGGAAGCGCCATATCTTTTTTGAAATGCCTAAGTCTGGCAATATTGAAGCTTTTGATAACGAAACAGAGCCTAACTTTGGCAATATTGATGTTTTTGATAACAAGATAGAGGATTGGACCACATATGTAGAAAGAGTGGAGGTGTTTTGCACCGCAAATGGAATAGAAGATGAAAAAAAAGCTTCAGTGCTTCTGGATCTAATGGGCGCAGAAACATACAAGCTGTTACGCAACTTAATCACTCCAGCCGAACCGATGGACAAGAATTTTGAGGAGATTGTTGATACCCTACACTGCCAATTCGAGGCAGGACTGGCAGATTCTCTGCAAGACAAATTCATCTGCGATCCCCTAAGTGTAGAAACACAAAAAAAGGCATCTTCTGGAAAAGATTTCACACTGGACAAGGCTTTCAGTACAATAGGAGCGGCAAAGATACAGCAAAGGCCACAGGACTTCGGCACCCATGAAATGACACGGGGTTTCGAGAGATGTTATCGCTGCGGCAGATCCAACCATGACCAGAGGGATTGCTGGTTCAAAGAAAAAGCATGCAGGCGATGCGGAAAGATGGGACACATTCCACGTGTATGCCGATCTGAAAATAAAAAATCCACTAACGGGAAAAGAATCAATAAGGAAAAGCACAGAAAGGTACAAATGATGACGGACAGTAGCTCCAAAGACCAGAAGAGCGATAGCGACTCCGGGAACAAGAGACTAAGCTCTCTCAAATTACATAATGTAATTGCCAATGAAGATTACCAGACCATTTGGGTTACCCTCATAATAGCAGGGTCCCCAGTTAAAATGGAGCTAGATACAGGATCAGCTCTAACCGTAATAAATCGACAAGATTACGAGAGGCTATTTTCGCATATACCTCTAAAAGACACATCCATTATCTTAAAAACATATACGGGGCAGAAAGTATACCCCAAAGGAAAAATAAAGGTGCCTGTGGTATACAACGGCAAAGAAATACAAAAGCTGTATTTATATATTCTACAAGATGGTGGTCCACCGTTGTTGGGACGTGAATGGATAAGGAAGATACGTTTAGACTGGTACTCCATTCAGGCACTGACGGTGACCAGTAAGGAAAAAAACAATGATGACATCATACCTGAACGATTAAAAGACATCTTGGCCAACGCCAAAGAAGTGTTTCAAGAGAAACTAGGAACCTTGAAAGGCATCACCGCCTCAATAAAAGTGGAAGATGCAGCAATTCCAAAATTTTTTAAGGCAAGACCGGTGCCATACGCAATACGTCCGGCAGTCGAGGCAGAGCTGGAGAATTTGGAAAAGGCAGGCGTATTATCCAAAATAGATTGGAGCGAATGGGCAACACCCATCGTTCCAGTCATGAAAAAAACATTGAAAAATAACTCTGAGGAACAGAGAAAAATTCGCATCTGTGGGGACTTTAAGGTGACTGTAAACCCGGTCCTTCACACGGTACAGTATCCTCTTCCGAGGATAGAAGATATTTTCGCCTCACTATCCGGAGGAAAACATTTCACAAAAATTGACTTGGCACAGGCATATCTACAGATGGAGGTTGAGGAGACCTCTAAAAAGTATCTCACAATAAACACACACAAAGGCCTGTACCAGTACAATCGACTGGTTTTTGGAGTAGCATCAGCTCCAGCTATCTGGCAAAGAGCTATGGAGCAAGTCCTGCAAGGGATTCCGGGGACTCAGTGTTACCGAGACGACATCCTTATAACAGGAGAAAACGACAACGAGCACCTTGCCAATTTGGAGCAGGTGCTCACTAGGCTGAAAGAACGGGGCCTACGAGCAAATCGCCCCAAGTGCGAATTTTTCCAAAATCAGATATCATATTGTGGCCACATAATTAATAAGGAAGGGTTGCATAAGTCACCTGAAAAAATTGAAGCAGTTATAAAAGCCCCAGCACCTGAAAATTTTTCACAATTGAGGTCATTCCTGGGATTAATAAATTACTATCATAAATTTTTACCGAACTTATCAACTATTCTACACCCTCTTAATGATCTTCTACACACAGGAGTGATTTGGAAATGGAACGAAGACTGTAAACGTGCCTTCCATAAATGTAAAGACTTAATCACATCCGAGAAAGTTTTGGCTCATTACAACCCATCACTACCAATCAGACTGGCGTGCGATGCATCCCCTTACTGCATAGGAGCGGTATTGTCCCATAGATTCCCTGATGGCTCGGAACGGCTGATAGCTTTTGCGTCACGCTCATTGAACTCAGCTGAGCGTAACTATTCCCAGATAGACAGGGAAGCACTCAGCCTGGTATGGGGAGTGAAGAAATTCAACCATTACCTACACGGACAAAAATTTACCTTGCTGACTGACCATCAACCCCTCATCTCCATATTCAACCCTAAGAAAGGTGTCCCCATTATGACGGCACAAAGACTACAGAGGTGGTCCCTTTTTCTAGGGGCACACCAATACAACATTGAATACAAAGGGTCAAAACAGCATGGGAATGCTGACGGTTTATCGCGCCTGCCGTTGCCAACGATAGAAGAGGCACCTACAGTAGACCCAGTAGAGATATTCCACTCTACCATAGTGGAATGTCTACCGGTGACAAATTCTGCCATTGAAAGGGAGACCAGAAATGACCCTACTCTCTCACGGGTCTACGATTTAACAATGAAGGGATGGCCAGCACATGGCGAACCACTGTTGCCAGCATTCTCGCAAAGAAGAGAACAGCTGTCAGTGTGCCGAGGAACCTTGATGTGTGGATCCAGAGTGGTGATTCCACCCAAACTCCAGGATAAAGTGCTAAAGGAGCTTCACGAGGGGCATCTGGGTGGAGTGAAAATGAAGAACCTAGCTAGGGCGTTTGTATGGTGGCCAGGTATCGATGGAGACATCGAAGACATGACCAAGAGCTGCCTAGGATGCCAGAAGGTCCAAAATGCTCCGCCACAGGCCCCTCTACATCCATGGGAGTGGCCCTCATCTCCCTGGCAAAGGGTGCACATCGACTTTGCTGGTCCATTTATGGACTCAATGTTCTTAATCGCAGTTGATGCACACTCCAAGTGGCCGGCGGTAATAAAGATGTCCTCCACCACCACGGAAAAAACCATCACAGTATTAAGAACCATATTTGCCAGGAATGGGCTGCCAGAACAGATATGTTCTGATAATGGACCGCAATTTGTGTCCGAAGAATTCAGAAAGTTCTTAAAGAACAATGGGGTAAAGCACTACACGTCCGCCCCATACCATCCCGCCACCAATGGATTGGCTGAAAGGTTTGTCCAGACCTTTAAGAAGGCAATAAAGGCCATGGGTAATGAAGACATAAAACTTCAGCACAAGGTGGATAACTTCTTATTTGCATATAGGAATGCAACACATATGGTTACAAACCAAACTCCCGCCATGATGTTCTACAATAGAAACCTAAGATGCCGGCTGGATTTGGTCAAGCCCAACATCCGAAGGGACGTGGAGAACCGGCAGTTTCAGGGCATGAATGAAAGGCCAACTAGGGCCTTCCAGATAGGCCAACCGGTTTTGGCCCGGGACTACCGTACCGAGAAATGGCAGCCTGGAACTATCTGCACACGACTAGGACCACTGATGTATACCGTGGACATCGGAGAAAGCATAATAAGGCGCCATGCTGACCAAATCATCAAGTCATCCGAAAAGGGACAACCTACACCACCACGCTATACATCTAACGATGAAGTAGAGATACCCATATCTACCTCCGATCCGGTGATACTGGAACCCGATGAACCCGACACTGGCCTTCAAGCCGAATCAGCCTTGCCAGAAGAACCTACTACACCACCAGAAACTACTACACCCCCGAGGCGTTATCCAGACTGAGTCAGGAAGCCTCCTGAGAGACTAACTTATAATTAATACAGCAATGTATATTATTTTGCATATAACATGTAATTAATAATTACTTAAAATATGATGTACTAGTTAGCTAGAAGGGGAGGAATTGTGGTGTATGTGCCTTTAAGAGCCCCAGGTGTGCGTAATGCCGGTAATTGCCACTTGGGCTATATAAGCCTGTGTATTGTGTATATCCTTTAGAAAAAAAACCCCCAGACTTGCTTAGTAAATACCTATGAACCAACTCCTGTCTTCAGTGTCTTTATCTACACACGGGCACTACATTAATGGTGGGAAATGTGGAGATAGCAAAAACACTGAATGAGTATTTTGTATCAGTCTTTACAGTAGAGGACACTAAGAATATCCCAACACTGGACAAACAGGGGGCTATAGGGGGGGAGGAGCTAAACACGATCAAAATCACTAAGGAAGTGGTACTCGGTAAAATAATGGGACTCAAGGCGGATAAATCACCTGGACCTGATGGCTTACATCCTAGGGTCTTGAGGGAAGTGGCGGTAGGGATTGTGGATGCATTGGTAATAATTTTCCAAAACTCCCTGGACTCAGCAAAGGTCCCGGCAGACTGGAAAACTGCTAATGTAACACCCTTATTTAAAAAGGGCAGTAGACAGAAGGCTGGAAACTATAGATCTGTTAGCCTAACATCTGTGGTAGGTAAAATGTTGGAGTCCATTATTAAGGAGACAGTAACAGGACATTTGGATAATCATAATTTAACAGGACAAAGTCAGCATGGTTTTATGAAGGGGAAGTCATGTTTGACAAATTTGCTGGAGTTCTTTGAGGAAGTAACATATAGGGTGGATAAAGGGGAACCAATGGACGTAGTGTATTTAGACTTCCAAAAGGCATTTGACAAGGTGCCACACAAAAGATTATTGCTTAAGATAAAAAATCACGGGATTGGGGGTAATATTCTGGCATGGATAGAGGATTGACTATCTAACAGAAGGCAGAGAGTTGGGATAAATGGTTCATTCTCAGACTGGCAATCAGTAACTAGTGGTGTTCCGCAGGGGTCAGTGCTGGGTCCCCAACTCTTTACAATCTATATTAACGATTTGGAGGAGGGGACCGAGTGTAACATATCAAAGTTTGCAGATGATACTAAGATGGGAGGGAAAGTAGTGAGTGAGGAGGACATAAAAAACCTTCAAGGGGACATAGACAGGCTAAGTAAATGGGCAGAGATTTGGCAGATGGAATACAATACTGGAAAGTGTGAGGTTATGCACTTCGGCAGGAAAAATCGTAGAGCAAATTATTATCTTAATGGCAAGAAACTGGAAAGTACTGAAGTACAAAGGGATCTGGGGGTCCTGGTGCACGAAACTCAAAAGGTTAGTATGCAGGTGCAGCAAGTGATTAAGAAGGCCAATGGAATGTTGGCTTTCATTGCTAGGGGGATAGAATATAAAAATAGGGAGGTATTGCTTCAGTTGTACAAGGTATTGGTGAGACCGCACCTGGAATACTGCATACAGTTTTGGTGTCCATACTTAAGAAAGGACATACTTGCTCTCGAGTCAGTACAAAGAAGGTTCACTCGGTTAATCCCGGGGATGAGGGGATGGACATATGAGGAGAGGTTGAGTAGATTGGGACTCTACTCATTGGAGTTCAGAAGAATGAGAGGCGATCTTATTGAAACATATAAGATTGTGAAGGGGTTGGATCGGGTGGATGCGGGGAGGATGTTCCCGATGATGGGTGAAACTAGAACTAGGGGGCATAGTCTTAGAATAAGGGGCTGCTCTTTCAAAACTGAGATGAGGAGGAACTACTTCACTCAGAGGGTGGTAGGTCCATGGAATATGCTGCCCCAAAAAGCTGTAGAAGCTACATCATTACATAAATTTAAAACAGAAATAGACAGTTTCCTAGAAGTAAAGGGAATTAAGGGTTACGGGGAGCGGGCAGGAATTTGGACATGAGTCTAGGTTCGGATCGGTCATGGCCCTGTGGGTAGCGGAGCGGGCCCAGGGGCCGTGTAGCCTGATCCTGCTCCTATTTCGTGTGTCTAATTCTGTTAGATTCAGGAGATGGTTCTGTGATAGTAGATTGGCGGTTAGGATCAGATCAGCCATGATCTTATTGAATGGCGGAGCAGGCTCGAGGGGCCGATTGGCCTACTCCTGCTTCTATTTCTTATGTTCTTATGTTCTTATGTTCTTATGGTCACATTCACCTAACTATTCGACTGTGCAGCCCTCACACTCCCTATCACTGTGATTGTGTGAAAACAACTGACAACACACAGGGAGGGCCCTTGGTCTTGCCACCTCACTCCATCTTTGTCTCCTTCTAAGTATCTATGTTATGGAATCTCTACACTCACTCCTTCATTCTCACTCAACCTCCACTTGTCTCCCTCATTGCAGGAAAAGTGAGCTCACAATAAGCGAGAAAGAGCGAGGACAGGAGGAGGGCCACCCTCAGTAGCCCAACTCACCACCTGGGAGGAGGCGATCCTGGAGATCGTAGGAGTGGAGGAAGATGCGCAAGTGGGGGATGGACAGATGGGTGTATCACAGCAAGCTGGTGACAGAATAGTTTTCCATCTCTCTCATTGACATTGCATGAGTCGCTGATAATGATTCTGAAGATCTAACAGATGGACTAACGATCATCTGCAATATGCAATGTGCATGTAACCTTGGCATCACATCTCTGACTCTTTCCTTTACTCCCCCACAGGACTATCGCAAGCACCCATCCCCACTAGCCAGGAGGAAGAGCCTGACCATCCAGACTCCTCAGAGGAAGCTGCAACCTCTGAGGGCGCAGCGATAGCAGAATTCAGCGCACCCAGCACCAGCACAGACACTCACACCTCGGTGGGACCTTTGCGAGATAGAGTAGTGTTGTCACCTGGTGTATCACAGCTCTCAAGTGAGCATCAGCAGATTGTGGAGACAGGGACAGCAGTGGAGAGTCCTAGTCGGAGGGCGCAGGACTCTGCCAGCTCGGCTCAGCTGCATGTCGACCCTCTGCCTCTGGGTCCATCCATAAGATCAGCGGTGCTGGAACTCCAGGAACAGATGCAGGAGTCTCTGGCAGGTTTTGTCTCCAGAGTTTCTGCGAGTGTGGAGCGAATGGAGGAGTCCATAGCGAACATGAGCAGAGCCTTTGTGGAGTCATTGGCGCATGAACGCATCACCATGGAAAGGATGGCAACCTCCATGGAGGTGATAAGTCGCCAGAGTGCAGAAAACATGGTGAGTGTTCAGAATAGAATGACATCTCTGGAGGAGCGACGGTCATCTATTGAACAGAGAAACCAGAGCTTCATGGAAGTCCTTCTGAGTAGGACTGCCAGTGCAGATACGGGTCCCCATGGCCCCCCTGATGTGCAACAAGGTGCTCTCAAGCCACTTGCAAGAGCTGAGGGGGACCTGACCCATGAGAGGGAAGTTGGTGGCAGACATCAAGGAAGTGGGGGCTCCTCTCCAAGCAGAGCCCTCGGTCAGAGCCCCACCAGAGTCCACACCCAACTGAGATCGGCGTCTCAACCCCTGCACAGCCGTAGGAGCAGCAGACTGTTGCCGAGCCCTCACAGGTTCGCAACCCCAGAGGACGCCCACCAAAGGTGTCGAGACAGGAGCAGCAGGAAAGTGAGCAAGGGGCCTCCACATTTGCTGAAGCCACAGGGGAAGCACCACGTAGGAGCACGCGTAAGAGAAAGATACTGCACAAATAGTCACAAGGGTGAAATGTGATGTTTTCTGTGAAAAAGCCATCAGATGAATAATGTTAATACAAAATCTAATGGCTACTGCTGTAGTTGTGGCGTGTGTCATTTCACGAATGGGACTTTCACATTGAGGGCTTAGGATTACTTGCAATTGTCAGTATGGTGGTCAAATTGCTAGGAATCCGCTGGTCCTTGGCCATTGTCGATGCTCAGGTAAGAAGCTGCGAGGCAAAAGTGCTTGATTGGCTAGGCTAAGCAAATCTGGCCAAGGTGAGTGCGTTCCTTGCATCCCGGGCAGCAATGTTCTCGCGTACTGCTGCCGCTGGTTGATGGGCCTCTGCAAGATGTTCATTTTCGCTCTCCTCCTTCTCCTCCTCCTCCTCCTCCTCCTCCTTCTCCTCATCTGAGGAGGATATGTGAGGAGCCACTTGGTCCTCAGGAATCTGCAAGCCACGACGCTGTGCCATGTTGTGAAGTGCACAGCAAACCAGGACGATTCTGGAGACCCTGGCTGCTGAGTACTGCAGGGCTCCACCTGATCTATCCAGGCATCTGAAGCGTATCTTCAGCATGCTGAAGGTTTGCTCAATTATGGATCTGGTGGAAATGTGGCTGTAGTTGTAGCTCTCCTCAGCTTCGTTGGCTGGCCCCCTCAACGGCATCATTAGCCACATCCTCAGGGGATAGCCCGTGTCTCCAAGTAGCCATCCGTTAGGTTGGTCTGGCTGACTGAATAGCGAAGGCACACTAGACTGGCGCAGTATGAAGGAGTCATGGCAACTGCCAGGGTACTTGGCACAAACATGCAAAATTTCCTTCTTGTGGTCACACACCAGATGAATGTTAAGGGAGTGGAAGCCCTTGCGGTTGACAAAAATACCTGGATTGCGATGGGGTGCCTTAAGGGCCACATGTGTGCAGTCAACGACGCCCTGCACCCTTGGAAAGCCTGCCAGATTAGCTAATCCAGCCGCACGTGCCATGACACTTCCTTGATCCTTGGTGAAATGGGTGTGATTGTGCGCGATGGCAAAGAGGGCATCGGTTACCTGAGTGATGCCAGTGTGTGCAGCCGCCTGGGAGATGCCGCTGATGTCTGTTGCTGATCCCTGGAATGAGCCTGAGGCAAAAAAGTTGAGTGCGGTGATGACTTTGATGGCCACTGGTAAGGGTTGTCCACCTGGTCCTCTGGGCTCCAGGACTTGTTGCAGCATTGCGCAGATGTCACCCACTTTCTCTCGAGAAAGTCGGAGCCGCCTTTGGCACTGCTGCTCAGACATGTAGAGGTAGCTGACCCTGTGTCTGTAGACCCTGTTTGGGGGGTAGCTCCTGCGCCGACGGGCTTCTATGCGCTGGCCCCTTCTGGCCTGTGCAGCTTCAGGTGGGTGAGCAGCAGCTTGGCGCTCCTGTTGTTGCTGCTGCTGTTGGTGCTGCTGCTGTTGGTGCTGCTGTTGTTCCTGGTTCTGCTGGTGCCGCGGCTGGTCTTCGTCCTCACCTAATGTCCAGAAGGGAAGGAAATAAATGGCTCCCATGCTTCTGGTATATGCCTCAGTTGAGGAAGCGCTCAGTGAAGGTGGCGAGAGGGGTTTCCCAGGAGGTCACACTGGAGATGGGTGTCAGGCTCCAAACTTCCACAGCTGTGGTTATGCCTTCTAAAAGTTCCCCCAAACCTGAGACTACAAAGTCCTGCCACCTGCAAATGATGGCTGATCAAATCTCTTTAATGGTTGACCTGCAGCTGATAGTCAGCAATCCAATTGTGCTCCCGCCAGGTTTCACCGTCGTGTTTCCGAACAGGCGTGTTTCACGTGGGAAAAGGGTTAAAATCGCAAAGGCCTTTCAAAATGGCATTATAGAGGCAATTTAGTGCTTGTTAAGGGCCTTAACGGCCTATCCCGCCTCTTGGAGGTGGGACGGAGACGGGACCATTAGACACGAATTAATGAAAATTGTTTGGAGGCGGGATAGAGGCGGGGTTGGGCCCGCCCACCAGTTTTTGCAATTTTAATCCCCCACACGCCTTCAAGCCCGCCTCCATGGCCCGATGAAAATCCTGCCCGTAGAGCTGGTTGATGATTAAGAGTTTCTCTGTAGCACAGGCTGAGGAGCTGGCAGAAACAAAACTGAGGCGTTAGAGCGCCAACATTGGTGGGAGGGTGTAATGACAGAATGACAAGTTGACTTACACAGGGTCCATTATAAATGTTGACATAGGAATTTATAATGGTAAAAAAGGTGACACAAAAGTGTGACAAAAATGTGACAACAGGAAGTAAGGATTTGTAGACATAAAGGGGGGAATTTTCCCAGCCCTGAGGAGGCGGGTTTGGAGGCGGGACTGCCAGGAAAATGGCAGAAACTGGGAGCGGGTACCAACCCCATTCCCAACCCGCCTCCTTGCCATCTTCCCGGGAAGTGGGTCCCTGAGTTGCGCAGGAACCCGTCTCCTTGAGGCGGGAAGGGGATTAGAGCCAATTAACTGCCTGTTAACAGGTAGTTAACAGGCAGTTTTGAGGCTTTTCTCCATTTTACCCCTGCAAGTGCGGGCTTCCCGACGGCTACAAACCTCGCCAGGGTCAGCAAGGTGAGCAGTGGGTCTGCGGGGGTGAGAGGGGTTGAAATGTCAGCTGTAGAGGTGAGCGATGGGTGCAAGTGTGGACAGGTAAGTATAAGAGGTGAGTGTAAAGTGTTGGAAAAATTTTCCTTACCTTTGCTTCTTTCTGTAGGCTTCAATCTTTGAGGATCTGGAGGTGCCTCATCTCAATGGCAGAGATGATAGAATGACTGCTGCATTCTCAGATGCTGCAGCCATCTGCTTTCTGCTAAGGAGAGAGGTCTTGGTGAGCCTTTGTGCAAGGGCTCACCTTAGAACAGAGATTGTCAGTGTTTGACAGCTTCTCAAAGCTGTCAAATGCTGACAATTCATCTGTCAAAATTTTTTCGACAGATGAAGCATTACAAGCTGACGTTATCTGTTACCGGCTTTCCCTTAATTGGCCGGTAAGCCTGCAGGCTTAACGATGGTCAAGCAAGGGAAAATAGCATGGGTTCGTCAGACATCGCTGGGGGCGGGACTAGAACCCGGAAGGCAGCAGTCCCACCCCCAACTCGTCTCGGCTGGCAAAATCCAGCCCAAAGTTTTTTATATGTACAGCTGGTGCATTTGTCACACTTCAGACACCACACTTTGTATAAAACACCAACAAATCAGAACTAAATAATACTTCTAATTGTTTTTCCTGATCATCAGATAACTTTACCTCTCCCCATAGAGAGCTGCTAAATAGGTGCCAATTTAGAAAAAAACTTCCAACAGCAAGATCAATGAGCCTCTAATTGGCTTCATGATATCCCTATTTAGACCACGTCCCTAAAGGGAATACTTGACCAGTGACTTTAAAGTGAAAGACCAGGTTAGCGAATGAACACGTGTTCCAGATCCCAGACTATCATGAGCAATATCATGGGAAAACAATTAATTTTAATAAAAAATCTCTGGGTGCTTTTGGACATTTTGTGTTTGTCTATTTAGTCTATGCACTTTACTGAGCCTAATTTGGCTTTGACTAGATTATTCTAATTAGTGCCACAGCCATAAATAATCTTCAGATTCTAGTCACACCAGGAAGAATACTTATTTTAGTCTGGAGGATGCTTCATAAAGAGCTGCTATTGATTTTAATATATTAATTGATTAGCTGTTGCTCAGACACTGCCAATAACAAGTTTGAATTACACCACACAATAGGGACTTGGCTTCTTTCCACTCTGCTTTAGGGTCGAGTGGAGGAGGCACTATTTCGAGAATGCAATACATGTACAATATACAGGTCATCTTCACTACCCAATTGTTCTACATCTCACAATAGAACATAACAAATACTTGGTGCAAATGAGTTATCAATTCATGCTAATGTAACATGACACACTGCTCAGCATGACAGCTATTCAGAATCTTTGGCTGCAGTTTGAAATTAAATCATACTTTAATAAGTCTGCTCCTATTATTTGTGTTATTTAACAGCCAGATTCAACTCCACTGACACTTCCATCACCATTGCAAAATATGCCATTTGACATTAGCATGGAAAGAACAACACCATATTTCACAGGTCACTGTCCACAACTGTCCACATTTACCCAGGCACCACAGTCTTGTGTGTCGCTCCCACAATAAAAGCAATAATAAGCAAATTCTACTTTGAGTATGTTTAAGTATCAGTTATGTAAAAATTGCCATTGACATTTGCCTCAAATGAATTCCTTTAAGTACACCATCAGAAATAAGCACCACATGTAAACAACAGGATTTTTGTACGTATCTAATACAATGACGTCCGACACATTAGCCACTAGCCAAATGTGACTAATTTGGATTCCAGATGTGGCTAATTGCACTCCTGATTAGTAAATAAAAAATGAGTAATAGACACTGTCATTGGGCATGTGATCTCAATACTCGTATTTGGACAGTGCGTGCATATTTACTTCTAAATCTTTGTGGGTTTGTTGGTAAAATTGTAAGACAAAAAGCAGAGTGTGCAAGTGTTTGAGTGCTTCACTTCCTTGGTTACTGAATGATGGCAGGTGTTGGCTAAGTAAATATACAGGTGAAGTACATTTACCTGTGAGAGTATGAAGTCATTTTCTATTAAAGTTAGTGCATGCGGCTAAACTGGTGTTGTTGTAGCTGCACCTGTTGCTCGCCAGCACTTTGTACTGAGCAACGCTGGTCTAATATATGTGTGGTAGTGCTGCACCTTGTTGTGCTACCTATATGGGGTTCTGCTTCAGGAAGGTATAAATATATAAATGAACTTTTTTTTTTACAAAATTATTTTGAGGGGGAGATGTGTATGAAAATTCTGTATTAGACATTGTGCTGGCATCGATGTTTTTTCTTGGCAGAAGCAATGACAAATTCTGATTACAAGCTGATAACTGGTCCTTCACAAAAGAGTGTTAAATTTGTACCATGCATGACAACTCCTTCATAAGCCTTCCTGATATACCATGACCAATTATATAACAAACAATTGTGACTCCTTATCGAAGGCAGGACCATTTTAAACATCCCCTTTCACAACATACCTTTTCTACAGTTTTCAAAGACAGCATTGTGCAGGGGGTGGTGGGGTGGGGTGGGGTTAACTCAATGACAAAAATGATATTCTGTTTTCTTACAGCATGCAGTCTGTCAAATTTTAACAATTAAGTCTGATGCATTTCCCATGTCACTCCACTGGCATTGGCTCATTGCTCCATTCACATTTCACTTTCATCACACATTCACGATTCCATTCATACTTTATCCTCCAAAGTCCATTCACACAGGAATTAAACACCAGCTCTCTGGAGTGATTCACCAATTCTCATGCCAAGATGGTGGTAAAACAATTCAATGACCTGAACCCAAATAATGCAATCTGGGTGGTTGGTAGCAAGTCAGTAAATTTTACTGAGGTCCAAAGACCTGAAAATCTGCACACAATTTCCTCCCAGTAAAAAGAAGCTGGTCGTCAAGCACAAAAGTCAGGGATCCTTAGTAATTTTTTTTTTAACGTGGATTAAAAATTGCTGCATTTCTGCTACAAAAGGAATGTATTGCGTTGGGAACGGAGCTACGCTGTTCCTACTTGGCTCACATCTCCACTACATTTTGCTCTTATTCCACTTGTATGCAATTTAGAGTTCCAATTGAATCTGACTGCTGTCTCTATGTCTCAGTGTAATAAATGTACATGGAATACAGAGCATGTTTGGAATGGTATAGAAGCGCTGCACGTATAGAGGGACCGAGTGAAACTTTAGCCGGAGCACTGGAAACATATTTTACAATGACTCACTGTTTGGCAAGTAGCACTTCACCCCCACCCCACCACCCCCACCTCATTGTGCTTAAGTTGACTTTTCTTTTGCTGAAAACTGTTAGTTGAGCTTAAACCAGATGAAATGAATTCAAACGCTGAATAAAATCCATCGTTGGTACAAGGTATCCAGGGAGGTAGGAAAGACAACAGAAGGCCACAAAGGACCAGATGCGGCAGAGAAAAAGAAACAATGATGGAAGTGCAGGGGATAAACATTCTGATGTTATTTCCAAGCTGGCGAGGCAAAGCTGAGGAATTACTCACCCTGGGCTAGTTGGCAAGTGGAATTTTCCAGCCTTTTAATCTAATATCTGGGAATTACATCATAACTCATAGATGACATGGATTTCGACCGAACTAATAAGTCAGCCCCAGATGTCAGATAAAAAGATGAATCTCACATTTCCTAGTGTAGGATTATTTATCAATAGCCAGTTTTTTTTTCCAAAAACAAAAAGTAACAATTTAAAAAATGCATATTTAAGCTTATTTGGCAAATGGAGACTCACATGGCCTGAACTATAGCAGCATTGTTAACATGAATAATATCCCTACTTGGAGTTCAGTGAGATTTAAAAGTCAAATTATAGTCCACTTGTATAAATGTGTTTTCTCTGCGGGTTCAGATTTAATCTCGTCGGGCCAGAGGAATGAGATGTAAAGCCAAACATTATGAAACATAATTTTTGACTGATACAGGTAGCTTGGCACTTTGTCAAACTTAAGGGAAATTTAGTAAAACATATTTTGCGATACGACAGCCCTTGAGATGCTAGAAGTTTCTTCTGTTATTCTTTAATTAAAAGAATATTTTCAAATTCAGTGCACTTTAATAGGTTAGCTTCTGGAACACTTTCCAAGTGCTTCGGACTCCTTTTGTGGATCTTTTGACCTTTGTCATTGATGCTGACTTATCATGCACTCTTAATAAACTTCAACAAAATAATTTGTCAGATCACATGGAAAAGTGTTTGGCTTCTCGATCTAGCATTTGAACTGCCGCAGTTAAAAAAAAAAATCCATTGGGAAAAGAAACCTCGACAATAAAGATTCGTTGGAGGCTGTGAAGCAAAAGTAGATAGCGGCATTCCCCTATGATATAGGTAACTTAGACTTTCAGATTGGTTTTCACAAAATTCCACATGTAATACAACACAGGAACCCCGACTTGTACACAGGACTGGCTAAGAAGCTGGTTATAAAGTAGAGACTGATGTAAGAAAACTACTAGGCACTTGGTCTAAGCGTTAAACAAAGCTTTAATCAACTGTTTTACAACATGGAGGTCTAGTTGTGTCCTTCACTAGTTCCTGTTAAGAATGTCCTGCGCAAGCTGAGCCCGTGCCCGAGTATTTATACTTTCCCTGGACAGCGCCACCATAGGCTGCTCAGTATTATTTCATAAGTCTTTCTTTCATGAATGACTGATTCATGTCAGAGATTATTCGTGCAATGTCGGACTGGAGAAGATGCTGAATGGAGACATTCCGTGGAGGAGGGCGGGGGAGGAGGTGGGGGGTGGGGGGGAGCGGCAGGGTCACTACTTGAGCCCCTATTGTTTCTAATCTACATAAACGACCTGCTTATCAAAATTAACTGTAAACTTGTCAAATTTGTGGCAACATTAAAATCGGTGGAGAATTGGGCACAGAATGTGGCAAAAAGATATGCAAAAGGATTCAGAATTGGTTCTGCAATTGGGTAGGCAATTGGCAAATGAAATTGAACACTAATAAATGCAAAGTATTGCACATTAGTCATTAAAACTGTGGGTCATATGTATGTAGTGAACGGAACAAAATTAGAGCACAGTGATTTAGAAAGAGATCTGGGAATAATAGAAAGATTAATTGCTTTCACTGACTAGACAATGTAGTGCAACAATTTAAAAAGCTAATAGAATGCTGGGATATGCACAAGGGGTTACGCTAAGACTTTATGATAACCGGTCAGATCACTTAGAGTACCATATTCAGTTGTGGTCCCCCTGCCACAAAAAAGATATACATGCATTAGGAAGATTACGTTGGAGAACAAGAGTGATCCCAAATGCAGAGAGAAAAAGCTATGAAGAAAAGCATGAGTTTTACAAGAAATAAGGCAATTAAGGGGGCACCTCAAAGTTTACAAAATATGGACTGGTATATATGCACATAACAATGCACAGTGTCTGTAATAAAACAGGGGAGCTGGAGGCAATCATGCATTGCGAGGAACCAGACATAGTAGGGATTACTGAGACATGGCTACAGAAAAATCAGGACTGGGAATTAAACATTGCAGGGTATAACATATTTAGAAAAGATGGAAAGGGAAAAAGGGGAGGTGGAGTAGTTGTACTTATTAGGGATAGCATAATGGCAGTAGAAAAAAGTGACGTAGCTATCAGCAAGACAAAAATAGAATCCATATGGATAGAGATAAAAGATAATAAAGGATCAATCACACTAATAAGCGTAGTCTACAGACCACCTAATAGTGGAAGGGAGGTGGAGGAAGAAATATGTAGACAAGTTAGGGAAATGAGTAAAAAACATAGATTAATAATCATGGGGGATTTCAACTACCCCAATATTAATTGGACAGAAGAGGTAGGTAAAGGGGATAAGGGAATGAGTTCCTACAATGTGTACAGGACTCCTTTCTAACCCAATATGTAAAAAGCCCAACAAGGAAGGATTCGCTATTGGATCTAGTAATGGGGAATGAACCAGAGCAGATAAGAGAAGTAAAATTAGGGGAACACCTAGGCAATAGTGACCATAATATAATATGCTTTAAGATGATAATTGAGAAGGACATAAGTATGATGAAAACCAGGTTAATAGATTGGAGAAAAGCTGATTTTGAGGGGCTGAGAATAGAACTTGGGAAAATAAAATGGGCAACAATATTGGCAAATAATGATGTAGAACAGCAATGGGAAACATTTAAAACGGTGTTCAAAAGAGTGCAGGAAAAATATATTCCGCTAAAAGGAAAGAACAAACTAAACACTAATGAGACTCCATGGATGAATAAAGCCATAAGGGAACAATTAAGGGTAAGGAAAGAGGCATACATTAAGTACATGGACAGCAGGGGAGTGCATGATAAGGGAGAATAAGAAGAGATTAGGATCAAAGTCTAAAAAAACAATTTGGAAGACAAAGAGGAACTATGAAATTAAATTATCAAAGAACATAAAACAAAATGGTAAAATATTTCACAGGCACATCAATAAAAAAAGGAAGGTTGGGATGGGAATCGGGCAATTAAGGGATAGACAGGATAATACCACAGGTAACGATAGAGAGATGGTAGAAATATTAAATAATTATTTTGCTTCAGTATTTACCAGAGAGCTAGAACAGGTGGACGTGACATTGGATGATGAGATTAATAATTGGATAAGTGCATTTAAAATAAAAAGTGGGGATATATTAAATAAACTAATCAAACTCAAAGAGGATAAAACCCCTGGTTTGCATCCATGCATTTCAAAAGAATCTAGGAAAGAGATAGCAGAGGCATTACTACACATATTTAATAATTCATTAGAAAAAGGTGTAGTGCCAGAAGACTGGCAGATAGCTAACGTAATACCTATATTCAAGAAGGGAGGTAGAACATGTCCAGGGAATTATAGACCAGTCAGTTTAACATCGGTGGCAGGAAAAATAATGGAATCCCTACTAAAGGAGAAAATAGAAGAACATCTAGAAACCAAAAATATAATAAGGAATAGTCAGCATGGATTTCAAAAGGGAAAGTCTTGCTTGACCAACCTCATTGAATTTTTTGAAGAGGCAACAGAGAGAGTAGACAATGGTAATGTAGTTGATGTAATTTACCTAGATTTTCAAAAGGTCTTCGATAAGGTACCCCATAATAGATTGATGAACAAAGTCAGAGAATGCGGAGTCAGGGGACAAGTAGCAGAATGGATAGCTAGCTGGCTTAAAGACAGAAAGCAGAGAGTAGGGGTAAAGGGTAGCTATTCACAGTGGCAGAAGGTGGGTAGTGGTGTTCCATAAGGATCAGTGTTGGGACCACTGCTGTTCACAATTTACATTAACGATTTAGACTTTGGAATCAAAAACACAATTTCTAAATTTGCGGATGACACCAAATTGGGGGGATAGTCAATACACAGAATCACAGAAACCCCACAGTGCAGATAGAGGCCATTTCGGCCCATCGAACCTGCACCGACACATATCCCACCCAATCCCCGTAACCCCTACACCAACACATATCCCACCCTATCCCTGTAACCTCACGTATTTAATCCCCCTAACACTAAGGGTCAATTTATCATAGCCAATCAACCTAACCCGCACATCTTTGGACTGTGGGAGGAAACCGGAGCACCCGGAGAAAACCCACGCAAACACGGGGAGAATGTGCAAACTCCACACAGACAGTCACCCGAGGCCGGATTCGAACCCGGGTCCCTGGCGCTGTGAGGCAACAGTGCTAACCACTATGCCACCGTACTGAGGAGGACTGCAACAAATTACAGGAGGACATTAATAAACTTGTAGAATGGGCATATAATTGGCAAATGAATTTCAACACAGACAAATGTGAGGTATTACATTTTGGTAGGAAGAATAGGGAGGTCACATATTACTTGGAGGGTGGGAGTCTAGGTGGGGTAGAGGAACAAAGGGATCTCGGAGTACAAATACACAAATCACTAAAAGTTGCGACGCAGGTTAGCAAGGCCATAAAAAAGCAAACCAAGCACTAGGGTTTATATCTAGAGAGATAGAATTGAAAAGTAGGGAAGTTATGCTAAACTTGTATGGAACCTTGGTTAGATCACACTTAAGCCATGAATTTAATTGACCTTAGAGGGCAGGTTTGCAGGCGGGTCTGTTGCGAAAATCGGAAAAATTGCCAGCAGGCTGCATACCCACCGCCATCCCGCTTCATTAGTAATCTTGTGAGTGTTGAGGCTGAAATCCAAGTGCTGTGTAAGCTCCTTGGAATACTCTTTGGCCCCTTTGTCTGAGTGCAAACAACCTCCATTCCTCGACTGAGATATATACCAGCAGTATGGGAACCTCTCATCCTGGTTGTCAGATTCGGAGGAAGAGCAGCCACGGAAGCAGCACAACTTTCTCCTCAGCCACCTGATGATGCGCAGGCCTGCACCTCACCGCAGGAGATACCCCCAACACAGGGCTTACAGGCCGAGGATGTCCTTCCTCAACATGTCTGAGCAGCAGTGCCAAAGGAGGCTGAGACTTCCGCGAGACGTAGTCGTTGACATCTGCTCAATGATACACCAGCACCTGGAGCCCAGAGGAGTGGGTGGACACCCCTTACCAGTGGCTGTCAAAGTCACCACCGCACCCAGCTTCTTTGCTTCGGGCTCCTTCCAGGGATCATCTGCAGACATCAGCGGCATCTCCCAGTTGGCCACAGACGCAGGTGGCCATTAGGGCACCCCATCACAACACAGCTGTTTCTGTCAACCGCAAGGGATTCCACTCCCTTAACGTCCAGCTGGTGTGTAACCACAGGAAGGTCATCATGCATGTTTTCGCAAAGTACCCTGGCAGTTGCCATGACACCTTCATCCTGCGGCAGTCTAGTGTGCCTCAGCTCTTCAATCCGTCAACCCAACTTTCTGGATGGCTACTTGCGACAAGGGCTATCCCCTGAAAAAGTGGCTCATGACACCGATGAGGAGGCCATCAAACGAGGCTGAGGAGCGCTACAATGTGAGCTACATTTCCAGCAGAAGTATCGTAGAGCAAACCATCAGCTCTCTCAAAATGCGATTCCGATGCCTCGACAGATCTGTTGGAGTCCTGCAGTATGCACGAGCCAGGGTGTCCAGGATCATCGTTGTCTGCTGTGCCCTGCACAACATCGCACAGCGGCATGGCTTAGCGCTTCCTGAGGAACAATTGGCTCAGTGCACAGCCTCCTTGGAAGAAGAGGGGGAGGACGAGGACGAGGAGTCACGCCTTACGGGGCCGGATGTGGCCAATACAACAGCACTTGACCACATTGCTGGCCATCTTGCAAGGGATGCACTCATCCATGCCAGATTCGCGTAAACTTACGCTTTAACCACAGGTAGCTGGCAAGTGGTTATGAATGTGTGGTTGACCTTTGTAAGACGCCATACATCATCTCTCCAATACACGGTGCTTTCCTATCACTCTCAGCACCATCATTACAAATGCAAGTCGCCCTGAGCCCTCAATGTGTAACTTCCATTTCCCAGAACACATAGGCCAGAACTTCAACTGTTTGCCTTCACTTTTGTTTAATATCCTCGCAAAAGGAGAACAATCCAAAATATATAACAGAACAAAACACCCAAGTGACTACCCTTGTGACTATTTGTGCTTTATCTTCCTCTTACGCTAGCTTCTACGTGGTGCTTCCCCTGTGGTTTCAGCAGATGTAGAGGCACCTTGCTCACTTTGATGCTGCACCTGCTTAGATGCCTTTGGCGGGCGTCCTCTGAGTTTGGGAGCCTGGGAGGGCTCTGCAACAGTCTGCTCTTCCTGCGACTGTGCAGGGGCTGAAACGGCCATCTCGGGTGTGCAATGTGGGTCTGTGACTGAGGGCTTCGCAGTGGCATGGTCGTGTGAGGGCTTGGAGAGGAGCCCACACTTCCTGATTGTCTGCCACCAACATCCCTCTCATGGGTCACCCGCACTTCACTGCTAGCAAGTGGCTGAAGAGCACCATGCTGCACATCAGTGGGGCCATGAGGACCTGTCTCTGTACTGACAATCCTCATAATGGGGACTTCCATGCACCTCTGATGCCTCTCCTCAATAGCTGCCCATCTATCCTCCATAGCGGACAATCTATTTAGAAGAGTCACCATACTCTGTTGTGTCTGGCGAGTTATCTCCTCCATGGAGGTTGCCACCCTCTCCATGGCGGCACGTTCATGCGCCATTGCCTCCACAAAGGCAGTGCTCATGTTGGAGATGGACTCCTCCATTCTCTGCACACTCGCAGTTACCCTGGATGCAAACCCTGTTAGGCGCTCCTGCACTTGTTCCTGGAGTTCCAGCACCGCTCTCTTTCTGGATGGCCCCAGAGGCACAGCGTCTACATGCAGCTGAGTAGAGCTAGGAGAGTCCTGTGACCTCCAATGAGGACTCTCCACTGCTGTTGCTGTCTCCACCATCTGCTGATGCTCACTTGTGAGCTGTGATGCACCAGGTGACAACACGACTCTATGTCGCAAGGGCCCCACCGAAGAGTGCGTCTCTGCGCTGGTGCTAGGTGTGCTGAGTCCTGGTGACGCTGCTCTTTCAGAGGCTCCAGATTCCTCTGCGGAGTCGTCCGGCTCCTCCTCATGGACAGTGGGGAGGGGGGTTCTTGATGGTCCTGTGGGAGAGTAAAGGCATGAGTTAGGCATCTGATTTTTACATAGCAGACACATCCTATTGTGCTGATGATCCAAAGTCAATCTCTATGAACATCATATGACTTTGCAGTCAATCATGAAATCTAAATGCGAGGGTTGAAAATCTATTCTGTCACCAGCTTTGTCTAGTGCGCCCGTCTCTCCGTCCCCCACTTCCAACTCCTCGGCACCTCCCACGATCTCATGAGCAGCCTCCTCAGCACTTGTCAATGACACCAGGGATGGTGGGCCTCCTCCTGTCGATGCTCTCTCCCTCTAATTGTGGGCTATCTTTTCCTGCAAGGAGGGACACAAGTGGAGTTTCAGTGAGATTGATGGAGTGACTGTGAAGAATCCATAACATTGAAGCTTAGAGAGAGACCAAGATGGAGTGAGGTGCCAAGAGGAAGCTGCCTCCCTGTGTGTTGTTAGTTGTGGTCATTATATAACAGTGAGAGCGAGTGTGAGGGGTGCATAGTAGGATGATGAAGTGATTCAATACGGAGAGAGAGATGGATTGGTAAGGGTGCAAGGGAAGTAAGGGTAGGATGGGATGTGGAGGAGCAGGCTGACAAAGCAGAGTGCTGGTGATGAGAAGAGAAGGGAAGCAGATTGAAGGTAAGTGTGATGTGATGCTCACTTTTACTGATCGCAGAAGATCATTAAACCATTTCCGGCACTGGGCCCAGGTGCATGAACATATGGACCTAGCGCTGACCTCCTCAGCAATGTGCAGCCAGGCTGCCTTGGTTTGCTGAGGAGGCTTCCTCCAGCCATCGGGAGGGAACAGAATCTCCCTGCACCATCTTACTCCTTCCACAAGAGCTTGGAGGGAATCTTCATTAAACCGTGGAGCAGCCTTCAGTTTTGCAGCACTCATAGTAGCCTGGGCCCATTCAAAGACAAGCAGAAATGAGAAATGAATGGCTGAGGCTGCATGGGCCCCTTAAAAACAACTGCAGCAATGACGTCATCAGAGACAACTAACAGACGCGATCCCAGTCATTGGACTGGGCAGCGCGCATAACGGGACTTAATAGACCACTTAAATTAAAATCTCAAATCGGGAGCTGCTGAAACCGAAAGCAGGACCAGAACCCGACTCCAACCCGCCTCCTCTATTCAATTCACGGCCTTATATTGCGTACAGTACTGGTCGCCATATTATAAAAAGGTTATAGAGGCACTGGAGAGGGTGCAGAGAAGATTTACAAGGATGATACCAGAAAAGCGAGGGTATACATAGCAGGAAAGGATGAACAGGCTGGGTCTCTTTTCTCTTGAAAAAAGAAGGCTGAGGGGTGACCTAATAGAGGTCTTTAAAATTATGAAGGTTTCGATAGAATAGATACAGAGAGAATGTTTCCACTTGTGGGGAAGAGCATAACTAGAGGCCATCAATATAAGATAGTCACCAAGAAATCCAATAGGGAATTCAGAAGAAACTTCTTTACCCAAAGAGTGGTGAGAATGTGGAATTCGTTACCACAGGTAGTGGTTGAAGTGACTAGCATAGATACATTTAAGGGGAGGTTAGATAAGCATATGAGGGAGAAGGGAATAGAGGATTATGCTGATAGAGTTAGATGAGGAAAGACGGGAGGAGCCTTGAGTGGAGCATAAACGCCAGCATGGACTGGTTGGACCGAATGGCCTGTTTCTGTGCCATATATTCTATGTAATCCTATGTAATATGTAAGATAAGGCAATCTCACGTGGGAAGCAAATTTCAAAAAGACATTGGAAAGAACTTCTTTACTCAAAGGGTAATAAATGTTTGGGAATCATTTTCCAGACAGAGTACTAGAGCCAAAAACATCAGGGTTATTCAAAATACATTTGGATGCTGTGATGGGAGAGGTAGAGTATTGGAGGGATGAGCTTCCATGATTGAGCGGCTTTTTGTTGCACTTGACTTTCCTTATTGTTCCTATAAAGTTGGATAATATCGAATTTACTTTTATTTTCCTCTCCATACCATGCAAAATGATTGGATGGACCCTGCTGCCAAACTCTCCCTAGCTGACCAAAAATCATAGAATCATAGAATAGTACAGCACAGAAGGAGGCCATTCGGCCCATCGAGTCTGCGCCGGCTCTTTTGAAGAGCAATCCAGTTAGTCCCACTGCCCTGTTCTTTCCCCATATCCCTGTAATATTTTTCTCCTTCAAGTATTTATCCAATTCCCTTTTGAAAGCTACTATTAAATCTGTATTCTCCACCATAACAGGCAGTGCATTTCAAATACTAATCACTCGTTGTGTAAAAACGTTTTTCTTCGTGACACCTCTGGTTCTTTTGCCAATCACCTTAAATCTGTGCCCTCGGTTATTGACCCTTCAGCCATTGGAAACAGTTTCTCTTTATTTACTCTATCTAAACCCTTCATGATTTTAAACACCTCTATCAAATCTCCTCTTAGCCTTCTCTGCTCGAAGGAGAACAACCCCAGCTTCTCCAGTCTATCCATGTAATTATAATCCCTCATCCCTGGATGAGGTTAACAATTTGATCACATCCTCACTCTGCAGAAGTGCCTTGTCCTTGCTAGGCAAATCTAAAGCTGAGATTGAAAACTCACCTTGTGAGGAATTGGTAAACTAAATCTTGCATCTCATCATTCGATATGCATACCACATTACAGCATTGTGGGTGATCTCAAGCAATCACCACTGTGCTGTCCCGCAAAATATATTCGCTAAACAAAACAGAGCTGATGAGAAATCAGGTAGTTTCTGTTTGCTGGATGAAACTGATGGAGGGAGAAAATTTAAAATTTTAAATTCTCTTTGACCATAAAAGAGTAGTATTCATTCAAAGGATATAAAGAAGAAAGTTAGGAGTACTGAACATTCGCCTTCCTCCTCTGGGACCTGTGTTCAAATCCAGACCAGATTGATGGACTTAAAAGCTCCTCTTGTCTATGAAGTAAAGCCTTGTAGAAACTCAATTTTGAAAGAAATAACAGCTAAGTGAAGACCGTGATGATTTAAACGCAATGTCCTGTAGCTTAGATTTGATATAGTTGTTTACTACACTCTGTACCTAAGTGGAATGTAAAGGCACTGCCCCAGTGACTGCTCTGTCTGCAGTCACACTGCACATTGCTGAAGTAAATGACATCACTGCTTTCTGGAGATTTGCCACAACCAATGCAATCCTAATCTTTGCTTGTTTTTTTTTCCACAACGTGCAGTGCCAAGCAGCAATACCACAGGGAACAGTAATCATCATTGCACGTTTTACAAGACCATTAGCAGAGTGAGTGTCACCCGTTGCAGTTATACTTTAAATATTTTCTAGTGCAGGGAATGTGTTCATATAAAAGAATTCCACATTTTCAGTGTCGTTACCTGCACTGAGCAATGTTTACGTTGCGATGCGGTGGAGATCTGGGCTGTACCGTTTATGTGTTTGGTGTCTGGACACTTCAGTTAGTGTGAGTGGTTTTTGGCAGTCTAGAGGTACCTAGTTATCTTCACTAATCTCAGCTGTTGGATGTCACATAAACATTTGTGTAATAGGTCAACACACTGGAGTAGGCACAAGGGTTCCGTAAATTTAAAATGATATAAAAACAGCTGCTGGTCAAAGTACAATTAGACTTTGATAGCATAATTAACAATCTGGCATCCCGTCTGCACTGGTCATCCCTTTTCATTTTAATAGCTATAAACATTTTTGATACAAATTAATGGACAATTCATTGCGCGGTATCAAAAGAGATACTTCAAACACACTTATTCTGACCACCTACTTAATTTACTTATCTAATTGTGTTGGTATATGCTAGTATAACACATACAAGGGAGTGAATTTTCTAGTACTCTTATTAAAAGATATCTTGTGCTGCCATATAGCTGAATATACCTCACAGTATGACACCATGAAAACAATTGGGCCACTTTACTGGAGTGGTTTGCTTGCTACATTGGACTGGATTTTCTGAATGGAGACGTGTTGGAGGCCAGACTGCTGCTTGTCGGGTCTCAGTCTCGCCTCCATCATGTTCTGGCCAACCAGCGGGATTTTCCCCTGATTGACCTTGTTAATCCCGCCCTGCGGGCTCAGCAAGCCAATTAGGGGGAAGTCACTGACAGAATACGTCAATGTCTGATGTGCCATCTGTTAAAATTTCTTGAAAGAAGAAATGTCAGCATTTGACAGCTCTGTGAAACTGTCAAACACTGACATTCTGTGTAGTTTGATGAGCACTTGTGTTCAGGACTCATCAAGCCTTTCTACTTTGTAGAAATCAGATGACTGTTGGTTCGGAGGATCCAACAGCCAGTCTGTGAAATCTATAATGAAGATGCCGGGACTCCGGATCCACCGTGGCTGAAGGCTGTAGGCAGAAACAAAGGTAAGTGAAAATTTTATAACACTTCACACTCACCTCACATATTTACCACTCCACACTTGCACCCATCACTCACCTCTACATCTCACTTTCAGACCCCTCCGACCCCCACAGACCTCCTACTCGACTCCTCCGCCCCGGCGGGATTCTCCGAGGTTGGGAAGCTTGCACTTGAAAAGGTAAAATGGGACTATTCCTTTTTTTCTGCCTGTTAACTACCTGTTAATAGGCAGTTAATAGGATTTAATCCCTTTCCCGCCTCGAGGAGACGGGACCCGGGGCAGGACGGCTTCCCGCCTCCTGGCAAAAGGGCACGGAGGCGGGATGGGGGCGGGTTTGCCAGCCTCTCCCACATTCTGCAACTTTACCGGCAGTTCTGCTTCTATACCCGCCTCCTCAGGGCTGGCAAAATCCAGCCCACTATCTTCAGATGGTTGCACCAGGCTTCTGCCCGGGATGCCATTTTCTAGTTTGTGCCATAATCGCTATCTGGTCCTATGGGTGATTGTGTGAAATCAGGGCAGATTAGCAGTTAAGCGCCATTCACCACCTCCCCCAGCTTCCCTCACCATCATAGAATCATAGAATCACAGAATCATAGAATGGTTACAGCACAGAAGGAGGCCATTTGGCCCGTCGAGCCTGTGTCAGCTCTCTGCAAGAGCACTCCCCCGCTTTCCCCGTAGCCCTGCAATTTTTTTTCCTTCAGGTACTTATCCAATTCCCTTTTGAAAGCCACGATTGAGTCTGCCTCAGGCAGTGCATTCCAGATCCTAACCACTCGCAGAGTAAAAAAGTTTTTTCTCATGTCGCCTTTGGTTCTTTTGCTAATCACCTTGAATCTGTCTCCTCTGTTTCTCGACCCTTCCGCCAATGGGAACAGTTTCTCTCTATCTACTCAGTCCAGACCCTTCATGAGTTTGAACACCTCTATCAAATCTCTCAACCTTCTCTGCTCTAAGGAGAACAACCCCAGCTTCTCCAGTCTATCCACGTAACTGAAGTCCCTCATCCCTGGAATCATTCTCGCAAATCTTTTCTGCACCCTCTCTAAGGCCTTCACATCCTTCCTAAAGTGTGATGCCCAGAATTGGACACAATACTCCAGTTGAGGCCAAACCAGTGTTTTATAAAGGTTCATCACAACTTGCTTGCTTTTGTACTCTGTGGGCTGGATTTTCATTGAGGAGGCGGGTAGGAGGCAGGACTACAACTTTTGGGGTTGTAGTCCCGCCTCCATCGAGTTGTAGCCAACCCATGCGATTTTCACTTGATTGACCTTGTTGAGCCTGCCCAGCGGGCTCAGCAGGCCAATAAACCTTTTGACAGATGAAATATCAGCGTTTGACAGCTGTTTGAAGCTGTCAAACACTGACAATCTGTACACTAAGTTAATTCCTTCCTCTCAGGATGATTTAGAGATCTCTCCGGAACAGAAAGCTGAAGGCTGCAATTTTTGACAGATCGTGGCCAATCTGCTTTCTGCGTCGGTGAGATGAGGGACTCCCGAGACCTGAAGGAAGGAAGGCTGTAAAGGTAAGTAAAACTTCTTTAAACACTTTACACACACCAAACACACTTACCTCTGACTCATGCACCCATCACTCACCTGAACACCGGACATCTCGACCCCTCCAAGCCCTTCAGCCCGACGGCCCGCCTTACTAACTTGCCGTGGTTTGGAGCTGTCGGGAATCCCACACTTCAAGAATGAAAATAGGGTTTAGGCTAAAAACTGCCTGTTAACTACCTGTTAACAGGCAGTTAATTAGCACTAATCCCCTTCCCGTCTCGGGGAGGCGGGTCCCAGTGCGGATCGGGTACCCGCCTCCTTTGAAACTGGCATGGAGGCGGGTTGGGGGCGGGATGGGTTCGTGCCCCCCCAATTTTGGGATTTTAACCCCCCACACACCTCCAATCCCGCCTCCATGCCCAATGAAAATCCTGCCCTATGCCTCTATGTATGAAGCCCAGTAGCCCATATGCTTTTGTAACTACTTTCTCAACCTGCCCTGCCACCTCCAACAATTTATGCACATATAAGAACATAAACATAAGAACATAAGAAATAGGAGCAGGAGTAGGCCAATCGGCCCCTCGAGCCTGCTCCACCATTCAATAAGATCATGGCTGATCTGATCCTAACCTCAAATCTTCTATCACTCTGCATCCACCCGAACCCATGTGATCTCCCGGGAGAGGCGAAAAACCAGATAAAGACCCAATGGCCAATTTGGGAGAAAAAAATCTGGGAAATTCCTCTCCGACCCATCTAGGCGATCGAAATTCTTCCAGGAGATCACTCTGTCCCTATATTTTCTGCAGTATTACCTTCTGTAAAGGCGATCTCCACCCCAGCCAGGAACAGGAATAAAACCATCTCCTGAAATCTAACAGAATTAGAACACAGTAGGAGCAGAACAAGGCTACACGGCCCCTGGGCCCGCTCCACTACCCACAGGGCCATGACCATTCCGAACCCAGACTCATGTCCAATTTCCTGCCCGCTCCCCGTAACCCTTTATTCCCTTCACTTCTAGGAAACTATCTATTTCTGTTTTAAATTTATTTAATGATGTAGCTTCCACAGCTTTCTGGGGCAGCAAATTCCACAAACCTACCACCCTCTGAGTGAAGAAGTTTCTCCTCATCTCAGTTTTGAATGAGCAGCCCCTTATTTTAAGATTATGCCCCCTAGTTCTAGTTTCACCCATCATTGGGAACATCCTCACCGCATCCACCCGATCAAGCCCCTTCACAATCTTATATGTTTCAATAAGATCGCCTCTCATTCTTCTGAACTCCAATGAGTAGAGTCCCAATCTACTCAACCTCTCCTCATATGACCACCCCCTCATCCCCGGGATTAACCGAGTGAACCTTCTTTGTACTGACTCGAGAGCAAGTATGTCTTTTCTTAAGTATGGACACCAAAACTGTATGCAGTATTCCAGGTGCGGCCTCACCAATACCTTGTACAACTGCAGCAATACCTCCCTGTTTTTATATTCCAACCCCCTAGCAATAAAAGCCAACATTCCATTGGCCTTCTTGATCACTTGCTGCACCTGCATACTAACTTTTTGAGTTTCGTGCACCAGGACCCCCAGATCCCTTTGTACTACAGTACTTTCCAGTTTCTTGCCATTAAGATAATAACTTGCTCTATGATTTTTCCTGCCAAAGTGCATAACCTCACACTTTCCAGCATTGTATTCCATCTGCCAAATCTCTGCCCACTTACTTAGCCTGTCTATGTCCCTTTGCAGGTTTTTTATGTCCTCCTCACTCACTACTTTCCGTCCCATCTTTGTATCATCTGCAAACTTTGATATGTTACACTCGGTCCCCTCCTCCAAATCGTTAATGTAGATTGTAAAGAGTTGGGGACCCAGCACTGACCCCTGCGGAACACCACTAGTTACTGGTTGCCAATCTGAGAACGAACCATTTATCCCAACTCTCTGCTTTCTGTTAGAGAGCCAATCCTCCACCCATGCCAGAATATTACCCCCAATCCCGTGATTTTTTATCTTGAGCAATAATCTTTTGTGTGGCACCTTGTCAAATGCCTTTTGGAAGTCTAAATACACTACGTCCACTGGTTCCCCTTTATCCACCCTGTATGTTACTTCCTCAAAAAACTCAAGCAAATTTGTTAAACATGATTTCCCCTTCATGAAACCATGCTGAGTTTGCCCTATTAAATTATGTTTATCCAAATGTCCCGTTACTGTCTCCTTAATAATGGACTCTAACATTTTACCAACCACAGATGTTAGGCTAACAGGTCTATAGTTTCCAGCCTTCTGCCTACTACCCTTTTTAAATAAGGGTGTTACATTAGCAGTTTTCCAATCTGCCGGGACCTTTGCTGAGTCCAGTGAGTTTTGGAAAATTATTACCAATGCATCCACAATCCCTACCGCTACTTCCCTCAAGACCCTGGGATGCAAGCCATCAGGTCCAGGGGATTTATCCGCCTTGAGTCCCATTATTTTACCAAGTACCACTTCCTTAGTGATTTGAATTGTATTTAGTTCCTCCCCCCCTAGAGCCCCCTGTTTGTCCAGTGTTGGGATATTCTTAGTGTCCTCTACTGTAAAGACTGATACAAAATAATTGTTCAGTGTTTTTGCCATCTCCATGTTTCCCACCATTAATTTCCCGGTCTCATCCTCTAAGGGACCAACATTTACTTTAGCCACCCTTTTTCTTTTTATATAACTATAGAAACTTTTACTGTCTGTTTTTATATTTTTTGCTAATTTACTTTCATAATCTATCTTCCCTTTCTTAATCAATCTTTTTGTTATTTTTTGCTGTCTTTTAAAGACTTCCCAATCTTCCATCCTCCCACTAGATTTGGCTACCTTATATGCCCTTGTTTTTAGTCGGATACTATCCTTAATTACTTTACTTAGCCACGGATGGCTATCTTTTCTTTTACACCCTTTTTTCCTCAGTGGAATATATTTTTCTTGGAAGTTGTAAAATAACTCCTTAAATGTACACCACTGGTCATGTACCGTCTTACCCTTTAATCTATTTTCCCAGTCCACTCTAATTAATTCCGCTCTCATACCTTCATAGTCTCCTTTATTCAAGCTCAGCACGCTTGTTTGAGATCCAACCTTCTCACCCTCTAATTGAATATGGAACTCAACCATGTTATGGTCACTCATTCCAAGGGGATCCTTTACTAGGACATTTTTAATTAATTTTTAATATACCCCCAGGTGTCTCTGTTCATGCACCCCCTTTAGGATTGTACACTTTAGTTTATATTGTCGTACCACTCCAGACTCCGAATTTTTAAAAAAGAAAATCATCTCTGTTGAGTCTGTGTGTCCCAGTTATGTTTAGGATCAATCACTGTACACAGACAACAAGAATAACTTTTAACAGGTCTTTACTATTCGGAGGTCAGGGCTGAACTGCCCAGCAAATCCCTACACAACACTTATATACCGGTGTGGTCACCACCGGTATTAAAGTATTACAGTATACAGCAGCCAAGAGAAAGTAGTACACCTCTTAAGGTAGTTCTCTTAAGGTGGAACAGGTTACATACACCACAATCCTCCCTTTTTAGCTTAACAGTTATATCCCCATTTAACATAACATAATAACATATATATATATACAACTTCATGCAAAACAGTTCAAAGATTCAGTCTCTGAGGAGGCCTCCTGATTCGAGTTGGATAACGCCTTTCGGGGTCTCTGATTCTCGTTGCTGGGGTGACTCATCAATTGGTCTCTTATGGATTGGACATCATCATCAGGTACATTCACTTCTGAGGTAGATGCTTCAGGTTCACTAACTTCTTCCACGGTTGTCTCTGCCATAACCATGGGTTCGACCCTTGTTCTCGATTCTACCACTTGGTCAGCATGACGCTGTATTACATTTTCACCAATATCTACCGTGTACATCAGGGGTCCTTGTCTGGCCCGAATTGTTCCAGATTGCCATTTCTCATTTTTATAATCCCGGGCTAACACTGGTTGTCCTATTTCGAAGCTCCGAGTGGTCTTGTTATTTATATGCTGGAACTGTTTGTTTTCAACTTCCCTCCGCACATTTGGTTTTAACAAGTCCAACCTGGACCGCAACCTCCTGTTATAGAACATCATGGCAGGACTTTGGTTTGTCACTGCATGAGTGGCGTTTCGATATGCCAGTAGGAACTTGTCCACCTTGTGTTGTAGTGGAATCTGATCTTCGCTCATGGCCTTTATTGCTTTTTTAAACGTTTGTACAAATCTCTCGGCCAACCCGTTTGTAGCCGGATGATATGGGGCAGAGGTATAGTGTTTTACCCCATTCTTCTTCATGAATTTCTGGAATTCTTCTGACACGAACTGCGGTCCGTTGCCTGAACATATTTGTTCTGGCAATCCATTTCTTGCAAATATCGTTCTTAGCACCGCGATCATCTTTTCCGAGGTAGTGGTAGTCATCTTAATCACTTCTGGCCATTTAGAATGTGCGTCCACCGCAATTAAAAACATGGAGTCCATGAATGGACCAGCAAAGTCAATATGTACACGATGCCATGGGGTTGAAGGCCATTCCCATGGATGCAGCGGTGCAATCGGAGGTGCATTTTGCACTTTTTGGCACCCTGAGCAGCTTTTCGTCAGATCCTCTATCTGTTGGTCGGTACCCGGCCACCACACATAAGCCCTAGCAAGGCTTTTCATCTTGACTCCCCCCAGATGACCTTCATGCAGTTCCTTTAGAACTCTCTCTCTTAACTTAGGAGGAATAATCACCCTTGTTCCATACATCAATGTTCCTTGACAGACGGACAGCTGTTCTCGTCTTGCTGAGAATGCCGGTAACAGTAGATCACCATGTGCTGGCCATCCCTTCACTGTCACTTCGTAGACCCGGGACAGTGTCGGGTCGTTCCTGGTTTCTCTTTCAATACTTGCATTGGTGACTGGTAAACATTCGATGATGGTCGAGTGAAATAACTCAACAGGGTCAACCGTCGGTGCCTCCTCCTCTGTAGGTAGTGGCAGGCGCGACAGCCCATCAGCATTACCATGCTGCTTTGTACCTTTGAATTCAATCTGATATTGATGTGCCCCTAGGAAAAGGGACCATCTCTGGAGTCTCTGTGCTGTCATCACCGAAACACCCTTCTTAGGGTTAAAAATGGATACCAACGGCTGGTGGTCTGTCAGAAGCGTGAACTTTTGGCCCTGCAGGTAATGATTAAACTTCTTTACTCCCCACACAAGGCTGAGAGCCTCCCTATCTATCTGAGCATAGTTGCGCTCAGCGGAGGTCAATGATCTGGATGCGAACGCAACTGGCCTCTCCTGGCCATTTGGCAACTTGTGTGAGAGTACTGCCCCAATACCATATGGAGAAGCATCACAAGCCAAACGAATAGGCAGCGTTGGGTTGAAGTGAGCCAACACTTCCTCTGAGGTGATCAATGCCTTGCTTTTGCGAAAGACCCTCTTACAGTCCTCGCTCCACTTCCATGGTATTCCCTTCTGCAAAAGAGCGTTCAGCGGGTGCAGCGCCGTGGATAAATTTGGCAGAAACTTATGGTAATAGTTAATCAACCCTAGGAACGACCTCAACTGGGATACATTATCCGGAGCGGGAGCCTTCACAACAGCTTCGATCTTGTCAGGAGACTTATGAAGCCCCTTTTGGTCAATGACATGACCACAGTACGAGATCCTCTTCTGAAAGAACTCACATTTCTGGCGATTAACTCGAAGTCCATATTCTTTCAATCTGGTGAGCACCAGTTCCAAATTTGCAAGGTGTTCCTCGTCATCATCTCCTGTAATCAGAATATCGTCCAGGTAACATTGTGTGCCTGGAATTCCCTGTAATACCTGCTCCATGGCCCTCTGCCAAATTGCTGGCGCCGATGCCACTCCAAAAACCAATCTATTATACCGGTACAAGCCTCTATGCGTGTTGATCGTGAGATACTGGCATGACTCTTCCTCAACTTCCATCTGTAAGTATGCCTGCGCCAGGTCTATCTTGGTGAAGTGTTTCCCGCCAGACAACGAAGCAAAGATATCCTCAATCCGCGGAAGCGGATACTGCACCGTGTGAAGCACCGGATTAACAGTGATCTTGAAATCTGCACAAATGCGAACCTTCCCCGGTTCCCCCGGCTTGTTGCTCGATGAACGCTTCATGACGGGAACAATGGGCGTGGCCCACTCACTCCAGTCTACCTTAGACAGTACTCCTGAACGTTCTAGCCCTTCCAGCTGAGCTTCCACAGCAGGTCGTATCGCATAAGGTACCGGTCTGGCTTTGAAAAATTTCGGGTTTGCATGTTCTTCAACCTTGATGTTTGCCGTAATTCCTCTCAGTGTTCCCAGTCCCTGTTGAAACACCTCTTTAGCATCGTCCAATATTCTGGACAATCGTTTAGGTTTGACATCTTTTTTACCGGAATCTACCGTTAGTGCTTTTAAGGAATGCCAGTCCATATTTATTTTCCTAATCCACTCCCGTCCCAGTAGTGGTGGACCTCCCTCAGGTAGCACATATAAGTCCATTCCTCGGCTTTCTTTGCCCTTGTGGACCACCTTTACCTCTACCTTCCCGATGGGGTATACTCTTTGCCCCGTGTATGTTTTCAATACAATCTCCGTATCCCGTAGGGGAATATGTGGGAATAATCTTTTGTAATCTTGCTTATTCATGACCGTCAATGCCGATCCAGTGTCCAATTCCATCTTCACTTGGACTCCTGCTATCTGAAGTGTGACCCAAATTGTTTGGAGGTCTGCTTCCTTACCAACATTGTGTACGCTTAGACTACCCAGTTCATTACTGCTGGAGTCTGAATCTGACTTCTGTTCGTTCGAACTGTTCTCTGTCACCTTGTGTACCTTTCTGTACTTTTCCTGCGGTGACTTTTTGTTGCTGGTCTTCTTTCCTGACCGGCATACTTTAGCCACATTTTCTGCATTCCTGATTTTTGAACCAGCACTGGTTCTGATCGTGCGTTGTCTTTCCACAACGATAACATTTTACTGTACCCAAGACCATTTGATTGGTGCTGAGTTCCGGTGACCGTAGCTGCATTTCCGCCGTGCCTCTCGCTGCGGCTTCTTGCGATGCTGCAATATTGACAGCTTTATCAAGCGTAAGATCATTCTCCTCAAGCAGTCGCTTTTGTGTTCCTTCTTTTAACAATCCACACACAAATTTATCTCTCAGCGCATCTGCTAGTCCTGTTCCAAACTGACAGTACTTCGATAGCTTACGCAGTTCAATTAAAAATTCAGCGTTGCTTTCGTCTTTCAGCTGCGTTCTTCTGTAAAATTTAAATCGTTCCGCTATCATCAGCGGCGTGGGGTTTAAATGATTTTTCAGGACAGTAACAATATTCGCGAAAGTCTGATCCGCCGGTTTATTTGGTGATAAAAGGTGCTTCAATAGCCCGTATGTCTTCGCACCCATTGAGCTTAATAAGGTTAGTGCTTTCTCATCATCTGGTACCTTATTTGCTTTACAATAAACTTCCATGCGTTCTACATACGTGGTCCAATCTTCGATATCACTATCAAAAGTATTAATGCTCCCATGTTTAGGCATCCTTGCAAGTTTTTAAATTTTTCTTTTTCTCAAAATGGCGGCTTCCCGCGCTTGTCTTCTTCCCCCGCCTACTAAAATGGCGGCTTCCCGCGCTTGGCGGTCTTTCCCACGCTCGTCTTCCCCCGCCGACTACAATGGCGGATTCCCGCGTTTGCCTTCTTCCCCCGCTGGCTGCAATGGCGATTGCCGTGCTGCTGCCGTTCTCGCCTCCCCAGCGGTTCTCAATTCCCCGACGCTGCTTTGCCTCGCAGCCCCGCTTGCAGCCCAGTCCTTTACACCGGCTGCGTTTGATTTCTCCGCGGCTCTCATGCCTTAAGCTGCCCCAGTCGCTGCGCCTCTCGGCCTCGATTGCAGCGCGGCCCTTTTTACCGGCCGTGGTCGAGTTCTCCGCCCTTATTCCTCCGTTTTCCCTCCCCTACTCCACAGCCAACGTGGCCGACTTTCTGCTCGTGTCGCTGATCAGCTTACCCACCACCGTGGTAGAAGGGATGATCACTGCCTGTCGCTGATGGAGGGCTTCGTGGTCAGAATTTTTCTTTTTAACCTGGGTTCTCAATGCCTCCCGTGCAATGGTGCTCAGCAGGATGATGAGGGCGGATGCCTCTTCTCGACGCCCGTTCTGAGGACGAAGCTGCCTTGGATGTAAAACTGCCGCAGGGTAAGATCGAGCTCGTCGCCACTGTTGAGTCTGTGTGTCCCAGTTATGTTTAGGATCAATCACTGTACACAGACAACAAGAATAACTTTTAACAGGTCTTTACTATTCGGAGGTCAGGGCTGAACTGCCCAGCAAATCCCTACACAACACTTATATACCGGTGTGGTCACCACCGGTATTACAGTATTACAGTATACAGCAGCCAAGAGAAAGTAGTACATCTCTTAAGGTAGTTCTCTTAAGGTGGAACAGGTTACATACACCACAATCTCCCTGTTAACATCTGGAGTCTGGTCCTCGGCAGGCAGGAGTCCAGCCACCACATGAAACCATAGTAACCTGCAGTGGACTTTTGTTTTTTTTTGTCAAAACTGTTTCTGGCCCCTACTTTATCGCTTGGCTGGATAACCCAGTATTTATGTTCAGCTGCCAGTATTCAGAACTTCAGGTGTAAATTGCCAGAAGACTGCTGGCAGCAAAATTAAACATTTAAATCATGGTCTTACTGCCCTGAGGGAAAAATAGCTACGGCAGAAACCCTAAGTTATTTGGGCAAACAGAGAGGCCCCACAAGTCTTCCAAGTCCTCTAACATATATAGCCTTTAATTCTCTGTCGTGCTATTTTAACTGATGCTACTTTCAACTTCAAACGGTATCAGAAAACCATAGTGTGAAACTATTTGGACCGCAAGACTGCACCGCAACAGTTAAAATCAATCATAAAGAAAACTATATTTTATATATATATATATGTAGTTATATATATATGTGTTATGAAAAATAATAGATACCTCAGTGAATTGAACCCAATAATTGAATCAGGGTTCAGTCTCCTACAGAATCTATAGCACAGAAACAGTCCATTCGGCCCACCTTGTATATGACGGCATTTATGCTCCACACGAGCCTCCTCCCACCCCTCTTCATCGAAGCCTATAAGTATATCCTTCTATTTCTTTATCCCTCATGTGGTTATCTAGCTTCCCTGAATAAAGCTATGCTATTCACCACAACGGGGAGTTGAGAGTGACTGCCCTTGACATCAAGGCAGCATTTGACAGAGTGTGGCATCAAGGAGCCCTAGTGAAACTGAAGTCAATGGGAATCGGTGGTAAACGCTCCACTGGCTGGAGTCATACCTAGCACAAAGAAAGAGGTTATGGTGGTTAAAGATCAATCATCACAGCCCCAGGACATTGCTGCAGGAGTTCCTCAGGGCAGTGTCCTAGGCCCAACCATCTTCAGCTGCTTCATCAATGACCTTCCCTCCAACATAAGGTCAGAAATGGGGATATTCGCTGATGACTGCACAATGCGCCATTCACAACTCCTCAGGTAATGAAGTGGTCCATGCTTGCATGCAACAAGACCTGGATGACATTCAGGCTTGGGCTGATAAGTGGCGCCATAGAAGTGCCAGGCAATGACCATCTCCAACAAACGAGAGTCTAACCACCTCCCCTTGACAGTCAACGGTATTATCATCGCCAAATCCCCCACCATCAACATCCTGGGGGTCACCATTGACCAGAAACTTAACTGGACCATCCACATAAATACAATGGCAACAAGAGCAGGTCAGAGGCTAGGTATTCTGCGGTAAGTGTCTCACCTCCTGACTCCCCAAGGCCCTTCCATCATCAACAAGGCACAAGTAAGGAGTGTGATGGAATAATCTCCACTTGCCTGGATGAGTGCAGCTCCAACAACACTCAAGAAGCTCGACACCATCCAGGACAAAGCAGCCTGCTTGATAGGCACCTCATCCACCACCTTAAACGTTCACTCACTCCACCACCGGCATACCATGGCTGCAGTGTGTACCATCTACAAGATGCACTGCAGCAACTCGCCAAGGCTTCTTCAGCAGCACCTCCCAAACCCGCGACCTCTTCCACCTAGAAGGACAAGGGCAGCAGGCGTATGGGAACACCATCACCTCCAAGTTCCACTCCAAGTCACACACCATCCTGAGTTAGAAGTGTATCACCGATCCTTCATCGCTGGGTCAAATTCCTGGAACTCCCGCCCTAACAGCACTGTGGAGTACCTTCACCACATGGACTGCAGTGGTTCAAGAAGGCGGTTCACCACCACCTTCTCAAGGACAACTAGGGATGGGCAATAAATGCTGGCCTTGCCAGCGACGCCCACATCCCATAAAAAGCGAATACATTTTTTTTTAAGCTACTCGTGGTAGCGAGTTCCACATTCTTATCACTCTTTGGGTAAAGAAGTTTCTCTGGAATCCCCTATTGGATTTATTAGTGACTATCTTATATTTACGACCTCTCGTTTTGGACTCCCCCACAAGTAGAAACATCTCCATGTCAACCCTATCAAACCCCTTTCTTAATCTTAAAGAGGCCACCCCTTCTAGAGAAAAGAGCTTCAGCCTGTTCAGCCTTTCCTGATAAGTATATCTGCTCAGTTCTGGATTCATAAATGGCTTGAACTTCTTTCTAATGATTAAGTTACAACCTTATGTGTCTCTTTTCCTCATATTAGATATTGGCACTTTTGTTAATTTCTTCTATTAATTTCTTATCTTGAAAATAAGCTCTGCACTGATTTCTGTCCATGTTGGTCAGTTTCTGAAGTTGATAGCCAGATTGGAAGGACCATATTTCAAAATAATCATAAAGCAAATCTCTGGCCGCTTTCCTTGTGAAAAGTAGGCACTGTGCCATTCTTACAACATGTTCTTGCTGTGAGGTATAGGTTCAGTGAAAGAGACAGTAGCTGAACTTCTTAGTGTTTATTAGGTGCTCCCTTTAGGCTTCAATGAATGAAATATATAAACATTCATTCAATCTTTGATGAGAAACAGATCAACATTCCTCTGAAGTTTAGTGCAATAACATATAGATGGGCTGTATTTACAACCAATGACGGTCAACGGAGGGCTATTCCGGGTTGAAAGTAAAAGGGATCTCTAAATCTTTTTGTCTATCTCATTCTAAATGTATTATCATTTCTAATTATCATGATCATTTACATTGCCCCCGCGCTCAAGCTGAGGGGTAATGATGCTGGGGAGCAGCACTATTTCTCCATGCCAACAATTAGTGACAGCATCGTTCCCTCCCTAAACAGACTGCGCAGTCCCAACAGCATGTCTGACTCAAAACCTTTGATAATTTCCCTCTTCCACCCCTCCCCTCACTACATTCCTGTGATGGTTTCTTCTATTCCTTATCTTGTAGTCCCAGAGTCTGATTGCTAAATTAGTACCAATTAGTGTCAAATTTGGAGAGTTACTTTGGCGTTATGAATTTCTCCAAGATTGAACCGACCAGAAAGCCCATCACTTGGGGACCCACTTTTAGTATCAGACAGGCTACTTATAGTTACAAGTGGCCAGAAGATATTCAATACACTTGACATATCATTCATATAGCACTCATTTACACTGGAGCCTGGTATAGTGTCGCTGATACCATATACACAATGGACTGATTTCACATCATGATGCAGTGATGTAAATATGTTGTGTACATAATCAATAGTTCTGTAATTGATAACAGGGCATGACACCAATTGAGTCATTACGCAATGCTTCGTTGCACTGTGACAAGGGATGTTAGCTGGTGAATGCCAATTTCAAGTCTGTTAACTTCGCAAGACAGGAGTACGAAGGCATTTTCAGTTAAAGAAAGAGTAACTCATGAAAGGGATTTGAAAGTGGTGTTAATATCACCTTGATACCAATAGAAAAGCCTGTCCTATCCTTGGAAGTTTATATTTGGAATAATAGAGAACAACATGTGGTTTTCCTCTCTCGTTAGAGGGTGAATTCTTATTCCAATGAAGAACAGGAGAATGCATATTTTTCTCTGTAATTAATGACACGCAATGAAATCATAGCAAAGAATCGCTTTAAAATGTGAATTCTGAGAATATGATTTTGAGTTATGATTTACAGACATTCTTCTGTTTTCTGTTAAGAGGAATTTCTCCTTCGGGGTCTCCATAGTATTAAAAAAAATATTACCCTATATGCTAACTTATAGCGATTTGACTATTTTACTACAAGTGCCAATTTGTGACATGCATTAAGACGTCGTGACTGTATTTTCTAATAGTCAAACATTTGTATTACTTCTGGTGACTTGGACTGGAATTTTACAGTGATAGCTCCAGTTAAAATACCTAATCCCCACTCAACTCATTAATGCTGGGTGCTTAAGTGTTATAGATTCTTGGCAAAACCACCCCAGGCCAGTCCTAGTTAAGAACCTCTCCAGTGACCTGGGTCTGTCTGTGATATAAGAACACTTCTGTTTGTGGCCTGAGCCTCCGACTGAAGCAAATGATAGATTTAATTACTATGACTACATCAGATTGCCGTGAGAGTGAGGTCATCGAATGACTGGCAAGCTGATAATGTGTGATGAATTTGGATCATCTCCTTTGCATATGTTCAAATTCTAAAATGTTAATGTTGAATTATGCAGCCATTTCTGGAGGTTTTTTTCTTCCTCCTGTGCAGCCTGTAGGTTATGCTGCGTTACAAGTATGCACATCTGTGAATGGGGAAAACATCTTGATTTAACTGTTCAACAGGCTAAGGAACTGAATTCATTTGAACATGGTGAAATCACTGTGCACCCTTCTTACTCATAAATCTGTGCAATTTACAGCTGTGTCCCCTTCTCATAGTTTATTTGCAGAAAGTATCAAAACCTAGGCCAATGCCTGAGTGTCATTAATTACAGAGCAAAACACCAACACGGTCTGAGAGGGTAACTTCTGTTGCCGGGCTTGGGTGACCTTCTCAGCAACAGGACTGAGATCTAGCTGCGGAATGGAAGAATGCTCCAACCAAAGTGCAGTACTGAAGGGGTCCATGGAAGGGCCAATGTGTTGCACAATCCCACTCCTCCTGCCTGAGGCAAATAGCAAGAAGCCAGCTTAAGGGATGAAATATAAGGCATTAAACATACTACACACCATGTAATTAAATGTCCGAACAGCAGCTCCACTAATAGATTAGCGGATAACTTCAGCATGTGGCATGGTACCTCACCTTCAGTGTGCCAGTGCAGCCTTCGGTCGCCTGAGGAAGAGAGTGTTTGAAGACCAGGACCTCAAACCCGGCACTAAGCTCATGGTCTACAGGGCAGTAGTGATAACCGCCCTGCTGTATGCCTCAGAGACATAGACCATGTACAGCAGGCACCTCAAAGCACTGGAGAGGTACCACCTCCGCTGCCTCCGCAAGATCCTGCCAATCCATTGGCAGGATAGGCGCACCAACGTCAGTGTTCTTGCTCAGGCCAACATCCCCAGCATCGAAGCTTTGACCACGCTCGATCAGCTCCGATGGACGGGTCACATTGTCCGCATGCCCGATACGAGACTCCCAAAACAAGCGCTCTACTCGGAGCTCCAGCACGGCAAGAGAGCCCCAGGTGGGCAGAGGAAACGCTTCAAGGACACCCTCAAAGCCTCCTTGAAAAAGTGTAACATCCCCACCGACACCTGGGAATCCCTGGCCCAAGACCTCACAAAGTGGAGGAGAAGCATCCGGGAAGGCGCCGAACACCTCGAATCTCATCACCGGGAGCAAGCGGAAGCCAAGCACAGGCAGCGCAAGGAGCGCACGTCAACCCAAGCACCCCACCCACCCGCCCCTTCAACCACCGTCTGCCCCACCTGTGACAGGTGTGATGAAATATTCCATTCATCACTGCCTGTGACTGTGGTTGGTTTCAGTTTCATTTCCCTTACCTCTGTTCCGTTTCCTCACCATTGTATTGTACTATGTGTAGGGCTCCGCCCATACCTGGCCCATTGTATTGTACTATGTGTAGGGCTCCGCCCATACCTGGCCCCTATGTAAGCTGGCCCAGCCTGCAGCACATCCAGTACGGCAGAGCTCTGGATGGAAGATACCTCTCTCCTGTGTGTTACCTTCTAAGTCAATAAAAGCCTTGTTTTGTTTCGCTAACATCGAGTCTCGGATTTATTGAGGCACATCAACAGGGACTGTAGGTCCCGCATTGGATTGATCCGTCACCTGAGAACTCATTTTTAATGTGGAAGCAAGTCATGCTCGGTTCCGAGGGACTGCCTAAGAAGAAGAAGACCTCACCATACACATCACAAGGCTACAGGCGTCTGCTGAGTTAGCTATTTTAAGGGGGCGGGGCCTCAGTTGACCTCAGATGCCCCAGGCAATGGAGGGGAACAGGTAGCCAGGGCTCCCACTCTTGTTTCCTGCCCAATGACTCCTGCTGCAAAGTGCACCTGTTTGGATATTGGCTGATGGTAGCAGGCGAACATTCATTGTCTGGGTTTCTACATTAAGAATGTTCACTGGTGGAATTAGATTTCAGCAGGACTCAATGGCAGTGAATTTAATTGCGCTGAGGGGGCGGGTTTGGAGGCGCGTCTGTAGCGAAAATCGAAGAAATTGGGGGCCGGGCTGTGAACCCGCCTCCATCCCGCCTCCACGCGACTTTGGGAAGTGTCGAGTCGGCCGCTCCTGAACTGACCTGACACCAAACGGCGGGACAGGTTGTTAAGGCAGCTAACAGATTGTTAACAGCCTGGATAATCCTATTTTAAAGGCCTGACCCTGATTTTGGAGGTTTTTCACCATGTTGCCCGCCTTCATTAAAACACGCCAGGTGAATCGAGCCGGGTTGAGCGAGGACCTGAATTGTTGCCAGCTGCTCGAGCAGCTTAAAAGCGATCCTGCAATCTCTCATTCTTTCACATGCCACAACTTAGTGCTTTGAGGTTTCGGAGACATTTTGCAGCTCTACTAATCTTGTGAGTGTTGAGTCTGAAATCCAAGTGCAGTGTGACCTCCTTGGAAGACCCTCTGGACACTTTGCCTGAGCGCACACAACCTCCATTCCTTGACTGAGTGTGGTGAAATAAGTCATAAGAATATACCTTATTCTACCTGTGTATAGTTTCCTATTGTAATCTATTGTAACCCTGCGGCTTTCTTGATTGGCCAGGAATGCTGATGTACTGTATACCACTCTGCTGTGCCATTGATTGTCCTGATACTGTTACTTCGCCCCTGGCTCCGCCTCCTGGCAGTTCTGAGAAGCTGGTCTGTGAGCTAACATGTGTGTTCTGTTCTGTCCAGTTCTAAGCTAATAAAAGCCAACTGTTTGAGTTATAACTACCAGTCTCTGTAGTTATTTAAGGTATATCAATTTTATTAGCTTATTACTTCCAGGGATGGACAGATTCCTGAAGCCGGAGCGTCTGGACGGTGATCCACATTCGGCGGATGCATCGAAGAAATTCGCACATTGGCTCCGGTGTTTCGAACATTTCATTGCATCGCTCGATGATGAGGCCAACAAACTGGGCCTACTGACTAACCTGGTAAGTCATCGGACCTACTCGCTAATCGAGGACGCTCCTACATACGAGGATGCACTCGCGACTCTCAAGGCCCAATACCTGAAGCCTGTTAACGAGGTGTATGCCAGGCATCTCTTGGCTACCCGCAGGCAACTACCGGAGGAATCGCTGGATGATTTTTACAGAATCTAAAGGCCCTGGCGAAGGACTGCAACTACAAGGCTGTGACGGCCATTTTGTACCAGGAAGAAGCGGTTCGCGATTCGTTTATATCGGGCCTTCGATCGAATTACATTAGGCAGAGGTTGCTTGAAAGGGACACTCTGGATCTAAAGACGGCCGTGGCTACAGCTCGATCGCTGGATGTGGCGCAGAAGAACTCCGAGACCTATGCGTCAGGCCATGCGGCCCTCTCAGCCTCGTGCGCGCCGAGTGAGGAGGCGCCATCCTCTCCGCCTGGGCCTCGGACCAGCCCTACACCACGGGAGTCTCCACCCAGCCCCACCACTGCAGCGATGTCCCACGGACTAAGATGCTACTTCTGCGGCCAGCTCAAGCACCCCAGACACCGATGTCCTGCGAAAGACGCCACATGTTTCAAGTGCAAGGAACGGGGACATTTCAGCAAGGTATGTAAGGGGAATCCCGTACCTGATACAGTCTCCGCGGCCCTACACGTGGTCCCAGAATCTGATACCGTCTCAGCGGCCGCCTACGGATCTACGATAGCCTCAGTCATGGTTGACCAGTCCAGACCGCATCCACTATCAAAGTCTATGATGGACGTTAAGGTAAACGGACACCCGACGAAGTGTTTAATCGATTGCGGGAGTATGGAGAGTTTTATTCACCCTAGCCTCATCAAACTGTACTCACTAAAGGTGTACCCTACCCGGAGCAAAGTCGCAATGGCATCTAAGTCCCTCACTTTGGAGGTAAGCGGTTTCTGTAAAGTAACACTGACTGTTAAGGGCACAGAGTATAAAGATTTTAAACTCCTTGGCCTAGAAATTCAGTTGGCGCCGCGCCAGGGCTTTAGCGCCGGAAATTTAGCGCCGGCGCTAAGTCCCCCTGCGCGCGCCAAAAATTCAGTAGCACCGCGCCCAAACGGCTGCCGGCGCTACAGGAGGGTGTCAGCGCCTCGAAATGGGCGCTGACTGCCGCATTGCGGCGCAATTCCGGCGCTGCGGCACCCGATGCGGTGCGGCAGGCTGGGGAAGTGCAGGCCTCCTCCTTCAGTTAAGGAGGAGCTGCCTGCACCCGCCCGCTGGCCGTTGAAATCTTGAAAAAAATGAGCCCGGCACCTCGGAGAAGTGCCGGGCTCGCAGGCCAGACGCATCTGTTCCGCGGGGGGGGCGGTGGAGGAGTCCGGGGAGGGAGGTGCGGGCAGGCGGCCGGCGGGAAAGCGGCCGGCCGCCGCGCGACCTTAATGCGCCGGCGCTAACTCGCGTAGGACTCTGCTGAAACATCGTTAGTTGCGGCTGCCACGGGCGAGGCGGCCGCAACTCAATTTCGGCGTTGGGGCCCGTCACCACGGCAACCGGGACGCTGCGCACACCGATGACGTCATCGGTGCCGGCGCAGCGCAACCGGTCTAACGCCGATGGCAGGGCCCCACTGAATTTACAAACCGGCCATAACTCCGGCGCTAGGCCCTCTAGCGCCTCAAATGGGGCGCTAACCCTACTGAATTTTCAGCCCCTTGCGTGAAACTAATTCTAGGCCTAGATTTCCAGTGCCACCACGAGAGCGTCACACTTGCATATGGCGGATCCCAGCCCCCGCTCACAGTTTGCGGCCTCTCCACTTTGAAGATAAGCCCGCCATCTCTGTTTGCGAACCTCGCCCCAAACTGTAGACCTATCGTGACCAAAAGTCGACGGTACAGTTCGGATGATAAAAAATTTATAAAAGAAGAAGTAGGGAGGCTACAGCGGGAGGGTATCATCGAAAATAGTAATAGCCCGTGGCGTGCTCAGGTAGTGGTGGTTAAAACTAACGAAAAGAAACGGCTCGTGGTCGACTACAGCCAGACCATCAACATATATACACAACTAGACGCTTATCCCTTGCCTCGCATCTCCGAGATGGTGAACCAGATTGCCCAGTATCGTGTGTTTTCCACTATTGACTTAAAGTCTGCCTATCACCAGCTCCCCATAAAAGTAGACGACCGTCCTTATACGGCTTTTGAAGCAAATGGGCGCCTGTACCAATTCCTTAGGGTACTCTTCGGGGTCACGAATGGAGTTTCCGTTTTCCAACGGGAAATGGACCGTATGGTAGATGAGAATGCGTTGGAGGCAACATTTCCATACCTGGACAATGTTACTATCTGTGGACGCGACCAACAGGAGCATGACCGGAATCTCGCTAAATTTCTAGAGACTGCCCAAAAGCTAAACCTGACCTATAACGAGCACAAATGTACTTTCAACACTACTCGTCTGTGTATTCTCGGCTGTGTGGTAGAGAATGGGGTAATCGGGCCAGACCCTGAACGATTACGCCGGCTTAAAGAACTACCACTGCCACATAACCCTAAGGCCTTAAGAAGGTGTCTGGGATTCTTCTCTTATTATGCTCAGTGGGTGGCCAACTACTCGGACAAAGCCCGAGCCCTTATCAAGTCGACGTCTTTCCCTCTATCAGTAGAAGCGCAGGAGGCATTCACCAACATCAAACGGGACATTGAAAAGGCCGTGGTATGTGCTGTAGATGAGAGGATACCCTTCCAGGTAGAGAGCGATGCTTCTGATTTCGCGTTGGCTGCAACCCTCAACCAGGCCGGGAGACCGGTAGCCTTCTTTTCCCGTACACTACAGGGTCCTGAAGTCAGGCATTCTTCCGTTGAGAAGGAAGCACAAGCAATTATCGAGGCGGTCAGACATTGGAGACATTATCTCGCCGGCAAACGTTTCACACTCCTCACTGACCAGCGGTCTGTGGCCTTCATGTTTAACACGAAGCAGAGAGGCAAGATAAAAAATGACAAGATCCTAAGATGGCGGATAGAACTGTCCACTTACGACTACGATATTATGTACAGGCCAGGAGCACTCAACGAGCCACCCGATGCCCTATCTCGAGGGGTATGTGCCAGCCTTAGTACTGACAAGCTCCAAAGTCTCCACGACGCACTCTGCCACCCAGGAATCACCCGATTGAATCACTTCATCAAGTCTCGCAACTTACCCTACTCCATTGAGGAGGTCCGAACGATGACCAGAGCCTACCGCATTTGTGCGGAATGCAAACCCCGCTTCTACAGGCCTGAACAAGCTCACCTCATCAAGGCAACTCGGCCATTCGAGCGCCTAAGCCTTGATTTCAAAGGTCCTCTCCCATCGGTTGATCGTAATGTCTATTTCCTCAACGTTATAGACGAATACTCTCGTTTCCCCTTTGCCATTCCCTGCCCGGACATGACCAGTGCTACGGTAATCAAAAGCCTCTGCAACTTATTCTGTCTGTTCGGTATGCCCAACTATATCCATAGCGACAGAGGAACGGCGTTTATAAGTGATGAGTTACGCCGGTTCTTACTATCAAAAGGGATTGCTACTAGTAGAACCACTAGCTACAAACCCCGGGGCAATGGGCAGGTTGAGAGGGAGAATGCGACAGTGTGGAAGGTAGTCGTCCTGTCTTTAAAATCGAAAGGCCTACCGACCTCTCGCTGGCAGGAAGTTCTCCCCGATGTACTGCATTCCATAAGGTCTCTGCTGTGCACCGCAACAAATGCTACTCCTCATGAGAGGATGTTTGGTTTCCCCAGGAAATCTTCCTCAGGTATTTCACTACCCGGGTGGTTGATGTCCCCGGGCACTGTACTGTTACGAAAACATGTGAGAGGTCATAAGACTGATCCCCTAGTGGAGGAAGTACAGCTCCTCCACGCCAATCCTCAGTACGCATATATCCAATACCCTGATGGACGTGAGGATACTGTTTCAATAAAGGACCTGGCTCCGGCAGGAGAAGAGAGAGAGAGCGATGCTGCTAGCGAAGATGCGGGTGTGGAGCACCGTGATGCGCCGCCTGTGGGGGTGGGATGCCCGGAGGTACAAGACGTACAAAACGTTGTTTTGGAAAACCCAGCAGATGCCAGGATGGTGGAGGAACCTGAGCAAGTTCCCCAGGAGGTTCCTCGGCCGACGTTACGTCGCTCACTACGAACTGTAAAACCCCCGGTCAGACTTAACTTATAGGAGGGGTGAATGTGGTGAAATAAGTCATAAGTATATACCTTATTCTACCTGTGTATAGTTTCCTATTGTAATCTACTGTAACCCTGCGGCTTTCTTGGTTGGCCAGGAATGCTGATGTACTGTATACCACTCTGCTGTGCCATTGATTGTCCTGATACTGTTACTTCGCCCCTGGCTCCGCCTCCTGGCAGTTCTGAGAAGCTGGTCTGTGAGCTAACATGTGTGTTCTGTTCTGTCCAGTTCTAAGCTAATAAAAGCCAACTGTTTGAGTTATAACTACCAGTCTCTGTAGTTATTTAAGGTATATCACTGAGATATATACCAGCGGTATGGGAACCATTTATATCCTCTCATCCTCAGATTCGGAGGAACAGCAGCCGTGGCAGCAGCGCAACCAGGCACAGCAGCAGCAGCAACAACAGGAGCGCCAACCTTCTTCTCAGCCACCTGATGATGCGCAGGGCGGAGGGCATCAGCGCAGGGCTGCAGCGCGCTGCAGGAGAAACCCCCAACACCAGGTTTCCAGGCAGAGGATGAGCTTCCTCAACATGAGTGAGCAGCAGTGCCAAAGGAGGCTGAGACTTCCGCGAGACATAGTCGCTGACATCTGCGCAATGCTGCACCAACACCTGGAGCCCAGAGGAGTGGGTGGACACTCCTCACCAGTGGCTGTCAAAGTCACCACCGCACTCAACTTCTTTGCTTTGGGTTCCTTCCAGGGATCAGCTGCAGTCATCAGCGGCACCTCTCAGTTGACTGCACATGTCTGCATCATGCAGGTTACCGATGCCCTCTTTGCAAAGGTGCCCAATTACATCCACTTCTCCACGGATGAAGCAAGTGTAACTGCGCGTGCGGTTGACTTTGCAAATGTGGTAGGTTTCCCAAGGGTGCAGGGCATCGTAGACTGCACACATATGGCCATTAGGGCACCCCATCACATCCCACCTGATTTTGTCAACCGCAAGGGATTCCACTCCCTTCACGTCCAGCTGGTGTGTAACCACAGGAAGATCATCAGGCATGTTTGCGCCAAGTATCCTGGCAGTTGCCATGACTCCTTCATCCTGCGGCAGTCTAGTGTGCCTCAGCTCTTCAATCCGTCAACCCAACGTTTCGGATGGCTACTTAGCGACAAGGGCTATCCCCTGAAAAAGTGGCTAATGACACCGATGAGGAGGCCATCAAACGAAGCTGAGGAGTGGTACAATGTGAGCCACATTTCCACCAGAAGCATCATAGAGCAAACCATCGGCTCTCTCAAAATGCGATTCAGATGCCTCGACAGAACTGGTGGAGCCCTGCAGTATGCACCAGCCACAGTGTCCAGAATCATCGTCATCTGCTGTGCCTTGTACAACATCGCACAGCAGCGTGGCTTAGCGCTCCCCGAGGAACAAGTGGCTCAGCGCAGAGCATCCTCGGAAGAACAGGAGGAGGACAAGGCCTTGCGGGTCCGGATGTGACCAATGCAGCAGGCCTCGAGCTCATTGCTGGCCGTCACGCAAGGGATGCACTCATCCATGCCAGATTCGCGTAAGCTTACTCTTCAACCACAGGTGGCTACCATATGGCTATGAATGTGTAGGTGACCTTCCTACAACATCATACATCACCTCTGCAATAAATGGTCATTTCCTATCACTTTCACCATCACATTACAAATGCAAGTCACCCTGAGCCCTCAATGTGCAACTTCCATTTCCCAGAACACATAGGCCAGAACTTCAACTGTTTGCCATCCCTTTTGTTTAATACATTAGAAAAGGATAACAGCAAAATATTAACCAGAACAAAAGACAACAGAAAAACACATCCAAGTGACTCCCCTTGTGACTATTTGTGCTTTATCTTCCTCTTACGCGTGCTTCTACGTGGTGCTTCCCCTGTGGCTTCAGCAGATGTAGAGGCACCTTGCTCACTTTGATGCTGCACCTGCTTAGACGTCTTTGGCGGGCATCCTCTGGGTTTGGGAGCCTGGGAGGGCTCTGCAACAGTCTGCTCTTCCTGCGGCTATGCAGGGGTTGAAACGGCCATCTCAGTTGGGTGCGCAATGTGGGTCTCTGAGCGAGGGCTCCGCAGTGGCATGGTCGTGTGAGCACTTGGAGAGGAGCCCACACTTCCGTGTTGCCTGCCACCAACATCCCTCTCATGGGTCAGCCACACTTCAGTGCTAGCAAGTGGCTGGAGAGCACCTTGCTGCACATCAGGGGGGACATTAGGACCCATATCTGTACTGGCAGTCCTCATAACAAGGACGTCCATGAAGCTCTGGTGTCTCTCCTCAATAGATGCCCATCTCTCCTCCATAGCGGACAATCTATTTTGATGAGTCACCATATTTTCATTAGTCTGGCGACTTATGTCCTCCATGACGGTTGCCACCATCTCCATGGCGGAATGGTCATGCGCCATTGCTTCCACAAAGGCAGTGCTCATGTGAGAGATGGACTCCTCCATTCTCTGCACATTCGCAGTTACCCTGGATGCAACCCCTGTCAGCACCACTCTCTTTCTGGATGGCCCCAGAGACACAATGTCTACATGCAGCTGAACAGAGCTAGGAGAGTCCTGCGACCTGCGACGAGGACTCTCCACTGATGTCGCTGTCTCCACCATCTGCTGATGCTCACTTGTGAGCTGTGATACACCAGGTGACAACACTACGCTCTGTCGCGAGGGCCCCGCCGAGGTTTGCGTCTCTGCGCTGGTGCTGGGTGCGCTGATTTCTGGTGACGCTGCTCCCTCAGAGGCTGCAGGTTCCTCTGAGGGGTTGTCCGGCTCTTCCTCCTGGACAGTGTGGAGGGGGGTTCTTGATGATCCTGTGGGAGAATAAAGGCATGAGTTAGACATCTGATTTTTAGGTAGCAGACACATCCTAATGTGCAGATGATATAAAGTTAATCTCTATGAACATCATATGCCATTGCAGTCAATCATCTTAAATATAAATGAGGGATAAAAATCTATTATGTCACCAGCTTCATCGAGTGCACCTGTCTCTCCATCCCCCACTCCCAGCTCCTCGCTACCTCCCACGATCTCATGTGCAGCCTCCTCAGCACTTGTCAATGTCACATGGGATGATGTTCCTCCTCCTGTCTGTGTTCTCTCCCTCTTATTGTGGGCTATCTTTTCCTGCAAGGAGGGATACAAGTGGAGTTTCAGCAAGAGTGATGGAGAGACTGTGAAGAATCCATAACATAGAAGCTTAGAGGGAGACCAAGATGGAGTGAGGCTCCAAGAGGAAGCTACTTCCCTGTGTGTTGTTAGTTGTTGAGCGAGTGTGAGGGGTGCATAGTAGGATGGTGAGGTGATTCAGTACAGAGAGAGAGAGGGATAGGTAAGGGTGCAAGGGAAGTAAGGGCAAGGTGTGATGTAGAGGAGCAGGCTTACAAAGCAGAGTGCTGGTGATGAGAAGAGAAGGGAAGCAGATTGAAGGTAAGTGTGATACGATACTCACTTTTGCTGATCGCAGAAGATCATTAAACCATTTCCAGCACTGGACCCAGGTGCGTGTACAAATGGGCCTTGCGCTGACCTCCTCAGCAATGTGCAGCCAGGCTGTTTGCTGAGGAAGATTCCTCCGACCATTGGGAGGGAACAGAATCTCCCTGCGCCCTCTTACTCCCACCACAAGAGCTTGGAGGAAGTCCTCATTAAACTTTGGAGCAGCCTTCGGTTTGGAAACTCTCATTGTGGCCTTGGCACATTCAGGCACCAGCAGAATCAAGAAATGAAAGGCTGAGGCTGCATGGGACCCTTAAAAAGATCTGCAGCAATGACGTCATCAGAGGCAAGTAACAGATCTGATCCCAGTCATTGGACCGGCCAGTGCGCACCACTGCACTTAAGGGGCCAATTAAACAAAAATCTCAACTGGGGAGCGGATGCAGTCGGCAGCGGGTCTGGACCCCGCCCACCGGGCAACCCAGCTCCAAGCCACCTCCTCAATTAAATTTGCGGCCAATGTATCCAGGAGTGGATGGGTTAAAATTGGGGGGGAGGTGGGGGAGAGAAAAGAAAAATAATTTTGTAAGCATTACTTGTAATCATTACAGGCCAAAGATAGGAAGGAAAAAATGTTAAGATTGTGACAGAATCCAATCCAAAAATGGGTTGCAGCCCTTTCCTTTCCCCGCCCCTCTCCTCTCTCCAGAAGAGCCCCTCCGATACCTTGCCGGACTGGCAATCGATGGGTTATTCAAACATGAGGGCATCGCAGCTGACATTCACCTGGCATCTCGTTTCTGCAGGGGTCACTGGATAACAGCCAGGAGCATGGATCATGGCAGACTGTTTCCTCTAATTAATCAGGGGCATACCTAACCCCCATCCCAGCACCAAGCAGGCACTTGAACCTGGGATTGTCCCTGCTCTGTATGGCTGAGCTGGTCACTGGATCAATGCACTGAGTCAGCGGAGAGCCTGCCTGTTGTGCCTTTAATGAAAGCCGGTATTTAGAAGCATTGCTGTGTCTGACTGCTTTCATTACCCATGTGGCCATAAAGTGATATTTAAATAAATTTTAAATGGAGACATTAAAAATGTTCAAGGACTTCGTATTTACAATTTTAATTTCGATATTCTAGCAATGCAGCTCTGATGGAAATGGGATTATGAATCTTTCATAGCTGCAATTGAATGGTGACTAAATAATTAAGAGAAAAAAAATGGTCAACCCTTTCTGTTTATTGTGCTGGCGGTCTTCACTCAATTTCTGTCGATCCTGACAAGATTTTCAGGCTGCATTGCGTAACCACCAGCGATGTCATCCATGCGTTGATGCCAGTGATGCAATCTTTGGAATTCTCAGTGTGCCTGACATAACTGATCTAATCCTGAAAGAATAGTTCAATTGATGCTGTGAACATGACATAAATCAACAGAGATAAGGGCTACAGATTGGTGGGAGAAAAGGGAAGGTGAGAGAAAACATTTATTAAATGACAAAGGTCAAGATTTTAACAAATATTCCCCCCCCCCCCACCCGCCACCCCAGATAAATATTTCTACTGCTTCATGAAATATGCTAAAAAGAAAGACTTGCATTTATATAGCACCTTTCACGACCACCGGATGTCCCAAAGCACTTTACAGCCAATGGAGTACTTGTTTTTGAAGTGTAGTCACTGTTGTAATGTAGGAAATGTTAGCCATGTTTGCTTTTAGTTGCAAAAAGCAGCTTGGGCATTTTAAGTGTTTAAAGGGCCTCTCTAACTGCTGCCAATAATGTCCAACGCTATTTTGGCAGGTAAACATCTGTTTTTAGAGTGGGGGGAGGAAAGAACTACTTTATTTTGCACCTGGTCAGTTGTGTGAATATGACTTGTTTCAATTAAAAAAGCATAAAAATATAGGCCTGCTCCTTACCCGAGTCTAAAATGTGTATCAATGCTCAGTTGGTGTCAGATGCTCATGCTGCTATTTGCTTGCGTTATAAGAAGCTTGTTTTATCATGCCCACTTTGGCATTAGATTTTGAAATATTTTCTGGTATGATCTTTTAGCGCAACATTGCACAGTCTGCAAAATACCAAAGCAGCTATTAATATATAAAGGACCTTTAAACTATTGGCCTTTTCTTAACAGGTTCGGTATTTTAAGAGGCAAAGCCCAGTAAGGTGGCAAAGCTTTGGTGTTGTATTCAGAAATGGGCCATTACTAGTGCAGTAAGAATAGTAACACTTAAAAAAGGTGAGCGGCATCACTGAACGATCTAATCCACAGAAGGCAGCCCGAGAGGAATGGAGCTAAAGCAAATGGTAGAGTATATAAACTTTAACAACAGGCCTATATATAGTGACTTTAGTGCAGAAAAGCTATCCCAAGGCACATCGCGGAGGCGTAGTTAAAAAACAAAATGGATGCCAAGCCAAAGGAGGAGATAAGAGTTGGATTTGAAGGTGGGTATTAAATGAGGAAAGGTGGAGAGGTGGAGGGGTTTAAGGAGGGAAATCCAGAGCATGGAGATTAGACGGCTGAAGACGTGGCCGCCGATGATGGGACGAAGGGGGGCGGGGGGGGGCGCGTAGACGTACAAGAGGCCAGACTCAAAGAGATAGGGAGGGGTGAGGCTATGGAAGGATTTAAACACAAGGTTGAGAATTTTAAACTTGAGGTTTTGGGGAACTTGGAGCCAATGTAGGTCAGTGAGCACAGGGGTGATGGGTGAGCAGGACTTGATGTGGAATAGAATGCAAGACGTTGAGCTTTGCATGAGATGAAGTTTACGGAAGCAGGACAGGAGAGCACTGGAATAATGGATTCTTGAGGTGACAAAGACATGGCCGAGGGTTACAGCAGCAGATGGGCTGAGGTGGGGGGGGGAGGAAGGGGGAGGGGGAGACGGGCGATGTTATAGAGATGGAAGAAGATAGGCCTAGAAATTGAGTTTGCGCTGCGCCGGGGCTTAACGCCGGAAATTTAGCGCCGGTGCTAAGTCGCGCTGTGCGCGCCAAAAATTCAGTAGCGCCGCGCCCAAACGGCTGCCGGCGCTACTGAAGGCTGTTTGCGCCTGAAAACTGGCGCTACGCGCCGCATTGCGGCGCTATTCCGGCGCTGCGGCGCCCGATGCGGTGCGGCAGGCTCGGGAAGTGCAGGCCTCCTCCTTCAGTTAAGGAGGAGCTGCCTGCACCCGCCCGCTGGCCGGTTAAATCGCCACAAAAATGAGCCCGGCACCTCGGGGAAGTGCCAGGCTCGCAGCCGAGAAGCATCTGTTCCGTGGGGGGGTGGTGGGGGAGTCCAGGGAGGGAGGTGCGGGCAGGCGGCCGGCGGGAAAGCGGCCGGCCGCCGCTCCACCTTTATGCGCCGGCGCAAAGTCGTGTAAGACTCTGTTGCCAGAGTCTTAGTTGCGGCTGCCACGGGCGAGGCGGCCGCAACTGAATTTCGGCGCTGGGGCCCGTCACCACGGCAACTGGGACGCTGCGCACACCGATGACGTCATCGGTGCCGGCGCAGCGCTACCGGTGTAACGCCGATGTTGGGCCCTAGTCAATTTCAAAACCGGCTGTAAGTCCAGCGCAATGCCCTCTAGCGCCGCAAAATGGGCGCTAAGCCCACTCAATTTCTAGGCCATAGTGTTTGTGATGGAGAGGATATGGGGTCGGAAGCTCAGATATTGAAGGGAGGACAGACGTGGGATTGGTGCCTTTACTCACTGCACTGGCACAGGGAGACTCACTAAGAAAAAGGACAACTTCTGTTTAACTTACCAGCCTTGCTTTGTGGAGTGGTTAGTGTTTGCTGAGGTTGTTATTCAAGCAAAGTTTTGCACCAGTGTTCTTGCTTTTTTTATAATTAGACATTGGAACATTTTACTGTATCATTAAGGCACCAAGGGCTAAAAATTCACTTTGGGGCGCCCAGCTCGCCTGGGCGCCGAAATTACCGCTGCGCGCGGAGCCACTTGCGCCATCGGGATATTCAGTTTCAGCGCCCCAAACGGAAGCCGGCCGCTATACAAGGCTTCCCGCGCCCCGCTTGGGGCGCTGAAACTGAATATCGGCGCGCAAAGTGCCACAGCGCCACCCGCTGCGGCACGGCACGCTGCAGTACTGCAGGCCTTCCTCCCACTGTTAAGGGGGAGGTGCCTGCAACAGCGCGATCCCCGCTTGCGAGTGCCAGCAAATGAGCCCAGCACCAAGGAGAAGTGCCGGGCTCTCGGGAAACAGCCGGCAATGCCGCGGGGGGGGGGGTGTAGGAGGCCGGGGACGGAGGTGCGGGCAGGTGGCCGCCGAAAAAACGGCCGGCCGCACCTCCACCTTAACTCGCGCCACTACCGCCACAGGTAGGCCCCTGTGTACCGGTCGCTATTTGCAGCCGGCGCGGAAGAGGCGGCCGCGACCTAATATGGTGTTCGGGGCGGTAGCGGGGCGTTGCGCACACCTATGACGTCATCGGTGGCAGCGCAGCGCTACAGGCTAACGCCGCCATTAACGCCCCGCTAAATATCGCGGTGGTTGCAGCCAGTGGTGCTAAAGCCTCTGAGTGGCCTCTTTGGGCGCAAACTGGTGGCGCAAGCAACTGAATTTCTAGGCCCAAGTGTACAAACTGTAACAATTTTTGATCCATTTGATACAAGGTACCGGGGGGGAAAATTCAGTTGTTTGCGCCTCCCGTTAGCGCCTTAAGAGGGCGCTAATGGGGCGCAAAGCAACTAGCGCCCGGGCGCGGCGATGTTTATGCCGCTCGCAAAATTAACTAGACATTTTGCGGTGGCGCTAAACACTACCGCCATGATCTCCTGCGCCGGCAGATTGTGACGTCAGTCGAGTGCGCAACGCCCCGTTAGCGCCCCGGACCGGATATTGAGTGGCGCCCCCTGCCTTACCGCCTGCCGCTAGCAACGACAGGTTGAGGGGAGCGTTATGCTGTCAGAAAGGAACTAGGGGAGCGCTATTTAAAGGCGACCGCTTCCTACCTTTTTTTGTCGGTGACATTTTTGCACCACGCAGCCAGAGAGAGAGAGAGAGAGACTTCTGGAGAGATTCAACGCTGTGTGAAGGAGTTTTGAGTACTGAGCAGCACTTTGCAGGTTTATTTTGATTTGTCCTTCCTTGCTTCGCCAGCACTCTAAGGTACCGCCTCACTCCTCGGCGTTTGCGCCTTAAGACAGGTGTGAAGCGCCTGATTTAGCGCTCCAATCACCTCCAGGGGCGATAAAAGCCAAGTTTGCTGTTGGAGGAGATAATTAGCGCCAGGTGCTGAACTTTGCGCACGGCCGATAACGGCGCCCCAAATGGGGCGTTACTGAATTTTTCCCCCCTGGAGTCAGAGGGAAGCTCCTCTGTTTACAACCAGGATGTGTCGCTTCTAATCTCGGCCTTACAAATGTAATCTAAATTCCTTCTGTGTCCCTCCACATGCACATTTTGGCCGCCACTCCGGAGTTGAGCGCATTATTTCTGTTCCCCTGAGTTTCTCACCGAGATATCCTCCCTCAGCTTCTGCACTGAGCGACTCCTCATCCTAGGTGATTTCAATCTTCATTAAGCTCTCTTTGCCCTCCGCTGAATTCACGATTCTCCTGTCCTCCCTACGCCTCTCCTTCCATATAAACTCTCCTACTCATATCCATGGCAACCCCCTTATCTCTGCCATCTTCCCTGGCCTCTCTACTTCCATGGTCTCTATACTCCCACGGTCTCAAATCACTGCCAACCAAGGCCATCTCCTTGGATTTCTCATTAATCACATGACATATCCACTTCCTTCTGCATTCATCCTTGGAAAAAATTCTTCCCAAGTCATTTATAATTGCACTTTCAAACTTCCAACAGGTCCTTGTCCACAATACTTCCACAACTATCAATTTGTTCAACCACTTAATCATCTCCACCTTTGATGCCCTTGTCCCCAGAGAAACCTTCCCATCCTGGTCATTGTCCCTGGTATGGCCCCCAACTTCACTCCCTCAAGTACCTGGTACGCAACAGGTTTACATCCATCACCAGATCTGGCTGGACCATATCAAGTACCATCAGACTACAGTCTCCTCTGCCAAAACATTTCCTGCATTACAACAGTACCTACACTTCAAAAGTACTTCATTGGCTGCAAAGCGCCTTGGGGCGTCCTGTGGTGGAGAAAGGCGCTATATAAATGCAAGTGTTTCTTTTTTTTTAAACCACCCACTACTCCCGGATCTTGGAGAGCAAAGGTAACCTCCCAACTTCTTTTTTCCACTGCCAACCGTCTCCTTAAACCCCTCCCCTCTGCCCTCTACCCTCACCTCCAACAAGGGGGTCATGGATTTCTTTGTAACTAAGATTAAGACCATCTGTTCGCCTGCCTTTGAATACCTACAATTAACCCTCGAGGTCTAGAGTAGTGTCTTTTAATTTAAATAAAAAGGTTTGTTTCTAAAGAAATTATTTAGATCACTATAAACAAAGCAAAAGTCCCGCGCTGCATAACATTCCACATGTTAGTTATGTTTCGAGAAAACAGTATGCACTAATTATACGGTATTATGTGGCTCACTGGCAGCATTCTCGCCTCACAGTCAAGGAGGTTGTGGGTTTAAGCCAGACGCCAGGGACTTGAGCACGAAATCTAGGCTGACACTCCAGTGCAGTGCTGTGGGAGTGCTGCACTGTCGGAGGTGCCGTCTCTTGGACGAGATGTTATACTGAGGTCCCCTGTCTGCTCTCTCAGGTGGACATAAATGATCCCATGGCACTATCTCAAAGAGCAGGGGAGTTCTCCCCAGTGTCCTGGCCAATAGTTATCCCTCAACCAACACATAAAAACAAATTGGTCATGATCACATTTCTGTTTGTGGGAGCTTGCTGTGCACAAATTGGCTGCCGCATTTCCTACATTACAACAGTGACTACACTTCAAAAAGTACTTCTTTGGCTGTAAAGCGCTTTGGGACTCCCTGAGGACATGAAAGGCGCTATATAAATGCTTTCTTTCTTTATAATTTTTTAAAAAGTTAAGATTTAACAAACTACAAGGAGAAATATTCAACCATATGAATGTGGGCAGATATCCAGCCTAACATGTAGAACATAAGTATCAGAATGAGTGGAGGAAATGTTCCAATTAATTACAACTATATTCCTGCATCCCCCTCCAAACAGAAACAAAAAAATGATTAACTTAAGATTTTATCTTTAATAGATTTCCTTTGCAAAATGTATTAAAAGGGATTTATCTGTAATCCATGTAAACTATATCATCTGTTGTACGCTCTCAAATGTACTTCATGAGCAGTAACTAGTGTGCACTGATTTAGTCAGCAAGCTGCAGCGGTCTTAATCTAATTAGATGGAACTGGATTGGACCAATTGTTATGGCTGGTGCTGTTCACTCTACGCAGTTATAGAATTAGTGAAATCAAAGCGTCAACGCAAGCCAGAAAGATTTCATTAAGATAATCAAAGAATTCTGGTATGGATCCTTATGCTTTAATTGCTCTCAGGAGGGTGGTGGTAAGTAGCAGTGGGTGTCAAAGCTGTACATAGAATAAAGAATGTATTTTGTGTGATAACCACCATGTATATATAAAAGTAAACCCAACAGACTATGACCTGGTCTTCCCAGGCTGTTACTGGGTGATTGGTGCTGCTCTGTGAAACAGGCACTCAGCAACACAGCTGGTCTCTTCTATCCAGTCAATGGCAGAAAGCTTTGTGGCAGATGATATTTGTTATGTGACCCTTGACACTGTCTGCTGTTCCTCCTAGTCCATGGCCAAGATCCATGGTGACTATGTATCAGAATTGCAAATACAATCCTCTTTAGCTGCTATTTCTTTTTATTAAAAAAAACCTGTCTCGGGCATTATATTTAGAGATAAAAGGAAAAAAAGCCTTGAATTCTGGAAATCTGAAAAAAATCAGAAAATACTGTGACCTGAAACGTCTCATCCGAAACACTGACCTGGCTTTTCCTTTTAGGTTCTGACTTGACTGCTACCTGTTTCCAGCATTTTCTGTTCTTATTTTTGGCAATTAATTTGACGTTATTTATTAAGATAATCAAGTAATTCATGTTTTTTCTCAGCCTGTTTCATCATTTAACTTTATTACAAATACACTTTTTCCATTTATGAACATTTATTATTAACAACCATACAACATCCATTTTTCATTTGGCAACATTCTCCTAATTCAATATAGTCTGAAGTGCTTCATAAATAACCGCAGATTATGTCAGCATTGTAGTGAGAAATGTAGTGAAAAACCATCAACTTTATTTTTTTTTTTGGTGAGGTATAATTTATGGTGCTGATTTCAAATTTTTTTTGAAAACCTCAAGTTTCTGTCAATTTTAAAAAACCTTCTCTGCAGCTCATTAAAGTATTTGGCGTAGTAAATGGAAGAATTAAGAAATAATTTGCTATAACTGCTAACCCATTTTTCTTCCAATAGATTTGGAGAAGGAGTCAAAATAAATCTCAATAGATTCACAGATTGATTTATCTGATTGAGGTTGGACAAATCCAATAGGAAAGCAACCAGCAATCTCTGTAATCTGACTAATTTAGAAGTGAGATGACTGGTAAACAGATAGCTGCAAAAGCTGCTTTTTAAAATAAAAAATAAAATGATTGAAGTAGAACGTACTCCATCCTTATTAAAGCACAGTCGTTGGGAAACCAAGCGTTTAGGATATTATGGATTGGCCTGTGATACAATGAATGTTTCACAACAGAACATACAATGCAATGTCGAAAGTAGGGAGCCAAGGTCAAGTCGCCTTTTAATAGAGCGAGCCCCAGCACTGACAGCATTGTTCTGCAGCTGTGGTGTTATTAAAGATAATTAAAAATACACACGTTTGTATGTGTTGATGTATTCACATACACGTCGACACAATCATATATGTACATTCATGTAGTCACGTACACACGCACATTCACACACATGTCTATACACACACAAATATACATTCAATTCTAAAATGTAGTGAAGGAAGTACTTATGCTTTTTATACTTCATTTCTAACATAACTTAGCATCAGGTTACCGTTCAAAAGTCGATAGAGAAAATGACTAATTACTTATTCGGACTAAACTCGGTGACTAACTTGAGATACGTCATGAATGGAAGCAATTTTTAAATCAAAAGATTTTCAGCTTCCCAGCTCTGATACTCTGACTCAAAGCAGTAAAAAAAAGTTTTTAAAAAACAACCATTTAGCAACTTCCACTCACAAAGTGAGCTGCTTTAGGGTCAAAGTGACAATTTTTAGGAGAAGTGGCTGCGAACAAAACCATTGACTTATTTTCTTATTCCTTATTCATTAGTGTCAACACTGGCAACACGAGAGAATAGAGCAGGCTCACGGAAGATATCATGTGGACTCGCAACAATGCTGGATGCCCCAGGCATTGTCCTGATGCAGGTCAGTGCAGGAGCAGAGATGATCAAATTGGGGGCAGTTTTCTGTGGAAGGGTCTTACGGCTGCTTTATAATAGATCGATGCTGCCAATTCATCTTATCAGTGATTTTGAACAACCATCCCTCACGGTACAGCGTGCCAGTCTTTATTGCCTGCTGACAAATGGGCCTTGAACGTCAAAGAACCAAAAAGGTATCTACTTGGATTCTTTCCTCGAGGGAATCAATACATTTTCTATTTAAAGATCAGAATAAAATGCACTTTCGAGAATGATCAAGAAAACCACAGTGATTCACATAGGAACAAGCAATATTCGCTGAAGAATTTGCTCCCTGCCCTATGGCTTTATGTCTAAAAAAAATCCAAATAGCGTATTGCCAACAAAGTAAGGATTATATTTATTGGAATGCATTAAAGATGAAAAGCTCGTGTAAAAACATGTCATTTCTTTTTAAGGAGAAAATGTTTATTTCAACAAGTCGGGGGCTTGGACCACAACTTAAGTTAAAAAGCTGTTGCTAGAAATTAACATACTTTGACTCAAGGGAACCACAGTAAGTGTTTTGTGCAAGTGTTCCCGGCAACCTGCCAAGAGACTGTGTTGCTATGCGAGAAAATTTCTAGCAATTTGCCTGATCCTTATGCAAAGCAGCAGCATTTTTTCAATATGGTGTAAAAAAAAGTACCAGGATCCTTTGAAGGGAGAATTTATAGCTGATATTTGGGGAACAGCATGCCTGAAGGGGGAGAAAGAAAAGCTTTCACTATTGCTTAATAACGTGTGGGATTTTGCACTTCATCTGTAGATCCATTAAAAACCTAATCAAGTGTTAAAATCAGACTTCTCAATTATTGAACTCTCGATGTATAAGTTACACATTTTCATTTATTGGTTAGCGGTGCTTATTGAACAATAACTGAATCAAATTCCATTAAAATGGGCAGCTAACTCTCTCCACTCATCTTCCCAGACGGAGCTGGTTTCTGCTCAGTTTTGAAGCATTGCACTGCCCAGGGGGTATTAAAGAACCATTGACAGAAAGCAGTCTCCATCTTCATTTTCTCATATATAAAACAAAATGACCCATTGTTTCCTCATAAAAGGTCAAAGGTTGCACTCAGTTGCACAGAGACAATGGGAACTTTGATTGAATGTTTTACCTTTAAAGTTTTGGTTTTTTTTGTTTGGCCATACTTTTAATGTTCTAAAAGGTACACGGTAATTGCTTTGCCGAGCATGAATTATGTGATTTAAAAAAAAATCCAATATATAAAATATAAACAAGTTGTGTATTCCTCAGGATCAGTGAATTAACCAAATGCCACTATCGCTGCATCTCAAACCAGGCAGGGCTCTATCAGCTCTTGTTAAGTTGTGTGATTCAGTAGTGCGACCCTATCTCTAGCCTAACCCCAACTTGCAGTAAAAGGAACAGGTAACGGTAAGATGGCAAATGGAAAAAGATAAATCATGAGTTTTGTACACACTTTGGAGTATATTCCAACAGCACATTTCAGGGGTGAGATGACATTGATAAACTGTTCAAACTTTGCTCTTGTGGTTTATGACATCCTCTCAACCCCTCACTGTTACAGCCTTGCAAGTGGCATGCTGCAAAGTGTGTATTACACCTCCCCCCACACCCCCCCACCCCCCCCACCTCCCCCCCCCACCCACCCCCCAAGTGGATAGATTTTTTAATAAGGATAAATAACTCCAAATCCAACTGAAAAATTTGTGAATGCTTAACAAAATATACATGACAACGAATTTCAGACTGGAGTTAAATCCACTGTATTTCACTAATTGATAAAACAGCCCCCACTCCCAGGCCTAAGTAACGTTTCAAGTTCTGTTATCTGACTGATCACTACTCATTAACCAACATAACTGCTATTGTGATGGCTGTGAACTGAGATACAAAAAGCACAGCAAATATTAAAAAAAATACAATGTTGTGGAAGATTTATTTACTAGCAGTGTTAACAGGTTGGTGATGTGAGTGAGCTGCTACTTGTATTATATGTGTGGAGGAAGCGGCGAGGGGACGAGATAGACTCTTGTTTGGCTTAATGGTGTGATGTCATCACTAATTAAATCAAAATCTAATTAATCACAAAATGGCTGCTTGCAGCGTGGAGCAGAGGACTGCTTGTGAGAAAGAACAAAGATCAGAGGTGCATTGAAAATATTTGTGCATTTTTAATTTTCCACCCAGAACTATGAAATATTTTGGAGAGCTTCAGTAATATGTCTTGCATTCCTCGAGTTTCTCTTTAAGATCCAAATGCAGATGGATTCTGATTTCTTTGTTAATCTTGCTGTCAGATTTTCTCCATGACAAGAAATAAAACAAGAAGGCTTAATGGTGTCTGATATCCCCTGTGCTGAATGTGGTAAATTGCAGGAAGCACTGTTTCAGTGTGTTATATATATATGTGTTTTTGAATGTAATGTCTGTGTATGTATGGAAGAAAGCATCTGATGTAAGTGTTTACATTTGTACACGTGTCATAGGTTTCTAAAATCATTTCAAAATATTTGATTCCCAGGTGTGTTAATAAGCAACTTAATTTGTTTTAATAAATGCTGATCTCTTCACAGATAGAATTCCTCACTGGACACTTTCCCCAGTTTTCCAGCATCCTTGAATTCTCTTTGTAGACCTCACTAATCCCTTACATTGAATCTCTAAACCACCGCCACCCCCCATCAAATCAAATGATAAGCAGCATTGCCATTGCCGTGTGTCTCATGGCACTGGTTACAGAACTTCATTGACAGATGTCTGGGATCAGATCACATAAACTCCCATTCATCCAACCTCCATCACCGGGAAACAAGGAGCAGCACAAGTACGCTAAGTGAGGGGAGGGAAAACAAATTAAGTTTAAGATGCAAAGTTAATAAAGGCACAATAACTAATAATAACTCAATTCCTTAGAGGATGGTAAATGTTTTTTGTTACATTTATTTTTAAGTTAACTAAAATTGTAGTGTATTTTTAATCCCATTTAGTGAGACATTCCCCTTGGCTTTTAGTGAGTGAGGTGTTATACAGCGATCTGATTATACAGGAAATGTGTAATATATTTCCACATGAACACATGCTAGCCACACAATGACAAGTCGCCTCACTAAAATTGTGGTTTTCTAATCTCTGTGATCCACATATCCTCATCTTCAGACTAAGTGCTTCTTTCATCAAAGGAAATAAACTACACATTTTTTTTTAATAATTGGATCAGTGTAACTTAGCATTGACTAAAAGCACAGGGGAATGCTTCAATTAATTGGGTTAAAGTATACAGTGAAAAACAGTGTAATTCGATTTAGTGAAAAAAATATATTTGTCTCTGGCCTTTCACCCTCTTGCTGCCATAAACCTATATTTAGAATTAAATGAACTGCACACAGAAGACAGTTTCTTGGATTTCTGTTTGATCACTATCCTGTTAATTTTGTTTGAACAATATTTCACAAGCAGGATGCATTTTATGAATGGAATGATTGGAATTCAGTGAGAATTCACAGGAGAATCCAGAGATCTTCATGAGTCCAGTAATCAAGCTGAATTTTGAAAGCAAGTGTATTAAATTTTGGAGCACTGCAAGAATATTTGAAAAATACTATAGGCTAGAAATCACTTGCCAATAATAGTTGACATGTGAAATTCCTCTATTTGCTATTTTAAAGGAGGTATTACCGATTTTATAAATAAAATAAATGGGTTAACGCTGCCATTAAAACAATGTTACGCATTAATCACCCATCTATTATTATTGGCAATAGTAATGTCTGGAATAGGACTTTAAAAAAAAAACAAGAGACTCTTCGATTTATGAAAAACAGAATGCAGAATAATCCTTGAATTTATCCTTGAATACTGTGCAGTTATTTAAAAGCAGCTGTGTGTTTGATTGCCCAGTAATATAACACTATTTGTTCTCATGCTATTTTGGGGTCTTGTGTTTAATATTCTGACAATAATCCCCAGTGTGCCACTGCTTCCTCAGTGCTAATTCTTACGGGAATTTTATTTTTTTAATATATATCAGCCATGGATTAGCTGCAGGAAGGAAGACGTCTTTTCATGGCAAACTGTTTCTGACTGACAATTCTTCTCATTACCATTTATCCTCGCTGAGAAGTTTATAGGTTCAGAGTTGCAGAAAGGTAACGTTAATGCAATCTTTCACAGCCTATGCTGCAGCCAATCGGGGAGTTCCTGCAGCCTGCCCTATTCAAGTCTGTTATGTCTGGATCCTGTCCAGTCAAATGAAAAACGATGTGATAGGTCATGTGAGTTTGCCGTGCTAGTTGCAGGTCAGACGCATTCAGCATCTAATTTTGCCGACTGCAAACACAATCATCAGCCGCTTAGAGGTAGTAGTAACTGGTAACAACTACCAGCACTGCACATGTTACCATCTCTCAGTGTTAATCAACACATCCATCAGAAGCAACAGACTTAAAACATGCTGTCCTTAATTTCATGCCAAACAGGGATACTGTGAGGTTATCCTTTACAGAGCGAGGTAGCTCATTCTCTCAGATTATTTATTTGTTTTTGCTAACCAAGCACTTTGATTAGCCCGGCCTGCTGATCTTCTCATTTACAGTTTGGAGATGCGTTCCTTCAGCTTCCTTTCACAGTGTGATTTCCCTTCCATTTTATAAAGTCAGATGTTATTCTAAAATATTCCAAAAACTGTCAAATTATCCGGCGCTGTCAACCCTGTGTTTCTGGAGCTTGTTCTTTCCAGTTCATTGCACACTCCTCAGTGTGACACATCCCCTGCACGGTTCAGTGGTCACATAAGGATGGACTAAATCCTATTCAGAGCTGATTAATAATAATAACAATTTAAAAAAAAGTACCGCTTGCTTTTATTGTTTTGATAATGATTTCCGTCTTTTGTTAAAGATGTGTTTTAGATCACGGTTGCTTGCTCCAGTCCATGAAATGTCTGAATTACCATGGTTGCCAAAGTGGGGTTTACATAACGATATTTACCCCAGACCAAGTATTATGATTCATATTAAACATTTGTTCTGAGCTATTTGCCCATTTGTTAAATCCATGCTGCTGTGCTCTGGTATCCAGGCAGCAATTCAGCTCCACGGGCACTTTCGAAACAATTCTCCAAACATTGCTTTTGCAGGAGCAACCTGATCAAAGTGACATATTGTTTATAAACTACCACTGAATAAACTCGCCCACCTTATTTTTTAAATATAGCTTAAAAATTATATCCCCTAAAAAAAAAATTGAGCTATGTCTCTTCCAGGAAAAAAACAATGATATTCACTGAATTAACAAAACATTTGAGGTGAAATGTTGACATTTTACACCTTCCAGTCTGCAGCATAAATATGGAGCAATGATGACAAAATATCCAAGTATGAATTTTTGAACAAAGAATAAAAATGCTTAACTGGGAGACGGGAAAGTCACAGATACAAGTATTTTTCAAGTGGCTCAAGTAGGCTGTCCTTTTAAGGCTTGACAATCAAAACTGCCCAGCTCTGCATTTGAATATCCAGTCTTGTAAAAAAAAATTATAAATGCAATATTAACTTTACAGCTCCAAAGTATTTTTTCATTGATCCAAGAAGAATGGTAGCTAGAGCCAACAGTGTTTAAGGAAGACTCCTAATTATCTTCTGAGTGATATATATTTTTTTCAAAATTGGAGTTATACTTGTTAAATGTACGAGTATAAACCTATGTGTGAAGTGTTAATTATTTGAACTAAATTTAATCAAGGGCAATTAACTCCATCAATCTTTGCAAATGGCCTTAAAACAATTAATGTGCAGCAGTTTAATTGAGAAAGTACAGGGAACTTTCTGTAGAGTCTGGAAGATAAAGTGGAAAGTTAATACTGAGAGCATAGAGAGATAGATCAACAAAAAAAGAAATTGCATCTTGGCGCAGTGTGAGCTCCAGCTTTAATGAAGCAATGGTGCTGCACCTTCCACCCACCATTGTTCGGCTTGTAGTATGTGTTACTAAAGAGTGTCCTGCTACATAGCAAAGGTGAAAGACTTAGGCCGCGATTTTGCCGGCGCTCAGAGGGCGGGTTCGGAGGCGGGTCAGCTGTTAAATTTGAAAGGATTGACGGCGGGTTGGGAACCCACCTCCATGTAAGTTTCCAAAGTGTCGGGTCTGCGATTTCAGAACAGACCCGACACCAAGGTGAGGCATTTAAGATAGTTAACTGCTTGTTAAGTGCTTGTTAACCACTATTTTGCCAGCCTATTTCTATTTTCCCACATTTTTAATGGGGATCCCATCATTCGGAGATCACGTCAGGTAAGTTGGTCGGGTTCTCTATGTCTCTCCATTGCTGTGAATAGGTGACAGCTACATAAGTGGTATGAAGGATACCATTTCACAGCTGGTCACTTTCCAATGTCAGAAGCTTGAGCCTTCAGGACTTGGAAGACACTTTTGAGCTGTATGCAGTTTGGATGTGTTTGGAGTAAACTCTCTATATCCACTGTCACCTCCTTGGAGCAAGCTCTCTCACCATTGACAGATCGCTTCTGTCATCTCAACTTCAGCTTCCAACTATTCCAGCAACATCGGTGCCCTTGAAAAAGTCTCACCTTGGTCCTCTGAATCCCTCCACGATCAGCCCCAACACCAACATCACCAGGCACACCAAAATCACCAACAACAATGCCAACCTTCTCCGCAATCAACTGATGATGCACAGGACATCAGCACCCAACAACATTGCTGCCCGGGGGGCCAGCGATGGCATCACCATGGCCAGATTTACTTCAATTGACACTGTACACCCTGGCTGCCACATGATGCGCCAGGTTAACACAACCCCACACCAGCACCATAAAGCATTCCTACAATGACCAAGCTGTTCCTTTCACACTCATGACCATTGCGGGGGATACCGTTATATCTCCCCATTCACTGCAACGCACTAAGCCACTTCCAAAGGTAAGCACAGATCTGTACAGTAAGTCAAAGTGCTGAAAATAAAGATTTCAATGTTTTACAACACAATAACAGAAAATTTACATGAACATTGCATAAGACACCCAAGTGCCTACCCTTGTGTGTTGTTAGTTGGTATGATTGGACTAGGATGAGGGTGAGTGTGAGGGGTGGCTAGTGAGATGGGGAAGTGATAATGTAGATAGAGAGGGATGGGAGGAGGTGCAAGGTAAGTTGGTGTGAGTAAGGATGTGCAGGAGTAGGGTAGGGAAGGCAGAGTGATGGGGATGTGTTGAGTGGCACAGCAGGATGATGTTGAGTGTGGCTTTGCAGTAACGTTTCGTGATCTACTGAGATCATTGAAAGGTTTGCGCCACTGCAGCCTGGTCCTCCTGACCACATCCCCGCTTGTGTCCTCCTGTGCAATGTGCACCCAGGCTGTGTTGGTCTCCTGGAGAGGTCTCTCCCGCCCATGGGAAGGGAAGGGAACTTCCCTGCGTGCTGTGACTCCCTCCATAAGCATATGGAGGTTGTCATGCGAGAGCCTGGGTGCAGACGTGCACCTTTGTGCAGTGTTTGTCAATGTTTGCAGCACCTCAATGCTGCAGAACACTGACGGCACAACTGTCAAAATGAATGTGGCCGTGGTCCCTTTAAGGAAACTGGCTGATGCCGCTTCCTTTTAATTGGCCGGGAACCCCGCAGGGTGGACTTAACAAGCCCTATTAACGGAAAATCCTTTTGACAGAGCGGCTGCAGCCGTGAGCAGGACCGGAACCCGCAACCAGTTCTCCCGCCGCGAACCTGCCTCCGCTGGGAAAATCCAGCCCTTGGGCTCAGAATGCCTGCTGTCAGCACACTTATGAAGATGGAGGCGTGAGGGCGAAAAGAGCCTTTGACTAGCACTATTTCGGACAAGCTGGGGAGTTTCCCCCAGTACCCTGGCCAATATTTCTCTCAATGTAACACTGTCACCTCTGATTCAGGAGGTTGTGGGTTCATGTCCCACTCCAGAGACTTGAACACCAAAATCTAGGCTGACACTCCAGTGCAGTACTGAAGGAGTGCTGCACTGTAGGAAGTGCCGTCTTTTGAATGAGACGTTAAACTGATCCCCCCTCAATAACACCCTATTAAAATCAAAGCAGTAAATCAGAAATAGCTCTGGGATTACAGACTGCTTGAGCAACTGAAGACTTAAAGCCTTTGGTTTCTGTGATGTTCGTACCGCCTCAATGGGAAGAGGAGAGGTCACTACTCCATCTAATAAACTAACCAGACAGATATAAAAACAGTCCTTAAGGTAAATCAGTTCTCTATAATTTGAAATAAAAACTGAAAATGCTGAACCGTTGACTCGGTCTCTCTCTCCACAGATGCTTCCTGACCTGCTGCGTGTTTTCCAGCATTTTTTGCTTTTATTTCAGATTTTCAGCAGCCGCAATATTTTGCTTTTGCTTCATAATTTGAATTTGTGCTGGCTTCTGCCCATCAGTTCAACCGCCAAAATTTTATTCTAAACACTTCGAGTAGCATCACGTTGCAATGGGTTTTCCTTTGGCCGCGCCCTTCCCAACCCGTCGCTATGCTCACTGTGGTGCATTCTAATTATTATAAATTGGCCACTGGAGGATCGCAGAGTCCAACAGTCCAACTTATTAGTGTCTGTCACCAATAGTGCCGTTGCAGCGAATCCCGGGCCAATATTTCACCCTCATATTTCGTATGTTTTATATTTATTAATTTTAAAATATATCTCACCATAATTTATTTATTTATTTTGCCCATGGATGCCCTAAGCTACACACCATGAGAGGGCACAGAGGTGACATGATCTTAGTCTCTGATAATACTGCTCTTCAACTAACCAGCAAGAGTGGCCCACAGGTGACCCGCAGTTATATTTAAGGCCCTCTGGGAAAACACCAGACTTGAATGACAACATCTTGTATTTATATACTGTAGTGCTTTTAACGTAAACGTCCCAAGGTGCTTCACAGGAGCATTATCCAACAAAACTTGACACTGAGCCACATAAGGAGATATTGGCCCGTATTTTCCGATGCCTACGGGTGTGTACGAGCTGTGCACACACCCATAGGGATATCGGAAATGCCAGTTTCAGGCATGCCAAGCGCATGCGCTAAAAGCCGGCATTTCCGATCTGTCAAGAATCATCTGAGAAGGGTCTCTGCGGGGGGAGAGTTCCGCTTTCTGCAGAACCTCCGCCCGCTGAAAACACTTCAAAATCTTACGCCTGGTAAAAGCAGCGTAAGGCCTGCTTTTACCAGCATAAGAGTTTAAAAAAGAAAAAAAAAATGTTTTTACACTCATTTATAATTTTAAAATACTTTTAAAAAAGGTAAGTTTATTTTTAGCCCCGTAAACAACCTTAATTATTTTTTTCAAAAAATTAAATTTTTGTTTAAAATATTTAATTTAATGTAATTTTAACTCATTTTAAAAATGTGATGGTTTTTTAAACATTTATTTAATGTTTTAGTGTCTTTTTTCAGTGATCCCCATTCATACTTTTGACGGGTCTATCTGTCAAAAGTATGAAGGGGGATTCCCTTCTTTCATTGGCTCGCCTGGCCCACATGATCCCAGGGATGCTTGCGAACCGCCTGGCGTCCCTGGGATACCTGGGCCCTGCGCATTTCGACTGTGGAGAGGCCCAGGATCGGAAGTGTCCGGACCTCGGGAGCCCTCAGGTAAGAGCGTAGATTTTTTTCTGATAGGAAGCCTCCACACGCAGGAAGCCTCCTATCGGAAATTACGGGCCGATAGGACAGGTGACCAAAAGCTTGGTTAAAGAAGTAGGTTTTAAGGAGCATCTTTAAAGGAGGAAAGTTCATTCGAGAGGCGGAGAGGTTTAGGGAGGAAATTCCAGAGCTGAGAAAGAAAGACTTGCATTTATATAGCGCCTTTCACGACCACCGGACGTCCCAAAGTGCTTTACACCCAAATAGGGCCTCGGCAGCTGAAGGTACGACCGCTAATAGTGGAGCAAAGGAAATCTTTCCAAGAAATCTCAGGTGTAAGCCTGAGTTCTATCCCATTGTACACACAGTTAGACCGAAGCACCAAAGCTCTGGTTCAAATATTACCCCGTAATGTTTTTAATCCTCAATGTTGCCTTTTTTAATCCCTCCCACACATGGTGGCTGATCGTCTGGTCCAACTAGCAGGCAAGCCAGCTGCTGTCTGGAGGTGTATGAAAATTGAAGCAGTAACAATTCATCAAAAGTACAATCAATAAATCAATAGAATCTGCTATTGACAGAAAATTAAACAATCATCGACTCAACCTGTCTTCAATGGAGACAGCACACGCTTGGCACAGTGCCACAGAAGGCACATTTAATCTGGTTGCTCACCTCCTGCTCAACAGAAGACTATTGACATAGCTGAAACAACAAAAGAAACCCTGAGATGTATTTGTGTTTAGTTTATTAGCTGGACACTTGGGATATGTACCATCTGAAACAAATTGTAAATTGAATAAGCTTTTCAACACATTTGTGTGTAAAAGACTGAATGCATATGAACCAGGAAGCTGTGCCATTTTTATGAGGGATTAAATGTATTTGATTCATCGTTTCAACAATAGTCAGGAAATTTAATTACCAAATCTACTGGCCAGCACAAGCTTGGGGTGCGATCTTGCCAGCCCTGGGGAGGCGGGTTTGGAGGCAGGACTGCCGGGAAAATGGCAGAATTTGGGTGCGGGTGCCCAACCTGCCTCCGTGCCATCTTGCCAGGAGGCGGGAAGCCGTCCCCCGCGCCGGGTCCCGTCTCTTTGGAGGGAAGGGATTACAGTCACTTAACTGCCTGTTGACAGGTAGTTAACAGGCAGGTAAGAGGAAAGAGGATTATCCCCATTTTGCCCAAACAAGCACGGGCACCCCGAAGGCTCCGAAATCCGCCAGGGTCACCGAGGCGAGTAGTGGGTCTGCGGGGTCAAAAAGTGTGCTGTGAAGGTAAGTGATGGGAGCAAGTGTGGAGAGGTGAGTATGTGAGGTAAGTGGAAAGTGTTAGAAAAAGTGCACTTACCTTTGTTTCTTCCTGCAGGCTTCAATCGGTGGGGATGCGGAGAGTCTCGCACCCCCGGTTTAGAGGTGACAGATGGCCGTTGCATTCTCCAATGCAATAACCATCTAATTTCTACAAAAGAAAGAGGTTTGATGAGGTCTTGAATTTAAGAACTCATCAAACTACAGAGAATGTCAGTGTTTGACAGCTTCGCAGAGCTGCCAAATGATGACAATTCATCTGTCAAACTTTTTGACAGATGAAACGTCATACGTTGATGTTTTCTGTAACCAGCTTTCCCTTAATTGGCCCGCTAAGCCCGCTGGGCGGGCTTAACAAGGTCAATCAAGGGAAAATAGTGTGGGTTGGCCAGAAGTTGATGGAGGCGGGACTAAAACCCAACAAGTGGGAGTCCCACCTCCAAAAGCTACCCATTGGTAAAATCCAGCCCTTGGTGAAAATGCACTGAGATCGGAGTTGGGTTCCTTTATGAGAGGGCACCCCACTTCGTAGATTGGTTACAGATTGTGAGAAGTTGTAACGGTTCGTGTAGATCGCCACTAAATAAGAGAGTTTGACTTCGACGAACTATAAACAAGTTGTTTATTTACAGGAACAGGCTAATTACAGCAGGTAAGATAGCAGGTAAGATGGCTGACTGTAGGAGCACCGTGGTGTGGGTCTTGTCCCAGCGGGGACTCCACGAGGACTGAGTTCGCAGTCCTGTGGGGAGCGTGATGACGTCATCATGCTCTGCTGTGTGTTCTCGCGCTTAGGGCGTCACGTGATGTGCGTCGTTGCGTCGCTGGCCGTTGAGGCCGAAGTCGGGATGCCGGGCTGTGCCGGTGCTTGCCGCGGGAGCGGAAGATTGCGTCGCTGGCGTCGGCTGGCCGTGCGTCGCTCCCGTCGGCTGGCCGTTGAGGCCGAAGATGCTAGGCCGGGCTATGCCGGCGCACGCACATCACGTCGTATGTGACGTGACGTCAGCGCGCTAGGGCGCGCCTTAAAGGGGCAATGGCCCCAACAGGTAAGTTAAAAGGGCAACGGCCCCAAAAGGTAAGTTAAAGGGAATTATGTGTCTCAATGTAAGGGACAACCAGTGGTACCGCCACATAGGCCCCCCCAGAATTTGCTTTGACGAAAGTCCAAGGATGAGATGGTCTGACGAGCTGGTGGTCTCGGCGGTCGTGCTGTCTCGGCTTGGTAGGTGAGGTATGAAGATGCTGCTCGTGAGCGGATCCTTACGCGCGTCGTGGCGAATAAAACATATCCGTCAGGCGAAGGACCGTGGAGACGTGCGAAACAGCAGGCCTTGTCAGAGTGACGGGCAGGTTGGGCGGACGCGGGCGATGTCTCCGTTAGCTGGTGAGCGAAACCTTCGGGAGGCTGGAACGCACGGAACGGTGCGTGCCATAGTGCTACGACGTGAACACAACGGAGGGTGAAGAGTTTTTGCGTTGATCAGTGATCGGCGAGGCTAGCAACTTTCACGTGGCTGATCGCGGCCGCAGGATGCCCGTTGGACCCGTCCTCGATGTGTGCAGCTTCAGTAGACGTTTGCGTTTGTTAAAGGGCAAACTGGAGAAAGGGCGGCAACGGTCCAGGTTGTTGTTGCTTTCAGGAGGGGTAACTCTGCCTGGAGGGCGTCAACACTTGTAACAGTTATAGATTTAGGAGAAAACAGCCGGGAGGGCGGCACGCCTTTTGTTCACGCCGAATCGTGCAGTAGGTAACACAACCAGCAAGCCGAAGGGCTGGTGCGCCATCAGTGGAGAAGGAGTCGTCGGTGTTCACGAGGGATGGGTTCTCGTGGTTCGCGAGGGATGGGTCCTCGTGCGCGAGGAGTGCGTCCTCGTGTTTTGCGGGGGTGAGTCCTCGTGGTATCCCCGCGGGGCGTGCTCCGATCTTGTGGGCCCGAACATGCTGTACCCCACGCTTGGAGAGATGTATACTTGCTGTTGCTTTGGATGTAGAGGCGGACGATCCGTGTGGCGGTAGAAGAGTCGAATACGGAGACCGTGAGCACGTGCGTGGTCTGTGCCGCATCGATGTTCTCGGCGAACAGGGCTTCTACCTGCATAAAGCACGAGGGAGACCGTGGCTCCCTGGATTGCGGTAGCGACAGCAGAACGGCTGATGCTTCCATAGCGTGCTTCGTTTGTGAAAGACGTTCACAAACCCACCAATTGTAGCGCTGGTGGATGACGGTTGCCGTTGGTCGTGCTCTACCTCTGTGACATCGTTCGTGAAAAACGGGCTCACCTCCAAGCTGCGCTTCCATTGCGAATACGTACGCAAAGACGGGGTCGCTTTTGGTGGAATCGGTGTTAGGCGGTTGCTGTTCCGTGGTTGTTCGTCGGTTGTGCGTTGGTCGTCTTGAGTGAAGACAAGGTTCAGGCGCGCGTTGCTACCGTGAAAATCGTTCACGGATACGGGTTCACCAATTGTAGCGTTGGAATTGATGAGCTCCCGTACTCACGTCGTGGGGTCACCAATGTAGCGGTTCGTGTAGATCGCCACTAAATAAGAGAGTTTGACTTCGACGAACTATAAACAAGTTGTTTATTTACAGGAACAGGCTAATTACAGCAGGTAAGATAGCAGGTAAGATGGCTGACTGATGGAGCACCGTGGTGTAGGTCTTGTCCCAGCAGGGACTCCACGAGGACTGAGTTCGCAGTCCTGTGGGGAGCGTGATGACGTCATCACGCTCTGCTGTGTGTTCCCGCGCTTAGGGCGTCACGTGATGCGCATCGTTGCGTCGCTGGCCGTTGAGGCCGAAGTCGGGATGCCGGGCTGTGCTGGTGCTTGCCGCGGGAGCGGAAGATTGCGTCGCTGCCGTCGGCTGGCCGTGCGTCGCTCCCGTCGGCTGGCCGTTGAGGCCGAAGATGCTAGGCCGGGCTGTGCCGGCGCACGCACATCACATCGTACGTGACGTGACGTCAGCGCGCTAGGGCGCGCCTTAAAGGGGCAATGGCCCCAACAGGTAAGTTAAAAGGGCAACGGCCCCAAAAGGTAAGTTAAAGGGAATTATGTGTCTCAATGTAAGGGACAACCAGTGGTACCGCCACAGAAGTCATCATTTGGTAACAGTGAGGCAGTGCCTCAGTCAGCAATTGAACTTCAGAAAACAAAAATAAGTAGATACATTGCTCTTCTCCAGGCCCATGGAATCAAATGAGGACTGCATGTGTTTGTCAGAACACTTGCTTATCATCGCTTGGGTGTCAGCCATGGCTCAGTGGTAACCCGCTCGTTTCTGAGTCAGAAGCTTGTGAGTTCATTTCGCACTCCAGAGAGTGGAGTACAAAATCTAGGCTGACACACCAGTGCAGTACTGAGGGAGTGTCACACTGTCGGAGGTACCGTCTTTTTGGGTGAGACTTCAAACCTAGGTGGACATAAAAGATCCCATGGCACTATATCAAAGAAGAGCAGGGGAGTAATCCCTGGTGTCCTGGCCAATATTTATCCCTCAATCAACATCACTAAAAACAGATTATCTGGTCATTATCTTATTCGGCAGTCCCTCGGAACCGAGGATGACTTGCTTCCACATTAAAAATGAGTTTGCAGGTGACTGATGAGTCCAATGCGGGACCTACAGTCTCTGTCACAGGTGGGGCAGATGGTGGTTGAAGGGGCGGGTGGGTGGGGTGCTTGGGTTGACGTGCACTCCTTGCGCTGCCTGCGCTTGGCTTCCGTTTGCTCCCAGCGAAGAGACTCGAGGTGTTCGGCGCCTTCCCAGATGCTTCTCCTCCACTTTGTGCGGTCTTGGGCCAGGGATTCCCAGGTGTCATTATCACATTGCTGTTTGTGGGACCTTGCTGGGCCCAAATTGGCTGCCGCGTTTCCTACATTACAACAGTGACTACACTTCAAAAGTACTTCATTGGCTGTAAAGCACTTTGGGACATCCTGAGGTTGTGATAGGCGCTGTATAAATACAAGACGTTCTTTGAAACCAGCGTTGCTTGGTTTAGTTATGTTGCCGACTGCTTGTCATAAAATGAACTGAGGACGGTTTTTCAATGTAATGGCCTTTTCCCGTGGTCAGCTGCTTCTCATTTGTTCCACTCTACTCACACACAGCCCTTTTATGTTACATTCAAGGATTCACTGAATCTCACTCTAACCACCTGTCTCGCCTGTGCCCAGTGCTTTAACTGTTTGGTTCAACTGCACATACTTTCAGTTCTGGTTGCCTCTGTTCTGACCGTCACACATCATTTATTTTAATGTTCTGGACTGGCATGCTCGCAATCAATCTTTATCATTATAAAAGTACCATGATAAGTTATTACCGCATCACAATTTAGTGTTCACTGTTTAACCACACTTGGGCTTTTGGATGCCTTGACATGATATTGCAAGGTGAGACAACAAATTATGCTTCATGTATTGTCATGAGCGCTATAAATTAAATTTAAAATAGTAACAGTGAAGACTTTAAAGAATCGCAGGTCAATGTGAGCTCAGGTTGTTCGCAAGGAATAACGTTTCGGGGGCCTGCTGCCTGCACAATGAAACCCTCTTACACCAATGAACTTCTCAATGAAATTGCAGGATATGTGAAAAGCCTTCTTCAATTGTACAATTTCAAAAACACTGGTTTTAGTTCCTGTTCACGGGCAGGTCATGAAGGCAGGAGAAGGGGTCAAGCTAGCAGAGCCTAGGAGAGGGGGGCGGAAACGGTAAGCACAGTCAACCTGCACAGCACTTATGCATCACTCAGTGTCTGCTTACAGAGAAGAGTTGGCCGAGGGCAGGAAGATCATCATCTGCCAGTCTCTCTTTTTGTTGGGAAATAACATCAGCGTGCAGGATATAGAGGGGAAGAAAATCAAATAACATGGGAAAAATTAAATGCAGTGCGAAAGCATTCGGTAGTATTAATATCATCACAACCCTGTGACATGATGCTCAAAGAAGATATTTTTTTGAACCAGCGCAGTCAAAAGAAGAAACCCCTTTTACATCGGTTTCAATTACAACAGCCTCATCGTTAAGCCGCAGTATCAAACTGTGTCCCCCCCGAAGGAATGTTAGTCTGAGATCCACCCCTTAATAAATATTCAGTCTCCTACAATTCCCGATAGGGAACTCTGATCACCATACCTTCACATCAGGATGTTGTGTATTCAACATAACTGTAGACACAAATGATAATTTCTAAAGAAGGCTATTTGTAAGAAGACTACCATAATTATACTGTAACAAGGAATTTAACTCAAAGCCTTTGCGCTGTAAGGGATATGCAAAATTATACAAATTACCTTATTCCCTTAAAGCTTTAGACTCTGAATCAAAGGTTATCAGTATTTGAAACCTTCTCTGAAATGCAGATTCCTGAACATGTGTGGCAGTACACTCTGGCTGATTTCATGTCATAATATAAATCGTTTCACATCTTTTTGTTACAACCGGTCACAGACCTCAACAACCCACAACTGAAGTGGAATAACATTCTCTCCCAGTCAAGCTTGGAATTCCTTGACCTATGAGTTAATGTTTTGATATGCTCTTTGACCAGCACAAATGTAAACACGATTCACACATTGTTCTGCACTAACACCTCTACTCTCGCCTGCTTTTCAACCCTTTCCTGCTCAGTAACTTGTCTCTTTACTGTGCTCCTTGTTCGATTTTCATTTTCTTTTTAAAAAAAAAACTATTTTGGTTCCTCATTCATCTCGATTTTTTTTAATAAAGGTCACTTTGTGCCGTAGGTTCAGCAGGAGGCTAACTAATAATAAAAGGCTCTCCTGCTTTAGATTGCCAATGATACACGCCCCTGATGGCTTAGTAGCTAAGTGCACCACCTGGTGTGCTACTGAGCTGTACAGATCAGAAGGTCTTGAGTTCTGTGTTGCAGTTGGTTAGTGTCACCTGGAGTGCTCTGATTGCTCACAGTGCCCCAGGGCTAGGGAGGAGAAACTTCATTTGGGATTCCTGATCGCTATCCAGTGACCTCCCCCCGCCGCCACCGCTGGATAGTGTGCAAGTGTGGACATCAGAATTGGGTTCAGCTACACGCGACCAACCCTTCCCCCGCCGTGATTGAATAGCCTGAAAACACTCGCCTTTAAGGCTCAATGATGAGGAATGGCTGCTAGGGTGAGGTACAGTAGGGTTTGCTAGCACTCATGGAAACATGCCCCAGCATGAGTCAGGACCAGCGGGGCGGGGGGTGGGGGGGAACGGGACATTGCAATCAAAGAATCTACATCACGGGGAAGGGGGAAGGAACAAATTGGACAACTCTGCTCAAGCATTGATTTAAAAATCCTCATCCATGTTTTCAAATCCCTCCATGGCCTCGCCCCTGCCTATCTCTGTAACCTCCTTCAGCCCTACAACCCTCCGAGATCCCTGTGCTCCTCCAATTCTGGCCTCTTGCGCAGCCCCGATTTTAATCTCTCCACCAGTGGCAGCCAGTTGCCAAGGCCCTAATCTCTGGAATTTGCACCCTAATCCTCTCTGCCTCTCTGCCACTCTCTTTTCCTTTAAGACGTTCCTTAAAACCTAGTTCTTTGACCAAGCTTTTGCTTACCTGTTTAATACCTCATGTGGCTCGCTGTCAAGTTTTATTTGCTATCACTCCTGTGAAGCACCTTGGGGGGTTTTACTGTGTTAAAGGCGCTATATAAATGCAAGTTGTTGTTGCTCCTCAACGTATTTTAGCTATGGCCAAATTTCCATCAGTATTTCGAACTCACGGGGAAAGGCACAGTTCTCCCAGTCAGGGATCCAGTCTTCTGAAGGATTTATGAGCTTTTCGGTTAACTGTAATGGAGCCTTAAATGGCAACTGGGAAAGATTTGTTACAACAGAGTTGGAAATTAAAATGTTTGTAAGCAAGTCTCCCTTGCACTGGCAATATATAAATACCTTTGGAAACTCAGGAGTGTCAGACTATACCTTACTTGTACTTTCTGGGGGCGATTTTCTGACGTTGGAGGAGGCGGGTTTGGAGGCGGGAAAGGTGGGAAAATTAGATTCAAAGAGGTCGGGTTCGGAACCCGCCTCCAACCCGCCTCCGTGGGATGTTGCCGCCTCCAGCTGGCCATTGCGCTCATTAACTTCCTTAAATGCTTGTTAAGGGCCTCTCTAAGCCTATTTTAAGAGGCCCTCGTTAATTTCCCAGCATTTTGGCGTGCTCCACGCAACTCCTGAACCACGCCAGGTAAACCTGGCGGGTTGACTCGTGTGTGGCCTCCTCACTGCTGCAGGTCTAATGAGACATTGTTTATTGCAGCAAGGATTACTTGCAGGTGGCAGACCTTGGCTTTAAAAGGTGTCTGAGCACTTTTAGAAGGCCTTCCGAAGTCGGAGGTGCTGCAGCTTGACTCCATCAACTGTGGGACCTCCTTGAAAGACCCTCTCCCCGCTTGCAATGAGCGCTTCCACAAAGGCGACATCTACAAGCAGCATGGGAACCATTTGTTTTCTTTCACCATGGACCTCAGATGAGAATGAGGACCATCCAGGGCAGCAGCAGAACCAGGCAGCTCAGCAGCAAGATCAGCAGGAGCCCCAACCTCCTGCTCAGCCACCTGATGCTGCACAGGGCAGAAGGCACCAGCGCATCGAGGCACCTCGCCGCAGGAGATACCCCCCACAGAGGGTTTACAGACAAAGGATGAGCTACCTCAACATGAGTGAGCAGCAGTGCCAAAGGAGGTTGAGACTTTCGCGAGAGGTTGTCCGAGAGATCTGCAGCCTGCTGCAGCAAGACCTGGTGCCCAGAGGAACGGGTGGACACCCCTTACCAGTGGTTGTCAAAGTCACCACCGCACTCAACTTCTTTGCCTCAGGCTCCTTCCAGGGATCATCAGCAGACATCAGCGGCATCTCCCAGTCAGCCGCCCACAGTTGCATCACCCAGGTTACTGATGCCCTTTTTGCTAAGGCCCACAATTATATCCAGTTCACAAGGGATCAAGCAAGTATAACCGCCCGTTCGGTTGGATCCGCAAATATGGCAGGCATGCCAATGGTGCAGGGCGTCATAGACTGCAACATGTGGCCCTTAGGGCACCCCATCACAGCCCAGCTATCTTTGTCAACTGAAAGGGCTTCCACTCCCTCAACGTACAGCTGTTGTGTAACCACAAGAAGGAGTTCTTGCATGTTTGCGCCAAGTTCTGTGGAAGTTGCCATGACTATTTCATCCTGCGGTACTCTAATGTTCCTTCGCTTTTCAATCCACCAAACCAACTTAATGGGTGGCTCCTTGGTGACAAAGGCTACTCCCTGAAGAAGTGGCTAATGACGCCGATCAGGAGGCCAGCTAACAAGTCTCAAGAGCGCTACAATGCCAGCCACACTTCGACCAGGTCCATCATAGAGCAGACCATTGGGTTGTTGAAGATGCGCTTCCGTTGCCTTGACCGATCAGGTGGAGCCCTGCAGTATACACTATATAGGGTCTCCAGAGTGGTTGTGGTCTGCTGTACACTGCACAACATCGCACAGCGTCGTGGCTTGCAGCTTCCTGATGAGCAAGCGGCTCGGTTCCAGCCCTCCTCAGATGAAGATGAAGAGGAGGAGGAGGAGGCTGAGGAGGAGGAGGAGGAGCAGGAGGAGGTCAGAGCGCCGGTGTATTGACCAGCAGCAGCAGCAGTACGCGAGCACATGGCTGCCCGGAGTGCAAGGGATGAACTTATCATGGCCAGATTTGCATAGGTTGCCCAAGTTGGCACATGTCCTTGGCTCCATCCTAGGACTTCATTGACAATGGACATTACTCTCTGGCCTCCTTTCACTCAGGCCACCAACCAGACAACGCAAGTGTGGCGGTGCCCGCAATGTGGAGCTGCCTAAGGCGAAAGAACAGATGGCATAATGCCAACATTTTGGCTTCAAATCATTTTAATGCTTTCCAACAGGGATGGCATTTCATCGATACACAGAAACAGTCTCCCAATCTGCACACAGATCTGGAGGTTATATCCCTTGCCAGCCTTGGCTTCTTTGGCAGGCCTCTTCCTCCGAGATGAGTGGAAGAGCACCTCCATGCTAGCTCTCACCCCCTCAAACAACATTTGCAGCGCCTCATCCCTTGCCTTGGAATTGGACATAGGTTTCTCAAAAGGTGTTGGAGGTGGTGCAGAAATGCTGTGGAATGAGCCACGGGAGCAAGAAGCCATAAAATCAGACTGGAAAAGTGCTGTCAACAGAGGCGAGTTTCAGTCCCAAGACACTAATTGAGCAAGGGCATCACACACCTCTGAAATCAAGTGGCCAATCATAGGTTTCAAAATTTTGTGATTTTCCCATCAGTGGAGGCGAGTTTCAAACCCACCCAAACTGAAACCCGCCCCCATCTCGCCTCCAGGGGGAAAATCGCCCCCTCTGTCTCCACTGAGCTGAAATCAAGTACTGAGGTTAAGTTTGGAGGAAAGCAAAATCTATGAACGTGGGTCAATTACAGAAACAAATGGGCATCAGATTCAGCCAAACAGTTATGTAAATCTGCCATCTGTTTGAAATATTAAATAGCTCAGCGAATCAAAACCGAAGCTGTGCTCAACACAATTTCAGCCTCCCATTGCTGACTGTAAAGTTATAAAGTCAGTGGTGGCTTAACTTGAGGGATTAGGAACATAGGAACTGGAGTAGGCCATTCAGCACTTTGGGCCTGATCTGCCATAATATTAGATCATGGATGGTCTCAACCTCAACTCCATTTATCCACCTTTTCTCCATATCCCTTGGTAACAAAAATGCATCAACCATGAAAGTTTTAATTGACCCAGCATCCACAGCCCTTTGGGGGAGAGAGCTCCAGAGTTCTACTACACTCTGTGAATACGTGCTTCCTGATTTCACTGCTAACTGGCCAATTTCTAACTTTAAAATTATGTCCCCTTGTTCTTGATTCTCCCACCAGAGGAAATGGTTTCCCTGTATCTACCCTATTGAATCCCTTGACAATTTTAAGCACCTTCATTAGATCACCCCTCAGCCATTTAAATGCAAGGAAATACAAACCAAGTTGATGCAACTTCTCCTCATCATTTAACCCTTTAAGCCTTGGTATAATCCTTGTGACTTTGTGTTGTACCCCATATATCCAAGGCCAATTTATCTTTCCTAAGGTTCAGTGTCGAAAACTGAATGCAATACTTCAGATGGAGTCTGACCAAGGCTCTGTACAATTGAAGCACAACTTCCTAACTTTTGTATTCCAATCCCCTTGAGATAAAGGGTAACATTCTATGAGCCACTTTGATTGTTTTTTGTGCCTGTGCATTAGCTTTTAGTGATGTGTGCATGTAGACACCTAAATCCCTTTGCTAGTCCCTCATCATGAAGAAAATATTCCAATTGGTCTTCCTTGGATCAAGGTGGATGACCTCACACTGGCACATGCAGAACTCCATCTGCCACAGTTATGTTCACTTACTTAGTCTGCCTATGTCCCTTTGTAATTTTCTGTTCCCATCTACACAACTTACTGTACCTCCTAACTTAGTGTCATCTGCAAATTTGGATATCCAATCTACCTCTTCATTCAAGTAATTAATAAGAACATAAGAAATAGCAAGTATTTCCTTCCTTAGGTAAGGAGACTAAAATTGTCCACAGTACTCCAGGTGTGGTTTCACCAAAACCTTGTATAATTGCAGCAAAACTTCTTTACTCTAATACTCCAACTCCCTAGCAATAAAGGCTAACGTACCAGTAATGTTAAAGTTAAACCCAGCAGCAGAGCAGAAAGCACGTCCACTTTTTGCCCCTTTACCCCACAGAGCTGGTACTTCAGCCAATATGTGGCACCACTTTCCAATACATTGTATTCAGTTATAGCTGGGGGTGGAGCTGGCGGAAGGGAAACTTAACAGCTTCCCGTTTACTTAATTTCACAGGCGTACGCATCAAATTGACAAATGGAATATGCGGTTATGAAACCTGAATCACACAGGAGGCCATAAAAAAAATGAACAAAAGGTAATTAAACAGGTAAAAGCTTGTTGTGCGTCTCATTCATGTACTCATACCGTGTACACTGTCCCCAGCTCCCCAGGTTTTCGGGTGACGTTGCCAAACTCCCCAAAAATGTTTTTACACAGAACAAATGAAGCTGCCAATGGTTCTACAAATTACATCCTCAAGATTGGAAATCTCTGCTCTCGTAGAGAAGATCCAAATAGGCAACTCATGCTCACAGATACATGTCACTGAAAAGTTAGAAGCTTTATTGTCCAAATCAATATTTTCCCCATTTAGATCAGCAAGACAGCCTGATTGCCGTAGTTAATATTCATCCCGGGCTCTGCCAGCAGTTCAGTTACTAAGTCCAACATCCAGCGAGACACTGAACATTAAATAACAGAAATGTCCAAGGTTGAATTCCAGGTCTGCACTGAATTAACTGATCTCAGCTGTGTGCCCAGAGGGTCGCTATAATTGGCCCTAGTACTCCTGGGCTAGAGAGGGATAAATTAAAAAAAAAAAAATCAGTCAGGCCTCCCATTTCCTCATCTCTACCCAATAATCCCTGCTGCAAAGTATGTATGTGCACATTGGGAGTGGCTTTAGCTCTGATGTGCCCATGATCATATAGCCCACCAACAGGTACTGGGTAGACAACAACATGAAGGCTGGCCATTTAAGTGGGGAACTAGAGGGCAGTCCCTGCCTGTGGAATCGCATTCTGGCAAGGAGTCAATAGGCCAGAAATGACTGCAGTGGTGGGTTTGGTAGCGAATGACATTAATTGGATTTTTTATGCTGATCATTGACATCGCATTATATTTGCATCACAATTGCTGGAATGTCGATCCAATATCAGCACAGCGATGTCGATGTCACATCTCGGACCTCATGAGCATCGTGGCCAATGACTTATCTCCCTCACCAACCACTTGGCACTATAAAAAACTGAAAACAGAGTCTATGGGCTGGATTTTCCAGTTTTCGACCCACGCGGGGCGAGGCGGGCCAGTAGACTAACCCGGAAGTCTGTTTCCCAGCGCGCTGCTCCACAGTGTGCGTGTGACGTGATGGGCAGGTTCCCCGCCCGGAAGCCAGCCTGATTGACGGGTGGGGAACGTTGGCTGGACAGGACGCCACAGCAACAGGTCGGTGCTGGGTCGAAGTGGGGGTGAGGGTGGGTTCCAAGTCCGGGAGGAGTTTCCGATCCCTGGCAGGGGGGGGGGGGGTCTGACCCCCGACCCCAGGGGTGAGTTCAATCCATCCTCTGTCCCACCCAAGTAAAAGTTGAAAGTGGGCGGGTTGGGGGTCGGGATTTAGATTTAAAACTTTAACTACCCCCACGCTCCTAACCCACCCATTTTTCTCATGTTAAAATTCACCTATATAATTTAGATTGAGGCATGGTACTGAGAGGTAAGTGATCTGCAATATCTGAAAAGACCTTAAATCAACTTTAAAAAGTTACTAACATTTAAAAAAACTTTTTAAAGCCTCACGGTATCTCTCTTTTACTCCGCAAACTGCTGGGTTTTTAACAAATTAATAATAGTATGCGACGTTAGTGCGTCATTCTAAGAGCGCAACTTCCAGCAATGGAGGCCCAATGCCTTCGGGGGGGGGGGGGGTGGATGAGAGGAGAAAAATGGTGGAAAAAAATCTCCCCAAAATCTTGTAGTTTGAAATTCAGATGCACTTTGCCTATAGTAGTTTCTAATTCTTACAAAGGATCAATTCACCTCATATTGCTGAACTAAATATGGGTTGTTTGAACTACTATTGGCCTCTTGCTGACAGAACTGGTCAAAGTCTTTCCAAGACACTTTAGTGAACACCAAAAATCAATACGCCCTTGATCTAAAGATATTTGCAACCCTCTCCAAAAGCCATCAAAACAAACCAGTGAACTGTTTGAAGTGGCTGCATGTAATCAATGCCTCCTATTTTATATATATATTTAGGTTTTGAGTCTGTCACACTTTGCTACAGATGCAAAATGATCTTAAAAAAAATGATCTTAAAAAAGATGGTAATTTCCTGTTGCCTTTGCTTACCTTTGGGACATGCCAGTTTTAAAAAAAGAGAGGATTTGCATTTATATAACACCTTTCACAACCTCAGGACATCCCAAAGCACTTCACAGCCAATGAAGTACTTTTGAAGTGTAGTCACTGTTGTAATGTAGGAAACGCGGCAGCCAATTTGGGCCCACAGCAAGACCCCACAAACATCAGTGTGATAACGACCAGATTAAAAAAAAAATTAATGTTGGTTGAGGGATAAATATTGGCCAGGAAACTAGGGAGAACTCCCCTGCTCTTCTTCAAATAGTGTCATGGGATCTTTTATGCTTACCCTCAATGGCCTCGCCCCTCCCTATCTCTGTAATCTCCTCCAGCCCCACAGTCCCCCGAGATATCTGCACTCCTCTAATTCTGCCCTCTTAAGCATCCCTGATTATAATCGCTCAACCGTTGGTGGCCGTGTCTTCTGTTGCCTAGGCCCTAAGCTCTGGAATTCCCTGCCTAAACCTCTCTACCTCTCTTTCCTCCTTTAAGACCCTCCTTAAAACCTACTTCTTTGACCAAGCTTTTGGTCACCTGCCCTAATTTCTCCTTATTTGGCTCGGTTTCAAATTTTTTGTCTTATAATGCTCCTGTGACGCGCCTTGGGATGTTTTACTACGTTAAAGGCGCTATACAAATACAAGTTGTTGTTGTTGTTGTTGAGAGGGCAGACCTCCGACAGTTAGCATCTAATGGATCTCAGGATCCTATTTGCAGCAGTTAGACTTTATGGTCTTAAAGGGATATACCACCACCTTAGCAGCAGGATAATATATTTTCTGTTACATGGTATATTGCTAATATCGTAATAAAACAGCATATTCTGTGACTTAACTCCTCTGTGTAATGCCAGGAGAGATCTGCTAGTTTAATAAATATCTTTCAAATACATGAAGTTCAATTCTCTGAACTCCATAGATGTGTTTTAGTTACATATTCTCAGACTGAACCAGCTCCATAGAAAAATGATGTTTGTTATTTAATACCATTACAGCTCTCCTAACTAGCAAATTCACTGTGAAGGAAAACCTCATGATAAAGTGGAACCTGGTGTTTGATGTTAATCAAAAACCTGTCAGTGCTTTGCTTTTTTAAAAAAATGTACAGCTTTTCCAATATTTTTATTGCCTTCTCATCATTCAATCCCTAAAGCCTGGCCTGCCACGTACGTTGTGCCTAAAGAGCATACCCAATGACACGGTGAATTTATCCAGCGTGTCTCTAATCCATATGAAAGGTCTCAGGTTTGTGCAAGCTAGCTGATCTCGGCCAAGGCAATGGTGAAGGTGCTACAATAAGCCCCAGTATCCCTGGTGCTCCTAACACCAAGGCTGTGGGTTCGATCCCCACAAGGGCCATTGACTATTTGCGGAACAAGCTTGAGGGGCTGAATGGCCTACGCCCGTTCCTAGGTGAAGGACGCCAAAAAAAAAGCCCAGATTCCCACTCCTGATCGCCATCCAGTGGCTTTAGCTTACAGCAAAGGAGGAACAGCACACTGTCATCTCTAATTGTATTTGAACAATTTCAACTGATTAAAAGTTGCTTATCCTACCTAACTGGTTTGCAATTAAAAATGCACATGCAGATATATGTGGCATTCTCCCTAAGCCCAAAATAACTCTTCTTGATTGTTAACACCCTTGCATTGAGCTCAACCCAAAGATCTGCAATTAAAAATTCACATGGAGCTATATGTGCTATCTTCCACAGAAAGTTGTCCAATTACACTTTCCTTGTTTTTTATTCTCGTATGTTTACGGTTTTAACCTCAATAAAATATCATCAGACTGGCTGAATGCTCTGATATATTTCACATTCATAAATATGTAAGGGTTAAACTCCTTCCAGATTGTTTCTTATGGTCTCCCTGGGCAAAGCAACAATTGGGGGTGAGAGGAACAAGTGTTTGGCCTGTTCTTAGGCCTCCAGCGGTGGTGTTCTGAATCAGGTGCTAGGAGATGGCGGAGACTGGTGCAGAACGACTCTCCTCATTTTCCTCTCCGTCTCTGTGTGTTGGCGACCAGCTCCTCTACAGGATAGAACAGAGACTACAAACCCAAGGGAGTAAAGTGAATTGAACCTGTTTATTAGCCCCTCTATGTGGTTATGCATCAGTACGCCAACAATTCTGTATTTTCCAGTATAACCATCGCCTAACATTAGTTTTAACACAAAAAACAAGCAAAGGTCTTGGTGTGCATTTTTTGAAAAAGAAAATGCCTACTTTAGCAGAAGTTCAACTTTATCCTCCTTTGATTAAAGGCTATAATTAGGCTGTTAAAAATGACCAGCTTAAATGCAGTTTCTGCTTTAGTAAATGCAAATTTCTTATTAATTGACATAAATTAGAATGATTAATTAGCCAATTACTATTTTAAATATAGATTAATAAACATGCCAAATCTTCGGACTGATGAAACATTTCTGAACCATGCTATTTGTAAAGCACTGTCCCTAAACATAGTTTAAACAAGGAAAGCAAAATAAATTTGAAATCCCAGATACATACAGTGCGTTTATTAATCCATCTTTACAATAGTGTTTACAGGAGCAATAAGTTCCAAAATGATGAAATCAAAAGTCTGTTTTAGGTATGTATAATTCCATGTTTACACACAGCGGTTTGTTTGGTGAAGCGATTGTCTCCTTCATACCCTTCCACCATTTTTGTTCTTTGCTCTGGGTCACTCTGCACCAAATCCTAATTTCCCCCAACTGAGGGAGATCAACAGATGATCTTCTTTATAGACTCTGCTGATGCCAGCCTTGAGCTGACTGCTCAGCCAGGTGCCACGGCAACCCAGGTAATTCAGCAGCTGGTACCTCCCTCCCCCATTATGGAGTGATCGGCATCTGCTCAGCACCTTCCCCCTGACTTAACTGCCAAGATCACAAGATGGATAAGTGTAAGGATGTCCATTTGGTCCATCTTCCTCATCCATCCAGAAAGACCCTATAGCTCCCCATTACAGTATTGAACTGTTTTAAATAATCCTAGCTACCCCCCCCCCAGGCTCCTCTACCCTACCCAGAAGTACATGCCATGCATTGATCGCTCTTTGTGTGCAGAACATCCCGACATCAGTCCGAAATTTGCCTTTCACTATTTTTAACCTGTGACCCTTGTCCTACTTTTCACTTGGAGGTGATGTTCCAGAATTACCTTTTCCTCACCATTTGCTATCCCTATAATATCATCTCTCAATTTTAAATCCCTGCAGAAGCAAAATACTGAGGATCTGATAAAAACAGAAAATGCTGGAAATACTCCGCAGGTCAGTCAGCATCTGTGGAGGGAGAAACAGTTAATGGCCGGAATTTTACCAGCGCTGAGAGGACGGGATTGGAGGTGGGTCAGCTGTGAAATGATTGTCAGCGGGTAGGGAACTCGCTATCAACCCGCCTCCACGCTAGTCTCCCAGGTGTCGGGTCTGTCAGCGCTGAACAGACCTGACACAAAGCAGCGGGGGAGGCGATTTAGATTATTAAGAGCTTGTTAACAGGCACTTAAAAACTATTTTAAGCTCACCTTTAGATTTTAGAATTCGCCAGTGGCTTCCCCGCTGTTCGGGGTTCACGTCAAGTAAGAAGGTCGGGGGTTGTGTCAGCATGTGATGATTTACTAACTTGACAGCTGAAAATGGTCTATTAAAGCTCCCATTTCATAGGTGTTCACTTTCCAAGGTTAGCAGCTGTTTCTTGCTGCATTTGAAAGACAGATTGAGCTTTATGCAGCTTGCAAGTGTTTGGAGCAAACTCTCTATCCAGTGTCACCTCATTGGAACAACCTCTCTCACCATTGACAGATTTCTTCTGTCATCTCAACTTCACCTGCTATCTATTCCATCAGCATCGGTGTCCTTGAAAATATTTCAACTTGGTCCTCAGAATCCCACCACGATCAGCCCCAACACCAGCAGCACCAGGCACACCAGCAGCATCAACAACAACACCAACCTTCTCTGCAATCAACTGATGCTGCACAGGACACAGGGCATCATTGGAAGGGAAGAGAACCTCCCTGCATGCTGTGACTGCCTCCATATGCATATGGGGAGAGTCATGGGAGAGCCTGGGTGCAACTGCACCTTTGTGCAGTCATTGGGCCAGAAATTCCAGAACGGGGCTTGCAGCGCGTGCAAGCCCAGTATTTGCACTTACCCCGCGCTCCTGCCGATCAGCTCCAGGGACGCCTGCACTTCCAGAAACTGAAGCAAGAATCCCGGGCAGCGTATGACGTCACGCCGCCCAGGAGCGCAGCCATCGCGGACCCAGGAGCGTGCAGTGTAAGTGAGACACGCCCCTTGAGGTCTCAGTTTCACTGGACACGCCCCCAATGTTTTTGTCAAGCTGCTTTGCTTTTTTACATGCAAAGCAGCAGTTTAAATAGGTTTTTGGAAGTTTTTTGAAGATTTTGGTAACTTTTATAAACTTTTTAAAATGTTTACATTATTTTGAGTAATCTGAAGTAGTTTTAAAGAGAATTAAAGCAATTTAAAGACTTTTAAAAGCCCTAAAATAATTTTTTAAATTCCATTTATTTATTTAGCAATGTCGTCGTCATACGTGTCTTCACACTGTTCCCTTTCGGGAACTGTATGAAGTGGTGGAAGGATTTATGGCCGTGATTAACGCTCATTCCGTGACCGTAACCATCTTTGAACCAGCCATTAGGGCGGTTAGTCCTATGGCGGGAGGGTTTTACGGGCTCCCACAAGCTATACAAGGAGGGGGGGCCACCCACACCCACGGACACAAATATCCCACTGGATGTCAACCCAGAATTTAGAGCCGGAGCTCAGACTCCACTTGCCGGGACTGTCTGGAGCGGGGTTCGAAACCCTACCCTGATCTGGCCCAGCGGCGGGGATCCTACTGCTATGACAAAGGCCCAATCCGATTAGCAACGTGAAATGGCAGCATAGGGCTCCAGTCACGGGGAGGGAAAAGGCGCAGGAAACGTATGGGTGTCACCTTTTGTGCGGAGTGGGCCTTTTGCGTAGCAGTAAGCATCCCCGCCGATGGGCCAGAAGGAGTAGGGTTTTGAACCCCACTCCAGACAGTCCCGGCAAGTGGAGTCGGAGCTCCAACTTTAAATTCTGGGTGGACATCCAGCGGGATACTTGCGTCCGTGGGTGTTGGTGGCCGCCCCCCCCCCCTCAGATGGGTTGTGGAAGCCCGTAAAACCCTCCCGCCATAGGACTAACCACCCTAATGGCTGGTTCAAAGATGGTTACGGTCACGGAATGAGCGTTAATCACGGCCATAAATCAATCCACCACTTCATACAGTTCCCCAAAGGGAACAGTGTGAGGATACGTCCGATGATGACCTCTTGCGCAATGCACCTCCTTGGACCCTCAGTCGCAGGGGGCAAGTGGTGCAAGTGTTAAATTTTTTATTTTATTGACATGTAAAATGTTGGCGCAATAATTCCCTTCCAAATGCGCTAGTACGGTCGGGGTACTTACGCATCTGGCCGGATGAAATGCCGGTTTTCAGCATGCACAGTGCATGTGGGGAAAACCGGCATTTCCTGTCCTCTGAACGAAGGGGTTCAGAGGCAGAACGCGTGCGACTGCACATGCAGCGTGTGCGCAGTATAATTTGCCGCTTTCATTAATGCTTTCAGTGAGGTCCAGTCATTACAACTTACACATGAAAAAAGCATGGGTACAGAGGCTGTGGAGGAAGATATTTCTTATCGTGGAGCTTCTGTAAGTATGTATGTCTGTATATATTCCTTTGCGTGTTATGTATATATTCCTTTCCTTATGTGTATGGATGTATTATTTAATTATGACTTTCAGAGAAAGTAACTTATTGGAAAATCATAATTAAAAACATACATTCATAGTAAAGGAATATAAAACATACATACATATACGTAAAGGAATATATGTGGACATACATACATAACTCATTCTCACATTCCATTCACACAGCCACAATTGCTCCTTCTACCTACCGTTCTGAAAGCCCTTTAAAAAAAAATTTAAACTTTAAAACTTACTTAAAATTTCTTAAAGTAACTTCCCTCCCTTTCCCAAACAAAAATATTGCATTTCAAAAGCTCCACGATAAAATATATCTTCCTCCGCAGCCAATGAACCACTTTACACTTGCTTTTTTTCAGTGTAAGTTCTGAGGACTTACCCTCACGGATTTCATGAATGAAATCCACGAAGTTCACTGCGCAAGCGCTGCCTGTGCAGTCGCACGCGCTCGAGGTCTGGAAATGCCGGCGTTCCCCGCATGCGCTGTTCCTGCTGAACGCCGGCATTTCCAACGGCCAGAAGCGTGAGTACCCCGAGCGCACTCACGCTTCTGGCCTGGAATTTCTGGCCCATTGTCAGTGTTTGCAGCACCTCAATGCTGTAGAACACTGACAGCACAACTGTCAAAGTAAATTAGGACATGGTCCCTTTAAGGAAACCGGCTGATGACGCATCATCAAATGACGTCATCAGACCCGCTTCCTTCAATTGGCCGGGAACCTCGCTGGGCGGGCTTAACAAGCCCAATCATTGTAAAATCACTTCAACAGAGCGGGATGGAGCAGGCAGCAGGCTGGGACCAGGCTCCCGACCCCGGCCACGCCTCGGTAGACGAAATCATGGCCAATGTTTCAGGTCAATGACCTTCCATTTGATTCATGAGTTCTGATGAAAGCTCATCTACCTGAAACGTTAACTCTGTTTCTCTCTCCACAGATGCTGCCTGACCTGCTGAGTGTTTCCAGCATTTTCAATTTTATTATTATGTACGTTTCTCCAGTCTTTCCTTATAACTCATTCCTCTGATGCTAAGGATCAGTCTTAAGCCTCTTCTCTGCACCATTTCCAAGGCTTAAATATCTCCCTTGGACCATAGCTCTTTTGTCTCAATGATCAGAGCAAGACACAATACTCAAGGTGTTGCCTGACCAGAGCACTGTACTGTTTAAGCATGACTTTCTCCAATTTGTTCTGGGGATATAGTTCCAGCATTCTATTTACTTTATTGATTGCAGTTCCACAATGATTAAACACATTAAGGGCCGAATCTCGTAGAAGTCTTGGACCCCTTTCAACTTCTTAGTTAGCTATTTCAACACCATTTGTGGAATGCTTTTGCTGCCCAATTTTTCTTCCTATGTGCAGAGTTCTAATCATTTTTGAATCAAATTTTAATTTCTATTTGTTCCACCTTCTTACATAATTTGTCCAGCTCATTCTGTAGTTTATGGGCTTCTTCTTCAGATTAAACTGCCCCTAATAGTGTGGTATAGTCTGAGATCAGCACGCAGAGCTGCAGCCATGAATCACGTCCAATGTTGATGCAGCAATACATGACACTTTCGCATTGCCAGTATTAAAACACATTTCTAAAACAACGTCCTAATATTAATGGCTGTCTTTTCTACTCATAAACAAGCAAATCCCTCCCTCTTCTTGTACATCATTCTGTCAGGTTAATTACGCTGAAGCAGACAGGTCATGATAGCGAATATAAATGTTATTAACAGTGCACCACAAGGATATTATAGAAAGAAAATCTATTAAGTTTCATCAGTTTTCATTCAAGTATATCCAGTCTCAGAAAAACACAATCTAATGAAACAATTGTGACAAAAGCGTGAAAAGCATCGAATCTGAGCCAGGCGCTAATGTTTCTAAACTATAAAAAAATTCAGTTTTGTGTTCCAGGAAGTGAAACACTAAATCAAGCACTCCACTTCCTTTTTGGAGCGCAATCGGCAGCAGGCGGGACGGAGACTTCAGCAGCGCTGCACACTGGGCTGTGCAGCGCTGCCGCGATCAAAGGCTCCTTCCCTCCCTTAAAGGGAAGGGCCATCGCTGCAGGCTCTGCAATAGAAAAAGTACCGACCTGGACCACCAAGGCAGCCGTGATCCCGCACGATCAGCCCGGCATTCAAGCAGAGTGATCAATCGCAGGCAGGATCCCCCGAAAAAAACTAGCACAGGAAAGGTAAATTTTTTTTCTACTTACCTCGGCCACCTCGCCATTAATCGTCGCCCCTGAAGCGGCCGGCCGGCCGATGCACGCCTCCTGCAGCTGTTGGTTTTTTCGACCGGCGCTGCTGCAGGGGGCGGAAGTCAATTTTGGGTCCAGGGTGCTACCGTAGCGATGCGCACGGCGATGGCATCACGATCTCCGGGCGAAGGAGATCAGGGTGCAATGCTGCAAAACTCCCACCGTCTATGTCAGTGCCGCACCCGGTCGCAAAGCCATTTGTGCCCCATTAGCGCTACTCCCAGGGGCACTAACAGGAGGCGCAAAGGCACCCAATTTCACCCCCTAATTGTTTTTTCTAAGCACCCAAGGGGGAATCTATGAGCATGACTAACAGATATGATCATTGTAACTAATGCAGCAAACTTGTGTGCTGCCTTTCTGAAAACCAACTACTCTGTGACACGCATTTTCTCTCCTTAGTTACAACTTGTTTAACTCCATAAGAGCTTAGGGGAAAGAATTGGGTTGCACCCCTTTGGGGCGCTAACTTCACCGGGGCGCTACTTTTAGTGCCCTGAAAAAGTTAGCACCCCCGCGCCAGAAATTGAATGGTAGCACCCCAAGCAGGAGACGGGGTGCTACTGGAAGCGCTCCCCCTCCCTCTTGGGGCGCTCCCATTCAATATCGCGGTGCTGCATGCAACAGCGCCACCTGGGGAGCAGGGTGCCGGCAAAGGAGCCGGACACTCAAGAGGAGAGCCGGGCTGACCGATTGCGGCTGACACCCCTCAGGAGGAGGGGAAAGGGGGCAGGTGCTGGCAGAAGGCTCCAAAGAAAATGGCCGCCCGGCACCTGCCCTTTAAGTTGCGCCACCCTGGCCGCAAACACGGTACCCTGACCCTGTCGGACATGGTGTCCAGCAGTAGGTCAGAGGGCGCGAGCGAAGTTTGCGGCCGGGCGCGAGCGGGGCGTTGCACACGGTGATGACATCATCGCCGGAGGCACAGCGCTACCAGCTACCGCCGCTGCTAACATCCCGCTGAATTTCACGGGAGGCGTTACCAGCACCGCGCCCAGGCACTGGGGCGCTAACGGAAGGCGCAAAGCAACCCCATTTTCCCCCATAAAGTCCTACCTAAAGTTAGTTTGTCTATCGACATAGCCTATTTAAATGAATACATATATATGCATAACCACTTTACATAAAATATTGGCCATGAGATTGATTCTGATCTGTTTATTAGTATATATTAAAAATCTCTATTAGTCTAACAGGCAGGATAACAGAACACACTAACACGCGAGTCAAATATTATAATATGGAATTCTTTCTTGCTTCCTTTTGAAGTCATGTTCCAGGTTCCCAATCATGCCCCTAAATATGTTTGCTCCAATTTTGAGAGATCAGCACACTCTACGCCAGGATTGCCTGGCTGCCTGGTTCAAGCTAGTTACAGCACATTGAAGTGACTGTCCAATTTTGCCTCCATCAGTTGTTTGAAGCATCTGCAGACAGCTGACTAACTGACTTGACATATGTCACTGGTAGAGGAGTGCAAGGATCTGGCATAAAATTACACTGGAAGAGCCATCCCTGTAATACAGATTGTCTGTAGTTTGGCCTCCAAAAGATAGCATAGATGGGTGGCAGCCTCTCAAGAAGTGGAGGCTACAAAATCAGGTCTCCTATAAATGCAAATCTTGGGTTAAAGATGGGTGTGTATAGTCGCATCTGTCTTTCTTTCTCAGGAACTTAGTCCTCCAAATCACGGAGCACTACTGAAACCCCCAAAAGAAGTCCCATTGCTGGGAGCAAAGTAGATTGTAAGAAATGGGTTGGGAAATAAACTCTTGAAATGTAATAAAAAGGACCATTCTTAAAAATAGCAGTTTCTTAATTTGCTGCAAAATGTGGGTGGCATGTCTGATCTATGCTCCATACTCCTAGCCAGCAAGCCAGTTCTTGGAATCATCTTCCTTGGTAAATGTATTTTTGGTTGTGCAAATAATTTATCTGTACCTGCTTCACGTTGTATGATTGCATTCCTCACACATGGAGACTACCAAACTATTTCCACCACAACAATTGCAAAAAGTGGAGAGGGGAGAGAGAGAGAGGAAGAGGGAAAAAGGAGACAATCTCAAACGCAGAACTAAATGAGAAAGAAAACCATCGATTGGGAAGATAGTCAGATGAGTAATCAGGGCCAAGAGACTAAGGGGAAAAATTCAGTACCCTAGCGCCTCCTGTTAGTGCCATCTGCTGGCACTAATGGGGCGCTAGAGCAGTATTGCTGGGGCAAGGCGAATCCAATGCCGCATGCCAAATCACACCCCGTCTCCCGCAGCACTGCCGCTAACAGTTAGCGCCGGGAGCCTCAACGCCAGATGGATAGTGATGTCAGTGAGTGTGCAATGCTCACTGGCCTGCCGATCTGAAAAATTGATTGTCGCTAACTACATTAGCGCCTGGAGGAAACAGTGACAGCTGGCGTGAAGCAACAGGAAGCTGGCTCCAGGGACGTTATTTAAAGGGATCATCAGTAATGAGTCGCAACTGTAGGTTAGTGGAGTTTCAGTGTTTTCTTATCAGTTTCACATAATGCAACAGTGTCATTCCATCATTTCAAGGTTATTTATTATCAGGAGTGTTGTGGCAACTAAAAAGTAGCTACATTTATTCTTAAAAAAATCAAATTGCTACACTTGGTTACATTAATGGGGGCTGTACTAGCAGTCGACCTTGCCCTCCAGGATCTATGGTGGAGAGAGCAGAGGCAGTGAGAAAGACTGGAACATGTGGCCAGAGGGAGGAAGAGGGCCATCAGGGCTCTCAACAGGAGGCCTTACCCTCCGAGGGTATTCCGAAAGCACTTCTCCTACTTCCAATTAAGCGAGGAGTAGTGTATTAGAAGGCTCCACTTCACCAAGGAGGTGGTCACAGAAATCTGCCACCTCCTGCAACCAGACCTCGAGTCTCAGATCAGAGCGACCACGGCGCTCTCAGTGGCAATCAAGGTCATCGTTGCCCTCAATTTCTTCACCAGTGGTTCCTTCCAGTTTGCAACAGGAGACATAGCTAACATCTTGCAGTTTGCTGTCCATCGCTGCATTCGGGAGGTCACAGAGGCTCTCTACAGTAGGAGAAGGGACTACATTTCCTTCCCCATCACCATAGAGAAGCAGGACGAGCGTGCATGTGGCTCTGCCAGGATAGCGGGCTTCCCCATGGTGCAGGGTGCCATTGACTGCACCCACGTGGCTTTGCGGGCACCGCATAACAATCCTGAGATCTTCCATAACCGCAAAGGCTACCACTCGTTTAATGTGCAGTGGGTGTGCGATCACAGACAGCTAATCCTCAATGTCAATGCCCACTATCCTGGCAGCAACCAATATACCTTCATCCTGCGTGTACCAGCCACCACATCAAGCTCGCGGCTGGCTGGTCGGAGACAAAGGCTATCCGCTCTCCACCTGGCTCATGACTCCCCTCCGCAACCCCAAAACTGCTGCCTAGCACTCATATAATGAGAGCCATGCTGCCACCAGCAACATCAACGAGCAGACCATCGGCCCGCTGAAGCAATGGTTCCGCTGCCTTGACCGTTCAGGAGGAGCCCTCCAGTACTCAGCTGAGCGGGTATCCCATTTCATGGCGGTCTGTTGCATGCTCCACAACTTGGCCATCATGAGGGCCCAGCCCTTGTCACCAGGGATTGTGGGAACACATCAGGAGGAGGAAGAAGAAGAGGAGGATGAGGAGGAGGAACAGGGAGGAGGCAGCCAGTCACTCGGCCTTCCAGAAGGGCAGTCCGTGATCGCCTCATCAGACTGCGGTTCGAATGAATTAAACCCCAGATCCCTGTTGCTCACCACATCCCCATCATTCCATCCTTGTTGCAGGCCATATAACAGCACAAAGCTGAAATGAGACACACCACAAATGAATCAAAACTGAATGAATAAATTTATCAATAATCAGTGAACACATATTTACACCAAAAATATTAACTATTCACCCTTGTGCGGTCCCTTAGTGCCTGTCGTTACTGTGCCTTTGCCTACTCTAGTGCTCCTATGAAGTGTTGGCCCAATGGCTGCAGCACGGCTGGTGGAAGGCTGCTGAGTGTCCGTGCGGGAGACTTCAGATGGCCTTGCAGGATGCCCTCGTCCAGCTGAGGGCCTGGAAAGGCCTGGCTGTAGACTGCACCACCTCAGCATGGGCAGCAGTCTGGGCTGGCTGGATGACAGACAGAGACAAGGGCAATGGCGGAGTAGCAGTGGTGGGATCAGGAATGCTGTCATCCTGAGAAAGGACAGCAGGTTCCTGTTCCACTGACCCACTGCCTCAGCATCCCTACCAATTTGTTGTAGCACAGATTGCTGGCCTGCTGCAACACCGTGAAAGCACCGCTCAATGGTGGTAGACCCAGCCACGATGGCAGCAGTCAAAGTTTGCGTGGCATCAAGCTGAGACTGCATGAAAGCAGTCTGAGATTGGATGGCACCAACCATAGACTGCATTACAGCACTAAGACATTGCATCGCTTCCACCTGTGCTGCAATGGAAGCTACCAGATCACACGTGGCATCAGGCCTGGGTCGCCACGGTCTCTCTGGGAGATCCCCCATCCTTTGCAGGCTGGAAATGTTGGGCTCCATGGTGTGTGCAGAGCCTTATGCAATATTGGAGGCAGACTCCTCCACACTCCTTACCATTGCTGACAGGCTCTCGGGCACCCTTGCCATTGCACCTATCATCTCCGTGTGCATGCCCATCACCCTTCTTCTAAACCCCTCTCCATCGAGGTCCTCATCTGAGTCCTGTGCAGCAGAACTCACACGCGAACTCACTCTCCGGGGAGCTGGCCTCCGAGCTACCCTTTCCCCATGGCCTTGCTGCAGCCCACTCATCCCCGGTGCCTCACCCTGTGCAGATCCCGCTACCATACTAGCCTCTAAAGAACGTGTAGTGCCAGTATCTGAGCTGGTGCCTGCGGGTGAGAGATGCAGTGACACGGTGTGTTCTTCACCCTCCTCTTCTCCTGCCTCATTCACTATGGTGCCCTCAGGGACAGGCTGCTCAGGTGCTTGCTCATTATCTGAAAGCATAAAGGCGCAAGAGTCAGGTTAAGGTGAGGGGAGCCGGGCAGAAAACGAGAAATGCATGTATACAGCATGATTAGCTGGAGGTGCAAAACGCTTGTTGGGTGAGGGGGAAGTGGGATGTGAGAAGAAAAATTAGGGATGAACATACCGTTGTTGTCTCCGAGGGGATCAACGTTGCCGGTGGCCACAGCGCCCGTCACCTGGCGCCCAATAATCTCCAGCACTCTTTCCTCCAGCTCAGAAAGTGGTTGGGTGTTGGCTTGTCCCCCACCTGTGCGCTCCTGCTCCCTCCTGTTGTGAGCGACCTTGGCCTGCAAGAGAAAGGAAAGTGTGTGAGTGAGTGTGGAGCAATGTGTTTGCGTGATGTGCCTGCCATAGTTGAATAGCTGTCATTGTGTGCAAGGCGTGCGATTTGGGTGTGAGTGTTGGTAGTAGAGATTGTTGTTGGGTGAGTGCAGGGGATGTGGTGCTTTGGGTATTGTGTGAAGACTGTAGTTCAGATTGTGGTATGTAGCATTTGTTGAAGCATTCACTCACCCTGACCACCCGAGTGAGGTCATTAAATTTCTTCCTGCACTGTGTGTGGGTCCTGGGGACCACAGTGCTGCCCGAGACGTGCTGCGCTACCTCCATCCACATGGTGTGGAAGACTTGCGGCGATGGCCTCCTGCCACTTGCTGGGTAGAGCACCGCCCTCCGTCTCTCCACAGTGAACATCAATGCCTCTAATGCTTGATCGCTGAATCTGGGGGCTCTCTCCCTGGGACGTAGATCGGCCATGAGTATAGCTGCTTCAGTTCTCCGGCTCTTTCCCCTTGACCTGCTGCTGCTGCTGCTGCTTGCTGAGGCAGCTGCATGGCCAGCAATGCAGAGAATGAGGTTCTGCAGCATCAATTAACCTCCCCTTTAAGAACTGGATAAAGCCTGTGGCAACCATGACATGTAATTAGACTGCACCTGATATTGGTCCACCCTTTGAGTATAACACCAATGAGCTTGGGCTTAAAGACTTGAATTAGCACTTCAATCATTTCTTTGAGCAGTCAGAATAAATTTTGCATGCAGTCTAAAGCATTAGCACCTAGCGCTAATTCTCCAACTTTTCAAATGATACCGCCCATCCCTGGGCTATAATGAATTTCTAGCCCCTGGAGCTTTGAATTCAAAACATTAGTCCATCAAGTCTCCTGCTGTCCTCAGATTGCTGGTCCAGTAACATAATTATTGTATTAACTGTACTTTGTGGTGTTCTAGCTCTCAGGACTTGTGAAAGATTAGCCAGGCAATAACTATCCTGCCAGGACCCCAAAGCTGTGGACGTTCACACCTCCCTCAATCTTCCCTTCTCCTACAATATACAGGCTTTTAAAACCCACGTTTGATGTTACCTAGCCACTACTTGATACAATTAAACATGGTCCACAGCCAATCAGAGAGGAGTTGATCATTGAAATTCATTTCCCAGCCAAGTCAAAATCACTTTAAAAAACAAATTCCTCTACATTTATTTTCAACATTTCAATAAATAATCTTTGTTTTGCTTTCTAAATGCCAGCACAAGAAATTACATGGGCCGCTAAAATTGTCTTTCAGGTAATAATTCAGGGTTCATAATCGAGAAAGAGCAATTGTTATTATTTTAAATGGGGAGACTTGCCTGAAATAAAGTTTTCAGAATTCAGTCCCCAGTTGGACTGGGCACTGGCCCCATATAGGACTGGGGCCCCTGGGCACTGGCCCCATATAGGACTGGGGCCCCTGGGCACTGGCCCCATATTGGACTGGGGCCCCTGGGCACTGGCCCCGTATAGGACTGTGGCCCCTGGGCACTGGCCCCGTATAGGACTGGGGCCCCTGGGCACTGGCCCCATATTGAACTGGGGCCCCTGGGCACTGGCCCCACATTGAACTGGGGCCCCTGGGCACTGGCCCCATATAGGACAGGGGCCCCTGGGCACTGGCCCCATATTGAACAGGGGCCCCTGGGCACTGGCCCCATATTGAACTGGGGCCCCTGGGCACTGGCCCCATATTGAACTGGGGCCCCTGGGCACTGGCCCCATATTGAACTGGGGCCCCTGGGCACTGGCCCCATATAGGACTGGGGCCCCTGGGTACTGGCCCTGTATAGGACTGGGGCCCCTGGGCACTGGCCCCGTACTGGGGCCCCTGGGCACTGGCCCCATATTGGATTGGGGCCCCTGGGCACTGGCCCCATATTGAACTGGGGCCCCTGGGCACTGGCCCCATAAAAGACTGGGGCCCCTGGGCACTGGCCCTGTATAGGACTGGGGCCCCTGGGCACTGGCCCCATATAGGACTGGGGCTCCTGGGCACTGGCCCCATATTGAACTGGGGCCCCTGGGCACTTGCCCCGTATTGAACTGGGGCACCTGGGCACTGGCCCCATATTGGATTGGGGCCCCTGGGCACTGACCCCGTATAGGACTGGGGTCCCTGGGCACTAGCCCCATATTGGACTGGGGCCCCTGGGCACTGGCCCCATATTGGATTGTGGCCCTGGGCACTGGCCCCTTATAGGACTGGGGTCCCTGGGCACTGGCCCCGTATAGGACTGGGGCCCCTGGGCACCAGCACCATGTGGTAAGCCGCCCCTCCTATTTCCAGATATACAGATGAATGGTGAGAGGTCTGAAAAAAATTGCTTTGAATAAAGAATTTAAAGGTAAATAGTAAAAGCTGTCTTGTCAAGCGATGTCAAGTGTTTTATAAGTATATTAAGGGCAAGAGGATAACTAGGGAAAGAGTAGGGCCCATTAGGGACCAAAGTGGCAAGCTGTGTGTAGAGCCAGAAGATGTAGGTGGGGTTTTAAATGAATTTTTTGCATCTGTGTTCACTATGGTGAAGGACGATGTGGACATAGAAATCGGGCAGGGGGACTGTGATATACTTGAACATATTAGCATCGAGAGGGAGGAGGTACTAGCGGTTTTAGAAGGCTTAAAAGTGGATAAATCCCCAGGCCCGGACGAGATGTATCCCAGGCTACTATGTGAGGCAAAGGAGGAGATTGCAGGGGCTCTGACACAAATTTTCAGAACCTCTCTGGCCACAGGGGATGTGCCAGAGGACTGGAGAACAGCTAACGTAGTACCATTATTCAAGAAGGGTAGTAGGGATAAACCAGGGAATTACAGGCCAGTGAGCCTAACATCAGTGGTAGGGAAATTATTGGAAAAAATTCTGAGGGACAGAATTAGTCTCCACTTGGAGAGGCAAGGATTAATTAGGGATAGCCAGCATGGCTTTGTCAAGGGAAGATCATGTCTGACCAATTTGATTAAATTTTTCGAGGGGGTGACTAGGTGTGTGGATGAGGGTAGTGCAGTGGATGTAGTTTACATGGATTTCAGTAAGGCTTTTGTTAAAGTCCCGCATAGGAGACTGGTCAGGATGGTAAGAGCCCATGGGATCCAGGGTGCCTTGGCACATTGGATCCAAAACTGGCTTAGTGGCAGAAAGCAGAGGGTGATGGTGGAAGGTTGCTTTTGTGACTGGAAGCCTGTGTCCAGTGGGGTACCGCAGGGATCGGTGCTGGGTCCCTTGCTGTTTGTGGTCTACATTAATGATTTGGATGTGAATGTAAAAGGTATGATCAGTAAGTTCGCATATGACACGAAAATTGGTGGGGTGATAAATAGCGAGGAGGGAAGCCTCAGGCTACAGGACGATATAGATGGGTTGGTCAGATGGGCAGAACAGTGGCAAGTGGAATTTAACCCTGAAAAGTGTGAGGTGATGCATTTTGGACGGACTAACAAGGCAAGGGAATACACAATGAATGGTAAGACCCTAGGAAAGACAGAGGATCAGAGGGACCTTGGCGTACATGTACATAGATCCCTGAAGGCAGCACAACAGGTAGATAAGGTGGTTAAAAAGGCATATGGGATACTTGCCTTCATTAGCCGAGGCATAGAATATAAGAGCAGGGAGGCTATGATGGAGCTGTACAAAACGCTGGTAAGGCCACAGCTGGAATACTGTGTGCAGTTCTGGTCGCCACACTATAGGAGGGATGTGATTGCTTTGGAGAGGGTGCAGAGGAGATTTACCAGGATGTTATCTGGGCTGGAGCGCTTCAGCTATGAAGAAAGACTGGACAGGCTGGGGTTGTTTTCCTTGGAGCAGAGAAGGCTGAGGGGGGGCCTGATTGAGGTGTACAAAATTATGAGGGGCATAGATAGGGTAGATAGAAAGGAACTTTTCCCCTTAGTAGAGGGGTCAATAACAAGGGGGCACAGATTCAAGGTAAGGGGCAGGAGGTTTAGAGGGGATTTGAGGAAAAACTTCTTCACCCAGAGGGTGGTTGGAATCTGGAACTCACTGCCTGAAAGGGTGGTAGAGGCAGGAACCCTCACAACATTCAAGAAGCATTTGGATGAGTACTTGAAATGCCATAGCATACAAGGCTACGGACCAAATGCTGGAAAATGGGATTAGATTAGACAGGGCTTGATGGCTGGGGCGGACGCGATGGGCCGAAGGGCCTCTTTCTGTGCTGTATAACTCTATGACTCTATGACCTAGAAATTCGATTGGTTGCGCCAGCGATTAGCGCCTAAAGAGCCCGAGATTTGGGGTGTTACCCAATTTTCGGACGTGCGCAGTGATCCTAGAGCATCCTGCCATATTGAGTAGCCTGTTAGCGCCGGCGCTAAGTCTTTGCGCCCGCAAGCGGGCGCAGCCAGATAATGACGTCATTTCATTGTGCAACGCCTTTTTGGCGCCCCGTACCGGAAATTCAGTGGCGCCCCCCCTCCGTTCCGCCTGGCGCTATTAGTGACAGTTGGATGGAACGTTACCAGGTCCTTCTCGGACTCGGGGGGCGCTCTTTAAAGGGGACAGCACTAGTATAAAAGCAGCAGCCATTTGGCCTGGCCATACTGCTCGCTGCTGGAGAGAGTTGCAGACCTTCAGTTACACAGACTTGTTCTTATTGAGCCAGAGAAGGGCCTGTGCCGATTTGCAGGCCTACAAGGCGCAGAGTGTGGATGCTGGAGCTGCCTGACCCACCCCTTTAAGAGCTGGCCGGCGCCTGGAAGTCTCGTGGTCATGGGTAATTGAGAGCACCTGCGCTGCGGCTGGACGTCCCGATATTGGGTTGCGCCGGCATGTTAGCGCTTTAGGTGCCCCGTGTAACGCCTGAACTCGCGGCTCAATCACCTTTGGGGCGCTGCAACCCAATATCGCACGAGGTGTCGATAAGTTGCGTCTGGCTATGAAATTTGCGCGCCACCAATTCTAACGCCCCAAGCGGGGCTATACCCAATTTCTAGACCTATGACTCTATGACTCTATGGACCATCTTCAGATTTGAAGGGAAACTAAAATGGAAAAATCCCATTCAAAAACAAATTAAAATTAATTTTAAAAATGTTGAAAAGACAGGATTAAACACAATTAAATATTAAATATTCTGACAAAGGGTGCCATCTGGAAAATTAATCCATGTTTTTCTTTCAGATGCCAAGTCACCTGCTGTGCATTTACTCTTTTTACTTTAGAATTAAAAACATTTTAAAATAACGAAGTGTAGAATTTTGTGTACTAATTATTTCAGAACCAGTGCAATAATCCCTTTAATAAGCACTGCAACCAGTTAAAGGGGCAATGTTATTATGGTGACGGGCTTTGCAAACACAGTTTAACCTTCTTAAACACAGACAGACGCGTAGTGACATGAGTGGTAACAAACTGTCAACAACATTGTCAATCACACCTGGTGCTAATTTCATCTTAGTTTTAATAAGAAATCAGATTATAGCTGTAAAATGGAAAGTAAAAGTTTGCATTATATCCTAACTCATACCAAGACCCGTTCACCCACCCCCCTGTGCTCGCTGACCCACATTGGCTCCTGGTCCAGCAATGCCTTGAATTTAAAATTCTCATCCTTGTTTTCAAATCCCTCCATGGACTCGCCCATCCCTATCTCTGCATTCTCCTCCAGCCCCACAACCCTTCGAGATCTCTGCGTTTCTCCAATTCTGGCCTGTTGTACATTCCCAACTTCTTTCGCCCCATCATTGGCAGCATTGCCTTCAGCCGTTTAGTCTCTAAGCTTTGGCATTCCCTCCTTAAACCTCACCACCGCTCTCTCCTCCTTTAAGACGCTCCTTAAAACCTAACTCTTTGGCCAAGCTTTTGGGCACCCAATGTCTGCCTCTTTGACTTGGTGCCAATTTTTGTCTGATAACGCTCCTGTGAAGCACCTTGGGACATTTTATTATGCTAAAGGCGCTATATAAATGTACATTGTTGTTGTAGCAGGTATATACGGTGTGCTTTGGTGCAAATTTACTGACGATCCAGATTAATTTCTATAGCAGAGTCCGGGATTTTCCTTACCTTGGTGGGTCCGGGGCGGGCGATGTCAGTGGCGAGTCATGGCCCCGCTGCTGGCTCCATCCCGCTGTCTAATATGAATTTACGTTGATAGCTCTTGTTAAGCCCGCCCAACGTATTTCCCAGTCCAATTAGAGGAAGCGGGTCTGGTGACCTCATTCATGACGCGCCATCAGCCGATTTCCTTAAATGAACCATGGCCAAATTTCTTTTGACATTTGAGCTGTCAGTGTTCTACAGCGTTGAAGTGCTTCAAACACTGACAAGCACTGCACAGAGGCAGAGGGCTACACCCAGGCTCTCTCAAGCTCCCTCCATATGCTTATAGAGGGAGTCACAGCACGCAGGGATGTCCTCTTCCCTTCTGATGGGCAGAAGAGACCTCCCCAGGAGATCAACACAGCCTGGTTGCTCATTTCACAGGAGGGCACAAGCAGGGATGTGGTCAGGAGGACTAGGCTGCAGTGGCGCAAACATTTCAATGATCTCATTAGATCAAGAAACGTGAGTACAAAGCCACACTCAACCTCATCCTGCTGTGCCTCTCATCGCATCCCCATCACTCTGCCTTCTCTACCCTACTCCTGCACATCCTTACTCACACCAACTTACCTTGCACCTCCACCCATCCCTCTCTATATACGTTATCACATCCCCATCTCACTAGCCACCCCTCACACTCACCCTCATCCTAGTGCAATCATATCAACTAACAACACACAAGAGTAGGCACTTAGGTGTTTTATCCAATGCTTATGTAAAGTTTCTATTCATGTGCTGTCAAACATGGAAATCTTTATTTTCAACACTTTCCGGTCTTGGACAGATTCGCGTGCACCTTTGGAAGTGGCTTAGTGAGTTGCAGTGAATGGTGAGACATAATGGTACCCACCCCGCAATAGTGATGAGCATGAAATGAATGGCTTGGGCATTGTAGGGATGCTTTATGGTGTTGGTGTGGGGTGGTGCCAACCTGGCGCATCATGTGGCAGCCAGAGTGTTACAGCATCAAGTGAAGTAAATCTGGCCATGGTGAGGGCCTCCCTGGCCTCCCAGGCAGCAATGTGCTCGGGTGCTGATGCCCTCTATCTTATGCAGCATCAGGTGATTGCGGAGGAGGTTGGCGTTGTTGGTGCTGCTGGTGTACCTGGTACTGCTGGTGTTGGGGCTCATCATGGTCAGACTCTGAGGACCAAGTATAAACGGCACCCATGCTGATGGAATAGATGGCAAGTGAAGTACAGATGGCAGAAGCGAAGTGTCAATGGTGAGAGAGGTAATGAGGTGAGACTGGATGGAGACTTATGGAAAGACTTGTAACATGGTGAATCTGTTGTGGAAATGCAGTGAGGAACAGCTTGTGGCCGAAGAAAGTGATCTTTGTCAGGTGGGAGCTTTTACTATACATTTGAAACTGTCAAGCTGGAGCAATGGCCACTGAACTCCCGCCTCAGGTTGACAGACATGGTCACCGAACAGCGTGGTCCCATGGCCATGAAGTTAATGTTAAAAAGTTAGTTAAAAAAAGCCTATTAAGGGTCTGGTAAGCACATTATAATTAGTTTAATTGGGTTGCCCACTGCTGCCTGTTGACTCTGCTCAGCGCTGACAGACCCGACATTGGGAAAGGTACTTGGCGGCGGGTTGACCGCTGTCAAAAAAAACACTTTCCCACCCGACCCGGCACCAATCCTGCCTGCTGACACTCTAGAAAGTTCTGGCCAGAGTGCTGCTAGTTATTTGAATCAACTGAGCATGCCTGAAAACTCCAATACAACAGCCTTTTAAAGTTACAATCCAAAATCGTAACAACCGTTTCAGTTATATTATACAGAGCCCCAACAGGAAATTAACAATGCAAATGAACTTCAGATGAGAGTCTGTCCCATTTACGCAGGATGAAAGCGGTGGATCTATCTGTACCTGCAAAGTTGAAGTCCCTATGAAGATAATAGGAAAGAGCTTTAATGTGCTCGAACATTAACTTTGCTCAATGAGGTAGAAACCAATTTCAACCCTAATGCTTTCAAAATATGCAAATAAACATACTGAGCTAGATGTTCTCCTAGCTAGTTCTGGGTTAGCTATGATATTTTTGACACTGCCATCAAAATCAGCCCCTCACCCTTCAGCCAATAGTAGGAGCCTACTGCTGTAGATCAGGCTGTGATTGGGTCTGAGTGAACAACCTGATAGCAATAGAACCAAGAATCCAACTGAAAATTAGGGCTGGATCTTCTCAATGGGCACGTTGGGGGCGGGACTGCTGGTTGTCGGGTTTCAGTCCCACCCCCAATGACGTCTGGCCAACCCACGCTATTTTCCCTTGATTGACCTTGGTAAGCCCACCACGTGGGCTTAGCCGGCCAATTAAGGGAAAACTGGTGACAGAGGACGGCAGCATATGATGTTTCATCTGTCAAAAAATTTTGACAGCTGAATTGTCAGCGTTTGACAGCTTTGAGAAGCTGTCAAACACTGACAATCTCTGTTCTAAGGTGAGCCCTTGTACTGAAGGCTCATCAAACTCTTTCCTGAGCAGCAATCAGATGGCTGCTGCATCTGAGAATGTAGCAGCCATTCTGTCATCTCTGCCATTGAGATGAGGCACTTCCGGATCCCCAAGGATTGAAGCCTGCAGGAAGAGGCAAAGGTAAGTAAACTTTTTCTTGTAGGAATGATCAAATTCCTAACGAAAGTACTGAGATTGAAACTAGCAGTTAACCAAACGTGGTTTAATGCAAACTGGTAAAAGTTACAAACAAAAACGCAGGAGAAACGCTAAACAGGTCTGTACTCAAACTGGTTCCACGAGGACTGAGAGAGAACGCCTCCCCCCTCTGACGTCATGACGTCATCACGTTTCCCGTCGTTGGGAATGTCACGTGACCTGCGTGATGATGTCATCGCGCTGGATCGACATTTTACCGAACCCGCGCTATTTATACAGAGCAAACAATTAAAGGTAACGAACCCCTGTTAAAGGCAATTATATACATTACTGCAAGAGCCTCTTGGTGGCTCTGCCACATTCTAACACTTTACACTCACCTCTCATACATAACTTTCCGCACTTGCACCCATCACTCACCTCCACAGCGGACTTTTCGATTCCTCTCACCCCCGCAGACCCACTGCTCGCCTCGTTGACCCTGGCGAGGTTCGCAGCCATCGGAAAGCCTGCACTTGCAGGGGTAAAATGGGGATAAGCCTCTTAACTGCCTGTTAACTACCTGTTAACAGGCAGTTAATTGGCTGTAATCCCCTTCCCGCCTCGAGGAGACAGGTCCCTGCGCGAGTCAGGGACCAGCCCCCTGGGAAGATGGTACGGAGGTGGGTTGGGAGCGGGTTCTGTACCCGCTCCCAGTTTCTGCCATTTTCCCGGCAGTCCCGCCTCCAAACCTGCCTCCCCAGGGCTGGCAAAATTCCCCCTATAGAGTCTCTGTTGCCAGTTCAGGCCTTTGCAGGATGTTGTCTCCAATTCCTTCTTTTTAAATTTCTGTTGCTAAGGTTGAAAAGTATAAAAGGGTTAATAGCTGAGAGGGCCCTAGGTTTAATGTTAAGGATAGAGAGTGCTCCACTCACTGTCCAGCATTCCATTGTCATCTCACTTTATCTTCCTAGCAGTTTAGCACTCCAAAAATGAACATAGGACACTTTGATTGTCACATTTATCCGACAACTCTTTTCCCCCTCAATTCTTTCTCTTTTCATAGGAACATAGGAACAGGAGTAGGCCATTCAGCCCCTCCAGCCTGTTCCGCCTTTCGATGAGATCATGGCTGATCTGCGATCTAACTCCCTATACCCACCTTTGGCCCATGTGCCTTAATACCTTTGGTTAACAAAAAGCTATCAATCTCCGATTTAAAATTAACAATTGATCTAGCATCAATTGCTGTTTGTGGAAGAGAGTTCCAAACTTTTACCACCCTTTGTGTGTAGAAGTGTTTCCTAATTTCACTCCTGAAAGGTCTGGCTCTAATTTTTAGACTATATCCCCCCTAGTCCTAGAATCCCCAACCAGCGGAAATAGTTTCTCTCTTTCTATCCTGTCTGTTCCCCTTAATATCCTGAAAACTTCGATCAGATCACCCCTTCTAAATTCTAGGGAACATAACCCTAATTTGTGTAATCTCTCCTCGTAACTTAACCCTTGATGTTCAGGTATCATTCTGGTCTCTCCTGAAGGTGGTTATTTACGCTGGGGTAAGGTTCCATTAATGGCACCAGTTCTCTGGTACCTTACTAAGTGGGAGGAGGAGTGTGCTGATGAAAAATCAAAGGGACATCAAAGCTAATTCTAATCCTGTTCTCATCTGCAATGAATAAATATGCACATTTTCCAACAGGAGTCACTAGATAATGTTCAGGACTAGGAATTGTGACTGACTTTACAGCTTTCCCAGGAGGACAAGGGCAGCAGGTGCATGGGAACACCACCACCTCCAAGTTCCCCTCCAAGTCACACACCATCCTGACTTAGAAGTATATCGCCATTCCTTCATCGTCGCTGGGTCAAAATCCTGGAACTCCCTCCCTAACAGCAGTGTGGGAGTACCTTCACAACATGGACTGCAGCGGTTCAAGAAGGCGGCTCACTGCCACCTTCTCAAGGGCAACTAGGAATGGGCAATAGCACCCGAACTATCATCCTGACTCAGTTCAGCTAACTCAGCACAGAGGTTGGGATCTCCCTGGTCTGTTATGCTTGTATCACATCACATAGTTAATTTACCTGCCGGGATGTCAAGTTGAGTAAATCCACTAGTTTGATGGTCATTGAAGATTTAAAAATATGAAATATCTTCTACAGGTAAGTATTACAGTTTGTGAGCATTCCTGAAGCATTTCTTTAAAATTATTGTAGATCTTGCGAAACAAGTAGCATCAAGGCTGACGTCTCCATGTTGTCACTATGGTTCTGCCTTGTGAGTTGCATATTCTTATTTCCAGCACTATAATGAGGTAACTGAAATGACTGCACCAAAATACACATTTGAGAGTAGTGTGTAGCAGATGTGGAACATAAGAATTACCACCGTACACTGCGGACCCCTACCTGTGAAAATTAATCTGTCCATGTCAGTGTAAACATTCTCCTCTTTTCTTTAATAACTCCAAACTGACTGCAACTTGTATAAAACATGCCGAATATATTCATCACACTGATCGATATCTGGGAGTGACTCTAAGGCACTAACATCATAGAAGAGTTTGGGGGACATCATAAACCACCAAAGAGAAGCAAAGATTGAACAATTTGTAACTATTATCTGACCCCAAATATGAGATCATCAACTTGATATCACGGCATTAGATGTAATGCTTTTTAAATCTTTTTGAGGACAGCACTTCCTTTTCTTTAGTTTTTAGGGTATTTACTCCATTTTCCTTTCTTGGATCTCACGTTGGCTGCGCATCAACCCTGATCCCACAGTTGAACTGCTTCCAAGCATCCACCGATGTCGTTTAAGCGAGTGTGGCAGCAGCACAGGCTGACTAGGCCTCAAGTTACTTCAGGAAAAAGAGCTTTGTTTCTTTATTGTGTCTCTGCACAATGGAACAGTTTTAGATCAATACATCAGTGTGTTAAATTATGCGATTCCAACATGACACCCAAAAAGACAAAATGGAAGCTGGTAAGAGATCACCGTGTTTCTATATATAATGCAGATTAACACACTCGAGGGCGCGAAATTCGGTTGCGGCCCGTTTCGGGGCGGTAACGCTAGCGAGGCGGGACATCCTGCGCCCGATGAGGAAGTCGCGCCCCGGCTGCAAAATTCACCTTACTGCCCCACCCAGAATGTGGAGCTCTATGTCGGGCGCTCCACTTCCTGGTGGGGCGGTAACCGAGGCGATGTCAGTTAAAGGGGAGGGCCGCTGCGCACTCTGCAGGGCCTCCGATGGCCCACACTAGGCCACCAGGGCAGCGTGGTGCCATTACCACAGCCTGGCGGCGAGATGCAGTGCCGGGCAGCGCGATGGTGGCCAGGACCATGCCAATGCACACCACGGAGAGCCAACCCGGAGGTCTGCCAAAAACAAAGGCGCACAGGTCGCGGCTGCACCTCCCCTTTAACTACCGTCCCGCGAGCGGAGGTCGGCCCGGTTCACAACCCGCAAGAGGCTGGCGCTGAAACTGCCCGCGGCTGCCTCGCGGGGCGCAGCCGAATTTCTGCTGCGGGGTGGTAAGGGGCCGCGGCGGGGCACTAAGGGCTCGCCGCTCACAGCGATGACGGTCACCGCCGGCCCGGGGCGCTACCGGCGAGGGCACGTCGCTATTGGGTAGTGCTTCAGCAACACCCTGCTGAATTTCGTGGGAGTTGCGTTTTTTGCCTCCCCTCAGGCGATAACCACTTTGCGTCCGTTAGTGCCCCCCAGAGGCGCTAACGGCAGGCGCAGAGGAGCCAAATTCCGCCCCCTCGGGACTGTGTATTCAAAGGCATAACACACTTTGAGGTTGAGACAACAGTAATAAGCTGCCCAAGCTTTCTTCTTGTGACTTATGATGCAGCATCACCCCCTCTATGTGCCACTGCCTTGCCGTGCACTGCAAACTGTGCTTTATCCGATATTTAACTCTCTTGATTCAATAGATTTTAATTATGAAAATTATGTTTATTAGTGAATAGGCATTCCCTTATATAGCAAGTAAAAGAAATACAGTAGATTTTGTCATGCCAACACTTGTAGGGAATGCTTTTTTTTGCCACACAGGGTAGAAATTGGTCATCATTGCACCTGTTTTCCTTGAAAAACATGGGCAAAATGAGCAATTTCGTACAGCTATGCCAGGTGCCCCACGGATGCTTGAAAAATGTCTGACACTACGTTGGCATCGGACGGTTTTCAGGCGTACGATGTGGCGGCCTAATACTGGTGCTAGGCCCCTTGCACATGTTAGAGATGTGACTAACGCCCGTTTTAGGAGCCCTCTGAGAAATTGGGCTGCCCTGAACGAAGCAGGTGATGGGCCTGCTCCGTTCAGGATTTCCTGGCATGGATGTGGTTCGGAACTGGCTGCCACTGGAAAGGTAAGGTTTAATGTTTAAAAAAAAGTTGTGTGGCTCCTCCCAGCTTCACATCGTTCCTTCTGGCCACAATCAGCCACCCCACCCCTTCCCCCGCCGCACGCTCTCCCTCCCGCCCACCCCCCCTCCCCTGCCCCACTGTCCTCTCTCACCCCCCCTCCCGCTGTCCACCCTCCTGCCCGCACCCACCGCCCCCCCCCTTGCCCCCCACCTCCCAGTGCTTACCGGACTATAAAACAGATTTTCACTTGTCACTACATTACCGTAAATGGCTCCCAATAGGTATATTCACTGCTGGTTGAGGCGCTAAGCCCTGTAGACCAGAAAGGAGAAAGGTTCAACACCCGCACATCATCTGAACCGTAGTCGTGTTCTGGGCCAGGGTTCCCGTTCCTGATTGCTCTCCGGCGATCCCCAACTGGAAACTGCAAACTTGGGCCGAGCTGCACTGCCCTCCACAGTCAAATAGTCTACTGAGACCCGTGCAGACAGTCTCTCATGTAAAGAATAGCCGCTTGGATGAGCGGGCTACCTGTACCTGTGGGAGTATACATCAGCGAAAGGCAAGTAGCTTCCGGAGAGCAAATTGTGGGAGGGGAAGAAATGCCATAAATGGCTGTCAGCTGGAAAAGCAGCATGGTATTGCTGTACTTTAACTTGATGTCACTTTTATACCAGAAATTTGTGCCTATCTTTAGCACAACAGTGTCAGGGATGCACCAGTTCAATGCAAGTATCGACAGCTCTCTCAAGGGTGCACAGTGCATTCAGAATCTTCCCAAAACTGCAGCCAGCATAGAAGTGGCTGACTTATTTAATTGGAATTGTGTTAGAAAATGGCTCGTGTTGAATGTTTCTCCGAGGGAAAGCTACATCACACAGGAGTGAAACCCTGTTATTGTAACTTTACACTTGGCTGGTAAACTGGAAGTGACAATAACAGAAAACCACTCTACAAGCCAACTTGTTAAAAACATCTTTCACAAGTCTGTTAACAGCATCACATCTGTTCTGTGATTTTTCACTGAACGTAATTCCTTCGCTTAAAAATAAAATGCTTGAGGAGATTAGTATTTCAAGTATTATTTAATAAGGAGTGTTTTTGTGCAACTTATGTGGACTGGCAAGCTGGATATTGTCTGCAAAAATCTCATCAGAAATCAGTTTGTAAATGGCAATATCGCCTCCTGTGACCTCCCCCTATCAGCATAGGCTTCAGTCAAAGCCTCGCTGCTGTCAACTTGATTTGAATTGTTTCTCTCTGCCAGAGTCCCTAGTGGTTTGCTAAAACCTGCTTTCTCTCAGCCGCAGTGGGCTTTTCCTCTCTCAACAGTCTGCTCTCTTGTAATTGTTATTAGCTGCAAACCATTTAAAAGCGGAAAGAGGCACTCAAGCAGCAAGAGGCAGTGTGGAGAGGGCAGGGTGTCTCCTGCAAATGCTGCGCCACATGCTTGGGGGCTGTAGCTCCACTGTCGCTGGCCACAGCGGCAACAAGGCGACTTCATTCTGTATTTAAGTGGATGTCCGCAAATATGATTTACTTGTTTGTGTGAATGCTCAGAAGATGGCTGACAACATAGTGAGTACAACTGCTCACTGTGCTATTTGCATCATTTAATAAGATAACATGGTGGCTGCATTATTTGAAGAGGGTGATAATGGGTGTTATGTCCGATTGTCTACAAGTCTTAATAATTGACACCTAGATTTGAATGAACTGTCGAGAATAGCCAAATAATTCAAGCGTTTTTTTTCTCCAAACACACATGTCTCATGATAATTTTGTGTTATGAATGATCTAAATTGGGTCCCCTGTGCAGCATCGACACGATTCAGATGTGCGGTTGAATATTTGTTACTTGCTCTGTGTCAGCTCTGTACATGCGCTCCTTGCTCATTTTCAGCTAGGTCTTAATGTGCATAAGCCAGCTGACGTTTGACGTTGTGGTTAAGTTTAACAGATCACAAGTAGAAACACAATGCCCTACCTCCCCCTGCCTTCATGTATAAAAATACACCAAGTTGATGGTTTGTGTGTTGCTGATAAAAGAAAGACTTGCATTTATATAGCGCCTTTCACAGCCTCAGGACGGTCCAAAGCGCTTTACAGCCAATTAAATACTTTTGAGGTGTAGTCACTGTTGTAATGTAGGAAATGTGGTAGCCAATTTGCGCACAGCGATAATGACCAGATAATCTGTGGGGGGTTTTTTAAGTGATTTTGGTAGAGGAATAAATATTGGCCAAAACTCCACATGCCTGTGATGCACATTCATGTTTGATTACATTACTGGTATTCATAGAATCATAGAAATCTACAGCACAGAAGGAGGCCATTCGGCCCATCGTGTCTGTGCCGGCCGATAAAAAGCTATCCAGCCTAATCCCACTTTCCAGCCCTTGGTCCATAGCCTTGTACGTTACGGCACTTCAAGTGCATATCCAAGTACTTTTTTAATGCAATGAGGGTTTCTGCCTCTACCACCCCTTCAGGCAGTGAGTTCCAGACCCCCACCACCCTCTGGCTGAAAAAAGTTCTCCTCAACTCCCTGCTAATCCTTCTACCAATTACTTTAAATCTATGCCCCCTGAATATTGAACATGCTGCTAAGGGAAATAGGTCCTTCCTATCCACTCTATCTAGGCCCCTCATCATTTTATACACCTCAATTAAATCTCCCTTCAGCCTCCTCTGTTCCAAAGAAAACAACCCCAGCTTATCCAATCTTTCCTCATAGCTAAAATTCTCCAGTCTCCTTCACGTAGGGCTCACTGGACTTTCTGGCACCTTGCTTTCCGAGTCAATGGCCCGTATTTTCCAATCGGAGGCTTCCTGTGTGCGGAGGCCTCCGATCTGGAAAAAATCTACGGACTTACCTGAGGGTTCCCGAGGTGCGTACACTTCCGCTCCTGGGCCTCTCCAACTCGAAATGCCCAGGGCCCACGTATCCCAGAGGCGCATGTGGTTCGCAAGCGTCCCTCTGATCACGTGAGCCATGGGGAGCCAATAGGAGAAGGGAATCTCCCTTCATACACTTGACAGATAGACCTATCAAATATATGAATGGGGATCACCCCAAAAACATAGTAAAACATTAAATAATTTTTTTTTAATCACATTTTTAAAATGAGTTGAAATTACAATAAATTAAATATTTTAAACAAAAATTTAATTTTTTGAAAAAAATAATTAAAGATTTTTACAGGGCTAAAAATAAAGTTACCTTTTTTAAAAAGTATTTTTAAATGATAAATGAGTGAAAAACATTTTTTTTAAACTTTTTTCAAATCGTATGCTGGTAAAAGCAGGCCTTACTCCTGCTTTTACCAGGCGTAAGATTTCTAAGGGTTGTCTGCGGGCGGAGGTTCTCCAGAAAGTGGAACTCTCCGCCCGCAGAGGCCCTTCTCTAGGGCAGGCGTCTGATCTGTGAAGAGCATTCTTGACAGATCGGAAATGCCGGTTTTCAGCGCATGTGCTTCGCATGCCTGAAACTGGCATTTCCAATGTCCCTACGGGTGTGTACACAGCGCGTACCCACCCATAGGCATCGGGATATCCGGCCCTTAGGTAATTTCAAAGTCCTACCCATATTATTAACCTCTCTTTCAGATCATGACTGACCTACTCTGCACTTACCTTTAATTTTAGATTTTCAGCACTCTCAGTTCTTATTTTGTCTTCCTTGTTAATTCCTGATGAACTGGAACTAGGACGGAATTTTTGAACAAAAAATATTTTAAAAAGTTATCCCTGGTAAATGTGACTGATCCAATTATAATTTGTTCTGATTTGGCACAGGCCCAGTTTGATGATGATAATAAACATTCCTCAGGGTAGCTACACACTGGTAAGTAATAAGTGTCATTGCAGCAATGGACTCGTGTAGTATTGTCTGATTAATAGAAATTATACAAACAGACCCATTTAACATTTTTTGCCAGTGAAAAAATACTTTATCAAAATATTAGAGAAGGGCTTTGCTCCCTTAGATTCCTAGGACCAGAATGAATCTTTGAACCCAAGAATACTGAACAAGCCATTAGTATTGTTTTATAAAGTGAAGTGAACTGAATCTATGGGGGTGATTTTGTGACTGGGGGCGCGTTGGAGGCGGGGCTGCTGCTTGTCGGGTTTCAGTCCCGCCTATCGATTTGTGGCCAACCCTTGCTATTTTCCCCTGATTGACCTTGTTAAGCCAGCCCAGCGGACTTAGCAGGCCAATTAAGGGGAAGCCAGTTGCAGAGCACATCAACATATGACGTTTGATCTGTCAAAATTTTTTGACAGATGAATTGTCATCGTTTGACAGCTCTGTGAAGCTGTCAAACAGTGACATTCTCTGCAGTTTGATGAGGTCTTGCATGCAACCTTCTCTCTTTTACAGAAATTAGATGTTTGTTGCATCTGAGAATGCAACGGACATCTCTCATCTGCAACATGGAGGTCCGAGACTCTCCGCATACAAACCGACTGAAGCCTGCAGGAAGAAACTAAGGTAAGTACACTTTTAAAAATAGTTTGCATTTACCTCAGATACTCACCTCTACACTCTTGCACCCATCACTTACCTTCACACCACACTTCTGGACCCCTCCGACCCTTGCAGACCCAGTACTTGCCTCGGTGACCCTGGTGGGTTTTGGAGCCTTCGGGAAGCCCGCACTTGTGAGGGCAAAAAGGGGATAATCCTATTTTCTGCCTGTTAACTACCTGTTAACAGGCAGTTAATAGGCTTTAATCCCTTCCCGCCTCCAAGGAGATGGGACCCGACGCGGAATGGCTACCCGCCTCCTGGGAAGATGACATGGAAGCGGGTTGGGGGCCGGTTGGGCACCCGCCCCCAAATTCTGCCATTTTCCCAGCAGTCCCACCTCCATACCCGTCTCCCCAGGGCTGGCAAAATCACCCCCACAGAATCAGAAAATCACACGGCACAGAAGAAGACCAATCCGCCCATCGTGCCTGTGCCAGCTCTTTGAAAGATCTATCCAATTAGTCCCACTCCCCTGTTCATTCACCATAGCTCTGCAATTTTCTCCCCTTTAAGTATTTATCCAGTTCCCTTTGACAGTTACTATTGAATCTGCTTCCACTACCCTTTCAGGCAGTGTATTCCAGATCATAATAACTCGCTGCGTAAAAAAAAAAAAATTCTCCTCTGGCTCTTTTGCCAATTACCTTAAATTAAATTCCCCACCCTAAAGATGTAAAAGTATAACCAGTTCAAATCTGAATTGGTTCAAAAATCTGTGGAATCAGCCAGAGATAAATAATCCCAAAACAACACCCAATCAGTTGCGCTGTTCAAAGGTCCCATTTGGCAACAAAGAAAGCAAGAGAGGGTGCTGCTGGTATGAAGGAAACACAAGACAAATGACAATTACACACGCAAATTACATCTCGGGTAATTGCAAGTTATGAAAGGCTAGCTGTGTTCTGTTCCTTCATGTCTGTTGCATGAATTGTAAATGATGCTGCTTTGGAAAGGTTATTAAATGTGAAGGAAGGATGAACATGTCTTCGTTGATCAGTCACATCTATTCTTGTTCTAATTTTATGAACCATGAACCAAGAAGTCAATAATTCAAATTATTGATTTCAAAAGGTTATAGCCGGCTTTGTGGTACGCTTTGGTAGCAGAGTCACACTTTCAATCCCAGGAGTTGCAAGTTCAAATGCCAGCCGTGACTGATGCTCACACTCACCTGACCTAACTAGGTGTCTGTTATCCCTGCTCCATCTCATAGGGGAAGAGAAGGCGAAGGACCTATAGAAGCTGACCAATCATGGTCGCACTGGGGAAGACAACGGCACAGAGGATCCCGTGATTTTGGCAGATGGAGGAAAGGCGGTGAAAGAGAAATAAATACACAAACAAGCACAAAGATAGAAACCGGATTCATATTTAAATCACTGTGCCATTTGTGATTATCCACCCCTATTTTCTTCCTTCCTCTTCATAAGGCAATGACTCTTGCTGGAATGCAGATCCACAGGTGCCAGCAGCCCTCCCATACATCACCCAAGTGACCACTCTTCATTTGTCAATCTGAACAGCTATCATGAGTGGGCTGTTCAACCATACAGGCATCACGGGCAAGAGCGACCCTGTTTGCAATTGATTTCCACCCACAAACTTGCCATTTGTAAACTGATTGCACTTAAATAAAACTTTAAACTTTATCATCACTGTCACGCATAAAGAAAAACCTTTCCCCAGATTTTGCGCTGGTAATGATAGTGAAACTGTCAGCGGTTGCTGTCATTACTCCTCTGAAACCGACCACAACTTCAGGATTTAGCATAAACACAGAAATCCTGAAGTTGCGGTCAGTCGTTCACTGCTCTGCCACAGGTTGCCCTGTGGATTTCCCCAGAGCCAGCAGTCAGTTGAAATCACATATAAGGATGAACACTTCCCCCCTTTACAATGACATATCGCTGTTAAAAAAACCCATAAACTTTAAGCCTTGTTGAAAGAGGTGTGACTGGGTTTTTAATGGCGTACTAACCGCTGAACAACTGTTCTAGCCCTGAAAAACTAATTTTATATTTGTGGAATGTCAAATTTTTCCATTAATATGATTAAGAATGATAAGTTTTTAATATAATGTGTTTTTAAAGTTTTTTTAATGATATTTCAGCTTCTACCTTAATCCTACATGTTTGTCCCAATCTTTATTTCGGTCTCTGTAAAATGTATAAAAAGTAAATTAGAAACTGCGCATTTTACTTCCTGGTTTGCTGTCTGTGAGAATTATTCAATGTGATTGGCTGCTTAGCCAGCTTGATGACATCGCTGTTGCTGGACACTAAGGATTTGCTTGATTTGGTGCCAGATTCAAACAAACCTCGGGACGGGTGAAATTTGCGCCACAGAGATCGTGAGATCTTTGTGGGCATCTTTGTGGACGCCGTCGCTTCGCCGCTGACTGCAAATTCCAGGCCCTTGTGTTTATATAGCAACAAAAACAACAACTTTATACTTTAACGTAGTAAAACAGCCCAAGGCCCTTCACAGAGGCATAAAGGACAGACACTGAGCAAAGTAGAAGTATTTAGGAAGGGTGACCTAAAGCTTGGTGGGTGGGTTTTAAGGATGACCTTAAAAGGAAAAGAGGGAGATGGAGAGGCAGAGCCATTTAGGGAGGGAATTCCAGAACATGAGACGTAGGCAGCTGAATGCTAAATGGCCACCAATGGTGAGGTGAAGGGAGTAGGAAATGCACATGAGGCCAGAGTTAGAGGAATGGAGAGTTCGGGAGGGTGGGGCGGGGTGGGGGAGGAGGGGTGGCTGGGGGCGGGTGGGCATAAGGATGGGAATTTTTAATTTGAAGTGTTGGGGTACCGGAAGCCAATGAACAAGAACAGGGATGACAGGCAAGCAGGACTTGGTGCAGGATAGGATAATAGCAGCAGAGTTCTAGATGAGCTGAAGTTTATGGAAGGTGGAGGCTGGCCAATAGAGCATTGGACTAACCGGGTCTGGAGTTGGCAAATGCATGAAGGGGGGGTTTCACCACATGATCACACCCTCTAGATGCCCTAAAGTGCTTTATACCCAATGGATTAATTTTGAAGTGCAGTCCCTGTTGTTATGTTAGCACACACTGTGGCCAATTTGTACAAAGCATGGTCCCACAAACAGTAAATGAACCAATGGCCAGAAAATCTGTTTTAGGCAGCATTGGCCAAGACACTGGGAGCAACCTAGTGCTTCTTTGAATAGTGCCATGGAATCTCTAATGTCCACCTGAGCGAGCAGACAGGGCTTGTGTTGAACATCTCATATGAAAGGTGGCACCTCCAACAGTGCAGCACTCCTCAAAAAATAAAGCAAAGGTCAGAAAATAGAATAAAACTACCTCCACATATACATAAAAAACAGTAGCTGCACGAGATTGATCAGAAGGTAATAATCTTATCTTGCTGTCCTGATGATGGTTATAAACTACTTGACCTTTGTTCTTGTGGTTTATGATCATCAGCTCAACCACTGACGAGATTATTGCCTTGAAATCACTGCTGAATGCCCATTATTCTCCGCATATAAATGAATAAACCTGAGAAACTCATTCCAATGGCTGTAAATGACATGTATTTCAGCTACAATCACAATTTTAGATAGAAACATTATACAAGGCAGAAGCTGGAAGACCTAAATAAAAGATGAAATTTGAATTTTTCTTTTGATTTGTAAGTCATATTAAGATAAACAGATACCCACACTAGACGGTAAATCTTTTCAAGGAGAAGCTCCTGGTGTGGCCCCTAGCTTGACAGGAGCAGAGACCGGGAGCGGTGATCAGCACGCTCCTCCCTTTTGCGATGCTTTCAATTTTCCGTTCGTTAACATGAATCACTGGAAAAGCAGGAGCACTGTGAATCAGGAATGCCGATCTCCACACCTGATTCTCCAGTCAGTGTTCCCTCAGATCTCCGATCTCCGCTAAGATCAAAACCTCACAAAGCTTAGCCATCAAATTCAATCTCAACAAGACCAGCATTTTCCCCACAATGAGAGACATTCAGATTGCAATAAATCGAACACACTTGTGTTTTTCCATAAAGCTCTGCTCGCTAGTAAGGGATCAGTTACTTACAAGAGTAACATTCATATTAAGCTCTTATTATGGAAATTAAGTTGTAGTTGATAAAGCTTGTACCTCCAGAGACAGTGCTGTAATTATAATTGAGGTGCTGTATGCACCTCTGGAGGAAGGGACACCACTTTATGAGGAGATTTAATTTCCTATCTCTGCAGGCAAAGATAGTGCTGCTGTCGGGAATGTCATTTCACTTTGGTCCCAAGCAGGCTGAGTTCTGAGAGCAACAAGGTGGTTTTGACATTACTGCCTTAGGTGGACCTTCCCCTGACAATGGGACAGGCCCATGGCCAGAATAATAACATTGAAAGTGCAGGTCTGCAATATAAATAGGGTATTTATTTATGTGTATATTTCATGCTATTTTCTTGACTGTTCCTGTCATATGACCCTATTATAAGAGTATGGCTCAGTGTGCAACTTCAGCATGCGGTGTGGTAATGAGCTGTAACCAGGTCTCAGGTACAATCCTTGGTCAATCTCAGCTGGCTTATTAGGAAGGGATGTTATATGTGGCTACATCATCCCTAGGGACAGAACGTGAGGAGAACTGGCCAGACTTTTCACTTCAGATTACCGTCCAGAGACCCCTGCTGTATTGTTATAGCAGAATGGGCCTCGGTTTCTGGTACTACCTGTCATAACATCCATTGCTCTACATACCTCGAATGGGCCGAGGTGGCATCTACAGTAAAAAAAACACTGAGCGAGACTGGGGCCATTTGGAAAGAAATGGTAATAAATGTGAATTGCCTACATTGTAATGAATTAAACAGGGCGTGACAGAAGCAGAGCTCCATCATGACTCAAACAGAAAGAGTTTTGTACTTTTTATTGACTTCATATTCAGGAATTTCCGTGGTGGTTCTCCCGATCGCCCGCCATGACTTCAGTGGAAGATTGGCAGAAACCTGGAGACCAGAGGGGAGATGAGAAGCAGATTCAATAGTAACTTTCACAAAGGAATTGGATAAATACATGAAGGGGAAAACATTGCAGGGCTACGGGGAAAGAGCAGGCGAGTGGGACTAATTGGATAGTTCTTTCAAAGAGCAGGCACAAGCATGATGGGCCGAATAGCCTCCTTCTGTGCAGTATGATTAGAGTTAAGGTGGCAGCTGCTTTTCCTTGCCAAGGTAGAAAACTGAGGCTACGTGTCAAAGTGTCCACAAGATGCAGGGAAGGATCTTCGATCTGCAGATTAGCCAGGATACAGGAGCTAATTAGATTTAACATAGTTACTGCATTAACCTTGCCTGGTTCCATTCTTATCTATCGAATCGTAGCCACAGAATCACCTGCAATGGTTTCTCTTCCCGCTCCCGCATCGTTAACTCTGGAGTCCCCCAAGGGTATATCCTTGGCTCCCTTCTGTTTCTTCTCTACATGCTGCCCCTCGGCGACATCATACAAAAACACATCAAGCTCCACATGTGTGCTGACGACACTCAGCTCTACCTCACCACCACCTCTCTTGACCCCTTCACTGTCTTTGATTTGTCAAACTACTTGTCCAACATCCAATATTGGATGAACAGAAATTTCCTCCAACTAAATATTGGGAAGACTGAAGCCATTTCTTTGGTCCTACCACAAACTCCATTCCCTGACCACCATTTCCATCCCCAGTAACTGTCTGAAGCTGAGCCAGACCATTCATAACCTTGGTGTTGTGTTTGACCCTGAAATGAGCTTCTGACCACATCCGCTCCATCACCAAGACTGCCTACTTCCACCTCTAACACCACTCGACTCCAACCCTGCCTCAGCTATCTGCTGCTGAAACCCTCATCCATGCCTTTGTTACCTGTAGAATGAACTATTCCAATACTCTCCTGGCTGTCCTCCCATCTTCCACCCTACATAAACTCAGCCAAAACTCTGCTGCCCGTGCCCTAACTTGCATCAAGTCTTGTTCACCCATCACCCCTGTGCTAGCTGACCTACACTGACTCCTGGTCCAACAATGCCTCAATTTTAAAATCCTCATCCTTGTTTTTGAATCCCTCCATGACCTTGCCCCTCCCTATCCCTGTAACCTCCTCCAGCCCTACAAGCCTCGAGATCTCTGCGCTCCTCCAATACCTGATTTTACTCGCTCCACCATTGGTGGCTGTGTTTTCAACTACCTAGGCCCTATGCTCTGAAATTCCCTCCCTAAACCTTTCTACTTCTCTCTCCTCCTTTAAGATGTTCCTTAAAACCTATCTCACCTGTCCTAACATTTCTTTGTGTGGCTCTGTGTCAAATTTTGTTTGATAACACTCCTGTGAAGTGCCTTGGGACATTTTACTACATTAAAGACGCTAGATAAATGCAAGTTGTTGTTATTGCTTCTGTGTAATTATATTACTTGTAAATAAACTTGTCTTTGTTTGAGTATGAATGCAAAGATCTGATGGTGTTTTCCACCTAGCCCGCATAGATCTGTGGTGTCACATACCTGGAAAAATGGCAATGATAAATCCCGCCAATGCTATTCCATTCAGATTATGCATAACATTGCAAGTTTCAATCTAGAGGAGAAGTGGGGTTGATTACAGAAACTGCTTGCTTGTTGAGAATATGAGTAAGGAAATGTTGGGAGAGCCCGAATTGTAACACAGGGCATCCATAAACATATTGGTAACTTGCTATTATGAATTACTGGATGACGAGTTGAAAGCAACTATCAAACTAGAAAATCCTTCAACTGCGTGTAATACTTCAACTGTGTGCAATACGGTCAGTGAAAGAGACTGACAAAGGGATACAGGGAATCAGGGTATCGCTAAACTGACACATATTCCACTGACTAATCGCACTAAATCAGTTCCACATTATCCGAAAACTGAAAACACCATAACTTGGTGCAGCAATGTAGCAGGCAAGTGTATAGTCAACACTGAACATTGATCGGAAAATAATTTGAATCTTTGTAAACAAGAGTTAAACTAATGTGTAAATAATGTTGAGCCCTGTAATCACTATCGTTTAATTCAGATCACTTTGAACGAAAATAACTTACCCGTATAAAGAGGGGTTTAGATTGATTTTATTCCTCTTTATTTGCTTTAATATACAAAAGTATGGGCTTACATTTTCCAATAAACACACATAGCTGAACTTATTAAGAATGGTATCTGACTGCTAAATAAAACACTTTGAATAAAGCCTGATGGTGATTGGTTAAAAACCCAGGGACAGGGTATTTCAATTCATAGGTTAGAAAATCTGACAAATGATCAGATATAGGGGGTGACTTAATAGGGGTCTTTAAAATTATGAAGGGGTTTGATAGGGTAGACATAGAGAAGATGTTTCCACTTGTGGGGTAGTATAAAACTAGGGGCCATAAATACAAGATAGTCATCAATAAAGCCAATCAGGAATTCAGGAATTCTTTACACAGAGAGTGGTTAGAATGTGGAACTTGCTACTGTACCACAAGGCGTACTTGAGGAAAATAGCATAGATACATTTCAGGGGAAGCTAGATAAGTACATGAAGGAGAAAGGAATAGAAGGGTATGTTAATAGGGTTAGATGAAGTTCATGTGGAGCATAAGCACTGGCATAGACCAGTTGGGCCGAATGGCCTGTTTCTGTGCGGTATATTCTATGTAATTCTATGTAGTTTGCAAGGTGGGGGAAGGAATACCATGCTAAGGTCGGGTAACATTTTTGGGTGGCATGCGGAAAGAAGAATTGACATCACCATCTTCTCCCCGCAAACATTCTCCCTGTAATTGAATCACCAAGTTACAACAAAAACAACTTGTATTTATATAGCGCCCTTAACATAGTAAAGCGTCCCAAGGTGCGTCACAGGAGTATTATAAGACAAAAAATTTGTCACCAAGCCACATAAGTGGAAATTAGAGCAGGTGACCAAAAGCTTGGTCAAAGAGATAGGTTTTAAGGAGCGTCTTAAAGGAGGAAAGAGAGGTAAAGAGGCAGAGAGGTTCAGGCAGGGAATTACAGAGCTTAGGGCCTAGGCAACAAAAGGCACAGCCACCAAAGGTTGAGCGGTTATAATCAGGGATGCTCAAGAGGGCAGAATTAGAGGAACGCAGATATCTCGGGGGGTTGTGGGGCTGAAGGTGATTACAGAGATAGGGAGGGGCAAGGCCATGGAGGGATTTGAAAACAAGGATGAGAATTTTGAAATCGAGGCATTGCTTAACCGGGAGCCAATGTAGGTCAGCGAGCACAGGGGTGATGGGTGAACAGGACTTGGTGCAAGTTAGGACACGGGCAGCCGAGTTTTGGATGACCTCAAGTTTACAACCATGATAGTAATGTACATGTCTGCAATACATGTCATGAGGTTGTGCGGCCAAAATTCTTTGGAGAGTTCCCCCCGCCTTAATTCCGTTGGGAGCTTGGCTCAACCCCCTGGAAAGCAACGGTGGTTCAGCTGCGCTGGATGTCTGTGGTTTCTGGGTGTTTCCAATTTGCCTGTAAGATGCAGAACCGCCAACCGCCCCTTGCAAGGTAAATGAGGCCAAGGGTTCGGAACCAAGGGTGGGGGTCTCCCTATTCCAGAGGTCCTGTTCAATCGGGACACGGCGTATCTGTGGAGGACAGCACACCCAGTGAGATGAGGTATACCATTCTCCACATGGATGGCTGTGGCACTTGAGAAACCTTAAGGGGCCAAATGAAACATGGCCGGGGGGCAGGCCTCCCTGGGCAACTCTCCCCTCAGTGGCGAGTGGGCATTGGACTTCCCATCCACATGGGACAGGCACACACCATATGCACTAGAGGTGCCAGTACTGTTGCTCGCGCTCAGTTGCCCCGTGTAGTGGAGGACACTGGCAGACATGATCCCGGAGAGAACGGAGATTGAAAGTTTAAGCAGGAAACATGGGGAGGAGAATAAAACATTTTCGATGTAGGTTTAATTTATATAATAGAGCATGACTTGTCGTCTTTCAGTCCCATTATGAAAGTAGGTTTTCTTCTCTCCAGTCATTGGCACCAGTCCCCACTTCCACCGACATGCCATTCCCAGGTCAAGCAGACAGGAAGTTCCTTGTACCCAGGCCCCTTGCCTACAACATTCTGCAGCCAGCACCTTTGTTAGTGAACACAAGTAGCTTAGGGTGACTTCACCTCTAATGTTCCTCCTCTCCCTGGAAGGAAGCACACAGCCTCCAAATGCCATCTTCCCCACATAACACAGCCAAGTTCAGGAGCCTAGTGTGTGGGGAGTTGTGGCTGTGAACCCCATTCCACGGTACAATGTTTTGAATACCAAATGACTACACACCTGCATTCTTAATAATCATAGGCTTCTTCTCATCAAGTGTCTCAGACGTCAACAGTAAAACATTTTGCTCTACCAGAAGTACCCTCTATAGCATGCATCAAGTCTCTTCACTGAGTTTTTTCTGCACTTTCGGATGGTGTTCTGGACCACCTCCAGATGCTCTATTTAGCAGCCAAGTTAAGAAATACTGGGACTTGCTCTGGCATGGTCAGACACAATTTGAGGATAGTCAAGGGAGAGATTAAATGTAGGACGTCGGAATGGAGCTCAGCCTCTGTCTTGTGAGGTATCAAAAAAAATTAAGTTTGAACACGGCTGAAATGCTACAGATTAGTTCTTCCATGAATGTCACCGAGACCTGACGAAGATGTTGATTTGTTTCTCCAGATAGGATAAGGCACTGCATGAATCGCACACCAAGGGACCTATTCCTGAAAATAAACCCGTCACAATTCATTGCCTTGGCCCATATCTACTGTGACATCATCATGCCACCTACATTCTGTAATTGGCAAGACCACTTGTTCACAAGAATGGAGTCATGGATTTTTTTTTTACAAATCTTTTCAAATTGGTAATTTGCTGTATAGACTCTGTGGAATTTATGCAAATAAGTCCAGCAGTTATAAACGCCTGTGAGTATATTTTTAATCAACTCTGCTTCCTGTGGAAATTAATAGGAAATTGAGTCCCATCAATTTATGCTCGCAGCATAATGACATCAGTACAAACTGTGATCCTCTCTTCCCCCTCCCCCCACCTCCAAATAAACTTCTATTGGATTTTAAAATGATCCTACAACAGCAAAGAATGATCGAGAAGGATTGGCTATTTATTCCACAGGATTCTATGGGATTTCTTGCAAAATAACTAAGTATTGTACGAGAATGGGATAACCTATATACTTTTCCATCGTGGGCACTGTAGCTACTACCTCTTCTATTGGGATATGCCTGTTATTAATTGCTTTTGAATCAAGCCTACAGAGGCCAACAAAGCAGATTCTGGCAATGGATTCCATAACAAATCCTGACTTGTTAAAAAGCCACAAACCTTGTCATTTATAATTGCTTAAAGATGGCTTATGGCATCTTGAAGTCAAAGTTTTACTTCAGTATTTTAATGGTCTGATGCATAGTGACAAGAAATGACACGTTTTCATAAATGCACACAAAAGATCAAGAAAGTTAAGCACCCATATCTGTGAAGATTTGTGTGTGAGTCACCCTTATTTTTTTAAGCCTTTGGTGAACATAATATGGTACGAATCAGAAAAGGTCATTCAGTCCGCCTACTTAGCCTTGCAGTTTAGGGCCATGTTCAGAGCTAATAGACAACTATATTCATCTCCACCCTACCTTGACGCAGTCTTGGAATTAACCAATGGCCCGTAATTTGCGGTCGGCGGCGAAACAAAGGCATTCGCCACAGGCCCCAAAGCAAGCTTCTCACAAAGATCTCGCGATCCCTGTGGCGAGAAGTTCGGCTTTTCCAACGGGCGGCTGAAATCAACGTAGTTTACTGGGAATCCCATAGTGCGAGCTGCTGTGACGTCGACAAGCTGTCGAAGCAGCCACTCGCAATGCAGAATTCTCATAGACCGAGAACCAGGAAGTGAGTAAGCTCCTTTGGTTCTAACTTTTTAAAGATATTATAGAGAGCAAAACAAAGATTGAGGCTCTCAAATGGGGAAAAGGTAAACCTGAAATAAAAAAGAACAAACTTAAAAAAATATATTATTTAAAGTTCCTTAAAAATGTTAATTTTTATTAAAATGGATAAATTTGACACTGCACAAAATTAAAATTAGTTTTTCAGGGCCATAACGTTTGTTTAGCAGTTGTTATTATTCGGATCACCTTTAAAATCCCAGTTGCACCTCATTTGAATGGGTCTAACTTGTTGTGTATTTTGAATGTTGTATTTGAATTGTCCCACATAGTTTACCGTAGTTGTGATGTGCAATGCACTATGGGAAATAGAGTGCAGGGAGTTGAGAGGACTCTCTTGAAAGTGTTGGCTGTTAACTGAACTCTGTCTCCTGACTACTCTTTTAATTGTTATACATGCAAGGTTATTAAACTCTTGAGATTTAACAAAAGTGGCGACGAGGACGTCTGAACTTACGTGGCTCTGCTGTGCGGAAGATAGTCGGGTTTTACGTGTTTAAAACTGTTATTATTGCCGTGGACAGTTAATTAAAGTGAGGCTGGCTCGAGGATAAAGGAGCTTGAAATGGCGGGAAGACAAGACGGCGTATAAGGTACTAACGACTTGAGGAAGGGGAGGAAAAGCAGTGAGTAAATCGGGAAGGAGATTTATTCAACTGTGAAACGATCTGTGAATTGAAGCACTAAATAACTGATCGTGATTTTAGTTGAGTTCAACATTGGAAGGATCCTTAGTGAATGATAATTAGGACAAATGTAAGAAATCACACAACACCAGGTTATAGTCCAACAGCTTTATCTGAAATCACAAGCTTTCGGAGTGCTGCTCCTTTGTCAGGTGAAGTGGAGAGATGCATAAAATCTGACATTATTCTCTGACCATATAAGCTGTGTTTTTATGCATCGCTCCACTTCACCTGACGAAGAAGCAGCGCTCCGAAAGCTTGTGATTTCAAATAAAGCTGTTGGACTATAACCTGGTGTTGTGTGATTTCTTACATTTGCCCACCCCAGTCCAACACCAGCATCTTCACACCATGATAATTAGGAGCCTGAGAGAAGGAAAATGGCTGGCATTATCGGTAACATTGGACCGTTTGATGAGAATGTCGAACAATGGAGCTCATACACAGAACAATTTGAATACTTCACACAAGCAAATGACATTGGAGGGAACAAAGTAGTACCTACATTGTTAAGTGTGATGGGACCAAAGACTTTCAATCTTTTGCATACTTTAGTGCATCCAGATAAACCAGGGACTAAACAATATAGCGAAATTGTGGAGATACTAAAAGGGCATTTTTCACCCAAACCCCTAGTCATAGCTGAGAGGTTTAGGTTCCACAGGCATAACCAGGAAGAAGGAGAAACAGTGACCATGTTTGTAGCTGCACTAAAAAGACTATCAGAGCACTGTGGGTTTAATGACGTGCTAAATGATACTCTAAGAGACAGGCTAGTGTGTGGTATGAGAATTGAAGCCATACAGAAGAGACTATTAACAGAGAGTAATCTGACTCTACAAAAGGCCATTGAAATCAGTATTTCCATGGAATTGGCAGCTAAGGAAGCTCAACAGTTGGGTGCAACAGAAAAAGTGCACAAAGTAAGAACAGAGAGCCAAGGGCCATGCTTCCATTGTGGCAAAACGGGGCATCTTGCGTCTGCATGCTGGTGTGTGGACATGGATTGCCACAGCTGTGGTAAAAAGGGACATATTCAGCGTGCATGCAGAAATAAAAAGGACACAGAGAAAACGTCAAAGACGGAAGGAAGAAAAAAAACATTCAGACAAAAGACAAAGAAGCATGTCCACTCTGTAGAACAGGATAAAACAGAGGCAAGTGATGTAATGTATATACCTTTAAGGGGGGAACTACTTTTTACAGCTCATGTATACTGTAGTACCGGCAGTGACCACACCTGTATATAGCACTGAGTAGTAATCTGTACAGATCAGTTCCACTGTGAGCCACGTTGAGTAAACACCTGTTATACCATTCTCCTGCAGTCTGTGTCTTATTATACACGGAGACAACATTGGCGACAAGGCAAGTTCGAACCTACCTGCAACTCTGCATCACCTCCCGGGGATTCGTTCCTGGAGATCAGTGGATTGGAGGTCAAGGCCAGAGACTCGGGCGTTGACCACGGGCAACCGCCCAGTCATCCAGCAGAGACTCAAGAATTGCGGGGGAGGCTGTCGAGAGCCAGGCTTGGCTTTCCAGTTGAGGTGGTCCAGCGAAACGGGCTGGCAACAGGTAGTGCGCAGACCCTTCCCGGACAGAGGCGGGCTAGAGCCCGACTGAGCGGCACAGCAAAGGGCCGAGCAGCATCGATGGGGGAGAGAGAGAGAGAGGGCAGAGCGCATAGGGCGCAGCCGGTGTTCAGGGGCCGAGCAGCGTCGGAGAGAGGGAGCGAGAGATGCGCAGAAACCCGCGAGGCGCCGCCATTGCCACGAGGACCGCCGAGAGTGGCGTTGGCAGCAGCGCAGGAGAAGCGCGCGAAACCTACAGGGCGCTGCCATTGCCACGAGAACCGCTGGGAGTGGCGTTGGCAGCAGCGGGGGAGGAAGGAAAGCGCGGGAAACGCCATTTTAAGTCATTGGGAGATGCCATTTTAAACCACACCCAAAATGCTGAAGAGTGGCAGTATCACCGCATTTGACAATGAAGTCGAAGATTGGACTACATATGTCGAACGAATAGAGGTATACTGCAAGGCAAATGAGGTGTCAGATGACAAGAAAGCGTCGGTATTGTTAAATTTAATGGGTGCAAAGACGTATGGTTTATTACGAAATCTAGTAACCCCAATGAAGCCAATGGAAAAGAGTTTTGAAGACATAGTAACGATACGACAGGAACATTTAAACCCCACACCGCTGCTGATAGCAGAAAGATTCAAGTTTCACAAACGGAACCAGCATAAGGATGAAAGCAATGCTAATTATTTAACAGAACTGCGCAAACTATCGAAACACTGCCAGTTTGGAGCGGGACTGGCAGATACCTTAAGGGACAAGTTTGTGTGTGGGCTTCAAAGTGAAGGAACCCAGAAATGGCTTTTATCTGAAAAGGACCTTACGCTGGAAAAGGCTTTCAGCATTGCGGTATCATATGAAGCAGCAGCACGGGGCGCTGCAGTGATACAACAGAGACCGCAAGAATATGGCACAAACGAAATGTCATATGGAACAGAGAAGTGCTATCGCTGCGGCAGAACAACACACGACCAGAATGATTGCTGGTTCAAAGACAAAGTGTGCAGACAGTGTGGAAAAGTAGGACACATAGCACGAGTCTGCAGGTCGGGAAAGAAAACCAGCAATAAGAAACCTACCAAAGGAAAGTACAAAAAGGTACATAAGATGACGGAGAATAGTTCAGACGAACAAAAGAGTGATAACGACTCCGAAAGCAGGGAACTGAGTTGTCTGAAACTACATAATGTGATCACAACGGAGGATCACCGAACCATTTGGGTCACTCTCAAGATAGCAGGAGTCCAGGTAAAGATGGAATTGGACACAGGATCAGCCCTAACAGTCATAAACCGACGGGACTATGAGCGGCTATTCTCACACATACCCTTGAGAGACACAAAAATTATTTTGAAGACGTACACAGGGCAAAAAGTCTACCCCAAAGGAAAAATAAGGGTGACCGTTATATATAATGGTAAGGAAATGCCAAAACTAGACCTGTATGTATTGCAAGATGGAGGACCACCATTACTGGGACGTGAATGGATCCGGAAAATACAACTGGATTGCCATTCCATACAGGCACTGACTGTGGCTGACAAAAAGGATGACGACGTCACACCTGGGCGACTGTCAAAGATCCTAACGGACGCGAAAGAAGTGCTCCAGCAAGGACTCGGAACACTAAAAGGCATGACAGCGATAATTAAAATTGAAGAAAACGCAAGCCCAAATTTTTTAAGGCCAGACCGGTACCTTATGCGATCCGCCCAGCCGTCGAAGCAGAGCTGGAGAGTCTGGAACGTTCAGGTGTACTGTCCAAGGTAGACTGGAGCGAGTGGGCTACACCCATCGTCCCTGTGATGAAAAAGTCGTTGAGCAGCACGCCTGGGGAACCAAGGAAGGTTCGCATCTGTGGGGTCTTTAAGGTAACAGTGAACCCGGTCCTTCACACCGTACAATATCCACTTCCGTGGATTGAAGATATTTTCGCCTCGCTATCTGGAGGGAAACGCTTCACTAAGATTGATCTGGCCCAGGCGTATCTGCAAATGGAGGTAGAAGAAGCATCAAAAAAATACCTCACAATCAACACCCATAAAGGTCTCTACCAATACAACTGGCTGGTATTCGGGGTAGCATCAGCTCCGGCTATTTGGCAGAGGGCAATGGAACAAGTCCTGCAAGGGATCCCAGGGACCCAGTGTTATTTGGACGACATCCTGGTCACGGGCGAAAATGACAGTGATCACCTTGCCAACCTGGCGCAGGTGCTCACTAGATTGCAGGAATATGGGCTCCGAGCTAACCGCCCCAAATGCGAGTTTTTTAGAAAACAGATCTCATATTGTGGCCACGTTATCGATAAAGAGGGGTTACATAAGTCCCCAGAGAAGATTGAGGCAGTAGTCAAGGCTCCAGCACCGGAAAATGTGTCACAACTGAGGTCGTTCCTCGGGCTGGTAAACTACTACCATAAGTTCTTGCCAAATTTGTCTACAATACTACACCCACTGAACACCCTACTGCAAACTGGGGTGCCATGGAAGTGGAGTGATGAATGTAGATGAGCTTTCCAGAAGAGCAAAACACTAATCACATCGAAAGAGGCATTGGCCCATTGCAACCCAGCATTACCAATTCGGTTGGCATGTGATGCGTCACCCTACGGCATTGGAGCGGTGCTGTCGCACAAATTCTCGGACGGCTCAGAGAGGCCAATATCCTTTGCGTCACGATCACTAACCTCAGCCGAGCGTAACTACGCCCAGATTGACAGGGAGGCCCTCAGCCTAGTGTGGGGAGTGAAAAAGTTCAATCACTATCTGCACGGGCAGAAATTCACCTTGCTGACTGATCACCAGCCTCTTGTCTCCATTTTTAATCCGAAGAAGGGCGTTCCAGTGATGACTGCGCAACGACTACAAAGATGGTCACTTTTTCTAGGGGCACACCACTATGAGATTGAATATAAGGGCACGAAACAGCAAAGGAAATGCTGATGGGCTATCACACCTGCCACTGCCTACTGTGGAGGAAGCACCAGCAGTGGATCCTGTCGAAATATTCCATTCGACTATAGTTGAATACCTACCGGTAACTAACGCTTGTATCGAAAAGGAAACCCGAAATGACCCGACACTGTCTCGGGTATATGATTTGACGGTGAAGGGATGGCCAGCACATGGCGACTCACTGTTGCCAGCATTCTCGACAAGGAGAGAACAGCTATCAGTGTGCCGGGGGACCTTGATGTGTGGATCCCGAGTGGTAATTCCACCCAAGTTAAGGGAGAGAGTGCTCAATGAGCTTCATGAGGGTCATCTGGGAGGGGTAAAAATGAAAAGCCTAGCCAGGGCTTATGTGTGGTGGCCGGGAATCAATAAACAAATCGAGGACCTGACCAAGAGCTGCTCAGGATGCCAGAAAGTCCAAAATGCACCACCACAGACCCCTCTACACCCATGGGAGTGGCCCTCATCTCCATGGCAACGGGTGCATATTGATTTTGCTGGTCCATTCATGGACTCAATGTTTTTAATAGCCGTGGATGTGCACTCGAAATGGCCTGAGGTCATCAAAATGTCCTCCACCACCATGGAGAAAACTATTGCAGTCCTACGGACCATTTTTGCCAGGAATGGCTTGCCAGAACAGATTTGCTCCGACAACGGACCACAGTTTGTGTCCGAAGAGTTCCGGAGGTTCTTGAAAAAGAATGGGGTAAGGCATTACACATCCGCCCCGTATCATCCAGCCACAAATGGATTGGCTGAGAGGATCAGGAAGCCTCCCCAAAGACTGAATATATAAAGGGACTATTTTCAGCTAACGTTGTATGTTAAAAGTGTTAATTGTAATTAGTTTGATATTTAGTTGTTAAATGAGTGTTATGGTATTGTTAATCTAAAAGGGGAGGAATTGTAATGTATATACCTTTAAGGGGGGAACTACTTTTTACAGCTCATGTATACTGTAGTACCGGCAGTGACCACACCTGTATATAGCACTGAGTAGTAATCTGTACAGATCAGTTCCACTGTGAGCCACGTTGAGTAAACACCTGTGTGGTAAATCACTGTTTGTATTCCACTGTGTACATGCCTGGACATGCCTCGGCTGACTCCTCCCACAAGTCCTAGTATAAAGGTGACTGCTCCCCAGCCTTTTGTATTTCTGGACCGGTCGACCACTCGAGGCAGACCTTCATTCTTTTGTTAATAAAAGCCTTTAGTTACTCTCTTAACTCTCAGTCTTTTATGAGTAATTGATAGCGCATCAATTTTATTAACAAAATTTTTATAATGGAGAAGATCCTCACACCAGCATGCCTGGACTTAGATCATCGGGAGGCGGACTCATCCACCAAGTTTACTCACTGGCTTAAGTGTTTCGAAAAATTCCTGACCGCCTCCGCAGCAAATCGGACGAGGACAAACTGGATGTCCTGACCTCCAAAGTGAACCACCGAGTGTACTTGGTCATCCAAGACGCGACCTCGTACGCGGACGCTATCAAGCTCCTCAAGGACCAGTACACGCGCCCAGTGAACGAAGTGTACGCCAGGCACCTTCTGGGGAGTCGTAAACAACAACCTGGGGAATCGACCGTGGAATACCTTCAGGCACTGTCTGTGCTTGGCCGGGCCTGTGGTTGTAAGGATGTAAAGGCCGCCGTGTACACAGAGGAACTTATCCGGGACGCTTTTGTAGCGGGCCACAGATCCAATTACATCCGACAGCGACTGTTGGAGCAGAGTGACCTCGACCTCAACAAGGCCTCTGAACTCGCACTATCATTGGATGCAGCCTACCGGGGCATGGATGCCTACTCCTCTGCACCGTGGACGCCGCGGGGAATGACAGCCTGGGACACGGTAGGACCGCCTCATAGCGCCGTGCCACCCCAGCCACACCCCAGCAACGGCCCAACTACCGCAACAGTGTCCCAAGGCCAGACAGCAGTGCCCCAAGGCCAGAAATGCTACTTCTGTGGCCAGGCAAAACACCCCAGAGCGCGCTGCCCGGCGAAAAACACGATCTGCTCGGGCTGCGGGAAGAAGGAACACTACGCTAGCGTCTGCAGGGCCAAAGCCACCCCGAACCCCAGCAGCGCCGCGTGTGGGCCATGCGGGCCGCCATCTTGGGCCTCCCCGGCCATGTGCGAACCACCGGTACAGCAGCCATTTTGGACACCTCCAGCCACATGGGGATCATGGACGCCGCCATCTTGGACGACAGCCGGAACGCAGCAGGCCCCCAACACCGCCTCATCTGATACCCGCAGCGACACACCGACCCCTACACTGGCATCCGTTACACTGGACCAAGCGAGACCGCACCAGCTGGCCAGTTCCACAATGGACATTAAGGTAAATGGTCACGATATAATCTGCCTTTTTGACTCTGGGAGCACGGAGAGCTTCATCCACCCCGACACGGTGCGGCGTTGCTCTCTCCCAGTCCTGCCTGGGCACCAGCGGATTTCTATGGCCTCCGAGTCCCAGTCGGCGGACATCGGCGGCTACTGCGTGGTGACACTCGTAGTAGACGGGACTGTGTACGATCATTTTAAACTTCTGGTCCTGCCCGACCTCTGCGCTGCCGTCCCGCTGGGGTTAAATTTTCAGTGCCACCTTTCAAAGTGTTACGATGGCGTACGGTGGACCCCTACCCCCACTCACAGTCCGCAGCCAGCAGCTTCCAAATTGCCCGCTGCGCACCAGGTGCAACCTCTCCACACTCAGAGTCACCCCCCCCCCACTGTTTGCTAACCTCACCCCCGACTGTCAGACCATCGCCACAAAGAGCAGGCGATACAGTGCCGGGGACAGGGTTTTCATTAAAACCGAAGTAGAGCGGCTCCTGAAGGAAGGGATTATTGAGGGCAGCACCAGCCCCTGGCGAGCCCAGGTTGTGGTCGTTAAGACCGGCGAGAAGCAGCGCCTGGTCATCGACTACAGCCAGACAATAAATCGCTACACCCTGCTGGACGCCTACCCACTCCCCCGCATAGCTGATATGGTCAACCAGATGGCGCAGTACCGCGTCTTCTCGACCATTGACCTGAAATCAGCGTACCACCAGCTCCCTATCCGCCCTGAGGACCGCCAGTATACTGCCTTTGAGGCAAACGGCCGCCTCTATCACTTCCTTAGGGTTCCCTTTGGCGTCACCAACGGGGTCTCTGTCTTCCAAAGGGAGATGGACCGGATGGTAGATCAAAATGCGTTGCAGGCCACTTTCCCATATCTGGACAATGTGACCATCTGCGGCCGTGACTTGCAGGACCATGACGCAAACCTCAAAAAATTCCTCCGCACCGCCCAACTCCTGAACCTGACATATAACAAGGAGAAGTGCATATTCCGCACAAAACGCCTCGCCATCCTTGGCTGTGTTGTGGAACACGGAGTCATCGGCCCCGACCCCGACCGGATGCGTCCCCTTATGGAACCTCCCACTGCCCCACTGCCTCAAGGCCCTGAAGAGGTGCCTAGGGTTTTTCTCCTATTACGCCCAGTGGATCCCCTACTATGCGGACAAGGCCCGTCCGCTGATCAAGTCCACCTCTTTTCCCTTGACGGCAGAGGCCCGCTTAGCCTTCCACCGTATCAAGGAGGACATTGCCAAAGCCACCACGCACGCAGTGGACGAATCCATCCCCTTCCAGGTGGAAAGCGACGTGTCCGACTTTGCCCTGGCCGCTACCCTCAATCAGGCGGGGAGACCCGTGGCCTTCTTTTCACGAACCCTCCAAGGCCCGGAGACCAGACACTCCGCTGTTGAGAAGGAGGCCCAGGCGATTGTGGAGGCTGTGCGTCATTGGAGGCACTACCTGGCCGGAAAACGATTTACCCTGCTCACTGACCAGCGTTCAGTTGCTTTCATGTTTAACAACAAGCAGAGGGGCAAAATCAAAAATGACAAGATCTTGAGGTGGAGAATCGAACTTTCCACCTACAATTACAAGATCTTGTACCGGCCCGGGAAGCTCAATGAACCCCCGGATGCGCTATCGCGTGGCACCTGCGCCAGCGCGCAGATCGATAGACTGCGGGCCCTCCACAATGACCTCTGCCATCCGGGGGTCACCAGGTTCTTCCACTTCATCAAGGCCTGCAACCTGCCTTACTCTATTGAGGAGGTCAGGACCATGACCAAGAACTGCCAAGTCTGCGCTGAGTGCAAACCGCACTTTTATAGACCAGACAGGGCCCACCTGATAAAAGCCACTCGCCCCTTCGAGCGGCTGAGCGTTGATTTTAAAGGGCCTCTCCCCTCCTCCGACCGCAATGTGTACTTCCTCAATATTATTGATGAGTACTCCCGTTTCCCGTTCGCCATCCCCTGCCCGGACATGACCAGTGCCACGGTCATTAAATGTCTGAACGACCTCTTCACCCTGTTCGGTTTCCCCAGCTATATCCATAGCGACCGGGGCTCATCGTTTATGAGCGACGAACTCCGTCAGTACCTGCTAACTAGGGGTATTGCCACAAGCAGGACCACCAGTTACAACCCCCGGGGGAACGGACAGGTGGAAAGAGAAAATGCGACAGTTTGGAAGGCCGCCCTGCTAGCCTTAAAGTCTAGGGGCCTTCCAACCTCCCGCTGGCAGGATGTGCTCCCCGATGCGCTCCACTCTATTCGGTCACTGCTCTGCACTGCCACTAACGCCACCCCTCATGAGAAAATGTTTGTCTTCCCAAGGAAGTCCACATCGGGGACATCGCTACCGCCATGGCTGACGTCCCCAGGGCCGGTCCTACTGAGAAGACACGTGAGGACCCATAAAACGGACCCCCTGGTCGAGAGGGTCGACCTCCTCCACGCCAACCCCCAGTATGCTTACATTGCATACCCGGACGGGCGGGAGGACACAGTCTCCATAAGAGACCTTGCACCCTCGGGGGCCGCAGTAACCCACTACTCACTACCACCCCCCCCCACGATCCCAGACGGCAGGCCTGGGCCCCGCGACCCGCCCGACATCTACGAGGATGACACGCCTGTGCCACAGCCTACGCAGGACTCGACGCCGGAAGCTCCACTACCCCTGCCGTCGCCACGCCGATCACAGCGGCAGACAAGACCTCTGAAGAGACTCCAATACACTAACTTTTAATACACTTCACCCCGCCGGACTCAATTTTAAACAAGGGGTGAATGTGGTAAACCACTGTTTGTATTCCACTGTGTACATGCCTGGACATGCCTCGGCTGACTCCTCCCACAAGTCCTAGTATAAAGGTGACTGCTCCCCAGCCCTTTGTATTTCTGGACCGGTCGACCACTCGAGGCAGACCTTCATTCTTTTGTTAATAAAAGCCTTTAGTTACTCTCTTAACTCTCAGTCTTTTATGAGTAATTGATAGCGCATCAACCTGTTATACCGTTCTCCTGCAGTCTGTGTCTTATTATACACGAACACAACAAGTGACACTTCAGAGGAGGAACTATCACTGAACGTGCTGACTGTAGCTGGGGATTTGCATGGCTACTGGGTCTCACCCTTGCTGGAGGGGCAGCCTCTGCGAATGCAGATCGATAGCAGTATCTCTTATGTCAGAGACAGTCTACAAAAAGACATTAAAGCACCTTCCACTTCAGCCAGCTAACATAGTGTTAAAGACATATACCGGTGAAAGAGTAACCGTGAGAGGTATCACCGAGGTCACAGTTCAGTTGAATGGACAAACTAGGAAGTTACCACTCTACGTAGTTAAAGGAGACTACCCCTCCCTGCTGGGACGTTCCTGGATGGAAAGAATAAAATTAGACTGGTCATCAGTCTACATGATGTCACACAATGATCCAGGCTTACCCGCCATCTTAAAGAAACATGCAGAAGTCTTTAATGGAGAACTGGGTAGCATGAAAGATATTACTGTGAAGCTTCGTATTAAGCAGGATAGCAAACCCAAGTTTATGAAGGCTCGACCCGTACCTTATGCCATCAGACCAAAAGTCAAGGCTGACTTAGAAGCCCTAGTTGAAAGCGGAGTACTAGAACCAGTCAGCGTGAGTGAATGGGCAACACCCATCGTACCAGTGCTCAAGAAAGGGGGTGGAGTTAGGATATGTGGAGATTTTAAAGTAACTGTTAACCCTGTATTGTCAGTGGAGCAATATCCGCTTCCCCATATTGATGATTTGTTTGTGGGACTTGCTGGGGGCCAGAAGTTTAGTACAATCAACCTCTGTCAAGTCTACTTGCAAATGCATGTGGATGAACAGTCACGAGAAATGCTGACTATTGTGACGCACAGGGTCCTATTTAGGTACCGTCGACTTCCTTTCGGAATTACATCAGCTCCAGCGCTTTTCCAACATGCTATGGACCAGATCCTTAGTGGATTGCCTGGAGTCCAGTGCTACTTAAATGATATCTTAGTTACTGGGTGTGATGACCAAGACCATCTGTGTAACTTGGATGCAACGCTACAGAGACTGAGGGATTACGGACTCAGTTCGCAGGGATAAATGCGATTTTTTTTCAGGCATCAGTTGAGTACCTCGATCATGTGATTGATGCCACAGGCCTTCACAAGGCACCGTCCAAGACCAAGACAATCGTGGATGCCCCAGCACCTGAAAATATCAGCCAGCTGCGTTCTTTTCTAGGGTTACTGAACTACTATGGACGGTTCGTACCGAACCTAGCCTCGATGCTGAGGCCGTTGCATTGGTTGTTATGTAAAGACAAGAAGTGGGAATGGACTAACAAGTGCCAGGAGGCGTTCATGACAGCAAAGGACACGCTCCTGAAGTCAGGGGCTTTGACGCATTTTAACCCTTCATTACCAATACAGTTAGCTTGCGATGCATCGTCATATGGTGTGGGAGCGGTCGTTTCTCATATCATGCCAAACGGAGAAGAGAAGCACTGAGCATTCGCATCTAGGACTTTGAACAGAGCTGAAACTAACTACGCCCAAATAGAACGAGAAGCACTGAGCATCGTTTTTGGCGTTCGCTAGTTTCACCAATATTTGTATGGAAGACAGTTCACCCTACTAACAGATCACCGCCCTCTCACGACCATCTTCGGGCCACATACAGGGATTCCGTCACTTGCTGCGAGCAGAATGCAAAGGTGGGCGCTGCTGTTGTCTGCACACACATTTGACATTAGATATCGCAAGTCTGACCTGCACGGCAACGCCGACGGTCTTTCCAGGTTGCCGCTGCCTGTCACCAAGCCGATGACACGTAGCATGGACATCTGCTATTTTAGGCAAGTGGAGAACGCGCCTGTTACTTTGACACCGGTCTGACGAAACACCAGAAACGACCCAGTGTTGTCTGCAGTGCTGGACATTATCGTCAGGGGCAAGCTTGACAGCGATGACCCAAACCTGAAACCATATCTCTTAAGGAGAAATGAACTGTTGGTGCAGTCTGGATGTTTGCTGTGGGGGAAGAGAGTGGTTATTCCACCATCGCTATGGAAACCAGTGTTACAGCAACTACACTCCGGAATGGTTCGTATGAAAGAAATAGCGAGGAGCTACTTCTGGTGGCCGGGTATGGATGGACAGATTGAGGACAAAGCTAAAACCTGTTCCTCATGTCAGAGAGTTCGTAATGTGCCACAGCTTGCACCTCTTCACCCCTGGGACTTTCCGGAGGAAGCATGGCACCGCATTCATGTAGACTTTGCAGGTCCATTCAAGGAGATAATGTTCCTGGTGGTTGTTGACGCGCACAGTAAGTGGCCAGAGGTTGTTATAATGAGGTCCACCACCGCTGAGAAGACCATCAAGAAGTTAGGTGAGGTGTTCAGCCGATTTGGATCTCCGATGCAACTGGTCTGACAACGGTCCACAGTGGGTGTCACAAGAAATGGCTACATTCCTGCAGGTGAATGGCGTACAACATATCAGGGCTGCACCATACCACCCTGCGACCAATGGTCTCGCTGAGAGGTTTGTTCAGACCATGAAACACTCTCTAAAGGCATCGCAAGGTCAGGGAACACTTCATCAGCGCCTGAATAGTTTCCTGTTGAGTTACAGGAACACACCACATGCGACCACAAAAGCATCACCTGCCACTCTACTGCTCAAAAGAGAACTACGAACCAACTTCGACCTGCTGAAACCGCCAAAGGTGAAAGACGTGGTACAGTATCAGCAGGACAAGCAGATCAAGCGACGTGAACAACGCTCCAAAGACAGAGTCTTCAGTCCACATGAACATGTGTTGGCATGGAACTACAGTGGTGGACCTAAGTGGGTTCCTGCTACTGTCATTGCACAGACTGGTCCAGTATCCTACACTGTACAGACACCCGAGGACATTGTCTGGAAGAGACACACTGATCAGCTTCTACGAAGTGCAGCAACACCCACTGAACCACCAACAGCAGTTTATCTGCCATTGGGTGACGCTGTGGGTCATCCGCCTTCTACACCGAGAGGCTCACCTTCTGAGGAAGCAGCCGCATCAGCCCCTATCTCATCAGCAAGGGAGACCTGTATACAGGCACCTCAGCCGCCTACACCTGTGTTGACGTCACCTGTGAGAGACAATGAACTGGAGAGCCAGGTTGGCCGCCGGTATCCTACCAGAGAGCGGTGGCCCCCTGTACGTTTGAACTTATAGTTCAGAGGCTTACTCTTTATCTGGGGCAGAATAATCCCCATGGGTATAGCCATGGTTGGAGGAAGTCTACCCTCACTCCCAAGTTATTGTGTTTTAAAAATTTTGTGGTTCTATTGGGACATCTAATGTAAGAGGGGAGGAGATGTTGTGTCTTTTGAATGTTGTATTTGAATTGTCCCACATAGTTTACCGTAGTTGTGATGTGCAATGCACTATGGGAAATAGAGTGCAGGGAGTTGAGAGGACTCTCTGTAAAGTGTTGGCTGTTAACTGAACTCTGTCTCCTGCGTACTCTTTTAATTGTTATACATGCAAGGTTATTAAACTCTTGAGATTTAACATAACTTTTTATGGGATTTCGAACAGCGATATTTGTTTGGAAAAGGGGATGTTTTCATCAGGTCAGTGACTTCACTTATTGCTGTCTCTGGGGAGGGGGATCCACAGTGCAGCCAGTGTCGGAGCAGTGAATGACTGACCGCAACTTCAAGATTTCCGTGTTAGGCCGCAACACGTGCTAAATCCTGACGTTTCAGTCAGTTTCAAAGGTGAAATGATGGCGAACGCTGCCAGTTCACTGTCATCAGGACCGCAAGTTCCGGGCCATGAAATAAAACCATATATATCATTGTTGACTGTACTGCCTGTGACATTGTACGTAGTAAGTCAGAGAATATGATCACTATCTTTTCTGCCTCTGATGTCTTTGTGTTACTGTTTCTCCGTCTCACTTTCACTTATCTGCTGCTCGTCTCACTTTAGCTCTTTTTGTTTCTTTTTCTGTCATTTTCTTCTTTCCTTTCGGGTGGGAGTTGTTGGGTGGTATGGCATGGTTTGTTGGGGATAGGAGCCTCCAGCAGCTCTGGGCTGCATTTGAGGTAGAAGTTGAAGGGAAAATGTGGCCCTCCACATTTTCTCCCATTCCCCAAACAATCACACTTCCCCACCTCCTTTGCCCCAATTGCATCCCCGACCCTTCACCTTCCCACGATCTATTCACCTTCCAACCACCCGCTCAGTTCCATCACCACCTCCCCTTCAAACTACCCCATTTAACCACTGTATCTTGCCTCCCCCTTGCTCTGCTGTCACTCATCTTACCCTTAACCCTCCATTCATTCCTCCCACACTCCTGCTCACTCCTCCCAAGGATGGGTTCCAAGAGGGCACAGGCTGCCTCACCCTCACCAGTTTGCCACCTCTCCTCCTCCTACCCTACTTTAAGGTTTCTCTCAGAGGCTTTATTTGCTTTCAAAATTCAACTTTTGTTTTTTAAAAGAAAATAATTCAAATTACATCGAGGAAAGAAACTGCCCGTCTCACTTTCCTCTACCCCCCACCCCACTGTCTTCTGGTATTAGAATCTCCGTCTCAGGTGTACAGCATTAGCATTGACTTTTCTGTCAACAAAACACAGGTGAAGATAATTAATTGCCTTCAAAATGTTATTTTATTTTGGATCACTGAAGTAGCATTAAACGAAAAGAAATAAAAACAGAAAATGTTGGAAATGCTCAGCAGGCCAGGCAGCATCTGTGGAGAGAGAAACAGAGTTAACGTTTCAGGTCGGTGACCCTTCGTCAGAACTGGAAAAAGTTAGAGATGTAACAGGTTTTAAGCAAGTACAGGGGCAGGGAAAGGGACGGGAGGTGGAGGAAAGAACAAAAGGGAAGGTCCGTGATAGGGTGGAAGGCGGGAGTGATTGAATGACAAGAGCGATGATAGTGCAAGGCAAAAGGGGGTGGTAATGGGACAAGTAAAGAAGCCCATCTTTTGTAATTTCCCTCACACACACACACCTGCAACCTCTGTGTTTCAAAAGAAAATCAAAATAAATTTTACTGCAGTAAAGCTTTTGAAATGTGTCCTTTTGTTATTTCTTTTAAATGATTTGACGAAAAACTACTGGGCTGAAAGTGCTTGGAGCTAAAGAATAATATCCCACCAGCAGAACTGGCTGAATGGTATTTATGTACTCTGGGAAACTCGGTACACTGCACGTGCTCAGACTGCATAATCCACATTCAGCGTACAGAGTCACAACTCTGGGCAAAAGTATCAGGTCCAAGCCCACACTTTTGGAACAGGCTGAGGCTTCCAAGTAAAAGCTTTAATGAAGACATTAAAAGGCACAAAGACAAGTACAGTAATTGGATAAATATAATCATGTTAATTGTGTGAAAAGTGTCATAAGTTTTTATAGATTGTTTTAAATCCTTAGAAATATAGAAGAAACATAGAAACATAGAAGATAGGAGCAGGAGTAGGCCATTCGGCCCCTCGAGCCTGCTCCGCCATTTAATGAGATCATGGCTGATCGTCTAAATTCAGTACCCCGTTCCTGCCTTCTCCCCATATCCCTTGATCCCTTTAGCCTTAAGAAATATATCTAACTCCTTCTTGAATATATTTAATGAATTGGCCTCCACCGCCTTCTGTGGTAGAGAATTCCACAGGTTCACCACTCTCTGGGTGAAGAAATTCCTCCTCATCTCTGTCCTAAATGGCCTACCCCTTATCCTTAGACTGTGACCCCTGGTTCTGGACTCCCCAGCCATCGGGAACATCCTTCCTGCATTTAGTTTGGACTAAATTCAGATACTGAGTTTAAAAAAAAAATATCGATGGATTAAAATAAAAATCAGAAAGTGTTCTGAGCGATTTGTAGGAACCTGGTGGCTAGATTGCATAATCACAGGGTGATATCCTCTCACTTTAAAACAACAGCTATTGTATGTCACACAGGATGCTGCCGTTAGCATTTAAAATACCCATCACAGCGCCACCTATGGGAGTAACAGGTACTGTAGGCACTTATAATGAGTGTTCAATGAAACGTGTGCCCCACATACCAAAGTTAATATATAATAGCTAGATAACATCTGCTGTAATAAAAAGGCTGAAAATGTCAATGGGCTTCTGAACCAGCATTCACACTGGAAAAGCGGTTGTATATATTAAGATGAATATGTGGCACAGTAAAGCGGACTTCCTGTGAGACATGTCTGTGAATTCGCAGATGTTATCAGAACTGTACATTTCATAAACAATATGCATAATAACAGCAAGCTATTCAGGTAATTGGAAACTTTCTTTTTATACACCATACCGCAATTTGCTATACACAACGCAAGCACAGTTTCTAATCTTGTTTCCTCTGCAACAGGAACAGCAACAGACATTGAAAGCTAGAGTAAGACTGTTTTTGATCACTATTCTTAATGGGTTGTGCAGCTTCAGATTTATTTGCTGTACTAAATCTTACTGTGGTAAAAAAAAATATTTACACAAGAGATGCACAAATTGATCTTAATGACTTCCGTACTTCTGTGTTTGACATTCACCAACCATGCATTGCACATGTGTGTGTATTATACACGCATGTTATCAAAGTGCAATATTTAGGCTTTGTACAGGATGCACACATTGCCGCATTGGAAAGTGGGTCATTTTTTTGCTTTGATGAATGTCAGTACGGGGAGTAAAATAATTTCCATTTTCACACCCAGTGTCAGCATCAAATACTCCCAAGTTAGCATAAAGCATGTTTTATATAAAACTCCCTCTCCACTGCCTCACAAATGTGTTCAGTTTTAGAACAGTACCCCTACTGGAGTAGTGCAACATCCCATGCAAGCCATTTAGGACTGGGTCGGCCATTTAGGACTGAGATGAGGAGAAGTTTCTTCACTCAGGGGGTGGTGAATCTTTGGAATTCTCTACCCCAGAGGGCTGTGGAGGCTCAGTCATTGAGTATATTCAAGACAGAGCTCGATAGATTTTTGAATATTAAGGGAATCAAGGGATATGAGGATAGTGCAGGAAAGTGGAGTTGAGGTAGAAGATCAGCCATGATCTTATTGAATGGCAGAGCAGGGTCGAAGGGCCAAATGGCCAACTCCTGCTCCTATTTCTTATCTTCTTAAGCCACAATCATTAGTTGGTCTCTCTAGTCGAACTCCAAATCAGTACCAGGTTACGAGCAGTTTTGTGCTGTGAACTTGCATTTACTGAGACTGGGTGACACTAATCTCCATAGATTAAGTTCACTTGTTACCTTTACAATCAACAAACATGTACGTCCATGTACCTCTGGTTCCTCTCCACGATAGATGCTCATCTATCCTCCATAGCTGACCATCTATTTAGAAGAGTCACCATGCTCATTTGAGTCTGGCGATTTATGTCCTCTATGGAGGTTGCCATCCTTTCCATGGCGGTACCTACATTTGCCATTGCGTGCACCACGGCATTGCTCGTGTTTGAGATGGACTCCTCCATTCTCTGCACACTCGCAGTCACTGTGGTTGCAAACCCAGTCAGAACCTCCTGAACTTGGTCCTGAAACTCCAGGACCGCGCTATTTCTGGATGGCCCCCGAAGCTCAGCCTCTACATGCAGCTGAGCAGAGCGAGGAGCGTGCTGCGGCCTCCAACAAGGACTCTCCACATCTGCTCTTGCTCACTCGTGAGTTGTGATACACCAGGTGACAACACTACTCTATCTTGCAAACGACCCACCGAGGTGTGCGTCTTTGTGCTGGTGCTGTGTGCGCTCATTTCTGCTGACGCTGCTCCCTCAGAGGATGCAGCATCCTCGGAGTCCTCCTCCTGCTCTTCCTCCTGGACATTAGGGAGGGGGGTTCTTGATGGTCCTGCAGGAGAGTAAAGACATGAGTTAGACATGTGATGTGTAGATTGCAGACACATCCCATTGTGCACATGATGAGCATTCAATTTCTAATGACATCAGATGCCATATGTGCTACTCATGAAAGCCAAATAAGATGGATGGAGAAGCATTCTGTCACCAGTTTGTTCTACTGAGCCCGTCTCTCCATCCCCCACTTCGAGCTGTTCGTCTGTTCCCGCACTGCCTAGAGCGGCCTCCTCAGCGTGGGTGAGCTGTGATAAGGATGGTGGTCCTCCTTCTGTTCTCGCCCTTTCCCTCTTATTGTGGGCTCTCTTTTTCTGCAATGAGGAAAGGAATTGCAGTTTTAGTGAGAGTGATGGAATGAGTGTTAAGAATAGATAGGATAGATGTTTAGAGGGAGACTGTGAAGGAGTGGGTTCCCCTAATGAAGTTCCCTCCTTTTGAGTTGTTAGTTGTTGTCAGTGCAAAACCTTCAGGGTGGGTGTGAGGGGCGCATAGTAAGATGGGGAAGTGAATCTGTGCATAGGGAGAGAGGGATGGGGGATGGTGCAAGGGATGTTAGGTTGAGTCAGGATGTGCAGGAGTAGGGTTAGCAATCCAGAGTGATGGGGATGTGATGACAGGCACAGCAGTATTAAGGTAAGTGACCTTTTATACTCACATTTCCAGAACGCAGGAGATCATTGAACCTCTTCCTGCATTGGACCCAGGTGCGTCTGAACATAGACCTGGCATTGACCTCCTCAGCTATTCACAGCCAGGCTGCCTTTGTCTGCTGAGAAGGTCTCCTTCTTCTAACACCTGGGTACAGGACCTCCCGACATCCTCTAACTCCCTCCACAAGAACATGGAGGGAGTCCGCGTTGAAGCGGGGAGCTGTCTTTTGTTTCTCTGCAGACATCATGGTGAGAAGCAGCAGTCAGAAGCACCAGAAACGTCCTGAGATCTAATGGGGAAATGGCCCCCTTAAATGCACAGGCTGCAAACGCGTCAGCATATCAGCTGACCAGAGCCGCACCTTGTGATCAGGGCAGATAACCACATAGCGGGCTTAACTAGGCCAATCAGCGGGAAATTGTGTCAGCAGGCCGGCAGGAGCTGGCAACAGGACGGGAACCTGCCTACTACCGCTCCCAACGCAAACCCGCCTCCAGGAAGAAAATCACGGCCAAAGTATCTGCAGCTTTCAGTCATAAGATTATCACATATTTATTCATTTATAACCCCACCTCTTCCAATATATAATGGCATGTGGAAGGCAGCAGCAAACTTAATAGAGTCACTGCTTTATTTATTGTGTGGATAAACTAGATTACTTGTGTGGTCAGTGAGACACGCTTTACATTACATTTGCCAATGCTGCTTTGATTAGCTGCTATGTAACTTCTGTGACAGCCCTGATGACAATTAGAGCTAGATGTAGACGTAAAGTTTCACACGGGGAGTCATTCTGGAGTGTGTACTATCATACATTTATGTACTAATAGCTGAATAAATTCACAGATGCATGAATAGATAAACAATTACACTGAATAAACATGGCCAATAATGCACTGTGCCTGCATGGAACATCTCCAGTTGCTCAGTGTCACAGTTTTACTGAAAGTGTTTGCAGGAATTAAGACAAAAGGCTATCTGCTGCTGCCACTTGTCAGCTAATCATGGTGCATCATTGTCAGCCACAACAGTTACATTTTATGTCTGCAGTCTGGCCCACATTCTTGGCTTAAAGAGACATGCAGCTCCACGCGGGCAAAACAAGAGAATAATTGACAGAACATTTAAATTAAAAAAAATACACATTTCATGGAGAGAGAGAAACAACATTTCCTTTGTTGGAACAAATTGACATTCACTGAATTGGTTGAAAAGGAGCTTCACCTTATCTGAGTGTTGATTGACAATATTTTTTTCTCTATCTTTCCTCTCTGCAAGATGTTTGGTTTTTATCAGAGTTTAAAATCCTGTTGTGGTTTTCCTACCAACTGCCAGTTACTTCCTGTGGCTTGCGATGCAGTTTGATTTGGGCTCATTACTCAGGGAAGGGCAAGCAAGACAGTGTTTGTGACATTTGCTGACTACAGGCATGAGGAGAAAAATTAATTATACCATTTAATAACATTAAATCATAATCAGCTTTCTAACCTTACTTAAGTAATGAAAATCGAAAATTAGATTTACTCTTTATAATAACATAGAAAGAAAAAACATTTGATAAGTTGATATTTAACTGAAAATACCGAAACAAAAGCATAAACGAAATAAATATCTTTATTATTCTCTGCTGCCTGAAGGATCCCCCTTCTTTCTATGAAGAACATAAGGAACATTTCTATGCTTAGAAAGCCTTTTGTAAAGAGACATAATCCTTCTTATGTCGAGCATAATTCCTTTGAGCTCCTGTCAGATAACCAATAGGATAGAAAATATTTGAGACATTTGCCAAAAAAAAGTACAGGAGCTTTAACCATCTCTAGTCACCCCTTTACCCTTTCACATACCAATCCTGGTTCCCTAATGACTCCTAATTTCACGTCAAATTTTCCTCCCCCTAAACAAAGATTTATATTGTACAGTAGAAAGTCAGTTAAGCACATGGTTCCTCCTTCTCTACATCTAATTTATCATAAGCATCTAGGATTCCCATTTTGGACACAATTTATATATTCAGGCTCTAACCTGGTTTTTCTTTTCCTTTTAGAATGCTTTATTTTCAGCTGCGAAAGTGAAATTATAATGTTGTACATATTATCCAATCGCCAAGTCTTTCTCAATAGGTCTGCCACCTGCAGCATTCTCCTAGGACGTAAAGCTGTGGTGCCAATATGTTGCGCACTCCCCTGATTTTTAGCAATAATTCTAAAAAGAGTCGCTAGAAATCAACAGGCTCTGAGACTTTTGTTGCAGCAAAGGCAAAACGCGTGTTACTTTATTCACTCTCCATGAGGACTGAGGGTCTCAGCCTCGTTGCGGGGCTATGACGTCGTCACGCTACCGACGCATGCCGTCATCATGCTACCGACGCTCTTAAAGGGACCCTGCCCCGATAACCCAACCAAGTACGTACATATAACAACATTGGCTATACATATTGAATTGTGTTTAGGTACATATAACCACATTGGCTATACATTGTGAATTGTGTTATTGTCCCTATGTGGTCTCCGCCACAATTACATCTCAAGAATTTACCATCTTTGTTGAGTAAAAAAAATGTACCCAGTGTATGTAAACTAAAGTGACAAGAGTTGGATCCAAGATAATTGACATCCAGTCTACTTAAAAAATCTTCACTTTCCCAATTTGTCCCCATTTCATGTGTAACTCTCTCTTGTACAGGAGGTGACTTTGCTAAAGATATAAGTGAGACAAGACACCAGCAGTCAATGTCTCTGGTGATAAATTACTATCCTTAATGCTTCCCTGATGATTAAGTAGGTAAATGCACTACATAGTATGGTACTGAACATACAATTGGTTTCAATTTCTCTGTGCTATGCAGGGGGGTGGGAAAAACATCTAGGATTCTTGCTTCTGATTATTCTGCAGTGGCCCTTGCTGGGCAGTTTACATGTGGACATCAGGTAAGAAGATCAATCAATTCAGTTGTGATGCACCCTCACAGTTTGAACAGGGAGCCTGCACACATTGCCCAGGCTCATGTGGAGAAGTGCCAATTGATGGAGATACCGGAGAGCTGCTGATGCCTAAGGAACCATACCGCAGCAAGAGTCACTGGTCTTCAGGAAATGAGAGAGGATGGGAGAAATGGTAATAAAGTTGGAAGGGTCTGTATACATCAGGGCTGTAAGAACAAACAGTCACAGTAAGCAGGATATGGCCTCATCTCCTCAGTGGGTTACAGGTCAAAATTTAGCACTTCTTGTGAGAGTGGTTGACTGACAGCTAAGTGCCTGGTGCCATTAAGCTTGGTCTGCAAGCCACATTGCATTGCTGGAAAGCAATAGTTGGCTTCAGAGCTACCACTGCTACTGCTACTGGACAGCTTATTCCACTTCCTTTACTGTTTTGTTATTGTGGCAATGTGGAATGAATATAATACTCAATGGGATGTACTGTATTCCTAAAGATGGTGATCTCAGATTAATATCAATGCAATCTTTCTGTTGTGCCTTAGGCCAAAGATTAATCCTCAATTGCTATCACCAGGAATATGTGTTTGCGATCTGTTGAATAAATAGAGGATACCTACAGGGAAGCAATAAATCCTAAAAAAAAAAATAAAGCCTTAAAGAGACACTGGGTATAATTTACTGCTTCCTGTTGTGTCCTATCAATATTAGGATATATATTTGCAAGAAAGAAGATGTTATTTTGCAATTTAAAGCTATGCTTTTTAAACCTGGAGTGACCACTGGCTAATAAGAACATAAGACGTAGGAGCAGGAGTAGGTCATTTGGCCCCTCGAGCCTGCTCCATAATTCAATAAGATCATGGCTGATCTGGTCTTGGCCTCAACTCCACTTCCCTGCCTACTCCCCATAACCCTCGACTCCATTAGCATTCAAAAATCTGTCTATCTCCACCTTAAATATATTCAATGCCCCAGCCTCCACAGCTCTCTGGGGAAGAGAATTCCAAAGATTCACGACACTCAGAGAAGAAATTCCTCCTCATTTCCGATTTAAATGGGTGCCCCCTTATTCTGAAATTATGCCCCCTAGTTCTAGATTCCCCCACGAGGAGAAACATCCTCTCTGCATCTACCCTGTCAAGCCCCTTCAGAATCTATATGTTTCAATAAGATCCTCTTTCATTCTTCTAAACTCCAATGAGTATAGGCCCAACCTGCTCAACCTTTCTTCATAAGACAACCCCTTCATCTCCGCAATCAACCTCGTGAACCTTCTCTGAACTGCCGCCAATGCAAGTATATCCTTCCTTAAATAAGGAGACCAAAACTGTACGCAGTACTCCAGGCTAAGCAGTATTATTGCTGCCTTGGAGTCAAAAGAGTTGGGTTCAGGCCTTACTACAGGCAGCCCCGGTGACTGGAGACTAGAATATGGTCCATAAATATTGGGTTGGCATTCAGCGGAGTACTCGCGTCCAGAGTGACCACTGGTCCAGTGGTCATGTTCCTACCTCTGAGTCAGATGGGTTGGGTTCGGGGGCCCACTCCTACCTGCCCCGATGAGCAGAGACCAGAGCACTGGCTCTGAATACTGGATTCACGTCCAGAGTGAGTAGTTGTGTCCAATGGCTGTAGGTGCCCCCCTCCCACCACCACCCCATTCCTAAAGGGTAGGTGGAACTCTTTAGCCTTGGTTGCAGCCCACCTAGGAGAAGGTACTCCAAAGATAAAAACTGTGAGGAAGGCAACAAGAAACCAGCTTAGCTACCCTTCCTTAGTTAAGTGGCTCAAGACTCATGTCTGAGACTTGAATTAGGACCCACTCCAGGGCAGAGCACAATAGACAAATGGATTTTTTAAAACTCTTAGTGGAGGTACAATGGTTTGGAATTAATGGGGGTAATTTTACCCTAACTGGCCGGATGGGAATCCCATGGGATCGGGTAGAACCCTGGTTTTACAGCCCGCCAAATATTAGTCTCCGTTGACTCCAAGGGAGAGTAAAATCAGACAGGGTGTAAAACCAGCATTGCAAATCGATCATGTCGGTTTCCCGTTGGACGGTTTAGGTTAAAATTGCCCCGTTTTGCAGAATGTTGGAGCTGGGGTCCTCTGTCCGTCGTTGTGTACTCAACCATTCACACCCTGGTACTCTGTGACAGAAGAAAGGTGGAGATGGTGAAAGTGTTGGATCATGAGCAAAAGAACTCTTCAATAAGAGATAGACTGAAGGAGTTCTACAGAAGAGAAGCTAATTTAGAGAAGGTTAGACAGCAACGAGGCAAAGGACGGGCTCAGAGAATCTCAAAACCCAGGCAGATCAACATAATACAGAAAGGGGAAAAACCAAGAGATAGATAAAAGAACAGAGGTAGAGATATGTCAACTGGTAAAGGCTGGAAAATACTGGTACCGATATTATCAGACGAATGCCTAATGCATTCATATAATATTCTTCTGTCTGTAATTTTAACACTGACATTAATCTGTTTATTTACAAATGGGTTACCTCCACCGCTAAAACTGAACAAAGTAATATCATCTGGACCATTAAGCATTCAGTCACATATATCGGCAACAGTAATTTTGAAGCTTAATTACCCTGTGTGGGTCACTGACTTATGAAAGGAAGAGGAGCACAGAGATATTTGAGACTTGCAAGCCAACACTCATACTCCACTTAGAAACACAAGTGGGGCAAATTGAGCATCCTGAATGCTTCACCATAAAATACCGAGGTAGATTTTCTAGTCAGCATCTTGGGTGTACTGGTATGGAATGGGCCTGCAAGGAACAAAGAATTCTGAATAGCACAAGGCACTTAAATGACAATCTACCAACCTCACAAATAGTGCTAAATTTTGACCTGTGATCTCATTGAGGCTGTGAGGCCCCAGTCAGAGGAATGGAAAGTTCAAGGGCTTGTAGGGCTGGAGAAGGTTACAGAGACAGGGAGGGGCAAGACCATGGAGGGATTTAAACACAAGATGAGAACTTTAAATTTGAGGCTTTGGGGGACTGGAAGTCAGTGTAGGTCAGTGAGCACAGCGGTGATGGGCAAGTGGGCCTTGGTGTGGGATAGGATATGGGCAGCTGAGTTTTGGATGAACTGAAGTTTACAGAGAGTTGAAGAATGGAGGCTGGTCAGGATTGCATTGGAATAATCGAGTCTGGAGGGGACATAAGGGTGTCAGCAGCAGATGGGTTGAGGTAGTGTTGAGAATAGGAACTGTTAAGGGGCACATAAAATGGCACTCCAAAGCTCATCATGACTGTGAGGACATGAACATGAATCATGCAGTAAGAATGTGTTGTGTTGAGTCCTTTTAAGATGTCAGTGTGCCAAGAGTTTCAATGATAAGTTGCAACTGAAATTTGTGCACTGTTGCAGTAGGGGCATGTGCGGTAATCATTCAAAGTGCTAGAAGGTTTGTAAGTGCTTTGCACGGGATATCACTCAGTTAATGTGTAACAGGGTGTGAGGAAACACTTCGAGCCATGTGCACTTTGATCAATCTACTTTGTTTAAGGTACTGGTGGATAGCCTTACCATAAGTGATTTCTTTAGGTCTAAAAACTTCCAAATTTTGTGACACTGCCTCTGGGTGCTTGAGAACATTGAAACCACTGACTTCTGGCAAAGGTGCCTTGGACTGCCAAAAGGGAACTCCTCCTTTCCCCCTACTTCTTGCAATAGCACCTCAGCTGCTACATCCATAAACCTGGATATCTTTCCTAAGTGCTGCTCCATGATATCAGCAGACAAAAGGACAACAGATTTTGGCTACCAAAAAATCCCTTCCCCTTTAAAAGACGGCTGCAGCCCGTAAATTTACAGCCCATATACTTGAGGTCATTCAAAACTCTGCTGCCTGTGTCCTGACTCGTACCAAGTCCCGTTCACCCATCACCCCTGTGCTCGCTGACCTACATTGGCTCCCGGTTAAGCAAAGCCTTGATTTTTAAATTCTCATCCTTGTTTTCAAATCCCTCCATGGCCTCGCCCCTTCCTATCTCTGTATCACCTCCAGCCCTACAACCTTCCAAGATATCTGCGCTCCTCCAATTCTGGCCTCCTGAGCATCCCCGATTTTAATCGCTCCACCATTGGTGGCCATGCCTTCAGCTGCTAAGGCCTTAAGCTCTGGAATTACCTCCCTAAATCTCGCCACCGCTCTACATCTCTTTCCTCCTTTAAGACTCTTCTTAAAACCTACCTCATCTGCCTTAATATCTCCTTATGTGGCTTGATAATGCTCCTGTAAAGCGCTTTGGACCATTTTGCTACATTAAAGATGCTATATAAATACAAATTGCTGTTGTTGTTGTTATTTAGCTTCAGCAGCTCCAGGTACCTCACCCCAAATCTGCAAAGTCCTAGTAACTAGGGGCGCTTGCACGGAATGAGGACTCTATCCCAGAAGATTAATTGGGGTTGTCCACGCAGAACCAGGGCAGGTAAAACTCCACACCATATTTCAGTCGCATCAGTGTAAATTAAGGGAAACCTGTATCACAGTCTCACGAGGGAAAACAAAAGTAAGCATTACAAGGGGCAAATAATCATGTTACCTATAATATTATTTGACAATTCTGATCTTAAAGTATGATTTTGGCCGCTAAACATTAGTCAATTTAAAATTCTCATGATGGCTCACAGGGTAGATGCATCTCCTGGTGTGTTATTATGTCATGCAGACCAAGTAGGTCTCCGTCCTGATGCCTAAGCTGTGCTGAGATAGCTCCTCTCAGCCAATGTGCACTAGCAGCTTTACAATTGGCTGGGTGCGAGAAGAATTGGGCCTGGTTTCTAGTGCTGATTGCCATCGAGTGACCCGTGCGGAGATGTGCACATATGGGTATTTGATGGAAACAGGTTTGGGCTTGGCTGTGATGTCCGCGCATTTTCTCGGCTTACACATGAAGCATAGGTGAGCTGCCAGAGGCCTATTGGCATCTGTTGAACTGTACCCCATTATGAGTCAGTGCCTTCAGGTGAGGGGTAAAAGCTTAACATTTTAAAGCAAGAATCCCCCGGCAAAGAATACACTCACTTTTCCCTTTTCTTTTTACAGGTTCCACTAAAAGAAGGTATTACTGTATAATTTGCAGTCACCTCATTGCTATTGCTCCTTACTTTCCATAATCAATTCCATCTTTTGCATCCAGCTCTTGGTGTGACTCCACTTCCATTTCTTAAATCCTTAATCTGTTTCTATTACAACCTCTTCACTTTGGTGGAAACAGTCTCTCAGATACTTTTCTTCAGCTTGTTTTGCCGCAAGTAATGGAGACCATATAAACAGGCCTCTGACTAATGATCCAACTGAACAACACTGAAAAACAGCCGATCCAAATGTAAAAATTTCTAAGGCATTGTAAATGTACTCTCTTGCCAAAACAAATATAGATGAAAAGACTGATAAGGCTGAAACTTTGGTCTTCTAACCCATCCTCATTTGGAAAGACAGTAGTCCCGAATGTCAATTATTATTTAATTAAACAGTTAGTGTAGAACATTGTGTGCCAGTTTATCAGTTTCATTGCAGGCTGCAACTGGTGCAGGTGTAAATTTTGAAAGGTTATGCCATATTCTAGTCTATAATTGTACAGTCAGATTCAGCCTTTATGTCCTGTTACAAGTTCATCAATCAAATGATAAACTAAAGGAGTATATGTAGGAAAAAAATGTAGACGAATGCTTAAATATATCTTGTAAGAAGTCACACAACACCAGGTTATAGTCCAACAGCTTTATTTGGAATCGCAAGCTTTCGGAGCGCTGCTCCTTCTTCAGGTGAAGTGGAGAAATGCATAAAGACACAGCTTATATAGTCAGAGAATCATGTCAGATGTTTACAGGTAACCTTTCCAACTGCCATTTATCACACCTCGGCAGAGAGATAATCACAGCAGTCAAAGGTGTGAATGGTGTCCAAACAGGTCAGTCAGGGAAACATTACATCAAAGAACAATGAGGTGGGGTCACAAGGGGTCAAATATTGCAGATGCTGGGGTCTGTATGAAAAACAAAAAAACAGACAAAAAACATTTTTTTTGGCTGGAAATCACAGCAGGTCCGGCCGCATCTGTGTAGAGAGAACAAGCCAATGTCGACTCGAGTCTGGATGACCCTGCATCAGGTGGGGTTACATGTAGCGTGACATGAACCCAAGATCTCGGTTGAGGCCATCCTTATGGGTGCGGAACTTGGCTCGGTGATTATCTCTCTGCCGAGGTGTGATAAATGGCAGTTGGAAAGGTTACCTGTAAACATCTGACATGATTCTCTGACTATATAAGCTGTGTCTTTATGCATTTCTCCACTTCACCTGAAGAAGGAGCAGCGCTCCGAAAGCTTCTTACATTTGTCCACCCCAGTCCAACTCGGCATCTCCACACCATAAATATATCTTGGCAGTGAGAGATTCCAATAAACAAGGGAAATGGAAAGTTGGATTGCATTTCCAGAATGGTCAAGTCCAGGGATATTAATTTAACTCTGTAATAGTAAGACACGACCAACGATATTCCATTCAGCTTTGGCCAGCATACCTCCAAAGAGATACAGAAGGCAGCAGGAAGTGTACAGGGAAGAACAACAAAGATGATTCCTGGATTCTGAAGGCAGGCTAGAGGATTAAGGATTATTTCCTTGAGCAAAATGAACAGTGAAAGAGAATGTGATTGAAATTGCGTCAATAATAAAAGGAATAAATAGATAGGCAGTCAAAACTACAAAATGACTTGAAATAATTTTATATTGTAGGACAGGAAAAACTTTTAAAAATTAAGCAGGCACAAGGCAAGTAAGTCAGCTGATTAGAGGGAAATTCATCTCGCACAAGATTGCTAACTTATGCAATTTGTTCCCACTCAGTGCAGTGAATGCACAAAGTTAATGCAGATTCAGCAACTTAAAGATAATTTTTATCAAAAAAAGGAGAATGTTAATGACTAAAAATAACATTCAAGGCTGGAAATCCATTTTAACGCAATATCCATGATTAAGCAGCAGTTTACTTTCCAACAATCCACTTGCAAATCAAACAAATCCCGCACTGGCTGATCAGCAAACACAGTCATCCATTGAAAAGTTATTGGCATAGCTTTACAACAGCATTTCTCAACATGCGATGCAAGTATCGAATTTATAAATCAGAAAACACCATTGCACCCTATAAACCTTATCATTTATATGTGAAGCCATCGTGACTAAAAGGTCATTCATCTCTTCTAACCTCATTCCTCTCCAAAATGATGACAGTGCCTTTCAAATAGCTTTGACAATGAATCTCCTTAAAACTTTTTACCTGACTTTACCACAGAAATGGAATGTTCTGCTTAAAACTGGCTTTTCCCATCATATAGCAATTGAAGCTAAATTTAAAATATATTTACGCGGTATTATCTTTATGTTGAGATAAAGAAAGGAAGAATTTGCATTTATATTTTTACAACCGCAGCTCGTCCCAAAGCGCTTTACAGCCAACGAATTGCTTTTGAAGTGAAGTCACTGTTGTTTTGTAGGCAAATGTGGCAGCCAATTTGTGCACAGCAAGGCCCCACAAAACAGCAATAAGATTAATGATCAGTTAATCTTTCTGGTGGTGTTGGCTGAGGGGATACATTTTGGCCAGGACATCACGAGTACTCCCTTTATTATTTCTCTTTGAATAGTACCATAGGATCTTTTACATCCACCTAAACAGATAGGCAGGGCATCAGTTTAACATTTCATTTGAAAGACGGCACCTCCGACAGTGCGCCGCCACTCCCTCAGTACAGCACTGATGCTCAGTCCTGCAGTGGGACTTGACCCTGTGACTTGCCTCAGCAGGGAGAGTGCTACCACTGAGCCAAGCTGACACAGTTATATTCACACTAGGTCCTGGAGTATTATTTGGCATTGGGTCCAGGGTGGCCGTGGGAATTTGAGGGATTACCACATCTGGCGAGATAAGGGCCCTTTAGGTTTGTGATGATTCTTATTGCAGGGACTAAAAGCATGTTATTCAGTTTCATAAATTATCTTCACAAAATACACAATAGAAAACAATAAAATGCTTCATCAGTTGTGAGTTACGAGAGTGGTTTTACAAGGTAGATCAGTGTGTCCATTGTTCTCTTTTGCAGCTCCCCTATATCTTCCTCATCCCACAGCCACAGTGAGGTAAAATCATTTATACCAACAGTGCACTTCTTATATTAATGATTGCTGAAGCTAAAGCAAAATACTGGTACAGCTGCGGATCATAAAAATATTAAGTATGAGCTTCTGAGAATTTACTATATTTCTGATACAATTCTGAGGCTTACAAGCACTGCACTCAACAGGAGTCAATTGCAGTGGTAAACCACAAGCCTTGGAGCAATGCCACTGCCTGAATTATTATGTGTGCACCCTCTGAATGGTTTCTGTGTTTCAATACATTATAATATGGGATTCCTTCAGTTACCAATAACATTGTGCGGAAATAAGATCACGTGACGGTATATTTTAATATACGAGCGCATGGAGCCCCCTGTGGCCACAAGACAGCTTAACCCTTTTGTCAGCCTGCATTTGAGAATGGGGACATCTCCTATACGGACAAATGGACGCACCTAATTTTGTTGGAGAGAAATCCTGAAGCTTTGGAGCACAAATATTTTTAAAGTGTGCCTTCCATGTCTCACTCATGTGACATTTCCATTCACAGTTTTAAACATTTATCATAATCAAATATTCTAAAGGGCCCATTAAAGAAATAATGGCCTCCAAATTGCTGTATGTGCGCTAATCAGGGGTTAATTGTGGGTTACTAAAAGTTTGTGGGAGTTGGCCTGTTTCACAGATTTTTGCTGTTTTCAGTCTGTGGGCTAAAATGTGGGTTTTAGTTCCCAATCAAAACGGAGAAGCACAAATCCTCTTAATCAACTGCGAACTGCAATTAGGAGGTAGTTAAACACCTGAAATAACACCAGGAAGGCAAATGTAAATGTTTACCAAGCAAAACTGCTGCAGAATTGGACATTGCAAAGTGAGGGGAAAGTCAGTTTTACAGGCCAGGTGCTGTAAAGATTACTGCAAGTAGTCAATGAAAGCAGCCTGTGGTACCAGCTATGGGAGGGGAAGGTTGAAAGCAGGCAGCCTCTTTCTATACTCCTTCTCACATACCATGCCCGCACTGAGATTTCCAAATGAGCCCTTTTGGTTCATATAGGGCACAACATTGTGCAAAAGAGGCTGACTGGCAACATGGGTGCAACCAACGACTCCCTGGACTCCAGGAAAGCCAACATACCTTTAGAATTGAGTGGTCCCCCTCATGATGCTTGCCAGTGGCAAAGATGATAAAGATATTGGCCCTGTGACCTACTTGATACACTTGTGGATAGATGTTCCCAGCTGCTGGCCTACAAGGAGCCCAACATATAAAAATTGGGAGCCACCCTGACTTCAATTGCCAATGGTAGTGCTATATAAATATTGTGTCGTGGTCTTCCTAAAGAAGATGGCACAGTGTTGTCAGTGAGTCCCCACTAAACCTTAATCTCTTTGGGTAACTTTCTAGTATCATTACCAGGTAGTTGTGCCCAATGCAGTGAACCCACCATGCAGCAACAACTTGCCTTATATAGCCCCTCTAATGTAGCAAAACGTCTCAAAGGGCTTAACAAGAGTGTAATCAATAAAAATAATTGACACCGAGCCACAGAAGGAGGTATTAGGACAGGTGACCAAAAGCTTGGTCAAAGAAGTAGGTTTTAAGGAGCATCTTAAAGGAGGAGAGAGGTGTAGAGAGGCGGAGAGGTTTAGGGAGGGAATTCCAGAGCTTAGGGCCTAGGCAACAGAAGGCACGGCCACCAATGGTGGGGCGATTAAAATCAGGGATGCGCAAGAGGCCAGAATTGGAGAAGCACAGAGATCTCTAAGGTTTTTAGGGCTGGAGGAGGTTACAGAGATAGGGAGGGGCGAGGCCAGGAAGGGATTTGAAAACAAGGATGAGGATTTTAAAATCGAGGCATTGTCGGACTGGGAGCCAGTGTAGGTCAGCAAGCATAGGGGTGATGGGTGACTGAGACCTGGATTTTGTCAATGGGGAGCTTTTGGAGGCGGGACTCCCACTTGTCGGGTTTCTGTCCCGCCACCATCGACTTGTGGCCAACCCACGCTATTTTCCCTTGATTGACCTTGTTAAGCCCACCCAGCGGGCTTAGCAGGCCAATTAAGGGAAAGCCGGTTACAGGTGATGACAGATGAAACGTCACTCACTGACAAGAGCTTTTGACAGATGAATTTTCATCGTTTGATGGCTCTGTGAAGCTGTCAAACACTGACAATCTGTCCTCTAAGTTCAGTCCTGTCACTCAGGCTGAGTTAGAGAGCTCTCCTGAGCAGAAAGCAGAAAGCTGCAGCTTTTGACAGTTCAGCAGCCATTCTGCTTTCTGTGCCAGTGAGCTGAGGGACTCTGAGACCTGAAGGGAGGAAGCCTGCAGGAAGAAGTAAAGGTGAGTAAAACTTATTAAAACATTTTAAACACACCTCACATACTTACCTCTCTACACATGCACCCATCACTCACCAGCACACAGGACATCTCAGCCCCTCAGGCCCCGCAGACCCACGGCTCGCCTCGCTGACCCTGGCGAGGCTCAGAGCCGTCAAGAAGCCCACACTTCAGGGCTGAAAATAGGGATTAGCCAAAAACCTGCCTGTTAACTACCTGTTAACTGGCAGTTAATTGGCACTATTCCCCTTCCCGCCTCGGGGAGGCAGCTCCCAGCGCGGGTCGGCTACCCACCTCCTGGGAAGATGGCACAGAGGTGGGTTGGGGGCGGGATGGGTACCCGCCTCCAGATTCTGCCATTTTCCCGGCAGTCCATCCTCCAAACCCGCCTCCCCAGGGCTGGGAAAATTGCCCCCTTGGTGCGAGTTAAGATACGGGCAGCAGAGTTTTGATTGAGCACAAGTTTATGTAAGGTGGACGATGGGAGGTCGGCCAGGAGAGCGTTGGAATAGTCAAGTCTGAAGGTAACAAAGGCCTGGATGAGGGTTTCAGCAGCGATGAGCTGAGGCAGCGGTGGAGAAGGGCAGAGTGGTAGGACCTGATGTTCTGTCTTGCTTACCACCTGATATTTCATGCAGCCCTTTCGAGCTTGTTGGGCCTCCTCTACAAAGTCCAGTGAGAATGGAAAATTGAATCCAATCCCCATGGGATGCCAAACACTTGACGTTTCTATTAAAATATGGGGCAGCTCACCTTTAACTGAAGACTCCAAGCGACAGAACGCAGCCTCTGCAGTAACGTCACTTCTGTACAAGGACTGGTAACCAGTCACCTTTGGAATATGGAGCTCCCCCAGTGTGAAAGAACTCTGCTTCCGGCCACAGCTACTTTAATTAATTTTACAGAAGTCTCAAATGCTGCAGTGCTCAGAACCAAACTACAGTCACGAGAATTTCCTTCGACACAAAAAAAACAGGCGGGAAGTGTACGTCAATCGGCACTCCCAATAATAGCATCATTAGCCACACACCATTAATGCCAACATTAGGCTCATCACAGACAGGAATTTCTAGCCTCATCTCTCTTTTAATTAATTTGAAAGATAGAATTTTAAAGCGGTTAAAAACTGCGTTTGTGCTCAAGTTATTGCAAGTTCATTTTAAAACTCATTTTAACAGCAAGGACCAGTAAGCCAATTGAAAATGTTGCAAAGACTGAACAGCAGTTTTGAGGCTCTGCGGAAACTGCACAAGGACATTTCAAAGATTTATGCGCCTTGCGGGCATGCCCCATTCCACCACTGAACTTTTGGGTTCGATCAGCTGCACGAGTGAAACATTGCCCCACAGACAGAACGCTGCTTGGTTTACCAACATGGATGGCCAATCGAATATGTCCTTTGCAACACAGTAAAAACTTCTTCTTCCGTCAAAAGTCCAAGAATTGTCCAACAACAACAACTTGCATTTATATAGCGCCTTTAATGTAGTAAAACGTCCCAAGGCACTTCACAAGAGCGTTATCGAACAAAATTTGACACCCAGCCACATAAGGAGATATCAGGAGAGATGACCATAAGCTTGGTCAATGAGGTAGGTGTTAAGTTTGTGTGTTCTAGTTGTAATTACTAACACAGACTACAAGATTAAAGTTCAACAGGTCTTTACTGGTTGGAGGTCAGGACTATACTAAATACAATATTACTACACAGTGCTTATATACCGGTGGTCACCACCGGTATTACGTATACAGCAGCCAGAGAAAGTAGTACATCTCTTAAGGTGGAACAGGCTTAAGTTCTCTTAAGGTGGAACAGGTTACATACACCACAATCCTCCCTTTTTAGCTTAACAGCCATATCCCCATTTAACATAACATAATAACATATATAACTTCAGGTATAAACAGTTCAAAGGTTCAGTCTCTCAGGAGGCCTTCTGATTCGGTTTGGATAACGCCTTTCAGTGGTCTCTGATTCCTGTTGCTGAGGTGACTCCTCTAGTTGGTCTCCCATGCATTGGGTGTTATCATCATCAGGTACATTCCCTGCCGAGGTAGATGCTTCAGGTTCATTAACGTCTTCCACAGTTGTCTCTGTCGCAACCATGGGTTCGACCCTTGCTCTCGATTCTACCAGTTGATCCGCATGACGCCTTATCACATTGTTACCAATATCTACTGTGTACATCAGAGGTCCTTGTCTGGCCCGAATTGTTCCGGACTGCCATTTTTCGTTTCCATAGCCCCTTGCCAACACTGGTTGTCCTACGTTGAAACTTCGAGTGGTCTTGTTATTAATATGCCGGAACTGTTTGTTTTCCACGTCCCTCCGCACATTTGGTTTTAACAAGTCCAACCTGGACCGCAACCTCCTGTTATAAAATATCATGGCAGGACTTTGGTTAGTCACTGCATGAGCGGCGTTTCGATATGCCAATAGGAAATTGTCCACCTTGTGCTGTAGCGGAATCTGATCGTCGTTCATGGCCTTTATTGCCTTTTTGAATGTTTGGACAAATCTCTCGGCCAACCCGTTTGTCGCCGGATGATATGGGGCAGAGGTATAATGTTTCACCCCATTCTTCTTTAAGAATTTTTGGAATTCTTCCGACACGAACTGTGGTCCGTTGTCCGAACAGATCTGTTCTGGCAATCCGTTCCTTGCGAATATTGTTCTTAACACCGCAATTGTCTTTTCTGAAGTAGTGGTATTCATCTTGATCACTTCTGGCCATTTGGAATGTGCGTCCACCGCAATTAGGAACATGGAGCCCATGAATGGACCAGCAAAGTCAATATGTACGCGTTGCCATGGGGCTGAAGGCCATTCCCATGGGTGTAGTGGTGCGATCGGAGGTGCATTTTGCACTTTTTGGCACCCAGCGCAGCTTTTCGTCAACTCCTCTATCTGTTGGTCAATACCCGGCCACCATACATAAGCCCTAGCAAGACTTTTCATCTTAACTCCCCCCAGATGACCTTCATGCAGTTCTTTTAGAACTCTTTCCCTTAACTTGGGAGGAATAATCACTCTTGTCCCGTACATCAAAGTACCATGGCAGACGGACAGCTGGTCTCGCCTTGCCGAGAATGCCGGTAACAGAGGATCACCACGTGTTGGCCATCCTTTCACTGTCACCTCATAGACTCTGGACACTGTCGGGTCGTTCCTGGTTTCTCTTTCAATACTTGCATTGGTGACTGGTAAACACTCGATGATGGTCGAATGAAATAACTCAACAGGGTCAACTTTCGTCGTTTCTTCTTCTTCAGGTAGTGGCAGGCGCGACAGCCCATCAGCATTGCCATGCTGCTTCGTACCTTTGAATTCTATTTGATATTGATGTGCCCCTAGGAAAAGGGACCATCTCTGGAGACGCTGTGCTGTCATCACTGAAACACCCTTCTTAGGGTTAAAAATGGATACCAACGGCTGATGGTCTGTCAGAAGTGTGAATTTTTGGCCCTGCAGGTAATGATTAAACTTCTTCACTCCCCATACAAGGCTGAGAGCCTCCCTATCGATCTGCGCATAGTTGCGCTCAGCGGAGGTCAATGATCTGGATGCAAACGCGACTGGCCTTTCCGTGCCATTTGGCAACTTGTGTGAGAGTACTGCCCCAATACCATATGGAGAAGCATCACAAGCCAACCGAATAGGCAGTGTCGGGTTGAAGTGAGCCAACACTTCCTCTGAGGTGATCAATTCTTTGCTTTTGTGAAATGCCTTCTTACAGTTTTCGCTCCATTCCCATGGTACCCCCTTCTGTAAAAGAGCGTTTAGCGGGTGCAGTACCATGGATAGATTTGGTAGAAATTTATGGTAATAGTTAATCAATCCTAGAAACGACCTCAACTGAGAGACATTATCCGGAGCGGGAGCCTTTACAACTGCCTCTATCTTGTCAGGAGACTTATGAAGCCCCTCCCGGTCAATGACATGACCACAGTACGAGATCCGCTTCTGGAAGAACTCACATTTCTGCCGATTAACTCTAAGTCCATACTCTTTCAGTCTGTTGAGCACCAGTTCCAAGTTTGCGAGGTGTTCTTCATCACCATCACCTGTAATCAGAATATCGTCCAGGTAACATTGTGTGCCTGGAATTCCCTGTAATACCTGCTCCATGGCCCTCTGCCAAATTGCTGGAGCCGATGCCACTCCAAAAACCAGCCTATTGTACCGGTACAAACCTCGATGCGTGTTGATCGTGAGGTATTGGCGTGACTCTTCTTCAACCTCCATCTGCAAGTACGCCTGCGCCAGGTCTATCTTGGTGAAGTGTTTCCTGCCAGACAACAAAGCAAAAATATCCTCAATCCGCGGAAGCGGATACTGCACCGTGTGAAGCACTGGATTAACGGTGATTTTGAAATCTCCACAGATGCGAACCTTCCCTGGTTCTCCTGGCTTGTTGCTCGAAGGACGTTTCATAACGGGAACAATGGGCGTAGCCCACTCACTCCAATCTACCTTAGACAGTACACCTGAACGTTCTAGCGCTTCCAGTTCCGCTTCTACAGTAGGTCGTATTGCATAGGGTACCGGTCTGGCTTTAAAAAATTTTGGGTGTGCATGTTCATCAATCTTGATGTTTGCCGTAATTCCTCTCAGTGTTCCCAGTCCCTGCTGGAACACCTCTTTAGCATCATCCAATATTTTGGACAATCGTTTAGGTTTGACATCTGTTTCCCCGGAATCTACCGTTAGTGCTTTCAAGGAGTGCCAGTCCATATTCATTTTCCTAATCCACTCCCGTCCCAGTAGTGGTGGACCTCCTTCAGGTAGCACATATAAGTCCATTACTTGGCTTTCTTCGCCCTTGTGGACCACTTTTACCTCTATCTTTCCGATGGGGTACACTCTTTGCCCCGTGTATGTTTTCAATATAATCTCCGTATCCCGTAGGGGAATATGTTGGAATAACCTTTTGTAATCTTTCTTATTCATGACCGTCAATGCCGATCCAGTGTCCAATTCCATCTTTACTTGGACTCCTGCTATCTGAAGGGTGACCCAAATTGTCTGGAGATCTGCATCCTTACCAACGTTGTGTACTCTTAAGCTACCCAGTTCATTACTGCTAGCGTCTGAATCTGACTTCTGTTCGGTCGAACTGTTCTTTGTCACCTTGTGTACCTTTATGTATTTTCCTTGCGGTGACTTTTTGTTGCTGGTCTTCTTTCCTGACCGGCATACTTTAGCTATGTGGCCAAGCCTGCCACACGTTCTGCATTCTTGGTTTTTAAACCAACACTGGTTCTGATCGTGCGTTGTCTTTCCACAACGATAACATTTTACAGTACTCAAACCCAATTTATTTGTACTGAGTTCCGGTGACCGTAGCTGCATTACTACCGTGCCTCTCGCTGCGGCTTCGTGTGCTGCTGCCATAGTGACCGCTTTCTCAAGCGTCAGCTCATTCTCCTCGAGCAGTCGCTTTTGTGTATCTTCTTTTAATAAACCACACACAAATTTATCTCGTAGCGCCTGTCAGTCTCGTTCCAAACTGACAGTACTTTGCTAGCTTACGCAATTCCATTAAATATTCAGCATTGCTTTCATCCTTCAGCTGCCTTCTGCTGTAAAATTGAAATCGTTCCGCTAGCATCAGCGGCGTGGGGTTTAGATGATTTTTCAGGACAGTAACAATCTCCTCGAACGTCTTATCCGCCGGTTCATCTGGTGATAAAAGGTGTTTCAATTGCCCGTATGTCTTCGCACCCATTAAGTTTAATAATGTTAGTGCTTTCTCTTCATCTGGGATTTTATTTGCTTTACAATAATTTTGTATGCGTTCTACATACATGGCCCAATCTTCGATGTCGCTATCAAAGGTATTAATGTTCCCATGTTTAGGCATCGTTGCAATTTAATTTATTTTTATTTTTATCCAAGATGGCGGCTTCCCGCTCTTGTCTTCGTCCTCCGCCTACAAAATGGCGGTTTTCCCGCGCTTGGCGGTCTTCACCCATCCCCCGACGCTGTCTCCGCTTCACCGCGGCTCTCGCGCCTTCAGTTGCCCCAGACGCTGCGCCTTTTTAGCCCGAATGCGGCCCGGCCCTTATCACCAGCCGCGATCGATGTCCCCGCGCTGCGCCTTTCGGCCCGAATGCGGCCCGGCCCTTATCTCCGGTCGCGATCGATCTCACCGCCCTTATTCCTCCGTCTTCCCTCCCCGTCTGTACAGCCAACGCGGCCGACTTTCTGGTCGCGTCGCTGCCCGGCTTACCCACCACCGAGGTAGAAAGAAGATAGCTGACAGCCGCTGATGGAGGCTTCGAGTTCAGGATGTCTTCTGCACTCTGGTTTCTCGATGTCTGCCGCGCGACGTGTCTTCCAGCAGGGTGATGAGGGTGGAAGCCTCTCTTCGACGTCCGTTCTGTGGACGAAGCCGCCGTGGATATAAACTGCCGCAGGGTAAGAATCGGACTCGTCGCTACTGTTAAGTCTGTGTGTTCTAGTTGTAATTACTAACACAGACTACAAGATTAAAGTTCAACAGGTCTTTACTGGTTGGAGGTCAGGACTGTACTAAAAACAATATTACTACACAGTGCTTATATACCGGTGGTCACCACCGGTATTACGTATACAGCAGCCAGAGAAAGTAGTACATCTCTTAAGGTGGAACAGGCTTAAGTTCTCTTAAGGTGGAACAGGTTACATACACCACAGTAGGAGTTATGGAGCTTCTTAAAGGAGGAGAGAGAGGAAGAGAGGCTTAGGGTGGGAATTCCAGAGCTCAGGGCCAAGGGAGCTGAAGGCAGGGCTGCCAATGGTGGAGCGATGAAAATCGGGGATGCGCAAGAGGCCAGAATTGAATTCAAGATAACTAATTACCATGCAGTGTCTGTGCTGTGCAGACGTGATGTGGAAGCTCAGCACACTGACGCCTCTGATTGAATAAGATGCAACCTTACCGTCTGCTGTATCTGGTATTGCCAGCCATAATCAAACATTTTCCTCAGGGTTTGTCATACGGGAAACACAGAAAACTACACAAACAAATAACAGAGGAAACACCATCTTCCCTCTATAGGACACAGACTGAGAAACTCTGTCAGAAATTTGAAGTTCGCATTTAAAGTAATCAAACTCCCCCAAAAAATATGAATTTGCAAAAGAATGCCCATTCCTGACACAGAAGGTGGGTTTTTAAAATCCTCCAAATTCAGCCCTGCACCACAACTTGTTTTGAGTGTGTCACTGACAATTTTCACAGCAATATGTCATCATCGCTATAAATGCAGCTGCCATCTTAGCTTATCAAATTGACCCTAAAGAGTTGTCTGGTGATTCAGTAAGTTGGAGGACTGAAGCACTGTGGCACAAAGGAGCATCATATGGGCTTGTGTCCATGATTCCTCACAGGGAGCAGTGCTGAGCAGAAACCAAACACTTCTGCGCAATGGGAAAGAGGACCTGTTGGTCATCCAGGCCTCTCCTGCATGTGTCCCAACAGCTGGTTGCTGAAAGCATTGGTAGAGGCCTAGGAGTAGGTAGCCTTCAGTCAAGTAACAGGGAAACCAGGATATAGGGGCAAAGCAGAAAATATAAACTTAAAAGAAGTGCAAGTCTTGACCTAAAAGTGAGCCAAGAACTTAAAAAGGTAAGTATTGGGAACCTAAGGATCTACAGTGTGGCACAAGTTGGTGTAAGTGTGGAGCTGAGATGTGCCACCCCAGATCTCCGTTGCTGACCCTGGCAAAGTTCATGGGGTCAGAGGGAAATCCCTTCATTTGCTTACCAATAGCAGGTGCCTTTACGGTCCCACTTAGGCCTCCTGCCACTGGTATTGAGACTAGAAGGCCCGGTGGAGGAATGCTGGATTGGGGGAGGACATCACATCCTGTAGAAAGAATTAAGGCCTAGCTGTCTGAAGATAGTGGTAGAACTTACAATTTTTTTTTATAAATACAATTTTTACAGGACGATATAGACGGGTTGGTTAGATGGGCAGAACAGTGGCAAATGGAATTTAACCCTGAAAAGCGTGAGGTGATGCATTTTGGGAGGACTAACAAGGCAAGGGAATACACAATGAATGGTAGGACCCTAGGAAGGACAGAAGATCAGAGGGACCTTGGTGTGCATGTACATAGATCCCTGAAGGCAGCAGGACAGGTAGAGAAGGTGGTTAAAAAGGCATATGGGATACTTGCCTTCATTAGCTAAGGCATAGGATATAAGAGCAGGGAGGCTATGATGGAGCTGTACAAAACGCTAGTTAGGCCACAGCTGGAATACTGTGTGCAGTTCTGGTCGCCACACTATAGGAAGGATGTGATTGCATTGGAGAAGGTACAGAGGAGATTCACCAGGATGTTACCTGGGCTGGAGTGTTTCAGCTATGAAGAGAGACTGGACAGGCTGGGGTTGTTTTCCATAGAGCAGAGAAGGCTGAGGGGGGACCTGATTGAGGTGTACAAATTATGAGGGGCATAGATAGGGTAGATAGAAAGGAACTTTTCCCCTTAGTAGAGGGGTCAATAACCAGGGGGCATAGTTTCAAGATAAGGGGCAGGAGGTTTAGAGGGGATTTGAGGAAAAACTTTTTCACCCAGAGGGTGGTTGGAATCTGGAACTCACTGCCTGAAAGGGTGGTAGAGGCAGGAACCCTGACAACATTCAAGAAGAATTTAGATGAGCACTTGAAACGCAATAGCATATAAGGCTACTGACCAAGTGCTGGAAAATGGGATTAGAATAGACAGGGCTTGATGGCCGGCGCAGACACGATGGGCCGAAGGGCCTCTTTCTGTGCTGTATAACTCTATGGCCTAGAAATTCATTATAGCCACTTTTGGGGCGGTAAAGTCGGGCGGCCGCTAAAGTTTGCGCCCGGCGCAAATTCGAGGCCACTTCTCCGATATTCATTAGCTTCGCCCGAAGAGTTTGCTCGAGCGCTAAAACTGGCGATGCATGCCTCTCTTTAGGCGCTAAGCCGGAGGTGCTGAGCGAGAGCGCCGAGGCCGGGCGCAGCGCAGGTGCGGCCATTTCTTGATTGACAGCAGACACCCTGGCACCGGCCAGCTCTTAAGGGGGAAGGGTCGACTTGGTCTGCTGCCACGCCCTGGATAGTGGAGCCCTGCAGCTAGGCCTGAACACTGCTGCTGGACCCAAATAGCGCCTGAAACCATGGAGAAGGCCCGTGAACGAGCGCAGCGCTTCTCAGAGCATGATCTGAGGGTGCTGGTTGGTGCTGTGGAGAAGAGACGCCATATTTTGTTTCCGGACAATGGCAGGAAGCCGCCGGCCCACGTCTACCGGAGAGCCTGGAGGCATGTCGCCACCAAGGTGTCATCCAACAGCGAGGTCCCCAGGAGCGGTGTCCAATGCCGCAAAAAGCTAAATGACCTCGCCAGGATTGTCAGGGTGAGTACCCTTTCCAGTGTCCTCCTCATCCTTGCATGTGCACCTCACATTATGGGCAAAGGGACCTGAAAGCCCTAATGGCCAGCCCTCATGCAGCAGCTATGGGACACTCATGAACATCAATTGCACATTGTGCACTTAACACACTGGTCAGGCTATTCGACCATGGGAGGCAGTGCACACAAGATCAGGGCTACACACTGGCCAGGCTATTCCACCATGGGAGGCAGTGCACACAAGATCAGGGCTACACACTGTACTTAGAGGCCGTCCTTTCTCTTGCAGGCCAAGCTGGCCAATAATAAGAGGAGCCGGACTGCGACCGGGGGAGGCGGACCCCAGATCCAGCCGCTCACCGAGCTGCAACATCGCGTGGAGCGCATCATGGGTGGCCGGGCGATTGGCCCCGTTGCATCTGGAGATGCCGACCCTGTTCTGGGCACCAATGGTAAGGACATCACCTTTTGGACCTCTCTCGTCCCACTTGCGCATCAGATCTACATCCTTTGCCACTGTCCGACCAATGCGCTGAATGCCACCACTCATGCATCCCTCGCTGACGCCCTCTCCTCACTCTAAAGCTACTCTTGTGCCTTCCTGCTTTCAGATGGTGAGGAGGAGGTCCCTGAAGTTGCCAGTGACAGCCCCTCAGAAGAGGAGGAGGAGGAGGAGCAAGAGGAAGGCGGCCCATCAGGGGAACCCTCAGCCGCGGCAACCCATGCCAATGTAGGGGACACGTCTTCCCTGGAGGGGAGCGTGGGGGAAGTGTCGGAGGGGAGGGTAGCTCCTGGGATCAGCGGCCTGCAGAAACGCGGGAGGGGGGTGGAAGCTCAGCGGCCTTCTCCCCAGAGGGGGGAAGGGTCGGAGGGGAGTCCAATTGCTGGGCCCAGCGGTGTCCAGCAACTCAGGAAGGGTCGGCCAGCTCGGCGGCCTTCTCCCCAGAGGGAGAGTCCGGCCTCCAGTCCGGAGACGGCCACCGCCGAGGAGATGCGCCGCCTCGAGGACTTGTCCGCGGACTCGGAGCGCCGGCACACGGAGCTCATGGGGGTAGTGGCACGGTTGCCTGAGGCCATCGAGTCCCTGTCTCGGAGTGTGACCAAGTTCGGGGCCTCACAGGCCACCAGTCGGGCGGAATTCGGGGCAGCTCAGGCAGCGAGTGGCCAGGTGATCAGTGGTGCCGTGCAGTCACTGGGTGCTCTGATGCGGTCACTGAACATGTCAACACGGGCACTCACTGCTGCCACACTCGCTGTGTCAGCCAGGCATCGCCAGGGCAACCGGCGCGCTGCAGCAGCACAGCGGTCTGTCCCTCGGCAGATTGGTGCGCATGCTGCAGTGCTGGCCCGGCCGAGTGCCAGTGTCTCAGGTGACCAGCGAGCGCCTGCCATCCGCCAGCTTGCCCCCATTCCTCCAGCCGCCAATGCCACTCCCCCAGTGGAGCTGCCAGGAGCTGCTGCAGCGACTGATGCTGGCCAGCCACAGCTGCAGCATTCACCAGCCGGCCCCTCGACGGCCAGACCTCGTCTAGGCCGACCCCCAAGGGCATCTGCCGTCATGACATGTGCCCCTCAGGAGCCTGCCCCCAGCCTTGCAGCAGCCAATGGCCTCACTTTGAGGAGGAGCAGCAGGGCGTGCAGGGGCCGCCAAAGTTTGCAGAAGGCATCGCCCTCGCGGGCCACTAAGTAGAGGGTGTGTCCAAATGTTGTGTTTTCTGGAATGTGTGTTTTGTGAAGGCCGAGGATGAAGGCCATTTTTGTTTACATCTTTTGTTAATGCTCCCCAGGTTGTGGGAGTGAGTCATGTGTGTGAGTGTTTTTTGGGGGTTCCGTCTGTTTTTGGTTTTCATGTGGGAAGGGCCCTGAGTTTGTACAATAAACCATTTTATTTATTCACATTGTCCATGTTTGATCTTTGAAGTGTTTGTTGCCTTAACCGGCTGACGGCTTGCGGAGCGGCTGCAATCATGTTCTTTCATTGGCACAAGCCATTCCCTGACAGGGGGCCTAGAAGTGACGGTCAATAATCCGCCGACAGGCGGCCCTTGGACCTTCTGCCTCCCTCCTGGGCTGGTACTCCTCGTCCTCCTCCTCCTCCTGCTCCTCCTCCTGAGGTGGTGGTCCAACGTGAGGTGGCAGTGCCTGAGTCCTGCGGATAGCCAGGTTGTGCAGCATGCAGCAAACAACAACGAATTGGGAGACTTGCTCCTGCGAATACTGGAGGGCTCCCCCGGAGCGATCCAGACAGCGGAACCGTTGCTTCAGGACGCCGATTGTTTGTTCTATGATGTTCCTAGTCGCTTGATGGCTCTCGTTGTATGCCTCTTCAGCAGGGGTCGTGGGCGCGTGGAGCGGGGTCATGAGCCAGGTACACAAAGGATAGCCTTTGTCCCCGATAAGCCATCCTCCTGGGTGAGGCTGTGCCTGGAACATGTCAGCCACAGTTGTCTGTCGCAGGATAAAGGCATCGTGGCTGCTGCCTGGAAAGCGGGCATTGACAGCTAGGATGCGCTGCCTGTGGTCACACACCAGCTGTATGTTGAGGGAATGGTAGCCCTTCCGGTTGCGGTAATCCTCGGCATGCTCCAGAGGTGCCCGCAAAGCCACATGCGTGCAGTCAATGGCGCCCTGCACCATGGGGAAGCCCGCTATTCTTGCAAATCCCACTGCACGCTGCTGCTGCTTGTCCAGGGTCATGGGGAAGGAGATGAATTGACGTCTCCTTCTGAAAAGGGCATTGGTCACCTGGCGGATGCAGCAATGCACGGCGAACTGGGAGATGTTAGCGATGTCCCCAGTAGCGGATTGGAAGGAGCCGGTGGCATAGAAGTTGAGAGCCACCATCACCTTCACTGCCACCGACAGAGACGTCCTGCGCATCAGCTGTGGATGCAGATCTCTGTGCAGCAGCTGGCAGATGTCTGCAACCACCTCCCTTCTGAATCGCAGCCTCCTAACACACTGCGCGGCAGACATGGTCAGATAGGAGGACTGCTGGCGGTATACCCTGGGTGGGTAAGGCCTCACTTGGCGACGCCTGTTGCCCCCTCTGCGCCTAGCCAGGGCTGCCACTCTCTCACGGCGTCTGTAAGCCCTTCCGGCATAAGGCTGAAACTCAGCGTTGGCACCCAATGCAGCCCCCATTATATGCTGGCAAACACTGAGATCTCAATGAAGGCAAAGAGAATTGCACAGCTCTGGCCTGAGCCAAAAATACCTGTCCTAGTGTTGGGCCAAAGCAGTAAGCTCTCTTCCTTGGTCTCTCTCCAAAAATCCGTTGCACAAGAGTGAATGCTGCAAAATGGCTGCCATTTATAGTGCAGGGTAAGTGCCCTTTCATTTGCGCTCCCCGCGGCCCGCCTCGGCTGTGTACCGTTCCACTTCACAGTCGTTAGGGCCGCCCGGCGCACAATGGGGCGGCGCGAGTGAAGTTCCGGTTCCGGGCGCACAAAGGGCGTTGCACGACAAAATGACGTCATGATCTGCGCGTGCAGCAGGGCGCGCGCTAAGACTTTGCGCCGGCGCTAAATGTCTACTGAAGTTGGGGCGAGGCGCAGATCGCGCTGCGCCCGGGCGCTAAGCGCCTAGCGCTCGAGATCTACTCCTCCTAAGGCGCTAACGGCTGGCGCGCCCAACTGAATTTCTAGGCCTATGACTCTATAAAGTGGTCCCCATTGACCAGGTGTACCAACGCTGACACTACGCCAAGTTCCTCCGATTGCCTCTGAGTGCAGGGACTCCTGGCTCTGCCCCCTTAAAACAATAGCCTTGTAAGGGATGGGCGGAAGCTCCGCCCCAACGAGGCCATCCCAGAAAATCTGTTGCTAGGTTAGGTTGAGACCTGGCATAGGTTCCAGCAGTTCCAGTAGACACCTGCTGATGTTGCGAGGGGAGAACACTGGAACAGACTCTGAATTTTTGCGGCCTGTTTCTTTATATCATTTTGCTACGTGCTTAACGTTTTCCCTTTATGCCAGCTTATGCAACTGGCATGGAGATATTTTCAGTCAGATATTGTGGGACTGCAGTGAGACTCAGAACTGTACCTTTGTACAGCTGGGACCAGAGGGAACAAAAGGCAACAGCTGGCAATCGCCGGCACTTGCACACAGTACTGTGTTCAAACATGCAGAACGTAAGCTGCAGCTGAACGTCTATGTGTCACAGGAGGGCATTAAAAACAACATCATCTCTTAAAGGAGACACCAAATTAGCTTGTGAGCCTGGAGCCTCACCTACTGTAAATCCAGTCCTGCTTATAAACTGCCCCTTGCCCTGTGCCAAATCCACAATAAACCAAAACAGAGCCCAAGAGCCACTGAAGAACTCCAACTGAATTTTAAAGTAAATGTCAACACTTTCTTAAAAGGGTACTGCAATTGTGTGATTAGATTATCTTGAGTGTTTTACATTATACCGTCGGAGGTGGTATCATTTGAGTTATCGTCTTTGTGTTAAAACTTATTGCACTACTTTCAGTCACTGGACTGGAGTTCAGAAAGACAATGACCCAAACAAGCTAATGGATAGGAGCAGGAACAATAACATTGCTTATCAATGTGTCAGCTATGGCTCAGTTGGTAGCACACTCGCCTCCAAGTCAGAAGGTTGTGGGCACATAATAAAAGCTAGGCTGACACTCCAGTGTAGTACTGAGGGGGTGCTACACTGTCGGAGGTGCTGTCTTTCAGATGAGACATTAAACCAAGGCCCTGTCTGCTCTCTCAGGTGTACATAAAAGATCCCATGGCACTATTTTGAAGAAGAGCGGGGGAGTTATCCCCGGTGTCCTGGCCAATATTTATCCCTCAATCAACATAACAAAAACAGATTATCTGGTCATTATCACATTGCTGTTTGTGGGACCTTGCTGTGCACAAATTGGCTGCCGCGTTTCCCACATTACAACAGTGGCAGTACTTCATTTGCTGTAAAGCTCTTTGAGATATCCGGCGGCTGTGAAAGGCACTATATAAATGCAAGTCTTTCTTTCTGTCTTATCAGGCTTGTAAGACAGGCCTACATAACTCTTCCCTAAGTTTACTACTTGTGAGGTATAAGGGCAGCCTTACTCCTTTAATAAACAAAGGAGTTTCCCATTCCCATGAAGAATTTCATAATTAAATTGATTCTATGCTTTTCCTTTTGTACTCTCTGTATTTATCATACGTGAATTATTGCTGAAAACATTGACTACATATTCATCAAGTTGCAGATTGTAACACAGTCCCCCATCCACCCTACACAGTCATAGTGAGATGGTGCTCCTGTGCTGACAGCATCTTCTTGGGACTTTCTCCCTCACTCTGGACTTACAAGGCATTACCTGATCAACAGTGATACACAGGAGGGTGTCAAGAGAAGGACCCCTCATTATAGAGGTTACCATTTCAGTGTTTTTCTAAAGTCTTCAGATAAATTTAATTAAGATTTGGGGAAAAAGAACTCTCAAATGCTGGCACCAGTGCAGAACACTCGAGGCCTAAGATTTGCCATGGTAACAGAATGCTATGTGCATGAGAGTGGACACCCTCTCAGCCTGTTAAATGTAATCTCAAACTTTATAAGAAAACACTGCTGGTTAGTCAGCAGCAGTGAGATGATTGATAACAGTGCACAATCTCTGATATAACACAGATCGTGAATGGCTTCCTCAAAACCAGAGACCACATCAACTAGGGACTTGAAGGTGCCCCTCACTGTTTGATACCTTTTCATGGTTCGCAATAACAGCTTTATATGAAGAGTCTACTGTATTCAGCAAAATATTTACTGTTGAAAATAAACACCTGTAATTTTTAAGAAGTGAGTTGTGACCATTGCATTGTGCTGATGCACTTCATTTATAGAAGGTTTGAGCAACAATTGTTGTGAAATAATAGTTAGCAAAGCCTTGACCTTGGTCATCTGTACATAATGGTACTTGGGAAAGAAGGGGTGTAAAACCCCTTCAATGCAACACATCCCTCATTATACTGGAAACTCTTTGGTATCGGGCACCGACGGGACTGGCGGGTTGCCGGTTGATCAAAAATTCCGGATGATGGAGAGGGTTATATACCGAGGTTATTTTTAACAAAGAAAAATAAAAAAAATCAAGAAATGTGCAGTATACAGTAATTGGGTACTCACCTACAGAATGTTGTGTTAAATGGATGGTGGAAGATTCTTGATTAAGTACAGTACTGCCAGTTGAGGGTAATGCAATGCAATGACTACCAGCAGCGTGGGAGACACACAGTACCCCTGTAAAATGGCGGGTCAGAAGAGACTACCGGCAGCGTGGGAGAGTCAGACTCCTGTTATTGAGGTGTTCCGACTTCCGACAGCGCCAAGAAGTCGAGTGGTGGCAGTTTGGAGAACTACCCCCACTGACTAACACGGCCATCGCGGGAGACTCGGACTCGGCAACATTGCCGGTTATTGAGGTGTTGTTTTCAGAGTGAGAATTTTGCCGGTTAATAGAGAATTCTGGATATTTAGGTGCCGTTTAAACGAGAGTTTCCTGTAATAAACTTTTAAAAGGTTTTTATACAATGCAGGTTTAGTATGCAATATCGGTCTAGATTTTCCTGTCAAAATAATGGTGAGGCTAACGACACTCAACATTATTTATGCACAAATCGCACAGCAAGTTCAGGTGAAGGCAGATGCGCAGATAAACGCGAAAATCTGGAAGTTACTGTCCAAGATGCCATTAGCTTCGTGAAAACGGCATCTCGCTGTCTGGCTTCCCATTCAAATGCATTGAGCAGTATGAAGTTCCTGTTTTTGTATAGTAGATATGAACTAAACATGCCACAGAAAGCTATGGCTTGTCCATTTCAGTCTAAGTGCCCTTTTCAACGGTGAGATAAGTGTTAATTGCTGCCAAGCAACCTGTCTGGCACTGAAAATTAACTATTACAAATGTGAAGTCTCATTCCTTTAGGTTTTAATTGTTGTTGGAGTTTCTTTTTAAATGTAATTACATTTTTTTTTATAAAACATTTTCTTTGTCTCTTTTTTTTTCTCTCTCGTAATCCAATCTTTCTTTCCTTCTCTATTTCTCTTTCTGTACCTGATTTGACATTGAATTCACTATTCTAACTTACACTTCCTGGTTCAGACTTTGCATTGTTCATTTCACAATCCTGTAAGGGGTTTTCCTGAGAGATGTCCCTGGGGTTTCTGTCTCTAGAGGCCTCTCTCTCTTGCACAGTAAAACCTTGAGTGGTTCGACCCACTCGCCCCTTAGATTCTATACTCTGGACTTTGGGGCAGGAACTACAATGTAGAGAAAACTCTTGCAGACCAAGTTTGATGAAACAAAATGAAATTTTATTGCATAAGGAAAAATATCAAATCAAATGCAAGCAGATAAGAGAGTACATGGGCGGGAAAACACAAACAAATCATAACGACACAGTACTAACTAAGGCAAATACAGGCATCTTATACTCTACAAAGATCATCATGAAATAAGGAAACACACGGAACATCGAGGGACAACAACTCATGTTAATTGTACCCTTAAATCCAGCCCCTTATTAAACCTATCTAGATCTGATTGTGAAAGGCCAGAAACATGCTCACCAATCCCACTAGGAAGTGCAAGGTTTTGAAATCAAGTCTGTGTTTGATCCTTTCAGGCGTTCCATCTCCACGTGGATCGTGGAGCCCTGCGAGCTGCGCCACACCTCTCTCCTGAGGTGGGGGTCGGGGGCGGCTGGACACCGGCGGGCCTGGATGTCGGCGGGGTCGAGGATCGTCGGCTCGATCCTGGTCAGAGGAGCCTTGGGCTGGCTCCCATCGCTTCTTCAGTTTGTTTTTATCTCTTCTTCCGGGGCCGGGGTGGCTGGAAGGTTTCTTCTCTTGGGGTTTTAATTTTTTTGTTTCTTCTCCCAAGTTGAGTCGATGGCCTCTCGTTCCGGCAACAGCCCGGGGATGGTCGATGATCTCCCGATGTGTTTCCCCGGGGCGGGACGCCGGCTTCGAGACGGCCTTCTTGATGTTGGCTTGGTTCTTCTTCCTCCTCCGATGGTGGAGAGAAGTTTGCTGATCTTCTCCCGAAGCGACTCCTCTTCACCCACTGCCACTCAGTCGTGTGTCTCTGAGTGTGACTGTGTCTCCAACTGTAACTCGAGTGCTCAACTCTTGTTCCACTGCAACTCCAGTGTGTGTCTCCTTGAGAGTGTCTGTACAACTGCAACTCCTCCAGTTATACCTTTCTTCAGCAGTCTCCACTTCCCGCCCAAAATCAGGTTAGCTTTCGTTTAACTTTTGGCGGGCTGGGAGCACAGCGGGGTAGTTATTATATTTTAAAATGTTTTAGATGGCTGGTAAAGGTCCATCTCTGGTCTGGAATGACCTTCATTGTTTTTAATGTCCTGCTGATCTTGTTATCTAGCCCTTGGTGCTGTTCTCATGAATATGAAATTGTCCCCTTTTGTCTGGGTCAACATTTTGATGGCCTCTGTCTCCAGGCCGATCTTGCATCTAATCCATATGTATATGTGTGGGTCTGGTTTCGTTCTCTCAGAAACGGCTTCCAGAACTTGCTGTGGGTTGAATCCACAAAGCTGTCTGAGGTTGTGCAGGAACCATTTTAAAGTGTCCCAATAAGCTGGTCACATGGTATGGTGGCCATTTTGTATGCCCCTTTTTCTGGGCTTCTTTTAAAACAGTCTTTAAAATCACGGCCTCTTCTGCCATTTGACCCTTATTAATACAAAGTCCAATTTTGCTTATCCTACACTCCCCCCTGATGATACTGTAACTTGCTTGAAGTATCATAATTCTGGGTGAGCAAAATTTTCTGACCTTCCACAATCTAACCATCCCCAGTATTTACCTAGCTATGACCGCACGACACATGCATTTCCCATTTCAGAAAAATCTAGTGTACATTAAGCATCTATAGATGGCAATACCTTGGAGTTAAAAATCTAACAACTTACTTCCAGGCGTGGAGGGGGTCCTTATACCCCTACATCACCTAGTGCATACACATTACTTTCTAATAATAACATCACACCTAATTCAAATGCAATAATAAAATAAAGTACACACACGAAAAATTCAAAATGCACATGAATACATATCAAAATAATACAGAGGAGGGAGGGAAAATTTTAACTTTATACAAAGCAGCAAAAATCTAAACTGGTGTCTCTTCTTCTACCCGCACATAATGCTCCCTCCATTCCCCTCTATTCTCATACTTTTGCGAATGTTTGACCTTTTTACAGTGTACAAACAGTAAATAAACTACAATGACAACCTGGCACACTACAAGAATGTGGGAGGCTATCCTAATCCAGGAAGGGACTTCTATATTAGTGAACAGGTCCCAGCATGGTGGGGTCACTATGCCCAATATGTCTGCCCCTATCTCTAAAGTCTTCTGCTCCAGTGTGTAGAAGTGTTTCTGTGAAACAACAACGGCTTTTAATATCTTGGTGAGGTGTTCAGGGAGAGGGGGAATGATATATCCAAAATCTTCAATGAATCGCTAAAGATCGGTGAAATTCTCTTTCACAGTGATGTGAACAGTGGAAGGTTCAGGAATGGGGACAATTCGCTCTTGGGCCACTTGAACTTCTGCCCTGGGCTTGAAACAGAAGCTGCTGTCATTAACCGGACAGCAACCGTGCTGTCCATGCTGGTAGTGGGGCGCTGCAGTGATGACACAGTATGTCCCACCTCCTATATATGCCACCTGCGGGGGCACATGGGCTTGTGCCATTGCCTCCATGGTGCAATTTATAGGCTTCGCGCCAGCAGTTCTGAACCCGCACTGTGGTTTTAAATGGGCATTCAAGTGCTGGGGACACAGGATAATGTGTGCTCCCCGGCTCCGGCACCCCGAGAGGTCGGTACCCATCATTGCATACTACCATCGAATGACGTAAGGTGGGACCCCCGTGGAGCGAATGTGCGCACCCCCCTGAATGACTCCAATGTTCTCCACCCTGTTATACCGGGGCGGGTTTGGCTGTCTTTCCCATCACCGGCATTCTTACCACTATACCCATAATGGTGTGATTAGACCGTCCACAGTCCACTGGGACTGGGTAGGCCTCTGAAGCTAGTCTGAGCTGGCACGGACTCAATGCATTCTCAAAAGGGTGGAGGGCTGCGAGGTGCTTGTTGCTGATCCGGGAGGGGACTAAACCTTGCTTTAAATCCTCCAGATTACTGTGGCCCTCGCTCAGTAACCACGCCCCGTATAGCTTCATTCTGCGCCGCCTGATCGGACGCATTCCGATCCTCCCTGATGAGAGCATTTACCGTTCTGACGTGTTTCTCCAGCTCAGCTATAATCTCTTTTAAGTGTAGTGTCATGGCCTGGTCCTCGTGTAACTCAGAACCCACTACCTTATTCTCGTCAGTCAGTATCTTTCTTAACTGTGTTTTCAAACCATTGATCTGGGTTTGCAGCTCCACATCATCCAGTGTGTTGATGACTGATGTTCCTGTATTAAAAGCTGTGAAAATATCATTTACTGCACCCCTTCTTTGTCTCCCTACTCTGTCCAAGACCTCATGTGGTGTGGTGTACAATTCGGCTCTGTCGACATCGGCAAAGTCGAATTCGTAGAACTGTTTAAACATGTTTGTTAACAGGACCTGGTATAATTGCTCCATTTCCCTGGGGCACCACTCTGGCAACCGCACCTCGGTGAGGTTTAAAATCACCGAAGCCACCGCGTAGTGCACCCCTTGGTACAGCACCTGACCTGTGGGTACCAATACCAATCCGTTCCCGGGTCCCTTTGTTGTGGTGGGGCACCCTTCCTTGAGGGCTTTAGCTACCGGAATTGTGGACAAGGGCTTGCGGGGTCGGGTGATGAGCTCGGTGGCGTTTACTGGGATCTGAGAGTATGGGACTCTGCATGCCCGTGTGCTGATGTCCCACCTCATTCCTTGTCCAGCATCCTGCCACTGTCTTTGGAAAAAGATGGAGATGCCTGTGGGGCAAGCGCGTTCTGAACCCCACATACAGATGTAGATCCCCTCATCTGGTTCCCACCATTTGTCCCAACAGACACTCAACCCCCCCGTGAGTTCCCGTAATAGTCCGATGGGTGTTGTTACCCAGTCTCTCCCACTCCACCGTGGAGTTCTTCATGGTGCTGCTCAACTTGCGCAGCCACCACCAACGGTCCAAAGGTACATGTCCCAGACAGTTCAAACAAATCTTCTTGCCCACGGTGACGCTGATCCTGCGTGCAATGATCCGCACCCTGGGGCACATCAAAAACGTTTCTCTGTATGCAAACCCCGTCTGGCTGGAGTATTCAGTAGAGTTCGACCCCAGCCAGCCTGGCCATCTTCCTTCATGGAAGTAGGCAGCAGTCTCTTCAGTGTCCCGTGAGCCGGTTCCGTCAGTCGCGATGGGGCCTCTGTTCCCAGAGCACCCATAGATGGTAGAGTCCTTAGTGCAGCCCCGATAGGCCCAGCTCCACCCGATCATCACGAACGCGACGAGGATCCCTCTCATCTTTCTCCTGGTTCCTGCAACAAATCACACAATATAGCCAGGCTCCCGAGAGATTCTGGCTTAGGTGACGGCATGATCGGGTCTTTCGACCTCGATCCAAAATACACACATACTGGGCAGATTTAAAACTACTTAAACTCTAATCATTTTAATATATACACACCTTAAACTTAAACCTAAACTTATGTACAGCGCCGCCCGTCCCCGGGCGGCTTGCCTAATCCCTGATTGGACTGCAGCTCGCCGCTCCCTGTGGCGGGGCTGCAGTGACCTGTGGCTCGGGTTCCCCGCAGCCTTTTGCTGTTAATCGGGGACTGTGTTTTTTCATGGATTTCTGAAGTCGGCGTTTACTGAGAACGGGGGACTCGGGCCAAGGTTTTACTGGCTGAGGCGTACGAGTCGACCTGCGAAAAGGTGCTTTGGGCGTGGCTCCCTTAGCGAGTGGACCTTCGGGTGGGACTTTAGCTCTCACAGCCCGTGGCTCTTCCACGACTGTGGGCTTCGGCTCCCTCCCCTCAGGCTCCGCCCCTTCGGGATTTGGGTCTGTGGCAGATGGTTCCTCCTCACCTGTCCCTACAGGTGGAGAATCTCTGCCCCCAATTTCTACCTCCCCCACGCTTGAGTCGAGGGTGGGACCTCCGTCCTCCGACTCCACCTCCTCCAGAATTGTGTCGAGGGCGGGACCTTGTTGTTCGGGCCCCTCCTCGTCCGAGTCCCAGGCCATCGGGGAAAGCTCCCCCCAGGTGGGCGGGACAGCTTCTCCCTCCAAGCAGGCTACAACGCCAGCTTATGTGGTCTGTGACTCATCGCGCGCCTCAGGCTGAGGATCTTTACCCTCAGACCTGGCTTCGGTTGCTGATGCTCTTGCACCCGGTTTAAACAGTTTGCACTGATTGATGTGAAACCATTTACAAGCCCTTAGCTGACCCTCTAAACTGCCAGCCCTCGCTGTTAACCTGGCGTTCTCCTCTCTTAAAGCCTGCTCAACTAACTTAGCCTCCGCAACCTGGCACCGCAGGTATTCCTCCATTTTACAGGAGGTCTCTTCCTGTGCATGTCTTTCTAGAGGACACAGGTCGACAGGCTGCGCTGGCTCTAGTCAATTGGGCACAGCGGTCAGGGTTTCGGGAACGACAAGACCGGTGGTGACAGCTATTTTCCCCTGTGAAATCATCAGAGACCGCATCGTCTCTATGATTGATTCAATCGCAGCGGGATCCATAACTGCACCAGCTCCTTGCGCTGGGACAGGAGCTATGGCTTGGGTTTGGGCTGGTGCTGGGGCGGCGGTCTGGGCTTGGGCTTGGGCTGCGGGAAATCTCCCTTTACTATCCTTCCACGGATTTCTACAGTCCTTGCGCCAATGTCCATCCTTCCCACACCCGTAGCAATTGAGCTTGGCTTGGACAGGGCGATTCCCCTCCTGACGCCACTCTTTCTTGCTTGGGGCTGCGGGTTTCGCCTCATGCACCTTTCTTTTCTGGGGAGGTGTTTCCTGACCTCTACAATTCTTGTACGCCACATTTAGCTGACGGAGTACCGTCTCCTCCGTGACACCGGGACCTTGGGGATCAAACCAAGATCTGGCTAGGGCCCGTATCTCTGGCAAGCTGTTGGTAACCAAGCAACAGAGCCAATGAACCCGCTGCTCGTCGTTCATTGCAACCCGTTCAGGCATGCCCGGACAGCTGCGTCGATACACTGGCCACAGTCTTTCTGCGAAAACCCGTGGGGGTTCTCCAGATAGCTGCACGGTCCCTTCCACATGGTCGAACAGACTACCGTCGTCCACTCCCATTACTTCTAAAACTTCCTCCCTGAGATCCGCATACCCTTTCCGTCCCCTCTTACTATCCTCTGAGAGGCACTGAAGGATTGTGCAATCCAGGGAGAAAAGCAACAGTTTCACCTGTTCCTGATCATCACAGTCATTAATGGCTGCTGTTTCCTCTATCTCCCTGAAATGAATCGAGGGATCTCCCTTTACGGTGAGTCGTGAGAGGTGGCTCACCATGGATCTTAATTGCGGGGCAGCGTAGGGCACCACGAGCTGGTTCTGGTGGGGTCCGATACTGCCATCGGCAGCGTTGGGACCGAACCTTTGGTGCCGAACGGGACACATTGGTGCCGGTCCCGGCTTTGCGACCAGTGGTTCTTCCTCACACTCCACCTCGGCTACCTCCTCTTTCACTACCCCCTCCTTTTTCGGCCAAGTCTCACTATAGCTCGGCAGTGCTGAGGGCTCGGTGGCTGGTACCGCAATTACATCAGCTGGAATCGGCTGTTTTGATTCCTTTAAAAAGTCCATGTGACTCGCTTTCGGGCTGACGAGACACACCATGCCTTTTGCCTTTACCAGGGCCGTTCTTAGGTCTTCTATGGTCTTTTGGCAGGGGCCGTGGTCTGTGCTATCAAACCCGTGCTCGAGGGCTAGCTTGTAAGCTGCCTTAACCTCCACTACTCTCTCCTCCTGCGCTCTTAGCTGTTGTGCGAGGCGGGCGTTTTTCTCCCGTATCCTCGTTTCATTGATCTTTGCCTCAGTAACCTGGCACTCCAGGTACTCTATCCTAGCCTGATGTTAACTAGCTACCACTTGGCGTTCCTGATTCAGCGCGTGAAGCGCTGTGATGAGTTTTTCCCCACCCATGGCCTTTTCCTCTTTCTCTGCTGCCTGGGTTGTGATCTTGGCTGCCTCTGCTACAATGACTCGGTCCAAGATCTGGACCTGCTTCTTGTAGCACATCAGCCACACTGCCTTCTCCGCTGACTTCTTATGCTCTTTGCTCTCTGTCCACCTGATGGCTGTGTCCACCCGACGCCCATCCAGCAAGAGATCGGAAATCCACTGTTTAGTGAGATTTACCTTGCCAAAGACATAATCCGCTATCCTCTCATCCATTGCATTTCGACAATTCAAACTTGGATCTACTGCATTGCAATCCTGCTGCCAGAGTCCTGCCGCGGTCGCCATTTTCTGTAAGGGGTTTTCCTGAGAGATGTCCCTGGGGTTTCTGTCTCTAGAAGCCTCTCTCTCTTGCACAGTAAAACCTTGAGTGGTTCGACCCACCCGCCCCTTAGATTCTATACTCTGGACTTTGGGGCAGGAACTACAATGTAGAGAAAACTCTTGTAGACCAAGTTTGATGAAACAAAATGAAATTTTATTGCATAAGGAAAAATATCAAATCAAATGCAAGCAGATAAGAGAGTACATGGGCGGGAAAACACAAACAAATCATAACGACACAGTACTAACTAAGGCAAATACAGGCATCTTATACTCTACAAAGATCATCATGAAATAAGGAAACACACGGAACATCGAGGGACAACAACTCATGTTAATTGTACCCTTAAATCCAGCCCCTTATTAAACCTATCTAGATCTGATTGTGAAAGGCCAGAAACATGCTCACCAATCCCACTAGGAAGTGCAAGGTTTTGAAATCAAGTCTGTGTTTGATCCTTTCAGGCATTCCGTCTCCACGTGGATCGTGGAGCCCTGCGAGCTGTGCCACACCTCTCTCCTGAGGTGGGGGTCGGGGGCGGCTGGACACCGGCGGGCCTGGATGTCGGCGGGGTCGAGGATCGTCGGCTCGACCCTGGTCAGAGGAGCCTTGGGCTGGCTCCCATCGCTTCTTCAGTTTGTTTTTATCTCTTCTTCCGAGCCGGGGTGGCTGGAAGGTTTCTTCTCTTGGGGTTTTAATTTTTTTGTTTCTTCTCCCAAGTTGAGTCGATGGCCTCTCGTTCCGGCAACAGCCCGGGGATGGTCGATGATCTCCCGATGTGTTTCCCCAGGACGGGATGCCGGCTTCGAGACGGCCTTCTTGATGTTGGCTTGGTTCTTCTTCCTCCTCCGATGGTGGAGAGAAGTTTGCTGATCTTCTCCCGAAGCGACTCCTCTTCACCCACTGCCACTCAGTCGTGTGTCTCTGAGTGTGACTGTGTCTCCAAATGTAACTCGAGTGCTCAACTCTTGTTCCATTGCAACTCCGGTGTGTGTCTCCTTGAGAGTGTCTGTACAACTGCAACTCCTCCAGTTATACCTTTCTTCAGCAGTCTCCATTTCCCGCCCAAAATCAGGTTAGTCTTCGTTTAACTTTTGGCGGGCTGGGAGCACAGCGGGGTAGTTATTATATTTTAAAATGTTTTAGATGGCCGGTAAAGGTCCATCTCTGGTCTGGAATGACCTTCATTGTTTTTAATGTCCTGCTGATCTTGTTATCTAGTCCTTGGTGCTGTTCTCATGAATATGAAATTGTCCCCTTTTGTCTGGGTCAACATTTTGATGGCCTCTGTCTCCAGGCCGATCTTGCATCTAATCCATATGTATATGTGTGGGTCTGGTTTCGTTCTCTCAGAAATGGCTTCCAGAACTTGCTGTGGGTTGAATCCACAAAGCTGTCTGAGGTTGCGCAGGAACCATTTTAAAGTGCCCCAATAAGCTGGTCACATGGTATGGCGGCCACTTTGTATGCCCCTTTTTCTGGGCTTCTTTTAAAACAGTCTTTAAAATCACGGCCTCTTCTGCCATTTGACCCTTATTAATACAAAGTCCAATTTTGCGAATCCTACAATCCTTCAATCTAATTGGCTAAGGAGATACACAGTTGCTTGCCCTGTTCACGCAGATCCCAGATGCCCTGTAGAGGGCGCCGTGGCATTTCCATCTCCCACTTACAGCAACTTCCAGTGATGGAAATTAAACGGGTAAGTCTGACTAACAGTGGGCGCCGTTCGTTGGCCGGTTACAGCAAATTCTGGCCCATTGTTGTTTTAGCATCTCTGTTGTGTAATAGTAACAACCTGCTGAAAAAGTGGCTGGCCTCATATGTATCAACAGCAAATCTAAAGGCAGCCCCCGGTGTGCCGGTAAATGCCTGTTATAACCGTGTTATTGTGGAAGATGAGAATGTATCATTTTTTTAAACACTCAAGTGTTCCTCCTGATGACCTGTCAGTAATCCCATGTACCTTGCTTTAGGTACTTCTGTGGTGTTTGAGGGATTAATAACACTAATAGCTGACCTTCATTGACAGCTACAGCTCATATAAAATGTGGCTTCTAGATCAGGAACTTTGTGACTCACTGGTGAAATGGGCACAACCTCCAGTTGTAATTCTTGCTGAATGTAGAATGAGCCGCTATTCTCGCCTGATCAGAAATAATTATGTCAAGCTGAGCCAGTCACATAGATGATACCACTGCACACTGCAGCATCAAACTTTGGTAGGAACGCATGTTTGTTGTTACAATTGCAATTATTTCCAGTGCTTCTTACATGGCTGACAAGATAGGTTATGCTTGGCTGAAGTTCAGCTTGGCAGCATCACCCTACACCATCGGGATAATAAAATGCACTGCGATGGCAAAAAAAAATAGGATGTACAGATTCAGAAAGTGAAGTGGATAGTTCAAATTCTGGTCAGCTGTAATTAAGTGAGAGCTTCCCTTAGTCTGCAGTGTACAAGCCAAGAAGCAACTCCCATACTGATTAACTGCGGAGATGACAAGCTGAGGTGTTTATCAAAGCCTGGGAATTGCTTATTGATGAGGACACCCTGAAAAAATGTCAAGTATTGTAACTGTGACTGTGCTATATTTTAATAAGTATTGGCAAAACAAACTAGAAAAATGCATTTACGTTAGAATCTGTAAAAATTCACGGTGCAGGCTCTCCTGTTCTTGCTACTGGTGTATTGGATCACCTGAGTGCAGTGCACAGAGGGAAAGCAGGCGAGACCCCTAAAGGGGGTTCACTCCTGCCTGCCCAATCTTCCTCCGTACACTCTGCCCAGGTGATCCAATATGTCCAGGCGCGGGTCCGACAATTGGAATGAACATCTCAAGCGAGGGGGGGAAAAATTTGCCATTTTTCACCAATGGAAGCAAGGGCGGAGATGGGCTTCTACAAAACAATAGGGTTTGAATCATAAATATAAACAGAAAATGCTGGCAATACTCTGTGGAGAGAGAAACAGAACTTCATCACAAACCTGAAACGTTATCTCTGTTTCTCTCTCCACAGATGCTGCCTGACCTGCTGAGTATTTCCAGTGTTTTCTGTTTATATTTCGGATTTCCAGCATCCGCAGTATTCTGCTTTTTCTATTAGAGTTTGAATTATAGATCTACATGGAATTCCTTAATATTTTTGTGCTTGTATATGTCTGCCATGAATGGCAGCCCCAAAATTAACTAAGAACTCTATACCTATGTCAGAGATACACCAATTATCTATCGTTCTCTCTCGATGATTTTTACTGGAGGTGGAAATAATCTGAGTTATAGTATTCCAAAAGCAACAGAACCCTCATTATAAACATCTCATCCATAAACCTTGACTCTGTGGAATTTCCATTTTAGTCAGCAGAGGAACTGCAAACTAGATAAGATCAGCCCTTGATAAAAAAGAACTACAGTACTTTGTTATTTCCGCTGAGTTGTTAACAATGAAGGTTGACTGTAACTGCTTTATATCGAAATAGAAAGATGACATTTGTTTAGTGTTTGATAACAGGATAGAAAGGGAACTGTTCCTGTTAGTTTTCAGAACACTGCAACTTTAAAAAAAAGTATAAACAAACGAAGAAAAATGTGCCATTTATAGTCACGACCGTGTATATACAATCATTATATAAGCAATTTCTTGGCAATGTCCTGAAAAGTACAATTTGTTTCCAGTTGTGCTCCTTATACAGTGAATAATAATGAAACCATCCTGTTATTTTCAAATCTGGTTAGATGTATTATTTTTTTCCTTTCTGATTTTCAGGGAGTAAGGTTCATTGACAATTATCAAACAGAGAACAGCTATTGGTCAAGAAACTAGCCAATTGCGAGACACAATGTGACTGGCAAACAACCCAACTAATCAGCTAATCTTTTCCTGCCTTTAAAGTAGTTTCCTTTCTTAGCTGATAAAGTTTCTTCTTTTAGAGCTTTTGATTCCTTATTTTAGCGAGAAATGAGTTTATCTGAGAAATTAGGCTACTGACATGACCATGTGGCCATGTGACTCAACATGCATGATGTGATTGGCTAATAGTGTGCAACATACTTTTGCTGGTCATCCATTGACAAGGATACAACATCAATTGCCTGAGACATCCATCACAACAGCAGCAACTTGCATTTATATAGCAGCCGTCTCAATTTGTTGAAAGGGTAGAATTTTCCAGCCGTGCTTGGGATGGAATCCCAGTTTTCCATCGAACCAGCAAATCAGTTGATTTTGCGAGCGCGGGAAGCCTGCGCTGCTTTCACTGTTGTTTGAGTCAAGGATGTCCTGATCAGAATGGAACACTTGAGGTACAGGGTAAGGTATAGCACACAGTGACTGTGTTTCAGTTCTATTCTCTCATTTAATTAAATAAGACTGAACTGCTACATTTTGTTCACTGGAGCGAAATACTTTTTTTTTGAATGGGAGTGAGAAGGATTCCCTTTGCTACTTAAAGAGGTCACTTCATCAGGTTAAACCGAGCCGCTGAGTATTCTCATCCGCCACATAGGTGATGGAACTCACTCACTCACATTTTTCTGTATCAAATCATTGGTTACCCAGTAGCATTTAAATATTAGAACAATTTGTTGAATTCTGGTGAGGAATGTCATTATAAGCAGCTCAGCTGTCATTTCCTTAATGGGCTTATGCAAAGTACTTCCTGTTGGGAGCTATATTTATCCAATGCACCAAAATACACTGAAACAGCAGCATCATGATTAAATGGTAAAAGGAGGTTAATATTTGGATAATTTCATAATTACATGTCAAAGAACAAATCAAAACAAGGTAACGGTGAATTATAAAATATATCCCTATATATTATTGAGCACTTAGCCAGACAGAGTAATCCCCATCATATCAGTATTGCTGATTGTAGGATAATCTTATAAGGCCTTCGGGGCATAGTTCAATGACTCGTGTGAATTCTGCACTAACGTAAGTGGATGCCGCATTTTATCCCAGCTTTTATACGTTTGAAAATGAATGAGCCTCACTGCGGAACTGGTTAACATCGAGCGATCAGAAGGTTAATGCTTAATGTGTCCGTTCTCATTCCACAGTAAAAATGCTCACTCAGTATTTAAGAGGTCTGTAAGACACAGGTCACTGAGACAGAGACGCCTGCTGCAGCTAAGAAATATAATCAATTAAGTCGTGGTTTTTAGTGGAAAGCAGCTGTTTGAATCGAGTCTAGATCCATTCTTTTTGATTACATTGATAAATTAGGAAATGCTAATTTTCTCCCCTCTCTCTTCAAATCATAGTGCACATTGAGTGACATGCATATAAGAAAGGGAAAGATTGCAGATGTTCTTTTCAGAACTGTTAGCCTAGTCATATTAGATAAAACCATCAGAGAGAAGCACCATCAGTGGGGCAGGGTCTGGACTGTGTTGTGCCACTGCTGCGGCTTTAATGCAATAAATCTATTTAAATGTTTTGTAATAATGTTAATCGATGAATCACATTAATTACAATAGCTGGTTTAGGTTGTGCGTGCAAGTGTTATACAGTTAGTGCTCGTTTATCGTGGATGAGGAAAGATTAAGTGGCAGTTTTCTGTGTGGGCAATTGTGCTGAAGGTACTTCCTTACACAAAGTCTTTCCTAAATAATGTAAAGATTAGGGGGCGCAGTGAAACTCCAGCACCCCCTCCCCACCCAATTCAAAATTAATAAACCTTGCAAGAGAAGGGATCACGGGGTTGTTTCTGGGGTATCCCACATGGCAGCAGTCAGTGTGAACGCTTTCAGATTTATGTTTCAAATATTTATTTAAAACACACCGTTCCAAGTAGTCTAAAGGAGAATTGGTGGTAGATCCTGTTTTTTTTACAAAAAACCCAGAGGAACGCAGGTTTGATTTTTTACAGACATTGGTCCTTTGAACTCTTCTTTGTGGAGTTTTATCTTGCCTGCTACAATTGTAATGATATCAGCAAATAGTGATGATATTTGTCTGTGTTTGATTACTTATGCCTTACAGCATATTTGTCTGTGTTTTTGATTACTTGTGCCTGACCAGCAGAGGTCAGGTGAGAGACAAACAGTCCAGAGGAGTTTTACTTTCAGTTTCTTTCTAGATGCATCACAGCATAGTGTGTTCTGTAAAAAGCTGTAGAAAGTCTTGAACAAGACTTTAGATTAAACAACATTCTCTTTCAGAAATGAGTCTTTATTGAACCCAAAAAGAAAACAATACATGATGTCAGAAGTGGCTGAAAGAGAAAAAATCTGAAGTTAGCAACTTGATGGGACAGTGAAAGCAGTTGTGGCAAGTAAGCGAAATCAGCTCTCCACATATTAGCAAGCCAGAAGAGAACATCGTTGCTTACCATTAGAGAATAGCTAACGAAGTGAAAAAATGGAAGGTTTACTCCCACCGGCGACGCTTCAATTAACAGGTAATGTGGCTGAAAATTGGAGGAGATTCAAACAACGTGTAGGGTTGTATTTATCAGCAATCAGAGCTGACGAGAAAAGTAATAAACAGAAATCGTCACTGTTCTTACATGTCGTGGGTGATGCAGCGCTGGAGGTATATAATAATTTCATATTTGCTGTTGATGGAGACAAAATGAAGCGAGATAAAATAATGGAACAGTTTGAGGCCTACTGCATACCTAAATGCAACGTGACCTTTGAGAGGCACAAATTTTTCACATGTGTACAGAAAATCGGCGAGACTATTGATCAGTATGTGACTGAACTGAGAAACCGGAGCAAATCGTGTGAATTTGGGGGACTCACAGACTCGCTGATAAAAGACAGACTGGTGTGTGGTATTCGAGATAATGGTCTAAGGGAAAGACTGCTAAGAGAGCAAGATCTAGACCTGGGAAAAGCCATAGCACTGTGTAGGGTTACAGAGACTGTGAAGTTGCAGGCAAAGGAGCTGTTCAGTGACAGTAGCTGCAACGTGGATGTAGTGAGAAAGAACGGATACAAACTGTTTAACAAAACGAGCGCCAATATGAAAAAAGAGGCATGGCCAGCGAACGAAAATGAAAGGGACAATCGAAAGTCATGTAGTCGATGCGGTACACAGCATCCACCAAGAAAGTGTCCAGCATATGGTAAAACATGCAATAGTTGCAACAAGACCAACCATTATGCCCGTTGCTGCAGGAACCAAGTGCAACAAAGCAAGGTCCATGCAGTAGATTAAGGCGACATAGAGGAATTCTATGTAGATGTTGTGTCTGAAAACAAAAAAGAAGAAAGAGACTGGATGTTGACACTAAAAGTGAATGACATACACATTCCATTTAAATTGGATACTGGAGCACAAGTTAATGTGATATCAGAGACCGATTTTAAGAGAATTAGACCCAGACCAAAGTTACATGGAATACAAGTGAAAGTGACCGGATACTCAGGTACTGATATACCAGTGAAAGGAAAATGCATTGTCAAAGTAACACACAAGGACAGAGAGCACACGCTAGCATTAATCGTGGTGCCAAAGGATGTGCAAGCCATATTAGGGTTAAAAGCCTGTGAGAGACTGAACCTGGTAAAGAGAGTCCTCGTTGTGGAAAGCGAAGGAGAGACAGTCTATGATGAATGGAATGTTGCGTACACACCGGGTAAGCTGATGTATACAGCAGACACGTTGTCCAGAGCTGTTGACCCAAGTGAGCCCGCAAACACCACAATGGATGAAAAAGTGAACGCCTACGTGGACATGATCACAAGTGCACTGCCCATAGCAGATGCAAAAATGGAGCTCATAAAGACTGAGACAAACAAAGATGAAACAATGAGACGACTGAGAAAAAGCATCTTGGATGGATGGCCCAACATGAAGCAAGACTGCTCACCTGATATAGCAGAGTACTGGAACTGCAGGGCGGAACTATCAGTGGTCGAAGACATCATCTACAAAGGAAGTAAAATAGTTATCCCAAAGAGTCTGAGAAGAGAGATGCTAAAAAAGATCCATGGAGGACATCTGGGAATCGAAAAGTGTAAGAAAAGAGCACGAGAGGTGATGTACTGGCCACGAATCAACCAAGATGTGACAAATGAGGTGTCAAACTGCACAATATGCCTGAAATATCGAGCAAGCAATCCGGTAGAACCACTAAAGCCACACCCAGCACCAGACAGACCTTACCAGAAGGTAGGCGCTGACCTATTCGTATGTCAAGGGAAGGACTATCTTGTCGTCACAGACTATTACTCCCTGTATCCAAAGGTTTGTAGACTGTACACCACCACTGCAGAAGCTGTGATAAGAAGTATGAAAGCCATATTCTCCAGACATGGCGTGGCAAGCGAGGTCTTCACAGACAACGGACCCCAGTTTAACAATGCAAATTTCCGACACTTTGCCAAAGAGTGGGACTTTGTCCACACAACGTCAAGTCCTCACTATCCACAGTCCAATGGACTAGTGGAAAAATCGGTCCAGACAGTGAAAAGACTGATGTACAAGGCAAAAGACAGTGGAACTGACTTCTACCAAAGCATGCTTGTATACCGCACAACGCCGCTCGAGTGTGGTATGTCACCAGCCCAACTCCTGATGGGACATCGGCTAAGGTCAAACCTACCCATCCCGGAGAACCTCCTGAAAACAAAAGAGGGGGAGAAAGTGAGGAAGTTCAAAGAGCAACAGAAAGAAAAGCAAAAGTACTACTATGACAGAGGAACACAAAACCTACCTGAACTCCACACTGGTGACCAAGTAAGGTTGAAAGACAAAACAAACACATGGACTCAGAAGGGAACTGTCCTGAGTGAAGTTCAACCAAGATCATACACCATTCAAACAGATGAGGGTGCTGTTCTGAGAAGAAATTGTCGAGATCTTCTCATGGGACCAGCCACAGCAGGTCAAGAGACTGGTGAACAACCTGATCACACAGCTGAGAACCAATCATCTGAGGCAACAACTCAGATTCAAGGACAATCAATCAGAAAATCCTCAAGACACGTGAAGCCTCCTGAGAGACTCATTGAGCAAATTTAAGGACTATTGTTAAAGAAGGAAGTAATGTTATCTTATTCTTTCTTCAAGTTCTAGTGTATTGACATATTTCATGTGAACACACAAAGCAAGGGTAAAAAACCTGGATCATGATAATGATAATGTAAGTTCATTAAATGTTGTTAGTTAAAAGTAAAATACTTTTGTTTTAAGAAAGGGAGATGTAATGATATCAGCAAATAGTGATGATATTTGTCTGTGTTTGATTACTTATGCCTTACAGCATATTTGTCTGTGTTTTTGATTACTTGTGCCTGACCAGCAGAGATCATGTGAGAGACAAGCAGTCCAGAGGAGTTTTACTTTCAGTTTCTTTCTAGATGCATCACAGCATAGTGTGTTCTGTAAAAAGCTGTAGAAAGTCTTGAACAAGACTTTAGATTAAACAACATTCTCTTTCAGAAATGAGTCTTTATTGAACCCAAAAAGAAAACAGTACAACAATTAATTATTGAATGCCTCATAAGCGCCACATTGGGCTAAATACTTGAATCATTGACTACAACTGGGTGGAAAGAAATATTTGCATATATAAAGAAAGACTTGCATTTATATAGCACCTTTCACGACCTCAGGACATCCTAAAGTGCTTTACAGCCACTTAAGTACTTTTGAAGTGTAGGCATTGATGTAATGTAGGGAAACGCAGCAGCCAATTTGTGCACAGCAAGCTCACACCAACAGCAATGTGATAGTGATCAGATAATCTGTTTTAGTGATGTTGATTGAGGGATAAATATTGGCCGGGACTCCGGGGAGAACTCCCCTGCTCCTCTTCAAAATAGTGCCATGGGATCTTTTACATCCACCCGAGGTGGCAGACAGGGCCTCAGTTTAACGTCTCATCCGAAAGACGGCAGCTCCGACAGTGCAGCTTTCGCTCAGCACTACACTGGAATGTGATTTTGTGCACAAGTGTCTGGAGTAGGACTTGAATCCACAACCTTCTGTCTCTGAGGCGAGAGTGCTACCAACTGAGCCACCGCTGACATGATCAAACAAAACTTGATTTCACAGCAGAAATGGAGAAAACCTGTTACAAAATGAATACTTCCAGGCAACCAGCTTCAGCAAAATGTTGCAGATGCACAAGGCTCCTGGAAAGTCTCCATTCCTGCTCAGACAGTCGGGGGAAGGTGTTGGGTGAAGTCGAGACAACCCCCTCCCAGGAATCTGGGCCATTCTCATGCACCCACTGACAGACAGATACAGAGTGGGAATTGGTAGGGGACTGGAAGCAGATGGCTTAACTTAGCTGGTGAGTAATCTTGGCTGGGAAATAACATATGCAAGGAGAGAGTTTGAAGACGAGAAAATAATTAAAAAATGGAGTAAAACATTTTTATTTAGTGGAGGAGTAACAATAGCTTTTAAAAATGCAATGGTGGGTGAATGCAACACCCTGTTGTAGTAATGAGCACAATGACCATGGAGGTTTCTGGTTTGATTCTTGGTTTGATTCTTGGTTTGTGCTGAGTAAGTTGATCTTGGCTGGGGCTTCTTTTCTAGAGCCAGCATTTGTTTCTTAACCCATTACCATCTCATTTTGCCTTGCACCATCTCTTAATCTCTCTTAATGGGCCAAAAATTCGGGTCAGGGGCTTCCCGCGGGTGCAAGCCCCCGATCTGCACTCACCCGGCGCGCTGACATCTGAAGCCCGGGCCTGCTTGCATTTCCTGTGACAGGCCCGGTTCAGATGTCAGCGCGCAGTGCTTACCTGATCCAGCGGTGTAGTTAGTGCGATGTGCCGGCTGGGATCAGGTGAGCACTGTACAACCAATCAGGGGAGGGGAAGGTTCATTCATGAGTTTGAGAGTATGAACTGTCAAACTCATGAAAACTACGGGGGCCCAAAACACTATTTAAACTTTAAATAAAAATTAAAAAAACACCCCAATCATTAAATTAAGTATAAATAAGTTAAAAAAAATAATTTAAACAATAATTTTTTTTTTGAAAAAAATAAATTTTTAATAAAAAGGGTCTAAAACTAAACTTGCCTTATTGTAGATTCTTTAAAATAATAAACCTGTGGGGAAAAAAATTCTAAATTACACTAAAACACCACTTACGTGTAAAAATAAATACTTACGTGTGCTTTTTACAAGCGTAAAGACCAGAGGCCTTTACACATGCGCAAATCCCCCAAAACAGAGGAAATCCAAGATGCACGCGCTGCCCCCTACAGCGCACGCGCTAGCCTCTTCAACTCTTGGGTTGGAGGAGAGGAAATGCCGGTTTTCAGCGCATGCGCTGTGCATGCTGAAAACCGGCATTTCCTCCGGCCAGACGCGTGAGTACCCCTTCCGTACTCACGCGTTTGGGGAGGAATTTCTGCCCCAATGTCTCTTGATCTCTCCCGCCTTTCATCCTATCGCAGATATTCCCTTTTGTTCTTTCCTCCCCTCCCCCCTTTCCCTGCCCCTGCACTTGCTTAAAACCTGTTCCATCTCCAGCTTTTTCCAGTTCTGACAAAATGTCATTGACCTGAAACGTTAACTCTGTTTCTCTCTCCACAGATGCTGCCTGACCTGCTGAGTATTTCCAGCATTTTCTGTTTTTATTTCAGATTTCAAGCATCCGCAGTATTTTGCTTTTGTATTAGCTGGGGCATCCTGGACTAGGGAGCAGGGGGGAAAAAAATCAGCCAATGTTCCTACTCATTATCCAGTGGCCTGCGCTGATAATTGAAGGCAGCAACAATTTGGAAGTATACAGAGCTTTTAACATAGTAAAACATCTCAAGGTGCTTCACAGGTGCGTTACCAAACAAAATTTGACACCGAGCCACATAAGGAGATATTAGGACAGGTAGCCAAAAGTTTGGTCAAAGAGGTAGGTTTTAAGGAGCGTCTTAAAAGGAGGAGAGAGCAGTAGAGAGGTTTAGGGAGGGAATTCCAGAGCTTAGAGCCTAGATGGCTGAAGAATAGGCCGCCAATGGCGGAGCATTGATAATCAGGGACGCGCAAGAGGCCAGAATTAGAGGAGCGCAGAGGATCAGGTTTGGCAGGGTGATGTCTCCCACAGTTGAACAATGTGCTAATACTCTTCATTGGTACTCACACTTGAAGAACAGTCCCGAGTGAGGCACAAAGGGTTTCTGGCTCCAGTGGAATCATACCCCAGGATGAGGCAATGCCTTCAGAGCAGGGGAAATTTGTAAGAAAAGAAAACAGGAAAGGAAAAAAATCCTAACGTTGCAAGTAGCTGCCAAAGTTACGATGGAAAACCAGGAGACTCCCTCACAGAGTTTCGAGACCTGGCTATCCAATACAGAATTATCTTTCTAAGCAATTTTATCATTCCTTAGATGCAAACAGAAAGTACACACAGTGGGGAAAAGCAATGAAAGAAAACATGCATTTAATCACACCTGCGAGATGGAACATCTTCTGTCATGAGACGAGACACTTGCTTCTAGAGGCACAGAAACATCCAAGTAATAAGCTGCCAGTTAATCAGTGTGGGGAAACAAGATGGCTGAGACATCCACTGGTCTCCGTGGGAGTTTAACACAGCTCATTGTAACAGAATGCGAACACGCAGCCATAATTAAAGACTAAATGGTTTGGGAAAAAAAACACAGCTTCTTGTAAAGTGCTCTTCAAACCATGTAGACCCTGGTACTATAATTACAAAATTGTCCTTAAAACGACAATTGGCTATGAGCTGAATGTGATAATGTGACTGTGACGCTTTTGTTTCAGGTAATTTTATTTGTAGTGTATGTAACGCTTGGTGCTGAATCATAGAATCATAGAAATTTATGGCACAGAAGGAGGCCATTCGGCCCATCATGTCTGTGCCAGCCGAAAAAGAGCGATCAAGCCTAATCCCACTTTCCAGCTCTTGGTCCATAACCTTGTAGGTTACGGCACTTCAAGTGCATATCCAAGTACTTTTTAATTGTGATGAAGGTTTCTGCCTCTACCACCCTTTCAGGCAGTGAATTCCAGACCCCCACCACACTCTGGGTGAAAAAAGTTCTCCTCAACTCCCTCTAATCCTTCTACAAATTACTTTAAATTGATGCCTCCTGGTTATTGACCTCTCTGCTAAAGGAAATAGGTCCTTCCTATCCACTCAATCTAGCCCCCTCATAATTTTATACACCTCAATTAAATCTCCGCTCAGCCTCCTTTGCTCCAAAGGAAACAACCCCAGTCTATTCAATCTTTTCTCATAGCTAAAATTCTCCAGTCCAGTCCTGGCAACATCCTCGTAAATCTCCTCTGTACACTCTCTGGTGCAATCACATCATTCCTGTAATGTGGCGACCAGAACTGTACACAGTACTCTAGCTGTGGCCTTACTAGTGTTTTATACAGCTCAAGCATAACCTCTTATATTCTTTGCCTCAGCTAATAAAGGAAAGTATCCCATATGCCTTCTTAGCCACCTTCTCTACCTGTCCTGCTACCTTCAGGAATTTGTGGACATGTACTCCAAGGTCTCAATGTTCCTCTACACTTCTCAGTAACCTAAGATTTATTGTGTATTCCCTTACCTGGTTAGTCCTCCCTAAATGCATTACCTCACACTTCTCCAGATTGAATTCCATTTGCCACTTTCCTGCCTACCTGACCAGTCCGTTGATACCTTCCTGCAGTCTTCCTCACTATCAATCACACGGCCAATTTTTGTACCATCTGCAAACTTCTTAACCATGCCCCCTACATTGAAGTCTAAATCATTGAAATATACCATACAAAGCAAGGGATCTAGTACTGAGCCCTGCGGAACCCCACTGGAAATAGCCTTCCAGTCACAAAAACACCCGTCGACCATTACGCTTTGCTTCCTGCCACGGAGCCAATTTTGGATCTAATTTGCCACTTTTCCTTGGCCCCATGGGCTTTTACTTTTCTGACAAGTCTGCCATTTGGGACCTGGTTTAAAGTCTTGCTAAAATCTATGTAGACTACATCAAACGCATTACCCTCATCCACCTCAAAAAATTCAATCAAGTTAGTCAGACACTATTACGTCCGTGAATGATTGAGACACGGACAGCAGGAGTTGAACAAAACAAGTCTTTACTGATGGAAGTCAATAGTGAAACTGAAAACAACAGAGGCTCACTAGCGCCTTTTATACAGGGGTGGTCACTGCCGGTACTGCAGTCTGAGACCAGTTATTCTCTTAAAGGTACATACACAACAATTCCTCCCCTTTTAGATAAACAGTACATAACATTCATTTAACAACTAAATGATAACTAATTACAATCACAATTACGGTTGCTAGATACATTGGTTAAGGTTAAGCAATTATAAGTTCAGTCTTTGAGGAGGCTTCCTGATTCTGTCTGGATAAAGCCTCTTTGGGGTATCAGGTTCTTCTGGCAATGTTGAGTCGGGATCAATGTCGTTGTTTGGTTCATCTGCTTCCAATATTACCGGTTCTGCGGTAGCTGCAATTGGTACGTCGATTTCATTACCAGGTGTATCAGATCGTGGTGTGGAGTTGACGTTTTCCCGTGACTCTAGAATCTGGTCAGCATGGCGTCTTACAATGCTCTCTCCGACGTCCACGGTATACATGAGAGGTCCTTGCCGTGTACAAATTGTTCCTGGCTGCCATTTCTCAGTGCGGTAGTCCCGGGCCAAAACTGGTTGACCTATCTTAAAACTCCTGGTCGGCCTTTCATTCATATTCTGAAACTGCCTGTTCTCCACATCTCTTCGGACGTTTGGCTTAACCAAATCCAAGCGGCATCGTAGTCTTCGATTAAAGAACATCATGGCTGGAGTTTGGTTGGTAACCGCATGTGTCGCATTCCGGTAGGCAAACAAGAAGTTGTCCACCTTGTGTTGTAGGGGTATATCTTCATTACACATTGCCTTGATAGCCTTCTTGAATGTTTGGACAAACCTCTCGGCCAATCCATTAGTGGCTGGATGATATGGGGCAGATGTGTAATGCTTAACACCATTGTTCTTTAAGAACCTCCGGAACTCTTCAGACACAAACTGTGGTCCATTGTCAGAGCAAATCTGTTCAGGCAGCCCATTCCTGGTGAATATGGTTCGTAAAACTGTGATAGTTTTTTCCGTGGTGGTTGAGGACATTTTTATTACCTCTGGCCACTTTGAATGTGCATCCACCGCAATTAAAAACATCGAGTCCATGAAGGGACCAGCAAAATCAATGTGCACCCTTTGCCATGGAGATGAGGGCCACTCCCATGGATGCAGAGGAGCTTGTGGTGGGGCGTTTTGGACCTTCTGGCATCCTGCACAGCTCTTGGTCATCTCTTCGATTTCTCTATCAATTCCCGGCCACCACACAAACGCTCTGGCTAAGTTCTTCATTTTTACCCCACCCAGATGACTCTCATGAAGCTCATTGAGCACTCTATCCGTCAAATTAGGCGGAATTACTACTCTGGATCCACACATCAAGGTTCCTCTGCACACTGACAGCTGTTCTCTTCTCGGCGAGAATGCTGGCAGCAGTGGTTCGCCATGTGCTGGCCATCCCTTCACCGTTAAATCATAGACCCGTGATAGTGTCGGGTCATTACGTGTTTCCTTTTCTATGTTTGCATTCGTCACAGGGAGACATTCGACTATGGTCGAGTGGAATAACTCCATTGGATCCACTGCAAGGTCTTCTTCTTTCACCGTCGGCAACGGTAGGCGTGACAATCCATCAGCATTCCCATGCTGTTTTGTTCCTTTGTACTCAATGTCATATTGGTGTGCCCCTAGGAAAAGGGACCACCTCTGCAGCCGTTGTGCTGTCATTTTCGGTACGCCGTTCTGAGGGTTGAAAATGGAGACAAGAGGTTGATGATCGGTTAGTAGAGTAAATTTTTGACCGTGCAGGTAGTGATTGAACTTCTTCACCCCCCACACTAGGCTGAGGGCCTCGCTGTCAATCTGGGCGTAGTTACGCTCGGCAGAAGTTAACGAGCGTGACGCAAAAGCTATCGGCCTCTCTAAACCATCATGGAATTTATGTGACAGTACCGCCCCAATGCCGTAGGGAGACGCATCACACGCCAGTCTGATCGGCAGTGCTGGGTTGTAGTGAGCCAATACTTCCCTTGAAGTGATTAAGTACTTTTCTGAAAAGCCCGCTTACAATCATTGCTCCATTCCCATGCTACTCCTGTTTGTAGCAGGGCATTCAGTGGGCGCAGAATTGTCGACAAATTCGGCAAAAACGTATGGTAGTAATTCACCAATCCGAGGAATGACCTCAGTTGCGACACATTTTCAGGCGCTGGGGCCTTAACAACCGCTTCAATTTTGTCAGGGGACTTATGTAACCCCTCTTCATCAATCACGTGGCCACAATACGATATCTGTTCCTTAAAAAACTCGCACTTGGGGCGGTTGGCTCGCAGCCCATGTTCCCGTAGTCTAGTGAGCACCTGTTCTAGGTTGTTAAGGTGTTCACTGTCATCTTCACCTGTCACAAGGATGTCGTCCAAGTAACACGGAGTCCCCGGAATCCCTTGCAGGACTTGTTCCATCGCTCTTTGCCATATCGCCGGAGCCGATGCTACTCCGAGTACCAATCGATGATACTGGTAAAGACCTTTGTGAGTGTTTATCGTGAGATACTTCCTAGAGGACTCTTCAACCTCCATCTGCAAATATGCTTGTGCTAGGTCAATTTTTGTAAAACGCTTCCCTCCAGACAGTGAGGCGAAGATGTCTTCTATCCTTGGAAGAGGATATTGTACTGTGTGAAGGACTGGGTTCACCGTCACCTTGAAATCCCCACAGATGCGAATCTTCCTTGGCTCCCCGGACTTATTGCTTAACGTTTTCTTCATGACAGGAACGATGGGTGTCGCCCACTCGCTCCAGTCGACCTTAGACAACACGCCTGCCTTCTCCAGATTCTCCAGCTCTGCCTCGACGGCTGGGCGAATTGCATATGGTACCAGTCTTGCTTTGAAAAACTTGGGAACTGCATTCTCTTCTATTTTTATCGAGGCAGTTACGCCTTTAAGCGTGCCCAGTTCTTGTTGAAATACCTCTTTGGCGTTAGCTAAGATTGTTGACAATCGTCCAGGAGTGACGTCTTCATCTTTTTTACCGTCCACCGTCATTGCATGAATGGAGTGCCAATCTAAGTTTATCTTCCTGATCCATTCCCATCCCAATAGCGGTGGTCCACCATTTGGCAGTATGTAGAGATACAATTTCCGTATTTTCTTGCCGTTGTATTCGACAGGCACCCTTATTTTTCCTCTGGGGTATACTTTTTGCCCCGTATACGTCGTCAAGACGATGGATGTCTCTCTCAAGGGTATGTGTGAAAATAGCCGCTCGTAGTCTCATCGATTCATGACGGTTAGCGCTGATCCTGTATCCAATTCCATTTTAACTTGGGACCCTGCTATCGTGAGGGTGACCCAAATGGTTCGGTGATCCTCTTTTGCGATTACATTGTGAAGTTTGAGACAGCTTAGTCTCCTGTTCCCGGATTCACTATCGCTCATCAGGTCTTCGGAACTACTGTCCGTCATCTTTTGTACTTTCTTGTACGATTCCTTAGTAGCCTTTTTGTTGTCGCTGGTCTTCTTCCCAGACCTGCAAACTCGTGCAATGTGTCCCATCTTCCCGCATTGCCTGCATATTTTGTCTTTGGACCAGCAGTCCTTCTGGTCATGGTTAGTTCTGCCGCAGCGATAACATTTTGCAAATCCCCGTGTCATTTCGTGGGTGCCGTATTCCTGTGGTTTTTGTTGAATTTCTGCAGCTCCCTTGGCTGCTGCTTCATACGATACTGCCACGCTGAAAGCCTTATCTAACGTCAGCTCTTTCTCTGAGAGTAACTTCTTCTGTGTTCCTTCACTCAGGAGTCCACAGACAAATTTGTCCCGTAGGGTATCTGCCAGTCCTGCTCCGAACTGACAGTGCTTTGATAGCTTGCGTAGTTCCGTAAGGTACTCAGCATTGCTCTCATCTTTATGCTGAGTTCTCTTGTGGAATTTAAATCTTTCTGCTATCAACAGCGGTGCAGGGTTTAGGTGTTCCTGTAGGACAGCAACAATTTTGTTAAAACTCTTCGCCTTCAGTTTGGCTGGAGTAATCAGGTCCCGCAATAGGCCGTACGTTCTAGCACCCATTAAGTTTAGCAATATCGATGCCTTTTTCTCCTCAACTATTTCGTTTGCCTCGAAATATACCTCGACTCTTTCCACATACGTGGTCCAGTCCTCTATTGTATTATCAAAAGCAGTGATACAGCCAGTCTTCGGCATCTTGCAAATCTAAAATGGCGCCTCCCGCGCTTTGCCTTCTTCCCCGATTTAAAAAAATGGCGCCTCCCGCGCTTTGCCTTCTTCCCCGCTGATTAAGATGGTGCCTCCCGCGCTTTGCCTTCTTCCCTGCTGTTGCTAGCGCTGCTTTCCACGGTTCCCGTTGCAACCTGCAGCTCCTCGCGGTTTCTTGCGCGTTTAATATTTCTTTTTTTATTATTTTCCCGTCGTGGAACAACCCTGTGGGACTCTTGCCTCCCTCTTCTCGGGTCTATACGCAGCCCGGCTTCATAGCACCGGCCGCGCCCTGTGTGCTCCACCCTCTCTCTCTCTTCTTCCCGACAACGCTGCTCGGCCCCGTTGCAAACCACCCGCTCGAGTTCGCGACCGCCGCAGCCCAGGAAGGATCAGTGCACTACCTGCCACCAGCCCGATTAGCTGAAGCACCATCGACAGGAACCAGGCCCCGCTTCCGACAGCTTCTCCAGCAATCTTCAATTCCGCTAACACAGGGGCGGATGCCCATGGTCGACGCCCGTTTCTACTGCCTCTTACTTTCTTTTCTTTCTGGCCTCGACCTCTGCTCACTTCGCTGTAGGAATGGATCCCAGGAGGTGGTGCAGACTGTAGGTAGGTTCGTACCTGCTCATCGCCAGTATTACGTCCGTGAATGATTGAGACACGGACAGCAGGAGTTGAACAAAACAAGTCTTTACTGATGGAAGTCAATAGTGAAACTGAAAACAACAGAGGCTCACTAGCGCCTTTTATACAGGGGTGGTCACTGCCGGTACTGCAGTCTGAGACCAGTTATTCTCTTAAAGGTGCATACATAACAGACACAACCTTCCCTTAACAAATCCTTGCTGACTGACCTTCATTAATCCGTTTCTTTCTAAATAATGATTAATACTGTCCCTCAGAATTTTTTCCAATAATTTGCCAATCATAATGTTAGGTTGACTGGCCTATAACTACTCGGTCTATCCCTTTCTCCCTTTTTCAACAATGGTACAACATTAGCAGTCCTCCGGCACCACACCTGCAGCCAGAGAGGATTGGAAAATTTCCTCCCTTGCTTCTCTTAATAGCCTGGGATACATTTCCTCTGGGCCTGGCGATTTATCTACTTTCAAAGAAGCTAAACCCCTTAATATTTCCGCTCTCACTATGTTTATCTCTTCTAATAATTCACGCTCCTCCTCCTTAACTACAGTGCCTGCATCATCCCTCTCTTTTGTGAAGACAGACGCAAAATATTCATTAAGAACCATACCCACATCTAGTGTCTCCACACACAGGTTATCTTTTTGGTCTCTAATAGGCTCAACTCTTTCACTAGTTATCCTCTTGCTCTTTATGTATTTATAAAACATCTTTGGGTCTTTCTTGATGTTACTTGCCAATATTTTTTCATGGCCTCTCTTTGCTTTCCTAATTTCCTTTTTAATTTCAGCCCTGCACTTTCTATACTCCTCTAGGCTTTCCGTAGAATTTAGCTCCTGGTATCTGACATTAGCTTCCCTTTTTTGCCTTATCTTACCCGGTATGCCCCTTGACATCCAAGGAGCTCTAGATTTGGGAGTCCCACCCTTTTTCTTTGTGGGAACATATTTGCTCTGAACCCTCACTATATCCTCCTTAAATGCTCCCCCCACTGCTCTGACAGTGATTTATCTTCATGTAACTGTTTCCAGTCCACTTTTGCTAAATCATATCTTCTCAGCTTAGTACAATTGGCCTTTCTCCAATTGAGAACTTTTACTCTTGGTCTATCTTTGTCCTTTTCCATAACTACACTAATTCTAACTGAATTATGATCACTACCACCAAAATGCTCTCCCACTGATACCTTCCACCTGCCCAGCTTCATTCCCTAAAACTAAGTCCAGAACCATCCCCTCTCTCGTTCGACTTGTTTGCCAAATTGAGTCATCAAAGAAACTTTACAGTAAAAAGCTCTATTTTAACAATAACTATTATAAGATTACACTCATTTATGAGGGGGAAGACAGAAACTGACAAATATTTAATGCTTTTGAAATAACCCAGTCTCCCTGGCAGAGAGTCATATAATTAAACAAAACTTCAGTTTGCAAAAAACCATGTACAAGGAGCACTAAAAGCACGGAAAGAGACAAGAAGAAAGAAACTTGTATTTATATGGCACCTTATCATTGTTCTCAGGACATCCCAAATGAATTTACAATTAATGTGTTGTCTTTGAAGGACAGGCACTGTTGCCATGTCAGCGGTGGCTCAGTTGGTAGCACACTTGCCTCTTAAAGTCAGAAAGTTGTGGGTTCAAGTCCCACTCCAGGGACTTGAGCACATAAAGCTAGGCTGATACTCCATTGCAGTGCTGAGGGAGTGCTGCACTGTCGGAGGTGCCGACTTTCGGATGAGACGTTTAAACCGAGGCCCCGTCTGCTCTCTTAGGTGGACGTAAAAAGATCCCATGGCACTATTATCGAAGAAGAGCAGGGGAGTTATCCCCGGCGTCCTGGCCAATATTTAGCCCTCCACCAACATAACAAAAAACAGATGATCTGGTCATTATCACATTGCTGTTTGTGGGAGCTTGCTGTGTGCAGATCGGTTGCCATGTTTCCCACATTACAACAGTGACTGCACTTCAAAAGTACTTCATTGGCTGTAAAGCACTTCATGATGTCCGGTGGTCATGAAAGGCGCTGTAGAAATGCAAGCCTTTCTTTATGTAGACAAATACGGCAGCCATTCTGCACAGCAAACAGCAGGTAAAATGAATGACCAAACAATCTGATTTTGGTAGAGTTGGTTGTGGATGAATGTTGGTCTGGCTACCACAAGAACTCCCTGTTTCTCTTCTATGTCCACCTGAACAGGCAGACAGGACCTCAGTTTAAAATGGACTCTGAAGCTCAATGCAAAGTGATTGAATTTGTTGAAGGAAGCAGCTCAGAAATGAGTGAGTTGGGCAAAATAAGGAAAGACATTAAGAGAGGGATAACGATAGCGAGGAGAGAGAATCAGGAGACAATCTCAAAAAATAATAAAGGAACACTATTCTACAACTACATCAGTAAAAGCAGAACTGTTCAATGCAAGATGGAACCCATGAGAGAAGAGGATAGTGAGTTAGTAAAAGACACACAGATATTGGCAGGAATACTTTATAAGTACTTCAGTGTTTACAGAAGAGAAGAATATTGGGGAGGCTGTAAATCCTGAATTAGTTAAAAGCGAGATGAGAGATATTATAACAAATAAAAGGAATGTATAAGAGAACGTAGTTAAGCTAAAGGAGGACAAAGTAATGATGGGATACATCCATGAATACTAAGGGAAATGGGGGAAGAAATATTGGATGCCCTAGAAATTATATTTCAGGGTTCTATGAAAGTAGGACAGAGGACTGGAGAGTGATCAATGTAATACCCATTTTCAAAAAGGTAGACAGAGCTAACCAGCTAAGTACAGGCCAATTTGTTTATCATCTGTGGTAGGAACATTTTGAAATCTTTTATTAAAGATTACCTAGATAAGATAAAATAATCAGAAGCAACCAACAAGGATTTCAGAAAGGAAGATCATGCTCGACAAACCTTTGTGGAACTTAAAAAAGGTGGATGAGGGAAATACAGTGGATGTGGTATAGATGGACTTTTCAGAAAGCCTTTGACAAGGTATCACACAGGAGATTACTGGAGAATATTAAGGGGTGCGAGAGTAGGAGTTAAGGCCAGTTTCTCAGTGTGGTTGGAAGTGGGTACCACTGTCCCACAATGTTCTATTCCAGGAACACTTCTGTTCACTAAGTATATCAATGACCTGGAAATGGGGCTAGAGGGAGTGTTTTGCATTTTGGAGACAACACTCAAATAGGAGAAATTGTAAATAATTCTGGAGCACCAAAGGAAGCCGCAAGGGGATATTGGTAAGAAAGTGGAATAGGAAAAAAGTGTCCGATGGAATTGAATGTCAGTAAATGTGACGTGGTAGATGTTGGGAATAGAGGGGGCACAGCAGAGTTTCACTAGGTTGCTGCCTGATATGAGGAAATACAAATACAAAGTATTACTTGAAAAACTGGGGATATTTTCATTTGAACGGAGGAGATAAAGAGTGATTTGATAGAGGTGTTTAAAATTATGAAGGGATGGGACAGAATAGACAGAAAATGACTGTTTCCAGTGAATGAGGGGTCTAGAAAAAGAGGACAAAGATACAAGATCAAATATGAGATTCATGACAGAGCAGGAGAAACTTTTTATTCTACACAGAGGGTTGTGAGGCTGTGGAATGCACGACCAGAATTAGTGATTGAAACAAGGACCATGTCAACATTTAATAGGTTCGATAGGTCGAAGGAATAAAGGGATATAGGTCCAGGGCCTGCTCCACTCAGCTTTTCCAGCTGTGGATGCAGCCTAGCTGCCACCAATTGTTTTAAATATAGGCGCAGCCAGACTGATCACCATTGGCGGCCATGCCTTCAGCTGCCTCGGCCCCATGTTGTACAATTCTCTCGCTAAACTCCTCTGCCTCTCCACCTTCTGCTGCTCCTTAAAATCCAACAGTTTGGTTATCCTTCCGAATTTCTTCATTTGGCTCGCCATCCTTTTTTGTTTTGATTACGCCTCTGAAGTGCTTTGTAATGTTTTTCTACATTAAAAGGAGCTATATAAATGCAAATTGTTGTTGCTGTTCTACCTGACACAGTCCATCCTACTTTAAAAACTATAATATGTAGAGGGGGCGTATGCTGGGTGGTTCTATTCCCTTTTCAGCTAAATTTCTTATCTCCTTAACAGTAGATGTCATGTTGGAAATTGGCACACAGTAGACCTCTGTGATCAAATCGCAGGATTTAAACTGAAGTGCCATCGTGCCACTTGATTTGAACCACAGTAATATCAGGATTTATTTCACTTCATGCTACAAGTAAATATCATACCTTCTATATATTGAATACAGAATTAGCATCACCCAAGACTGAGTTAGGCTTTAATCTAATAAAGCGGTACAAATTACATCAGAATTTACAGGGCAAAGATTTATGAGTTTAAAAAACATCATCTGAGCCTGGAGATTAAGTAAACAGTTTATGGGATACAATATTTAAAGTTGTGGATTTCTGCAGTTATAATTTGCAGTTTTTGTGATAATTCCAGGGTTCACTGCTTTTTTGAGAGAGTTCCAAGGACTGTACACGGTTGAATGATCTTCACAGAAGAATGTTATACTCCTTTGTGATACCATTTCTGCTTCATCAAAAAATTGTAATATATTAAACCAATAAATCTAAATGGCAATAGATTACAGAAAAATTCTCCTAGTGAGTAAGATACATTATATTAAACTCAGTAATATTCAACAAACAATGCGTTAGCACTGATGGGGATCTCTCATTTCAGGATAAAGATTTAAAGCATGTTTAAAGTATTATTTCTCAGAAACAAAGGGGGAAGGCCAATTTCAGTGGGATGAGAACGGATCTGGCCCGGGTAAACTGGAACGAAAGATTGGCAGGCAAAACTGTAATGGAACAATGGCTGCCTTTAAAGAGGAAATAGTTCAGGTACAGTTGAGGTACATGCAAGGGGGAAAGGCAGGGCAATGAAAGTCAGGGCTCCCTGGATGACGAAACAGATAGCGAATATGATGAAGCAGATAAAAAGCGCGTATGACAGATGTCAGGTTGCAAATACATTGGAGAATTAGGCTATATATAGAAAGGTCAGAGGAGAAGTGAAAAAGAAAATAAGAGGGGCAAAGAGAGGGTATGAGAATAGAATGGCAGCTAACATGAAAGGTAATCCAAAAGTCTTCTATAGGCATATAAATAGTAAAAGGGTAGTAAGAGGAGGGATGGGGCCAATTAGGGACCAAAAAGGAGACCTATGCTTGGAGGCAGAGGGTATGGCTGAGTACTTTGCATCTGTCTTCACCAAGGAAGAGGATGCTGCCATAGGCATAGTGAAGGAGGAGGTAGTGGAGCTACTTGGTAGGAGAAAAATTAATAAAGAGGTATTAGAAAGGCTGGCTATAATTAAAGTAGATAAATCACCAGGAGCGGATGGGATGCATCCTAGGATGTTGAGGGAATTGAAGGCGGAAATCGCGGAGATACTGGCCATAATATTCCAATCCTCCATAGATATGCCAGAGGACTGGAGAATTGCAAATGTTACACCATTGTTCAAAAAAAGGTGTAAAGATAAACCCAGAAACAACAGGCCAGTCAGTTTAACCTCGGTAGTGGGGAAGCTTTTAGAAACAGTAATCAGGGACAAAATTAACAGTCACTTGGATAGGTGTGGATTAATTAAAGAAAGCCAGCACAGATTTGTTAAAGGCAAATCGTGTTTAACCAACTTGATTGAGTTTTTTGATGAGGTAACAGAGAGGGTTAATGAGGGCGATGCGGTTGATGTGGTGTACATGGATTTCCAAAAGGCGATCAGCAAAGTGCCACATAATAGACTTGCCAGCAAAGTTGAAGCCCATGGAATAAAAGGGACAGTGGCAGCATGGGTACAGAATTGGCTCAGTGACAGGAAACAGAGGGTAGTGGTGAACGGTTGTTTTTCAGACTGAAGAAAGGTGGTGTTCCCCAGGGGTCGGTTCTAAGACCATTGCTTTTCTTGATATATATTAATGACTTGGACATGAGTGTACAGGGCACAATTTCAACATTTGCAGATGACACAATACTTGGAAGTATAGTGAACAGTGAGGAGGAGAGTGATAGATTTCAGGAAGATATAGACAGGCTAGGGAAATGGGCGGACACATGGCAGATGAAATTTCACGCAGAAAAGTGTGAAGTGATACATTTTGATAGCAAGAATGGGGAGAGGAAATATAAACTAAAGGGTAGAATCCTAAAGGGGGTGCACAAACAGAGGGACCTGGGGGTATGTGTGCACAAATCATTGAAGGTGGCAGGGCAGGTTGAGAAAGCAGTTAAAAAGGCTTACGGGACCCTGGGCTTCATAAATAGAGGTATAGAATACAAAAGTGTGGAAATTATGATGAACCTGTATAAAACACTGGTTCGGCCCCAACTGGAGTATTGTGTCCAATTCTGGGCACCACACTTTAGGAAGGATGTGAAGGCCTTAGAGAAGGTGCAGAAAAGATTGCAAGAATTATTCCAGGAATGAAGGACTTCAGTTACGTTGATACACTGGAGAAGCTAGGGTTGTTCTCCTTGGAGCAGAGAAGATTGAGAGGAGATTTGATAGAGGTGTTCAAAATCATGAGGGGCCTGGACAGAGTAGATAGAGAGAAACTGTTCCCATTGACAGAAGGGTCGAGAACCAGAGGACACAGATTTAAGGTGATTGGTTCGTTTGCCAAAGGCGATTTAAGATAAAACTTTTTTACGCAGCGGGTGGTTAGGATCTGGAATGCACTTCCTGGTGGTGGAGGCAGACTCAATCTTATCTTTCAAAAGAGAGTTGGATAAGTATCTGAAGGAAAAAAATTTGCAGGGCTACGAGGAAAGGGCGGGGGAGTGGGACAAGCCGAGAGTCAGCATGGGCTCGATGGGCCGAAAGGCCTTCTTTCGTGCTGTAACCATTCTATCATTCTATAGTACAGGATAACACCAAGATTGAAAAGATGAGGAGCGCATATGAGCTAAATCAGGAAGCAATGATGCCAAGCTTGGTTTTGGTGGATTGAGAGGGGAAGGGAAGTTTAAGGTAGCGGAAGCATTCCAGTTTTGATGTCCTGGGGAAACCAATGGAGCTAGAGCAGGAGTTAGTACGAGAAGCCTCATTTCCAACACAGTGAGGATGCAGAGAGGAGGAAGAGCATGTCAGACAACATAGGAGGAACAAGAGGAGAAAGTTAAGAAGAACAATGAGCACGTTCAGGAAAGGCAAAAAACGGTTGCACAAATCACATTTCATTAAGTCAGGGCTGTATCCTAAATTTAATTAGGCTGAATCCAAACACAATTCAGATCTATCAATTTTTTTTAAATGTCAATGTTCTCATGAAGCATTAAATATTTAAATTTTTGATTAAAAATGTAAACTTGTTGGTTTCTTAAACTATCTTTCCAAGAAATATGCAATCACAACTGCTCTACACTCTGCACTGAATCACTTAGATGGTAAAGAGACCTACATCAGAATGCTGTTCATAGACTACAGCTCAGCATTCAACACTATCGTCCCCAACAAGCTGGCCACCAAACTCCACACTCTTGGCCTGAACACTTCCCTCTGCAACTGGACCCTGGACTTCCTAACAAACAGACCCCAGTCTGTCAAATTAGGTAACCACACCTCCCCCCCCTGACCCTGAACACGGGGGCCCCACAAGGATGTGTGCTGAGCCCCCTCCTCTACTCCCTCTTCACCCACGACTGTGTGGCTGTTCATGGTTCCAACACCATCATCAAGTTTGCGGATGATACCACGGTAGTAGGCCAGATCACCAACAACGATGAGTCAGCCTACAGGGAGGAGGTCCAGCATCTCGTGAAGTGGTGCGCCGATAACAACCTGGCCCTTAACATCAAGAAAACCAAAGAAATCATTGTGGACTTCAGGAAGTCTAAAGGCGGAAGTCACACCCCCATCCACATCAATGGGGCTGTGGTGGAAAGGGTGGACAGCTTTAAGTTCCTCGGAGTCCACATCACGGAAGACCTCTCCTGGTCCCTCAATACCTCCTCTCTGGTGAAGAAGGCCCAGCAGCGCCTATATTTCCTAAGGAGGCTGAAGAGATGTAACCTGTCACCCCTGATCCTCTCTAACTTTTACCGCTGCACAATAGAGAGCATCCTGATGAACTGTATCACAGTATGGTATGGCAGCTGTAGCTACTATGACCGGAAAGCCCTGCAGCGGGTAGTCAAAACTGCCCAACGCATTACCGGCACCTGGCTACTGACCATAGAGCACATATACCAGAAACGCTGTTTACGGAGGTCACGGTCCATCATCAAAGACCCTACCCACCCCAGCCACAGTCTGTTCGCCCTCCTGCCGTCTGGGAGACGCTACAGATGCATTCGCACCCGTACGACCAGATTTAGGAACAGCTTCTTTCCCAGGGCTGTCATCCTACTGAACTCCACAAATAAACTCTAAAGCCTGCACATCTGCCAATGCACTTTATAATGGTTATGTTTATGTTAATGTATTACAAGCCAAATGTATGTTGAATGTTTAAATGTCTTAATCTAAATGTACACTCTCGGGAGCCGCAAGCCTACATTTCGTTGTACTGCACTTGTGCACTAACAATGACAATAAAAGTTGATTATTATTATTATAAGTATTCATGAGGTTGTTTCCCCTGGCTGGAGTGTCTAGAACTAGGGGGTATAGTCTCAGGATAAGGGGTAGGCCATTTAAGACTGAGATTAGGTGGCATTTCTTCACTCAGAGGGTTCTGAATCTTTGGAATTGTCTGCCCCAGAGGGCTGTGGATGCTGAGTCTTTGAGTATATTCAAGGCTGAGATCGATAGATTTTTGGACTCTAGGGGAATCAAGGGATATGGAAACTGGGCGAGAAAGTGGAGTTGAGTTCGAAAATCAGCCATGATCTTATTGAATGGCAGAGCAGGCTCAAGGGGCCCTATGGCCTACTCCTGCTCTTATTTCATATGTTCTTAAGTATTCAACTTGAACTTTCAAAGAACTGCCTAGTTTGGGCAAAATCTAGATTCTACAAATTGATATTTTTATAAATGCATTAAAATATGTCCTAGATATTTAATTAAACAGCAACCATGCCCAGAAGCAAATGTTTGGTGAGCAATGGAAGTGAAGAAGCATATTCCCAAAGTAACAAACATTAGAACAAGATAAAATATTGAATCTCCGTTAGAAATTATGTTTACAAGAATGCACAACAACGATGGAGTTTAAAGAACTGAAAAGTGGATAACTCTTGGCATCATGTGCTGCTGTTTTTTTCCCCATTACAGCTTTGTGTTGCTGGATTTGTTTTCATTTTCTTCTGACAATTTTCTTCTCCTCCTGAAATTACTGCGGGAGATAGGGAGAACCGGAGTGGGATTTCTACCTCAGAGTATTCACGTTGGCCTAGAATTTGCTGGAGTGGGGCATGCCCATTTTGCTAGACTTTTTTTTCCCTTGCCCTTCAACTCGATAATTTGTTGCATCCCAAATTGCTGGAAATGTGAGCTGCTAACGGCATGGTGAGGCCAACAGGGCATCTGGGTCTTTGGTGACCAATGGGACCAACAGTCTATCTCCTTAACCTCGAGATTTAAGGATAGAGGAAGAAACAGGGACGGAGAAGGAAATAGGGTCAATTTCAGTCAAATTAGATACAGAAAGAGAAATAGAGAGAGAGAAAGATTGAATTGAGAGTAAAAGAGAGACAGAAAGGAAATGAAAAAAATCAAAACATTTTACATTTTAAAAACCTCTCTGAACAATTTACTACCTGCAGGAATGAGATTCCAGTTTCAATTAATCCCTTTCTGGGCCTCCCAGGTTGAGTGCAGGAACATAAATCCAGTCATTAAAAGGGTTCTTACGTCATTAAGTACCAGCCCTAATTTTCTGCAGTGAGTTTAATTTGTTTTCACTGCGTAAATACAGCAATTTCTTTAAACTCCTGTTTTCACAAGGCTAACGGCAGAGCTGCACAAACTGACCAGCAATTTGTGGTGATTCGCAACTCACTGTTTATCTCCTCCTCGCCACAAATTGCTGGGTGATTTGCACACTAATAACGCATGTGAATTAAACTCGCTATTATTCTCTAAGCAAACTCTGGGCCAATATGTTCAAAGGCCCGAAGCCACACCTGATCCTACCTCACCTGATATCCACACATATGCTCTTTGCATCGGGGGTCACTGGATAGCGATTGGGAGCGGGAACACCAGCTGATTTCTATCTCGCTACTGCAGAGGTTATTTGTGGTGTCCCGACTGCCACCCTGGTATGGACTTGTTTTCAAAAGTATAATTAATGCTGATTGGCATAGCTTATCTGTATACCTTTGCATAACATTGCTGATCTATTTACAAGAATGTTTCAATTACTTGTTCCTTCTGTATTAGAGATAACATATACATTTAAAATTCATTAGAGATCAGTGGAACAATGTTAGCACAGCCCTAGGAGTAAAGTGTTTTGTGCGCCTTCATTTGGGGAATTGTGCAGTTGGAGCTTCCCTTCTGATGTTGCAGTGATTTTTATTTCTCTGATTATTTTGAGTCCTCCATGGGTGAGGGCATGAAACTACTCATGACTAAACGCTTTAAAAAGTTATAATTACTGCTCAGGTATTTAACAAAAATATAAAGGAACATCAATCGTGGCTGATGATTTACACTTAGAATTACTAAACCCAGGATCATCAAATTCTAACAGTTGCCACTTTGCTATTGAGCCACGGATTTGATTGCCAGGTCTGTGTCATGGGGTTGCCAACTCTGGTTGGACGTATTCCTGGAGGTTATCACATGACCTCCTGCCCCCAACCAGTCAAAACAGCCTTTTTTGCCACCACCAATATTTTTATTAACTAATAAACCAAAGGTATTCAAAGAAAATGAAAAGAAAACTTTTTTTTTTATGCCCCTATGATTTTTCTCCTGGGTTGCTCGCCGTGGCCTCCAGGAGATGAAGTTTTACTTCATGGAGACTCCAGGGCAATCCTGGAGGGTTGGCAACTCTGTTATGTGACTGCCAGCTCTGTATGTGACTCAGTTGAGTGAGGTTATCATCATTTCTCCGTTGAGCTGCTGGAATGAGAACCATGCGTTTGAGAAGTGGATAGGAAGAGAGAAGGGAAAATTCACAGCGTTCAGTTTGCCTGTTACCTGTTCACTTCTGTAATGTATGTACCTTTAAGGGGGAGAACTACCTTTTACAGCTCCTGTATCCTGTAGTACCGGCAGTGACCACATCTGTATATAAACCCTGAGTAGTGATCCGTACAGTCAGTTGCAGTTTGAACCCTCATTCAGTAAACACCTGTTGATCGTTCCCTGCCGTCTGTTGTCTGATTATTGAAGGACACAACATTAAGATACACGGATATAACAACTTCCTTCCAAGAAATCACAGACTAACCCACAACAAAGATTGTACCACTATCTCAACCACAGGAGCATGTGCGCAGGCAAGAAATGTACAGGGAAAGAAAAGAAAATTGAATGGAAAATTAAAATGAATAAAAGATAGCCAGGGCCACTGACTGGAACCTGCACCCCGACGTGTTGTGTGCGGACAGAATGTTGGAAGACCCCACACCTCAAAAAAGGGCATTTTTAGCCCGTCACAGGCAGCAGGAATCTGTGTTCCAATTCCTGCTGAAAGAGGCTTATTAAACTATTTTTTTTTTTACATAAGACAGAGTCACCTTTGCACTGTTGATTAAACATGTCGTATCCCTTTAATCACATTTTAGCAGACTTCTGTTAAATGAAAAGTTCTACACAGAGAGTACCTACAGTCAAAGTGATAGATTGTACATCAAGTCTTGCACGACTGCTTAGATAAACACTGTACTCTACTATTTTAGTACAAAATTCTGGCACAGTAACACTAAAGAAATGTGAACAAATAAGCTTTTTTTTGATTTATTCATTCTCGGGGTATGGGTGTCTCTGACAAGGCCGGCATTCTATGGCCCATCCCTAGTTGCCCATGAGAAGGTAACAGCAGTTTGATTCAACCGAGTGGCCTGCTGAACCACTGCAGAGAGCAGTTAAGAGTCAACTCGGGTGGTGTGGGACTGGAGTCACATATAGGCCAGACTGGGTAAGGATGGCTAAAAGGACATGAGTGAACCCATTGGGTTTTTAAATGACAATCTGACAGCTGCATCGTCACTTCATAGCTACCAGCTATTAATTGCCAAATTTATTTTAATTCAAATTCTCAAACTGCCTTGGTGTGATTTGAGGTCACGTGCTTTGGAATTTTAGCACAGGCCTCTAGATGACTAGTCCAGTAACATAACCACAACAATACATAACAATTCTACGACTCACTTACAGCATCCTGAAATTATTTGAGCAAATCAAATAAACGCCATTTTATTGCAAAGACTATGGCCTAGAAATTCATTATAGCCACTTTTGGGGCGGTAAAGTCGGGCGGCCGCTAAAGTTTGCGCCCGGCGCAAATTCGAGGCCACTTCGCCGATATTCATTAGCTTCGCCTTAAGAGTTTGCTCGAGCGCTAAAGCTGGCGATGCACGGCTCTCTTTAGGCGCTAAGCCGGAGGTGCTGAGCGATACCGCCGAGGCCGGGCGCAGCGCAGGTGCGGCTATTTCTTGATTGACAGCAGACACCCTGGCGCCGGCCAGCTCTTAAGGGGGAAGGGTCGACTTGGTCTGCTGCCACGCCCTGGACACTGGCGCCCTCCAGCTAGGCCTGAACACTGCTGCTGGACCCAAATAGCGCCTCAAAGTATAGAGAAGGCCCGTGAACGAGCGCAGCGCTTCTCAGAGCATGATCTGAGGGTGCTGGTTAGCGCTGTGGAGAAGAGACGCCATATTTTGTTCCCAGACAATGGGAGGAAGCCGCCGGCCCGCGTCTACCGGAAAGCCTGGAGGCACGTCGCCACCAGGGTGACATCCAAAAGTGAGGTCCCCAGGAGCGCTGTACAATGCCGCAAAAAGTTAAATGACCTCGCCAGGATTGTCAGGGTGAGTACCCTTTCCAGTGTCCTCCTCATCCTTGCATGTGCACCTCACATTATGGGCAAAGGGACCTGAAAGCCCTAATGGCCAGCCCTCATGCAGCAGCTATGGGACAGTCATGAACATCAATTGCACATTGTGCACTTAACACACTGGCCAGGCTATTCGACCATGGGAGGCAGTGCACACAAGATCAGGGCTACACACTGGCCAGGCTATTCCACCATGGGAGGCAGTGCACACAAGATCAGGGCTACACACTGTACTTAGAGGCCGTCCTTTCTCTTGCAGGCCAAGCTGGCCAATAATAAGAGGAGCCGGACTGTGACCGGGGGAGGCGGACCCCAGATCCAGCCGCTCACCGAGCTGCAACAGCGCGTGGAGCGCATCATGGGTGCCCGGGTGATTGGCCCTGTTGCATCTGGAGATGCCGACCCTGTTCTGGGCACCAATGGTAAGGACATCACCTTTTGGACCTCTCTCGTCCCACTTGCGCATCAGATCTACATCCTTTGCCACTGTCCGACCAATGCGCTGAATGCCACCACTCATGCATCCCTCGCTGACGCCCTCTCCTCACTCTAAAGCTACTCTTGTGCCTTCCTGCTTTCAGATGGTGAGGAGGAGGACCCTGAAGTTGCCAGTGACAGCCCCTCAGAAGAGGAGGAGGAGGAGGAGCAAGAGGAAGGCGGCCCATCAGGGGAACCCTCAGCCGCGGCAAGCCATGCCACTGTAGGGGAGACGTCTTCACTGGAGGGGAGCGTGGGGGAAGTGTCGGAGGGGAGTGTAGCTCCTGGGACCAGCGGCCTGCAGAAACGCGGGAGGGGGGTGGAAGCTCAGCGGCCTTCTCCCCAGAGGGGGGGAAGGGTCGGAGGGGAGTCCAATTGCTGGGCCCAGCGGCGTCCAGCAACGCAGGAAGGGTCGGCCAGTTCGGCGGCCTTCTCCCCAGAGGGAGAGTCCGGCCTCCAGTCCGGAGACAGTCAACGCCGAGGAGATGCGCCGCCTCGAGGACATGTCCGCGGACTTGGAGCGCCGGCACACGGAGCTCATGGGGGTAGTGGGATGGATGCCTGAGGCCATCGAGTCCCTGTCTCGGAGTGTCACCGAATTCGGGGCCTCTCTGGCAGCGACTGGCTAGGTGATCAGTGGTGCCGTGCAGTCACTGGCTGCTCTGATGCGGTCACAGAACAGGGCAACACGGGCACTCACTGCTGCCACACTCGCTGTGTCAGCCCGGCATCGCCAGGGCACCCGGCGCGCTGCAGCAGCACAGCGGTCTGTCCCTCGGCAGATTGCTGCGCATGCTGCAGTGCTGGCCCGGGCGAGTGCCAGTGTCTCAGGCGGCCAGCGAGCGCCTGCCATCCGCCAGCTTGCCCCCATTCCTCCAGCCGCCACTGCCACTCCCCCAGTGGAGCTGCCACGAGCTGCTGCAGCGACTGATGCTGGCCAGCCACAGCTGCAGCATTCACCAGCCGGCCCCTCGAGGGCCAGACCTCATCTAGGCCGACCCCCAAGGGCATCTGCCGTCACGACATGTGCCCCTCAGGAGCCTTCCCCCAGCCTTGCAGCAGCCACTGGCCTCACTTTGAGGAGGAGCAGCAGGGCGTCCAGGGGCCGGCAAAGTTTGCTGAAGGCATCGCCCTCGCGGGACACAAAGTAGAGGGTGTGTCCAAATGTTGTGTATTTTGGAATGGTTGTTTTGTGAAGGCCGAGGATGAAGGCCATTTTTGTTTACATCTTTTGTTAATCCTCCCCAGGTTGTGGGAGTGAGTCATGTGTGTGAGTGTTTTTTGGGGGTTTCGTGTGTTCTTGGTTTTCACGTGGGAAGGGCCCTGAGTTTGTACAATAAACCATTTTATTTATTCACATTGTCCATGTTTGATCTTTGAAGTGTTTGTTGCCTTAACCGGCTGAGGGCTTGCGGAGCGGCTGCAATCATGTTCTTTCATTGGCACAAGCCATTCCCTGACAGGGGGCCTAGAAGTGACGTTCAATAAGCCGCCGACGGGCAGCCCTTGGACCTTCTGCCTCCCTCCTGGGCTGGTACTCCTCCTCCTCCTCCTCCTCCTCATGCTCCTCCTCCTGAGGTGGTGGTCCAACGTGAGGTGGCAGTGCCTGAGTCCTGCGGATAGCCAGGTTGTGCAGCATGCAGCAAACGACGACGAATTGGGAGACTCGCTCCTGCGAATACTGGAGGGCTCCCCCGGAGCGATCCAGACAGCGGAACCGTTGCTTCAGGATGCCGATTGTTTGTTCGATGAGGTTCCTGGTCGCTTGATGGCTCTCGTTGTATGCCTCTTCAGCAGGGGTCGTGGGCGCGCGGAGCGGGGTCATGAGCCAGGTACACAAAGGATAGCCTTTGTCCCCGATAAGCCATCCTCTTGGGTGAGGCTGTGCCTGGAACATGTCAGCCACTGTTGTCTGTCGCAGGATAAAGGCATCGTGGCTGCTGCCTGGAAAGCGGGCATCGACAGCTAGGATGCGCTGCCTGTGGTCACACACCAGCTGTACGTTGAGGGAATGGTAGCCCTTCCGGTTGCGGTAATCCTCGGCATGCTCCAGAGGTGCCCGCAAAGCCACATGCGTGCAGTCAATGGCACCCTGCACCATGGGGAAGCCCGCTATTCTTGCAAATCCCACTGCACGCTGCTGCTGCTTGTCCAGGGTCATGGGGAAGGAGATGAATTGACGTCTCCTTCTGAAAAGGGCATTGGTCACCTGGCGGATGCAGCAATGCACGGCGAACTGGGAGATGTTAGCGATGTCCCCAGCAGCGGATTGGAAGGAGCCGGTGGCATAGAAGTTGAGAGCCACCGTCACCTTCACTGCCACCGACAGAGACGTCCTGCGCATCAGCTGTGGACGCAGATCTCTGTGAAGCAGCTGGCAGATGTCTGCAACCACCTCCCTTCTGAATCGCAGCCTCCTAACACACTGCGCGGCAGACATGTTGAGATAGGAGAACTGCTGGCGGTATACCCTGGGTGGGTAAGGCCTCACTTGGCGACACCTGTTGCCCCCTCTGCGTCTAGCCAGGGCTGCCACTCTCTCACGGCATCTGTAAGCCCTTCCGACATAAGGCTGAAACTCAGCGTTGGCACCCAATGCAGCCCCCATAATATGCTGGCAAACACTGAGATCTCAATGAAGGCAAAGATAATTGCAAAGCTCTGGCCTGAAGCCAAAAAGACCTGTCCTAGTGTTGGGCCAAAGCAGTAAGCTCTCTTCCTTGGTCTCTCTCCAAAAATCCGTTGCACAAGAGTGAATGCTGCAAAATGGCTGCCCTTTATAGTGCAGGGTAAGTGCCCTTTAATTTGCGCTCCCCGCGGCCCGCCTCGGCTGTGTACCGTTCCACTTCACAGTTGTTAGGGCCGCCCGGCGCACAATGGGGCGGCGCGAGTGAAGTTCCGGTTCCGGGCGCACAAAGGGCGTTGCACGACGAAATGACGTCATGATCTGCGCGCGCAGCTGAGCACGCGCAAAGACTTTGCGCCGGCGCTAAATGTCTACTGAAGTTGGGGCGAGGCGCAGATCACGCTGCGCCCGGGCGCTAAGCGCCTAGCGCTCGAGGTCTGCTCCTCCTAAGGCGCTAACGGCTGGCGCAGCCAACTGAATTTCTAGGCCTATGTTGGCAAGCTGCTATGTGTTGTAATGCTTTGTAACCATTTTGTAACATAAACAGAGACAGTGTGCCGTGTAATAGGTAATGAAATTCAATTTGGGCCCAACGTGAAAGCTGCTTCAAGATTTAGTGGCACAATATATTGACTATCACTATCCTAGTCTCGTGCTGATATATGGAACTGTAACTTCTTCATAATTAAACACATTAACATTTCCTAGCGGGTGATTTAAGAAATGATGAGCTGTCCAGAGGAAGTGCTAATTGCACTAGGCGAGGGCATTCAGGCAAGTTTTATGCTCCCTTCAGGGAGAGAAAATACACTTTTAAGATCTGGCAAACCCACCCAATACACAACAGATTTGCAACTGACATAGAAGCCGTTGTTTCCCGGGTGACCCTCGGTAGTTTTGTAGGTCTTCCCATCATCTCACTAAATGTTGGGTGGAATACATCCAGCAATTTCTTCATTTTACATTAACCCCGCTCTTTCTTCGCCCTCGTGTTGAAGTGACTTTAAATGTAATAAGAGTAGGAGAATGTAGTCCATACAAAATGATTCTGAAGGCAAGGTGGGAGGGGGGAAGGCCAAGGAAATAATGGGTGTAGCACAGCTGATTAAGCAGTAATCCCAAAGGTTTGACGTGGTTCCGCATGTTCAATTTTGCAGCGTGTGGAGAGTTGCTTTTGTCGGCTCCTGTCCCTGTGAAAACTAAGGATAAGCAGAATAAGGGAAGTCTTCATAAATGTAAGATAATGTAATACGACCCTACATCGTCTCCAAAGAAAGTCTCATCACCAACCTCAGAAAAGCATAACTGTCACGGCACGGTGACATCTCCAGTACCAGTGTGCTCTCTCTCCTCACGTCCGCTAAAATAAAAATTGCTGAAGCTGAAATAATGCGAATTACTGATACTTTAGGGAGAGTTTTGTGCTGAACTTGTATCTCCTGGGAACCAGTTTCTAACCACTAGAACACAAATCACTTGCAATCCTTAAGAAGTTTCAGAAAGCAGAACACTTAATCAGATCGAATGGCAGACTCTTAAAGTAAGCACCTGCATTGAATCACATTTATTTCAATATTTTATAATGTGCAGAAGTTTTATAATTTAGAAAAGTTAAATCGGGGGAACTGGATGCTTCGAGAGGTGAGACACTGGCTTTTTACCTTTGAGACGTAGATTTAAATCCAACCCAGGTTGATGGGACTAATGTGTCGTCTCCCTGCTGGTTGTAAGGTCCTATGTAAAATGAGTTTGGGCAGTCTCATTCATTTTCTACTGAACATCAGCCTGCAGTGCAAAACTGTCCCTAATGGGGCAGTAATATTGCAATTTCACTCAGAGGTCACAAGATGGTTGCTGTGGGAGTTGGAAAAATTGTCACATTGGTGCAGTATGGAGTGTTCTTCTGAGGTTGGGCTGGAGACATGCCGTTGGAGCTGCTGTACACCTGGCTTTGTTATACCTGACCTGGAAGTGCTTGATGCTGACATTGGGTGCCTGAAATAAGAAAGAAAGAATCTACAATTACATAGCACAGTTATCATTCTCAGGATGTCCCAAAGTGCTTCACAGCCAATTAATTTCTTTTTGAAGGGTGGTCACTGTTTGTCTGTAGGCCAACTTGTGCATAGAGAGGTCCCACAAACAGCAATGAGATAAATGGCCAGCTAATTTGTTTTGGTCATTATGGTTGTAGGGGTAAATGTTTGAATGGTCTGATGGGATGTTGTACGTCTACCCGAATAGGCAGATGGGATCTTCATTTAGCATCTCATCAGAAAGCACTTCCAACAATGCAACACTCCCTCAGTACTGCACGGGTGTCTTCCTAGATTATATACTAACAATCAAGTTCTGGAGTTCCATTTCCCAGCACTATCTTCCCTCACCTTAATGAGCAGAATAAAAAAAAAATTAGGGAAGAATTGCCCAGTATGCAGGCGTGAAGAGCATTTGGGCCATGAACTTTGGATATTATTGATCTTTTACTGGCAAAGCACTACTCTAACACAATTTACAGTCCCCTTGAGTGGGGCAATACCCATGCTGTTAAGTTAAGCCATCCAATTAAACATAAAATGAATTAATTAAAGCTCATCCAGCTCAACAATTGAAAGTTAGTCATTCGACTTAACATATTACTGCTGGTAATAGAGAACGCTCTCAAGTGTGGAACCTTTGACATTTTAATAAAAGGAATTTACTAAAGGGATGGAGCACCGAATGCAATGTGCTAACATGGTGGACTGAAGCCCAAGCAAAACTTGTCCAAAATTCAACATTTTGACCACCTGAAGATACTGGGTACTTAATTCACTAACTTAAACAAGTTGCAGGAAAATAAAGTCTACAACAAAGCCCAAGATCAGGAGCAAAAGTGCAACTGCACAAAAAAACATAGGCCACGATTTTGGCTACAGACAGGTTCTGGGCAAATGAGTGGCAAGGCTAGTTGGAAACTCAACCACTGTTCCAGAAATGAGGTCCATGGTATTTTAGCTCCTGAACCTCATTTGAATCATCTGCCAATGTGAGGTAGAAGTGGTGTAAAATTGCACGACCCAGAGGCTGCCTGCCAACACTGGGGCGGGGCGGGGCGGGGTGGGGCGGGGCAGGGGAGTCTTGTGTTTGGAATGGGAGAGAACATAAGAAATAGGAGCTGGAATAGGCCACTAGGCCCCTCGAGCCTGCGCCGCCATTCAATAAGATCAGGGCTGATTTTGGGCTCAAAGCCACTTCCCAGCCTGCTCCCCATAACCCTTCACTCCCTTACCTTGCAAAAATCTGTCTATCTCCACATTAAATGTATTCAATGACCCAGCCTCCACAGCTCTCTGGGGCAGAGAATTCCACAGATTTATGACCCTCAGAGAAGAAATTTCTCCTCCTCTCAGTTCTAAAAGGACAACACTTTATTCTAAAACTGTGCCTCCGAGTTCTAGATTTCCCCACGAGGGGAAACATCCTCTCTGCATCTACCCTGTCAAGCCCCCTCAGTATCTTACATGTTTCAATAAGATCACCTCTCATTCTTCTAAATTCCAATGAGTATAGGCCCAGCCTGCTCAACCTTTCCTCATAAGTCAACCCCCTCATCTCTGGAATTAACCTAGTGAATCGTCTCTGAACTGCCTCCAATGCAAGTATATCCTTCCTTAAATAAGGAGACCAAAACTGTACGCAGTACTCAAGGTGTGGTCTCACCAATACCCTGTGCAAGAGTTTGAGACAGTGGAGCCTAAACATTCCAGCTGGAGCCCAGAGAGGACTCCTGCTTCCCAACCTCCACAAGGAAAATTAAAAAAATTACCTGTTTGAGCTCTTCTGGCCAGAGTTCCTCTTTACCACTGCCTTCACCTGTAGAGCAGCTTCCCAGCTCAGGCCACCAGTTAAACATTAAGTCAGGTCCCAGTGATGTCATAGGGGCCAGATATGCATATTTAAAGAAGGACCCTCCTAGCTTTGGGTGGGTGTCCTTGCTGCTTGCTCAGTAGAGCAGGTTAACATTCGTAACAGTGGGTTCCTAGTGGGTTTTTTTTCCAATTATAAAACTAATTTTATATTAATAGATTTTCCTCCAAGAACGTATATACAAGTAGAAAGGAAGCATCATATTCCTCTTCTGCAGGCTGGGATGAAATACATCAAAATCCACTTTACGAATTCTGTCCAAATAGTCATCAAGAACAACCGTTTGCAAAAATGCTGGGCAGGCCTTTAAAGGGACATTTTTACAGAATGATCCGGCATGTTCAAGGTGAACATGCGCCTGACTTGCTATATCAAATACCGCATCCCTCACGCCTAGTGGTTTTAAGTGCCTTGGCCATTGAAGCCACTATCTATATTTAAGTTGCCGCTGTTGGTTTCCGCTGGGTAAGTAACCTGGGCGATTTTAACTACTCACCCGCCCAGTTACTGCTGGGCGGATAGAGTTACAATCGCCCCCTTACTGTTGCCCGTAGAAAGGAGCAAGTCTTCCACATACTGAAGAAATCAGTCCTCAGTTTTCAGACTTTACATTACCAATCGACACAGACATCAGTCATGTTCACATTGAGGACTTTGGACTGTGAAGATGTCCTGTGCTCAGTATAGGGGAGATCTGACATATATAACCAGACTTTTACCTTTGCGGGTCCTTACTGTATGTTTGTAGAATGCAGCCTAACTTGCACCACATAATTCATCCATGTTATTTGACATTGTATAATTTGCTTCTATCAAATATTGATCACTGTTCCTTCACGGATATTGAAGAATATATTTTAGCATGAAAGCAATTTTGTTCAAATTGGAGAGAGCTTAAAAAATCCAACGTTTTCTTAGGTGCTAAACAGTCCCACAAAGTGATTCCAAAAGTAAAATAAGGAAATGTGGATGATTCTACAATCAAGTGTCCTTAAGCGGGGCGCTGCCTTCACTGAGAGCGCGGGTCTGAGAATCGGGCTATAATGTTGCAACTCTCTCTCCATCCAGTTCTCCCTTGTAAGTGCAGAGCATCACAGAATTACCCCTAATTTTGCCTCATTCCCAATTTATATCCAAACCAACTATTTCAGTTGCATTAGTGGCTAGAAGAAAATATACCCTGTGTAATGTGGTATGCATCAAAAATGATAAAAAGAATGACAAGTTAAACATGGATGGATTATTTCCATTGGCAAGAACATCGTAGACACAAGGCCAAGATCTCAAGATAAGCCCGATGTTCACAAAGGGGGAGATTAGAAGATGCTTGTTTACGCAAAGAGTTCTCGGAGTGTGGGATGATTTGCCACATGTGGTGATTGATGCTAAATTAATTACAGCATTCCAAAGAGGCACTGGATAATTATTTAAAGGAGACAAATATAAAAAGGTGGAACTATGGAAGCATAGGTATGGGAAGAAAGCAGGCAAATGGTGTTAGTGTGGGTAGAAAGTGTGAAATTGGGATAAAAAGAAAGACTTGTAATTACACAGCACCTTTCATGACCACCGGACGTCCCAAAGCTCTTTAAAGCCAATGAAGCACTTTTGAAGTGTAGTCACTGTTGTAATGTAGGAAATGATATGTCGAATCTGCCTCTGAGAGGGGCCTAAATTAACTGCAGGCAAGAAGGATTGAGTGGGCCCCTCCTGCGCTAAAATCACTGTTTCAAATAACAACATTTTCTCCGAGCACTTTTCTTATGAATGGAAGGTATTAAAGCCCACTTCAAGTAGCCCTTAATAGAATTTGAGACTGATTTCTCGCAATATGCATGCACTATTTCCTGGACATTAGTGAGAGGACAAAGGGGCAGAGACTCGCTGTACCCAGTCTCTGCCCTACTTGCACTTGATGTGCATTCACAGGTCAGGCGGGGTAGAGAGATCGCATCTGAAACAGGCAGAGATTCAAATGTTATTTAGAAGCATAAGTGACATCAAAATGGCCTCCACATTCATTACCTTCCCCCAGCGTTGGTTGCAGGTTATGTGCTCATACCACTTGTCTAAACTGGAGGTTCTCAGGTGCTAGGCTGCATCTGCAATCCACAGTACTTTAAACACACGTTAAGCAACGTGGATCTTGAGTGACTTTTGAGCAGTTACGAGGCAAAGTTATGACCGTTTTTTGTTGCACTGTATCCAGAAGCTTTTCAGGAGGGCTAGTGAGTTACATCATCTTCCTTAGCACAACAGGTGTCCCCTTCAGAGACCCATTGCCTATGTGCTAGTTAGAGGAAGAAGAGGAGGCGGACCAGGTAGAACTTAAATGCCAGGGAAGTGCAGCATTATCACAGGAGGAGGACTCCTACCCGCCATTGCACTGCCAACCGAATATATCGACCACAAAGGAATTAACTGGACCTGACAAGAGGAACAATGCTTTCACAGCCTCCAATGCATCAGGGTGGCAGTGACAGAGTTGTGCAGTGTACCGTAGGAGCCACCTTACATTTCTTTACCTTAGGTCTTTCTCGGGGGGGGGGGGGAGGCAGTTGGGACATCAGTCGCAGTCAGTCTGCAAAACATCGCTGCATAAAACAGGTGACTGATGCATTGTTTGACAGAACTAGCAGGTCCAGCTCCTCCCTCACGGACAACGGTGAGCAACAAGACAGCACCCTAGTTTTCTTTTGAATGGCATGCTTCCCAAAAGTCTAGGGGGTCATTGGGTGGCACCAGTATAGCTCCATGTGCTCCTGCTCACAGAAGTGTCCAATACATGAATGACAAGGGCTTTTATTCATCAATGTTTAGGTTGTGTGTGAACCATCTGCAACAGGTACTGCAGGTAAGTGCCAGATTCCCCAGCAGCAGTCGTGTGGCATTCATTTTACTGCAGTCCAGCATAAAATCCTAGAATGATACAGCGCAGAAGGAGGCCATTCGACCCATTGTGTCTGTGCTGACTCTTTGAAAGAGCTATCCAATTAGTCCCACTCCCCCGCTCTTTCCCCATAGTCCTGCAAACATTTTCCCTTCAAGTATTTATCCGATTCCCTTTTCAAAGTTATTATTGAATCTGCTTCCACCACCCTTTCAGGCCGTGCGTTCCAGATCATAACTCATGTAAAAAAAAAATCCTCATGTCGCTTATTGTTCTTTTGCCAATTATCTTAAACCTGTGTCCTTTGGTTATTGACCCTTCTGTCACTGGAAACAGTTTCTCCTTATTTACTTTCCCCAAACCCTTCATGACTTTGAACACCTCGATCAAATCTCCCCTTAACCTTCTCTAATCAAAGGAGAACAACCCCAGTTTCTCTAGTCTAAGTCTTTCATCGCTGATACCATTCTAATAAATCTCTTCTGCGCCCTCTCACTGCCCCTTTAATCTCATGGGCTTCAATTTTGCTAACAGGTCTATTATGTGGTACTTTACTAAACACCTTTTGAAAGTCCATATGCACAACATCAACCGCACCCACAATGGAATTTACGCTTGAGCGAACGAACGAACGAATGGAGGAATGAATGACTGAATGATTGAGCGATGCCAGTAGGACTGGTGTATATGGGTTCTTTCTATTCTTGGTTTATTAAATAGTAGCAGTTTGTACTGTAAACATTATTGATTTACCTGTAAAAATGTATTATTGTATTTATATTGTTGACCATAAAGCTGTTTTTGAGGATTTTTTTGTGGTCAATGAATGTAATGGATTTACTATGTAATTGATGAGTTGTATAAGTACTGTTGTACTTGAATGTTAAAATAAAAAAAAGGACAACAGGTAATACCAAACAAAAATGAAGAGTTACTAGATTGCCAATAGGACTGGCGTAAAATTGTTTTTCACTATGGATACCTGTACTGTTAATATTGTCGATTTTTCTGTAAAATTGACCACTGCATTTGTACTGTTAATCCTAAAGCTGTTTTTAAGGCTTTGTTTTATTACGGCTAATGAATGTAATGGATTTATTATGTAATTGGTGAGTTGTAACAAGTACTACCATATTTAAATAAATATGTTTGACTAAAAAAAAATCAACCGCACTACCCTCATCAACCCTCTCTGTTTCTTCATCAAAGAACTCAATCAAGTTAGTCAAACATGATTTACCTTTAACAAGTCCATGCTGGCTGTCATTTATTAACCCATATTTTTCCAATTAACAATCTTCTATTTCCTGCCAAGCTCATTGCCTCACCATCTTGTTCACCCAATGCCTATCTCATGGAAAGAGGATGCCCTTCCTGAGCTTATGCTGAGACGGGAGGGGGAGAGAAATCGGCTGCCTCATTTATATAGAAATAAAAGAAACCTGCTGTAAAATAGCATTTGGGCACACTTGAGACTCTGTCCATCCCTTCGTGGGTTAATGGTGTTTAAGCTATTTGGACAATTAACATCATTGCCCATGAATAAATCCAAGTTCCCACTGTGAATAGGGAGCAGCACTAATGTAATTACTGCTTACACTTCAAGTCTCTGTCAAATATAGTACAATACAAAATAGAAGTGATGCCTAAATATGGTACATCAAATGGATCATGCTCACATACCTTAAAGCTTGTCATTAGGCAGCAGGGAAATCTGTGGCATCATAAAGTTCTCAGCACAATGAATCCACTGAGATTAATCATGATCTCATCTGTACATTTCCAGTTTACAAACATAATTTAATTCCATTACTGTCACATGCATTTTTCCATAAAGCCTTAGGGATCAACCATTTGCAAATTGCAATGTGCTGTACTCTGCAGTGTACCATGCCATAGCATTGAATGGCGACAAAAGGATTGGGAGTCCCGTTGCCATTCAATGTTCAAGCTGAACCAGGCTGTTCGCAACCATGGCAACTTATTCAATCCTGAGTTTCCGTCCCCATATCTTCTCCATTACAAAGAACCCCTGAAACGCTCTCCTGGCCAGCCATATCCCATCCTGCACAAAGTCCTGCTCACGCATCACCCCTGACCTGTAGTGGTCCGAGTTCCCCCAACACCTCAAATTTCAAATTCTCATCCTAGTACTTGAATCGCTTCATGGCCTTGCTCCTCCCTATCTCTAAACTCCTCCAACCCTACAACTCTACAAACTCTCAGTTCCTCTGACTCTGGCCACTTGTGCAACCCCGCAACCCCCACCCTACACTTTGGCCCAACATTTGAAGTTGTACATTCAGCCATCTGGGTCCCATGCTGTGGAATTTCTTCCTTAAACTCCCCCACCTCCCTTTTCTCCTTCAAGAACCTTGTTAAAACCTACCTCTTCAACCAAATATTTGGTCACCGGTCACAACATGGCTCACAGTTTCTCCTACTACCTCTGAAGTGCCTGGCAATTTTTTTTCTACATTAAAAACACTATATGAATGCAAGACTTGTAGTAGTGTTCAACAGCCTTGAAAGAGAGCCATGAACCAATTTTCTCCTCTACGTTTGACCACCAAACAGTCCCAGGTGGGTTGCAATATTTATTGTATTTGGCTTTGAAACGCTGACCCTACTAATAGATTGCAGGACAGTACTTTTTTTTTGTGAAGTACTCAGAATAATGTATCGTACTTGAGACTAATACGGAACCTAGTGTATAATAAAATGAAGAGGAGGAAGTGTCCCACCCTTGTGGAGAAAAAATGCAACTTTAAGCAATGCATGATTGGGAATACTTACTGGGTAATTCTATTCATGAGTGAGCTTTGACATGCGTATTTTACATAAGTGGCGAGGTAGAAAATAGAAGGAACTAACAAGTCAGAAAAAAATAAGGCTAGCAATGGACAGCAAAAATTAATCATCTACTGTATAAAGGATAATGAATTTCTGTATCGTTTATAACCTGGACTCCTGTGAAATCCCACACCACGAAACTCATATCCAGAGGTCCTGAGTTATTTTAATTTAGATGCTAACGACAAAAAAAGCAACTGCCAACACTATTTATGAAACATATCAAAAATTCATTGTCCTCCAAATATATTCTAAATAATGTTGGATGGCCGTTAGTGATTTAAGGCAATAATTCAAACTTGAGACGCAGATGATGAATATTCAATTATTATAATAACTCACTGACAACGACCCATTAATCTCTATGTAATCACATGAACAAAGTGTTTTAAAAATCACCTTTTTTTGTGCAATCTGCTTTTAAGATGTTAGATCTGGCTTTGGGTCCAGCGCGCTAAATGATTTCAAAAACTATCTGGGACTCGAGAGGAAACTTCAGATTACTCAAGGCCTCAAACTGAACTGAGCCCCTCGCTGTGTGTGTGGACAATTTATTTTCCTCTTTGAATATCAATGTATGCCGACAGTTACTGCCCTTCAAAAAAAAAATCTTTGTGTGAGGCATTTTCGAAAGTGAAAGCTGCGACATAACTGCACATATTTTTTATTACATTATTACTGGTGTATATATATTTATTTATCTAAGGGGGAAACTCTTTTCTTGAGATATTTTCTTTTATTTCCTCAGCTCTTGTTTCATCAACCACCATCCACAGCTGGATGGGCAGATGGGTAACCTGCTCCCCGGCCAATTCCCCTCTCAGATGGGCCAGTAGAAGTTGCACTAGAGATACTTCCCTTTGGGAATAACTTCCTATTTTCTCCATTCCCCCCACCCCCGAAACAGAGAGCTGCCCCCTCCCCCTCCCTCAAGCAGGGAGCTGGCACACCCCCTCACATCTGTACAGCAGAAAGAAAGACTTGCATTTATATAGCACCTTTCATGACCACCGGACATCTCAAAGCGCTTTACTGCCAATGAAGTACTTTTGAAGTGGAGTCATTGTTGTAATGTGGGAAATGCAGCAGCCAATTTGCACACAGCAAGCTCCCACAGCAATGTGATAATGACCAGATAATCTGTTTTTGTTATGTTGGTTGGGATAAGTATTGGCCAGGACACTGGGGATAAATAGTGCCATGGGATCTTTTACATCCACCTGAGAGAGCAGACGGGGCCTCTGTTTAACGTCTCATCCAAAAGACTGCACCTCCGACAGTGCAGCACTCCCTCAGCACTGCACTGGAGTGTGGCAGCCTAGCTTTATGTGTTCAAATCCCTGGAGTGGGACTATGAGCCCACAACCTTCTGACTCAGAGGCGAGTGTGCTACCCAGTGAGCCACAGCTGAGATGGGAAGTGTCGAGATGAGAAGTTGTAGAGTGGGTGGTGTGTGTGTGTGGGGGGTGGGTGGAGGAAATCATGGGGACATTATACCACCTCATGCCGTACTCTATGAAAGCTGCAACATCCTGCACTACCAATTTAAGTAAAACAAAAATGGACTATATATATCTTTACATTTTAAGTGCTGGAGAGCTCAAACATATTACTTTTAAAAAACAGTCTCACCCACAGAATGTGACAACAGAGGAAGGCTTGTGCAGGCTGCCAAAATATATCAATAGTGTTGCTGTGTTTCTGACCACAGAACATACCATGACTTTTTCCCCCACTTTGACTCCTTTGGTGTCACTTGCATATAGCAGAGAACTAAATGCTACTATATGTAAGAATTAGGAGTACTGTGGAATCTCAGTAAGTTCTTAATGGCACAGCATAATTTAATTTATTTTATGTACAACAGTGACATACAGAAAGAAAGAAAGACTTGCATTTATATAGCGCCTTTCACGACCACTGGACGTCTCAAAGCGCTTTACAGCCAATGAAGTACTTTTGAAGTGTAGTCACTGTTGTAATAATAAGCTGGTATTGAGCATCACATTGTGTAGGTATTGGTGATATCTTATTATCTATATAGGACAATGAATAGCTAGCCATGAGTTAAGAAGAGGTGAATATACGGTCATCCCTAGGTATGCCCTGTCCCACCTGCACGATAGACACACCAGAGATAGGGGCACAGTGATATACAGTTGTATGGGAGTAGCCCTGGGAGTTTTCAACATTGACTTCAGATGCATTGAAGTCTCAAGGCTTCAGGTCAAAAAAGGCCAGGGAAGCTTCTTGCTGATCACCACCTAGCACACCCCTCAACTGAACCAGTACTACTCTGCGTTGAACACATTTTGGAGGAAGCTTTGAGGGAGGCAAGAGCACAGAATATACTCTGGGCAGGGGATTTCAATGTTCATCACTAAAAGTGGCTCGGTAGTACTATTACTAACAAAGCTGGCCAATACCTAATGGACATAATTGCCAGGTTGGGCCTGCGTCAGGTAGTGAGAGAACTAACAGAAAGTAACCTACCTGACCTCATCCTCACCAATCTACCTGTCAGACATGTCTGCCCATGATAGCAGCGGGTGAGTTAACTTGCATTGCTGCTCACCCACCGAAAACTGGTTAATATAGGGGACTATAAATGTAACCCAGCCAATTTCACCCTATCAGCCTCCTCTCTATCATCAGTAAACTGACGGAAGGAGTCATCAGTAGTCCCATCAAGCAACACCTACTCAACAATAACCTGCAGACCCAATGCTCAGTTCAGGTTCTTCCAGAACCACTCAGCTCCAGAACAGTCATAGCCTTGATCCAGACTCAGACGCAAGAGCTGAATGCCAGAGGAGAGTTGAGAGTAGGTGCCATTGACATCAAGTCAGCATTTGACAGAATAAGGCACCAAGAAGCTCTAGGGGTCAAGGGGTAAACCATTCAGTGGCTGGAGTTATTCCTGATGCAAAGGAAGATGATTGTGGTTGTCAGAGGCCAGTCATCATAGTCCTAGCACATCACAGCCCCAGCACTTCAAGAAAACATCCTTGGCCCAACCATCTTTGGCTTGCTTCATCAATGACCCTTCCTCAGTCATAAGATCAGAAGTGAGCTATTCATGGATGATTCTACAGTGTTCAGTTCCATTCACAACTTCTCAATAATGAAACAGCCTCTGCCAGCCTACAGCACGACCTGGATAACAACCAGACTTGGTTTGACAAGTGCCAGGTACAATTTGCTCCACAGGTAGTGACCATCTTGTAAAAGAAAATGCCCAACCATCTCCCTTTCCCCTTCAAAGGTACCACTATTGCCAATTCCCCTACCATCAACATCTCGGGAGGTGGGGTGTGGGGGTCGCCAATGATGGAAGCTGAACTGGACCAGCCATATCAATACCGTGGATACAAGAGCAGGGCACAGGCTGGGTAATGAGACAAATGGTTCACCTCATGACCCCCTCAAAGTCTATCCATCATCTACAAGTCTCAAATCAGGATTGTGATACAATATTCACCACGCACCTAGACGGGTGCAGCCATAACACAACAAGCTATGAACCTTCTGACTTGATGAAAATGTAACTTGCTGAAAGCCCACACAAATAGTACATATTCTCAGATGTTCTTTTATAACCCACATTTACAGCTTTAATTAGAAGGTCCATTTATGCAATGCCATTGGTTTACTAGGAAGATAAGAACAGGAGCAGGCCATTCAGCCCCACGAGCCTGTTCTGCCATTCAGTTAGATCATGGCCGATGTGTACCTCAACTCCATTTACCCGGCTTTGCTCCATAGCCCTTGATATGAAGAGATTGATGTTACACTGTGGTAAGGTGGAGGTGAGGGTGGAGGTTTGCTGTTGGGATGCGGAAGTGGTGCACAACTCCAGTGAAAGAGTTTTGAAAGAAATGTCTACGGCTTCATCGCCTCCAGACAATTTGATTAGTCCCTGGAAAATAAATTAACATTTCCTTTAACCACTGCAGCTGCAGAAATAAATTGCCACCACACCTGTATTGTTTTTTCTCAAACTCTCAGTATACACAAAATGAACCACAGGTGCTTTAAATCACTCTCCCCTGTCTTTATCTTTCCGACATTGCAGCAGTGACTACATTTCAAAAGTGCTTCATTGGCTGTGAAGCTCTTCGGAACGTCCTGAGGTCGTGAAAAGCACGATAGAAAGGCAGGTCTTTTATTTCTTTCTTTTATCTTTGTGTCGGCCAACCTCTCGCACTCTGAAGTGAAAGAAGAATAGGCACTCGGTAACATTCTGAGCCATTTAGTTGATTCAGTTCCTGTTTTTTTCTTTCTTGGTTGGTCATAGTTACCGAATTCTGACTTCTTGTTCTTTCTATCTGAGGCAATCAAAAAGCGTGACTAGAGCTGAGATGTGAATTGTGGCAGCAGAACGGTAGGAAGTACATGCTATTCCGTCAATAGTGCTCATCTTCCATTGCAAATGAAATTCATGATATAAAGAAACATTAAGCGTCCTTCATTTCTCTTATTCCTGGCAGGTTTATGACTTTTAAGGTCTTTCTAACTATGCTCATCTATTGTCGTAAGTATAGGTATCTCAGTGTGTCAGGGCAACAGATAATCAGATTTAAATATATGCAAGAAATACGGCTCATATCTTTAACTCCACACACAGTCCTGCCAAAGAAATGAATTGAATATACTTGTTTTCGCTCTATTTTTAAACTGAGTAGAAGGTACTGCTATTATAATAAAGCAATTCGATTAACATTCATGTAGAAATTAGACTTAACTCCCAAATTTAGACCTAATGGAAAATCTTTGGGTATAGGAACTGTTGTTGTCAATGATTTAGCTCTTTGCAGTACAATTTCAGATGCCTTCTCGTGCCAAAAAAAATCTTGGCATGCTGAGCCGTTTAATATCCCACACCTTCAAACTCATATTTTCCTAATTGAACATGTCTGTGTTAAATATCTTCAACATGTGGACAATATCCTCTTCAGTATGTAGGCCAGTTTTATTTGTAGCTTATACTAGTTCAATCCTTTCTTTGTTGCGGGTGTATAAAACAGTTTCAACCGGATTTTACCCACCATGTCCCTTCTTCCTTTTAACTGTGAGCATATTTACTGTGGCATGAATTAGCTTCCATAGCTGATGTAAAGAGGGAATTATATGGCTGAAGTAAAGGAGTATTAGTCCAGTGAAAGGATGTCAACAGATGTGAAAGTAAATTCTTTCCAAAGCCACCTCTTTGGATGAACATAATCTTGCTGCTCAAAACTTCATGCTGGAGTAAAGTTAAAGCAGCAGTTCTTTTTATGGCTTGGACCAAGTCAACTGCGCTTTAAAGGGCTTTGACTAATTTGCTTAATTCACATATTATCACCTCTATGACTTTAATTAATTTGAAACTGTTTTTTTTAGCCTATCAGAGTGAAACATTAATTTGAATTGTGTGAAGACTCACTCATTGAAAATGCATTCATCTTTAGAATCTAATTCATTTAAACCCTTTTTTCACAAACAACCCAGAAACTGAAGACCAATGTTCCCTCTAGGCTGCGCGCGTGCTCGGGCACGCAGTGATCTTGACGGTACCGCGCAGGCCGCTCGCTAGCTCTCAAATACCACTAAGCGGCCGCGCAAAAAATTTAAAGGTACCCCGCATTGAAAGGACTGGCCGTGCACAACAGCAAAATTTTAGAGGGAACGTTGCTGAAGACCCTACAATTGAGCTGCTGCAGCAGGCCGAGAATTTGTTGAGCATCTCTTTAAAAATATGCAAGAATTTACTTGAAGATACATATTTGTGAAGACTTTATGCGTTTTCTTTGAAGGATGTTTGAGGAGGGAGTATTTTATTACATTAGGTTTATTGGCATGATGATGACTATTCATATGTTGGACTAATGTGTTTAATGGCTGAAGCAATTTGTTTAAGCTTGATCCCAGGGATTTGCTCGGGTTTAGGGGATGGGGGAGGGGGAGAGAAAAGTTGGAGGAAGTGGTCCTGTCATTTGGGGTCGCTCTCCTTGACTAACTTCCTTTCCTGTGTTGGTCTGTTTTGCGGGAGTGGGAGGGTGAGAGCGAGACGTGTACTGGGTATGGGCCCATTAACTTCAAGAAGAAAATTCTCATTAATTGCCAAATGGGCTGGTATTTTTTCAGTGGGCGAACAAGCCACGATGTAGAACACGCCTCTCATGTCAGTTTTGCGCACTTTATATAGTTATATATTTCATATGGCATCATGTTGTGTGGATTTAGAAATAAGAAGTCTGTTGGGGGAGGTGATCAGTAAGAACATATATATTTTACAATTACAGGAAAATGTGCAAGACAATGTTTGTAAAAGTGAAGGAATAAGGTTTAAACTTTTCGTAACCTGTCAAACATTTTGTATGCAGGCAGCTGGAAGCTGATTCACATCTTCCATCCAGATCTTGTAGTATTCTGGACAATTTCCCACATTCCCTCAGGTATCCTGTTTCACAGATATGCATCTAACCAAGTGGAGGGAGGAGGTGGCCAGCAGGGAACTATAATTACAAAGTTTGGGAAAGCGAGTGAAAAAAAAGACAATTGAAGGGGTGTTGTGATTTTGTAAAGAAAGCCTGAAGATAGGAAAGAAAACAGCCTTGTTCTCAGCCCTAACTTTGCAATGTTTTTAATAGTCAGAAAAAAAAATCACCCTCTGTGAGCCAACAAAAAGAAATACTGCAGCCTTAAGCTAAGCAGCAATTCTCCCCTCTCCCAGGATCTCTGCCTCATGCTGATAGATTGGGAAATGATGTGGATGCTTTTGTCATGATGTGGAATGTGCTTTTCCCAAGTCCTTCTCGTCATCCTGCAGCAACAAGAGTTACCGGCAAAGCAGATGGCCTTTTAAAATAAGGCATTGTTTTCCAATAATTAAAACTTCCTCAGAAGTCAATTTCACGACCAGTTTTCCTTTCTGGGGAGTACATAACAAAACCCCAACACAGTTCACTGCTGTTAAACATCATCTTTTACTTTTCAGCTGGACGCAGTTGTTTTCGAAGCTACATACCCTCTTCAGTTAACATTTTCCTTGGCTTCCTTCCCGACCCTGTTGGTGTGTTTTAGTGTCTGTGTTTTAGTGTACGAGTGTCTCTCTCTCCCACACTGGTAATACACATCTGGTGTCAGAGTCTCAAACACATCCCATCATCACATTAGCTTTGCATTAACCCAGCCAATACTCAGATCAATCTTCCCTTATCAATTAATTAGACTAATAAATCACATTAACAAAAAGGTCTCTCATTCTAATGAGCGAGTCCCTTGTGTGTTCTATGTGCAGGGACCCCTGATCCTCCCACGAGTTGAGTCCATAGTTCTAAACCCGCTGCAAAAAAGAACATTCACTTTTGATCTTCTGGGTGCCTTGGTTTGAATTAGGCCTTGTCACCAACTGCCAGAAATGTTTTTTTTTTACTGCTTATACATCACTTGAATTTGTTTCATTTTATTTCCTGGCTTTGTTGAGCTTATAGCTCCAGCATCTCTCCCGACTGGGTGTAGGAAACACTTTGTAAAGATGTTTTCACCATACCTAAAAAAACATTGTGTAATGGCCACAAATACTCCAGAAGTCCGCAATGGAATTTTAGTTTTTAACGAAAAAAAAATCCATCTGCAGCCAAATGAGGAAAATAAAGTAACAGATTTGTTTTCTAATATTTATTTTATGACCATAGATTTAGGTATGAAGGGCTACAATAACTCCCTAAAGTCTCCATTACCATTTCTGAACCCCATCCAAAATGTTTTGAATTTTTCTGTAGTTTATTTAAGTGGTCGTATTAACCAAAGAATGTCACATGCATTACTAGTTGCCCTTCTCTGTGAGCTCTGTAGTCTTTGCTGTGAGGACTGACGGCTTGAAAGGACATCTGAAGTAAACATGTTGAGTAACAAACCATTTGAGAAATTCTTGAGGAATAATTTATTTAGAAGGATCTGGAACCACGGGCCAGTGTTTCAGTGGAGCTGGTAATGAATGGCATTAGAGTGAATAGTGAGCTGCAATCCATTACTTTTTCAGGGTGCCAATCGTGATCATTTCCCTCCCACCCACCTTTATAGATTCTGCCTTCCCGATATGCCATTGAGTCATAGAGTTATACAGCACAGAAAGAGGCCCTTCGGCCCATCGTGTCCATGCTGGCCATCAAGCCCTGTCTATTCTAATCCCATTTTCCAGCCTTGTAAGCTATGGCGTTTCAAGTGCTCATCTAAATGCTTCTTGAATGTTGTGAGGGTTCCTGCCTCTACCACCCTTTCAGGCAGTGAGTTCCAGATTCCAACCACCCTCTGGGTGAAAAAGTTTTTCCTCAAATCCCCTCTAAACCTCCTGCCCCTTACCTTGAAACTATGCCCCCTGGTTATTGACCCCTCTACTAAGGGAAAAAGTTCCTTTCAATCTACCCTATCTATGCCCCTCATAACTTTGTACACCTCAATCAGGTCCCCCCTCAGCCTTCTCTGCTCCAAGGAAAACAACCCCAGCCTCTCCAGTCTCTGGCCTTCCCTGGCTAAGTCCCCGTTTTCATATCTTTCTCTTTGGATCTCCCTAACCGGCTGCTAAAAAGTGCGTAGGGAATGTCTGGAGGTGATTCCCTACTATATTTTTCCACTGCAGAAAGTGCATTGCTTGCCACTGCTCCCTGCCAATCCAGCACAATCTAAGGAACTTTCTGCAGTGGAAGACACAGTGCTTCAAAGTGGGGTGGCCTCATGATCACCATTCTCCATGTGGTTAATAACATCACCAATACCAACAGTGTGTGCAACAGGCATGCACCAGCCACTGGTAAAAGAAAGAACATGCATATATATCGTGCCTTTCATGGCCTCAGGACATCCCAAAGAACTTTACGGCCAATTAAGTCCTTTTGAAGTCTAGTCACTGTTGTAAATGTAGGAAACCCAGCAGCCAATTTGCACACAGCAAGCTCCCACAAACAGTAATGTGATAATGACCAGATATACTGTATTCAGTGATGCTGGTTGAGGGATAAATATTGATCAGGACAGTGGGGAGAACTCCCCTGCTCTTCTTCGAAATAGTGCCACGGGATCTTTTACGTCCACCTGAGAGGGCAGACTCTGTTTTACATCTCATCTGAAAGACGGCACCTCTGACAGCACAGCATTCCCTCAGTACTGCACTGGAGTGTCAGCCTAGATTATGTTCTCAAGTCCGCAGAGTGGGACTTGAATCCACAACCTCCTGACTAAGAGGCAAGGGTGTTGCCACAGAGCTGAGGCTGACTCTAATGAATGGGGTTAAAATTAAGGATAATTAACAGTGACCTGCATAAGCCAGGAGACTGCAGGCAGCTTTCATGTGGCTAGTTACACAGCCAGATAAAAGACTTGTGAGCAAGTTACATATCTGCCCTCTCGGCAAATCAGGAAATGATGCATGGGTTAACGAGGTTTTAGAAAAAATGAAGAAAATCAAATGTAAAACAAAGTGGAAGCATTGGTGTAGTGTTTGTTTTAAATATAAATGGTGCTGACTCCCATGAGGCACTTTGGGATGTCCTCAGAAGTGAAAGGCGCTATATAAACACAAATTCAGAAATGTAACACAATCTCAACGCCAAGCAAAGACCTCCTGCTTCTGGTAAATTGGAGTTTAGTAGATTTCTTGTTGCGGTGGCTAACTAGCAAAGACATGACTTTTGTCTGGAGCCATTAAAGAAAAGCTGGAGGGCGATTTTAACCCTAACTGTCAGCGGATATGGGCTGGGAAAGGGGGTGGGGAGGTAGACAGTTAAAATTGGCCGGGTGACTTATCTACCGATGTCCCATATGGATTCCCCTATCTTTAATTTTAACCTCTTCTTCTGAGCATGTGACAAGGGCATCTGGCTGAAGTCTGTGGGGTCTTTTCGGGAATATGTAGAACGGGGCCCAATGACATCATCGGGCCCAACTGCAATTTTAACTCTGGCCTGAGCAGTTGTGGCTTTCGCACCAGGTGAAGACTGCAGGAAAAGGACCCAGGGCCAGAATAGGCCATTTAAGGTAAGTTTTTTTTTAATTTTCATCGTGGGGCCAGGAGGAACAGGGATGCTGCTCTGGGCTCCACAAGAAAGGTCTGGAGCCTCCCCAGGCTCCTCCTTTCCTCTTGCAAGAGCTTCCCAAAAGCCCCTCCCCACAACCTAACCAAGAGTTGGCGAGCTTCCTTTTGGTGCTATCCGTGAGGTTTGCCACACCAGCCATCCAATTCCCATTCCAGGTTAAAATCTGAGCTTGTATGGCACTTTTTCTACATTTTTTTGAATTACCTGATGGCCTGTAGTGGGGAGGGGATCTTAGACTACAATCCCCGTCAGTCTAGCAGCATAATTATACTTATCTTTCCCTGGCAGTCCAGATGGAGCATAAGGTTGGGCTAAGGGTAGGGAGTGAAGAATCATCCCTTTCGCCTGATAGTGTTGATGGGTTTATCAGTTGAAGAGGAGAGGGGAATGAGGGAGTAATCTACAATGGACTGTTGGTACTTGGTCTGATCCCCAATAGTGCGGAAATAAATATGCGTTAATATTCCTCAAGTTGGGTGGGGGAAGGAGACTGCATCCACATTCCTTTACAGCTTAGCAATAGGGAGGTTTGGCGCACTACCACTGCTAAAGAAAGAAAGACTTGCATTTATATAGCATCTTTCACAACCACCGGACGTCTCAAAGCGCTTTACAGTCAATGAAGTACTTTTTGAAGTGGAGTCGCTGAGGTAATGTAGGAAACGCGGCAACCAAGTTGTGCACAGCAAGCTCCCACAAACAGCAATGTGATAATGACCAGATGATCTGTTTTTGTTATGTTGATTGAGGGATAAATATTGGCCAGGACACCAGCGATAACTCCCCTGCTCTTCTTCGAAATAGTGCCACGGGATCTTTTATGTCCACCTGAGAGAGCAGACGAGACTCCCAAAACATGCGCTCTACTCGGAGTTCCGGCACGGCAAGACAGCCCCAGGTGGGCAGAGGAAACGCTTCAAGGAGACCCTCAAAGCCTCCTTGAAAAAGTGTAACATCCCCATTGACACCTGGGAATCCCTGGCCCAAGACTGCACAAAGTGGAGGAGAAGCATCCGGGAAGAATCCTCTGTCTGTTTAACATCTCATCCGAATGACGGCACCTCCAACAGTGCAGCACTCCCTCAGCACTGCACTGGAGAGTCAGCCTAGCTTTATGTGCTCAAGTCCCTGGAGTGGGACTTGAACCCACAACCTTCTGACTGAGAGGCGAGTGTGCTACCCACTGAGCCACAGCGCGGCAAAAGAGTAACTGCCCGCTGAAAAATTCACCTGTGTTGACTTTGCCTGAATTGTAAGCAGTTAGTTAAAGGAAACTGTTTACAATTACCATGCGCACAACAGTGCTTAAGATTTTCTTTGTTCTCAGGGATATTATATTTTGCTTTTAAATTTGGGTGACAGGCAGTCTCGATTTAAAAAGGCTCTTGGCACATGTGCAACTTCTTAAATAACAGCAGTAACAACCACAGAAACATGCTGCCGAACACAGGGCACTTTTAACTTTTGCGTGGCTTTGAGCAGCTCCAGAAGAAGCCAAGCCTGCAGAGATGTTAAGTTTCACGGGCTGGCGCGGGGGCGGGGGGGTGGGGGGATATTTTTCGTGCGAGTCTCACAGCACTTGATCTGCACTCACAATCTCACTGATTTGTTTTTAAATCCGTAAATTAAACAGCCTGGCCTTTTTTTTGTGTGGAATTCTAGCGTTGATAGAACTTTCTATTTTTACACGAAATTAATAACTTGAGTCTCAAAAATATTCCTCGCAAAAATCACTTATTAAAAGCCTGCAAATAGTTATTTCAACGCCTAATTTACAGTACAACAGTGCAAATGCTTCAAAAGTACTCCAGTGGCGACAAAGCTCTTTGGGGAGTCCTGAGGCCGTGAAAGGTGCTATATAAATGCAAGTTCTTTCTTTCTAAGCTAGTAAATTATTTTTTTCTGTGCTTTTGAACACGGCCGTGAATCTGTGACACTTTGGGCTGGATTTTCATTGAGGAGTCGGGTAGAAGGCGGGACTACAACTTTCGGGGTTGTAGTCCCGCCTCCATCGAGTTCTAGCCAACCCGTGCGATTTTCACTTGATTGACCTTGTTGAGCCCGCCCAGTGGGCTCAGCAGGCCAATTAAGGGCCACCCGGCAACAGGTGACGTCACAGATTGATATTTCATCTGTCAAGACCTTTTGACAGATGAAATATCAGCGTTTCACAACTGTTTGAAGCTGTTAAACACTGACAATCTGTACTACAAGTTAATTCCTTCCTCTCAGGATGAATTAGAGATCTCCCTGGAACAGAAAGCTGAATGCTGCAATTTTTGACAGATCGCGGCCATTCTGCTTTCTGTGCCGGTGAGATGAGGGACTCCTGAGACCTGAAGGAAAGAAGGCTGTAAAGGTAAGTACATGTAAGTAAAACTTCTTTAAACACTTTACACACACCAAACACACTTACCTCTGCACTCATGCACCCATCACTCACCTGAACACTGACATCTCGACCCCTCCAAGCCCTTCAGCCCGACGGCCCGCCTTGCTAACTCGGCGTGGTTTGGAGCCATCGGGAATCCCACATTTCAACAATGAAAATAGGGATTAGGCTAAAAACTGCCTGTTAACTACCTGTTAACAGGCAGTTAATTGGCATTAATCCCCTTCCCGCCTCAGGGAGGCGGGTCCCAGTGCGGGTCGGGTACCCGCCTCCTTTGAAACTGGCATGGAGGCGGGTTGGGGGCGGGATGGTTTCGTGCCCCCCCGATTTCGGGATTTTAACCCCCCACACGCCTCCAATCCCACCTCCACGGCCCAAGGAAAACCCTGCCCTTTGAATGGGTTCGAGGGTGCGAGTTTGTTGTGCAGGTGGGAAGGGTGGGGAGAGCTAGTTGGCCCCCACCACCCTCCGATTTCAATGTATTCCTGGAAACATGGCAGCTCCAGGCTGGTTAGGAAGATGCAATTCCGTGTTTGTTTGTAAAGCTTAATGAGCTGTTGTATTAATATTTGCTGCTGTTTCTGATCCAAACGCACTGTTCCAAAGCAACACTAAATAAACTGGCCCGAGTAGCTTAAAATAACCGAACAAATGACATCAGTTTGCCTGTCACCTTTATTCTCTGGCGATCTCGCTGGTAAAGAATTTTTTTTTTTGTAACCTGTTCCCCATCGCGGTTACCGTGTTGCTGACTTCTCATTTTATGAAACTCATTTTGGGCATTGTTTTGCAAGTTTGCCACTGAAGGGAGTTTTAAGGGGTTTTTTTTAAACATGTTTTAAAATTTTAATTAATTTAGCTAAGTTTACAGAAGATGAATTCCTGGTCACTTTGCACGCTGCTGGCAGATGCATACACTAGGGGCTCAATTTTAATTGCCGAGGCGGGTTGGAGTCGGGATGCGTGGTGGGCGGGTTCGGGAGTCACTTCCAGCGGGATCAGCTGCTGATGACGGATTTTGATTCAATGAGCTTGTTGATTTTAGTGGGGCACGCTGGCTGGTCCAATGAGTGCGATCGGGTCGGCTGGCCGGCTCTGATGATGTCATCATAGCTGCTGCTTTTAACACTGCCATTCAGCCTAAGCCTTTCTCTTGTGGATTCCTGGACTCATTGAAATTGATTTCGACGCAATGACTCCTTCCAGGGGCATCATTTTAATGATGACTCCTTCCATGTTCTTGTGGGTGCTGTCAGAGGGCGCAGGGAGATTCTCTTCCCTCCTGATGGCTGGAGGAAGCCTCCTCAGCAGATCAAGGCAGCCTGGCTGCGCATTGCTCAGGAGGTGAGCTCAAGGTCCATATGATCATGCTTGGGATCCAGTGCCAAAAAAGGTTTAATGATCTTGTGCGAACATCAAAAGTGAGTATCACATCACACTTGCCTTCAATCTGCTTCCCTTCTCTTCTCATCACCAGCACACTGTGTTGTAAGCCTGCTCCTCCACATCCCACCTTACCCTTACCCCCCTTGCACCCTTACCTAGCCATTTCTGTCTCTGCACTGAATCACTTCAGCATCCTGCCTATGCACCCTTTAGACTCGCTCTCACTGTTATGCAGTGACAACAACTAACAATGCACAGGGAGCTAGCTTCCTCTTGGCACCTCACCCCATCTTCGTCTCCCTCAAAGCTTCTCTGGTAGGGATTATTCACACTCACTCCATCACTGTGGCTGAAACACCGCTTGTGTCTCTCCTTACAGGAAAAGACAGACCACAATAAGAGGGAGAGAGCAATGACTGGAGGAGGAACACCTACCCTAGCCACATTGGCCAGTGCTGAGGAGGCTGCAAACGAGATTGTTGGAGGTGGCGAGGACCTGGAAGTGGGCGATGGAGAGATGGGCACACTAGAGGAAGCTGGTGACATAATAGAGTTTCATCCCTCTCAGAAAGCAATGCAATATGATGTTCATAGAGAATCACGTTGTATCATCTGCTCAAAAGGATGTGTTGGCTACATCAATATCAGATGTCTAAATCATGCCTTTACTCTCCCACAGGACTATCGAGAGCCCCCCTCCCCACGATCCAGGATGAAGAGCCGGACAGCTCCTCAGAGGAACCTGAAGCCTCTGAGGGAGCAGCGTCACCAGGACTCAGCGCACCCAGCACTAGTGCAGCAACACACACCTCAGTGGGGCCCTCGCGAGTTAGAGTAGTGTTGCCACCTGGTCTATTACAGCGCACAAGTGAGCATCAGCAGATGGTGGAGACAGCGACAGCAGTGGAGAGTCCTCGGCAGAGGTCACAGCAATCTCCTAGCTCTGCTGAGCTGCATGCAGACGCTGTGCCTCTGGGGCCATCCAGAAAAAGAGCATCTCAGGAAATACAGGAACAAGTGCAGGTGTCTCTGGAAGGGTTTGCCTCCAGGGTTAGTGCGAGTGTGGAGAGAATGGAGGAGTCTATCTGTAACATCAGCACTGCCATGGTGGAGACAGTGGCGCATGATTGCACCACCATGGATAGGATGGCAACCTCTGTGGAAAGGCTGACTACCTCAATGGAAAGGATGGCTACGGCCATGGAGGAAATAAGTCGCCAGAGTCAGGAAAACATGGTGACTGTTCAAAATAGAATGTCATCTCTGGAGGAGCGGTGGGCAGCTATTGAGCAGAGAGACCAGAGCTTCATGGACATCCTTTTGATGAGGACTGCCAGTGCAGATACGGGTCCTCATGGTCCCCCTGAAATGCAGCAAAGTGCTCTCCAGCCACTTGCCAGCACTGAGGTGCGGCTGACCCATGAGAGGGATGTTGCTGGCAGGACAGAAGGAAATATGGGCTCCTCTCAAAGCGCTCACATGACCATGCCACTGTGGAGTCCTTGGTCAGAGACCCATTTTGAGGAGACAACTGATAGGGCCGTTTCAGCCCCTGCACAGCTGCAGGAAGAACAGACTGTTGAAGAGCCCTCCCAGGCTCCCAAACCCAGAGGACGCCCACCAAAGGCGTCTAAGCAGGTGCAGCATCCTAGTCAGCAAGGTGCCTCTACATTTTTTTAATTCATTGATGGGATGTGGGCGTCGCTGGCTAGGCCTGCATTTAGTGCCCATCCCTAATTGCCCTTGAGAATTGCCGGTGAGCCGCCTTCTTGAACCGCTGCAGTCCATATGGTGTAGGTACACCCACAATGCTGTTAGGAAGGGAGTTCCAGGATTTTGGCCCAGCGACAGTGAAGGAATGGCGATACAGGTCCAAGTCAGGATGGTGTGTGGCTTGGAGGGGAACTTGTAGGTGGTGATGTTCCCATGCGTCTGCTGCCCTTGTCCTTCTAAGTGGTAGAGGTCACGGGTTTGGAAGGTGCTAATGAAGGAGCTTTGGCGAGTTGCTGCAGTGCATCTTGTAGATGGTACACACTGCAGCCACAGTGCGCCGGTGGTGGAGGGAGTGAATGTTGAAGGTGGTGGATGGAGTGCCAATCAAGCGGGCTGCTTTATCCTGAATGGTGTCGAGCTTCTTGAGTGTTGTTGGAGCTGCACTCATCCAGGCAAGTGGAGAGTATTCCATCACACTCCTGACTTGTGCCTTGTAGATGGTGGAAAGGCTTTGGGGAGTCAGGAGGTGAGACACTCACCGCAGAATTCCCAGCCTCTGGCCTGCTCTTGTAGCCACAGTATTTATATGGCTGGTCCAGTTCAGTTTCTGATCAATGGTAACCCCCAGGATGTTGATAGTGGGGGATTCAGTGACGGTAATGCCATTGAATGTCAAGGGGAGATGGTTAGAGTCTCGCTTGTTGGAGATGGTCATTGCCTGGCACATGTGTGGTGCGAATGTTACTTGCCACTTGTCAGCCCAAGTCTGAATGTTGTCCAGGTCTTGCTGCATATGGACACGGACTACGTCAGTATCTGACGAGTCTCGAATGGTGCTGAACAGTGTGCAATCATCAGCGAACATCCCCACTTCTGACCTTATGATGGAGGGAAGGTCATTGATGAAACAGCTGAAGATGGTTGGGCCTAGGATACTGCCCTGAGGAACTCCTGCAGTGATGTCATGTGATTGAGATGAATGACCTCCAACAACCACAGCCAACTTCCTTTGTGCTAGGTATGATTCCAACCAATGGAGAGTTTTCCCCTTGATTCCCATTGACTTCAGTTTTGCTAGGGCTCCTTGATGCCACACTCAATCAAATGCTGCCTTGATGTCAAGGGCAGTCACTCTCACCTCACCTCTTGAGTTCAGCTCTTTTGTCCATGTTTGGACCAAGGCTGAAGCCACAGGGGACGCACCATGTAGAAGCATACATAAGAGAAAGGTTAAGCACCTATAGTCACAAGGGGAGTCACTTGGGTGATTTAACTATTTTTCTGACTGTTGCTGGTTTATTATCCTTTTGTGATGTATAAAAGAAAAATTATGGCAAACAGTTGATTGTGTGGCCTATGTGTTATGGGAAATGGCAAAAGTGCATTGAGGGCTCAGGGCAACTTGCTTTTGTAATGCTGATAGTAAAAGTGATAGGAAATAATAGGGTATAGCAGAGATGATGTATGACATTGGACAAATGTCACCTGCAATTACAGAGCCATATGGTAGCCACCTATGGTTGAAGAGTAAGCTTATGCTAATGTGGCATGGTGGTGTGCATACCCTGCTTGACAGGCAGCAGTGAACTGGAGGGATGCTGCATTGGTCACAACAGGGCATGCAAGGCGCCCCTCATCCTCCTCCTCCTCTTCCCAGGAAGATCTGCGCTGAGCCACTCGACCGCTACTCCTCTGATTATAAGGACTAGGATGAGAGGGCATAAATGTTTCCCATCCCCTTGTTATAGATTTCATTTGAGGCAACAAGCTTGCAAGCACACAGTCAAAGTGGCCTGAAATTATTCCATTCATGTCACACTGCAGATGGGTGTCAGCTTGAACAGTCACAAGGTCAGTAGATGTGCAAAATCTTATCCCATATCTACAACAGCAAAACTGTTGCATTTGAATGTCAGCCATGTTTCAGGGGCGCTTTTAAAGTGCTCCACCAATGCATACAAATCATGTCCTCCAGCAACTCGTCTCCTTGAACCTGGCCTGTTTCTGACAAGTCGGGAAACAGGAGCCAGAAACACAAAAATGGGAAAACACTATGAAAATAGGATTAGCAAGGCAGTTAACAGGCTGTTAACTGCCTTAACTACCTGTCCCACTGGTTCCAGTCGGGTCAGTTTGTGAGCGGCTGAACAGACACTCATGAAAACCGGGTGGGGACGGGATGGAGGCGGGTTGGGTGTCTGAAGTCATTTTTCCATTTTTCGCTACAGATCCACCTCCAAACCCGCCTCCCCAGGGCTATTAAAATCGAGCCCTAAGGCTCTTACAGATTTCTGCCTAATTCATTCACACTACATAGAGGGTTGACAGGGCTATTGTGCTTCCTTGATTAAATGGGGCTTGGCAGCATGGAGAACCAGCACAAGGTGTAGGCTCTGACCTGCAGGGTCAGCCCACCCTGACCACCCCAGAGCCCCCTCCCGACTCGAGGTTGGCAAGGGAAACTCCAGTTTCCTGCAGCCCACATCAGCATCCTTAATATTTATCGTTTCAAACACAACGGAGCAGGGAGAAGGATGCAACCTCGACACACTTTGTAATTCTACACCTTTCTCTCCAGAATTTGCAAAAAACTCTCTGTATTCCGGAAAGAGTCAAATGTACTTAATTCACCTATCATCCTCCCTCTCTCCCAGCTGCATGTTCCTGGTTAGACTGCTCATACATTGAACATTTGTCTTGCGTGGTGAAGGAGTTGCGGTCAGACTGTTTTGATTTGGGATAATTATGAGGCATGTGCAAATTATACAGGCAGGAAGGAGCTTTGACTCAAGGTTACAAGAGGAACATGGAGAAAAGTAAAAACAGCAAGTGCCTCAGTGATGCAAAATTATTCCAGTACCATCTGTGATTCTAACTTGTTACTCTGTGAAAATTTGTTTCTCGATAAAGACTCTAATTATTTGGTTGCAGGAAAAAACAGTCTGCTATTGTCAACAAAATGGAATATAAAATATGTGTGTGTAATAATCGAGAACAATTACTCAGAAAAATACTAGAGAAAATAATGAACCAACTTATTATAGTGCAAGTACTGATGCTCATGTAAAAATATACAAGAACAGTGACTAATAACCATCTAAAATAATAATCAGTGATAAAATATTAGCTGATTCATCACATTCTTATCTATGCTGCTTTAAGATATAATGAGCATGTCCAGGAGGCCCCATTGAATAATATAGGTTTGGTTCTTTGCCTGCACAACTATTGGTTAGGAGACAGAATATTCCCAAGATGAATCACCTCCGCCACCAACTTAAGTAACCGGACTCAATGCATTCACCAAGTTCTCTCCATTCCTCCAGTGGGCAATTGAGGAATACAGAAGAAGGTTTGATTCTTGGGGGGGAAAAATTCAGTTGGTTGCGCCTCCCATTAGCGCCTTAAGAGGGCACTAACGGGATGCAACGCAACTAACGCCTGGGCACGGCACTGCCCACGCCTCCCGCAAAATTCAGCGGGAGGTTAGTGGTGGCGCTAACTGGTAGCGCCCTGCGGTGCTGCGCAGCTGGCGATGACGTCATTGGCGTGCACAGCACCCCACTCACGTCCCGGCCACGATCTTCGGGAGCGCCCCCTGACTCACTGCCGGACGCTATGTCCGACGGGGTCAGGGGGGCGTACCTGCGGCCGGGGAGGCACAATTTAAAGGCGAGGTGCGGGACGGCCATTTTTGTTGCTGGCCGCCTGCCAGCACCTGCCTGCGCTCCCGTCCCAGACCTCCTGAAACGCCCCCCCGCCCCCGCAGAGTGCTGGCTGTGCTCCAAGAGCCCGGCACTTCTCTTGAGTGCCGGGCTCTTTTGCCTGCACTCCCGATCCCCGGGGAGGAAGGCCTGCAATACTGCGGCGCGCCGTGCCGTAGCGTGTGGCGCTGCGGCACATAACGCCGCAATATTGACACACAGCACCCCAAGAGGGATGCGGGGCGCTTCCAGTAGCGCCCCGCTTCCCTCTTGGGGCGCAACCACTCAATTTCCGGCGCGGGGATGCTAATATTTCCGGGGCGCTACTTTTAGTGCCCCGCGAAGTTAGCGCCCCAATTGGGGCGCTACTCAGGGGCGCTACTCAATTTTTAGCCCTTGGTCTGTGCTGAGTTAACTAAACTACACTGAGAAAACAAGTCATTGTCAGCCAGTGGCTCAGTGGGGTGGCATTCTTGCCTTTGAGTTAGAAGGTTGTGGGTCCATAGTCCCACTCCTGGGACCTGAGCACAAAAATCTTGGCTGACACTCCAGTGCAGTACTGAGGGAGTGCTACACTGTCGGAGGTGTCGTCTTTCGGATAAGACGTTAAACCGAGGCTGTGTCTGCTCTCTCAGGTGGACGTAAAAGATCCCATGGCAGTATTTTGAAGAAGAGCAGGAGAGTTATCCCCAGTGTCCTGGCCAATATTCATCCCTCAATAAACATCACTAAAACAGATTAACTGGTCATTATCACATTGCTGTTTGTGGGAGCTTGCTGTGCGCAAATTGGCTGCTGCGTTTCCTACATTACAACAGTGACTACACTTCCAAAAGTACTTCATTAGCTGTAATGTGCTTTGAGACGTCTGGTGGTCGTGAAGGCGCTATATAAATGCAAGTCTTTCTTTTTGCTCTTAATTGCTAGGGAAGTTCAATTGGAACTGGTGGTGGGGTGGGGAAATCAGACAGGGTTTCCACCCCTAATGGTTGACCAGCGAGCTGCTACAAAATGTGGGAATTGGGTAACTGGCTCCAATTGAACTTCCCTTGTTGTTTCCTGGGCAGCAGTCATTGGGTAGCCATTAAGAGCAAGAACAATGGCTTGTTTTCTCAGTGTAGCTTAGTTAACTCAGCACAGACCAGAATCAAACCTTATTCTGTACGTCTCATTGGACTTGGTCATAATATTCCTCCCCCCCCACACCACCACCCTCTGGGTTGAGAAGATTTTTGACTGACAAGCACCGCACAAAGTGGAGGAGAAGCATCCGGGAAGGTGCTGAACACCTCGGGCAGGATTTTCATTGGGCCGTGGAGGCGGGATTGGAGGCATGTGGGGGGTTAAAATCCCGAAATCGGGGGGCACGAACCCATCCTGCCCCCAACCCGCCTCCATGCCAGTTTCAAAGGAGGCGGGTACCCGACCCGCACTGGGATCCGCCTCCCCGAGGCGGGAAGGGGATTAGTGCCAATTAACTGCCTGTTAACAAGTAGTTAACAGGCAGTTTTTAGCCTAATCCCTATTTTCATTCTTGAAATGTGGGATTCCCGACAGCTCCAAACCATGCCAAGTTAGCGAGGCGGGCCATCGGGATGAAGGGCTTGGAGGGGTCGAGATGTCCGGTGCTCAGGTGAGTGATGGGTGCATGAGTGCAAAGGTAAGTGTGTTTGGTGTGTGTAAAGTGTTTAAAGAAGTTTTACTTACATGTGCTTACCTTTACAGCCTTCCTTCCTTCAGGTCTCAGGAGTCCCTCATTCTCACCGGCACAGAAAGCAGAATGGCTGCGAGCTGTCAAAAGTTCCAGCATTCAGCTTTCTGTTCCGGGGAGATCTCTAAATCATCCTGAGAGGAAGGAATTAACCTGGAGTACAGATTGTCAAAAGGTCTTGACAGATGAAATGTCAATCTGTGACGTCACCTGTTGCCGAATGGCCCTTAATTGGCCTGCTGAGCCCGCTGGGCAGGCTCAACAAGGTCAATCAAGTCAAAATCGCGTGGGTTGGCTAGAACTCAATGGAGGCGGGACTACAACCCCGAAAGTTGTAGTCCCACCTCCTCAATGAAAATCCAGCCCCTCAAGTCTCTTCGCCAGTAGCAGGCGGAAACCAAGCGCAGGAAGCGCAAGGAGCGCACATCAACTCAGGCACTCCACCCACCCGCCCCTTCAATCACCATCTGCCCCACCTGTGACAGAGACTGTAGGTCCCGCATTGGACTCATCAGTCACCTGCAAACTCATTTTTAATGTGGATGCAAGTCATCCTCGGTTCCGAGGGACTGCCTAAGAAGAAGGAGAAGAAGAAGGCTTCTATATAGTGCAGACGTCGTCAGCTCTCCAATGCCTGGGCCTACACATGGCCGACAGCTACCCCAGAGTTAACTTACCTGGTTTGCCAAGGTTGGCAGCAAGGAAGATCAGGCGAGGGAAAGAAAATGGATTTTCTGGGCCTCAACTAATCTTTAACGTTTACTTTGGTATTGTTGCTGGGTGCACGGGGACCTGCATATTCAACAGCCAATGGCACTTGTGCAATATTGAAGTGGCTGCTATCTAGGCGTACATAGGAAGAACTTTGCCACCTGAGTGAGATGCGGGAGTGTAGGCCAGCATCCCTGGAACTGCACCCCCGCTGCATCAGTGCCTTTGAGAAAGAAGGGGAGGAGATTGGAGGGAGGTGGTGGGAATGTACTCACATTGGTGTGCAGATTATTTTTGTTATCTGTAGTGTATGTACCTTTAAGGGGAGAACTACTTTTTCACAGCTCCTGTATACTGTAGTACCGGCAGTGACCACACCTGTATATAAACACTGGGTAGGGATCTGTACTTTTAGTTTTAGAGTAACCCTCATCCAGTAAACACCTGTTGATTGTTCCTCTGCAGTCTCTGTCGATTTATTGAAGGACACCATACATCAAAATTCACGGATTTAACATTGGCGACGAGTCAATTCGAACCTACCTGCAACTCTGCAGAAGAAGGCCGATTCCACCAGTGCGGGCGTCGACCATCCAGAGAGGACTTGAGCATCGCAGAGGAGGCTGTGGAGAGCTGGGCTTGGTTCTCCAGTCGCGACGATCCAGCGTAGCGGGCTGGCAGCAGGTACGGCGCAGACCCTTCCCAGACGGCGGCGGCTGGAGCCGACCGAAAGCACAGAAAAAGGCCGAGCAGCGTCGACGGGGTAAGAGAGAGGGTAAAGCGCACAGGGCGCAGCCGGGGTTGAAGACCGAGCGGCGTCAACGAGAGCGGGTAAAGCACACAGGGCGCAGCCGGAGTTGAGGACCGAGCGGCGTCAACGAGAGAGGCGCACAGGAAAACGCGCAGAGCGCGGCCGGTGTTCAAGGGCTGAGCAGCGTCTACAGGGGAAGAAAGGAAGCACGGGAGACGCCATTTGAGCCGCAGCGGAGAAGAAGGGAGAGCGTGGGAAGAAAGGAAAGCGCGGGAGACGACATTTTGAGCCAGCGGAGAAGAAGGGAGAGCGCGGGAGATGCCATTTTTAGCCAGTCTAACCATACCCAGGGATGCCGAAGAGTGGCAGTGTCACAGCGTTCGACAATGAAGTCGAAGATTGGGCGACATATATAGAATGCATAGAAGTGTACTGCAAGGTGAATGAAGTGCCAGATGCCAGGAAAGCACTGGTATTGTTGAATTCCATGGGTGCAAAAACATACGGCTTACTGCGAAACCTAGTAACCCCAGAGAAGCCAGTGGAAAAGGATTTTGAAAGCATAGTGGCAATCCTACAGGACCACTTAAACCCCACACCGCTGCTGATAGCAGAAAGATTTAAGTTTCACAAAAGGAACCAGCATAAAGACGAAAGTAATGCTGAGTATTTAACGGAACTGCGCAAGCTATCGAAACACTGCCAGTTTGGAATGGGACTAGCAGATACTATAAGGGACAAGTTTGTGTGTGGGCTTCAAAGTGAAGGAACCCAGAAACAGCTTCTATCAGAAAAGGATCTTATGCTGGACAAGGCTTTCAGCATGGCAGTATCACACGAAGCAGCCGCACGGGGCGCTGCAGAGATACAACGGAGACCGCAAGAATATGGCACAAATGAAATGTCATATGGAGCAGTGAAGTGTTATCGCTGCGGCAGAACAACACACGACCATAAGGATTGTTGGTTCAAGGACCAAGTGTGCAGACAGTGTGGAAAAGTAGGACACATAGCAAGTGTCTGCAGGTCGGGAAAGAAAACCAGCAGCAAGAAATCTCCACAGGAGAAGTACAAAAAGGTACATAAGGTGACGGAAAGTAGTTCAGACGAACAGAAAAGTGATACAGACTCCGGAAGCAAGGAGCTGGGTTGTCTGAAACTGGAGCTCAAAATGGAGGATCACCAAACTATCTGGGTCACGCTCAAGATAGACGGAGTCCAAGTGAAAATGGAATTGGACACAGGATCAGCCCTAACAGTCATAAACTGAAGGGACAACAAGCGGCTATTCTCACATATACCCTTGAGAGATACAGAGATTGTCTTGAAGACGTACACGGGGCAAAAAGTCTACCCCAAAGGAAAAATAAGGGTGAACGTGATATACAATGGCAAGGAAACACCAAAAATGGACCTATATGTATTGCCAGATGGAGGACCACCACTACTAGGACGTGAATGGATCCGGAAGATACAGTTAGATTGGCATTCCATACAAGCAGTGACGGTAGATGCCAAAAAGGATGACGACGTCACACCTGGACGACTGTCAAAAATGCTAACTGACGCACAAGAAGTGTTCCAGGAGGGACTCGGAACAGTAAAAGGCATAACAGCGACGATCAAAATAGAGGAAAATGCAAGCCCAAGGTTTTTTAAGGCCAGACCGGTGCCTTATGCGATCCGCCCAGCCGTCGAAGCAGAGCTGGAAGGTTTGGAACGTTCTGGAGTACTGTCCAAAGTGGACTGGAGTGAGTGGGCTACACCCATCGTTCCTGTAATGAAGAGGTCGTTGAGTAATACGCCTGGGGAAGCAAAGAAGGTTCGCATCTGTGGGGACTTTAAGGTGATAGTGAACCCTGTCCTTCACACGGTACAGTATCCGCTTCCGCGGATTGAAGATATTTTTGCCTCGCTATCTGGAGGAAAACGCTTCACTAAGAGTGATCTGGCCCAGGCGTACCTGCAAATGGAGGTAGAAGAATCCTCGAAACAGTACCTCACGATCAACACTCACAAAGGTCTCTACCAATACAATCGCCTGGTGTTCGGGGTAGCATCAGCTCCGGCTATTTGGCAAAGGACAATGGATCAAGTCCTGCAAGGGATTCCAGGGACCCAGTGTTATTTGGATGACATCCTGGTCACGGGCGAAAATGACAGTGATCACCTTGCCAACCTGGAGCAGGTGCTCACTAGATTGAAGGAATATGGGCTCCGAGCTAATCGCCACAAATGCGAGTTTTTCCAGAAGCAGATCTCGTATTGTGGCCACGTTATTGATGAAGAGGGGTTACATAAGTCCCCTGAAAAGATTGAGGCAGTAGTCAAGGCTCCAGCACCTGAAAATGTGTCACAACTGAGGTCGTTCCTCGGGCTGGTGAACTATTACCATAAGTTCTTGCCGAATTTGTCTACAGTACTACACCCACTGAACACCCTACTGCAAACGGGGGTACCATGGAAGTGGAATGACGAATGTAAACGAGCTTTCCAGAAGTGCAAAGAATTGATCACATCAAAAGGGGTGTTGGCTCATTTCAACCCAGCACTATCAATTCGGTTGGTGTGTGATGCATCACCCTATGGTATTGGTGCGGTGCTGTCACACAAATTCCCGGATGGCTTGGAGAGGCCAGTAGCCTTTGCGTCTCGGTCACTAACCTCAGCCGAGCGTAACTACGCCCAGATTGACAGGGAGGCCTTCAGCCTAGTGTGGGGAGTAAAAAAGTTCAACCACTATCTGCACGGGCAGAAGTTCACCTTGCTGACTGACCACCAACCACTTGTCTCCATCTTTAATCCAAAGAAGTGCGTTCCGGTAATGACTGCGCAACGGCTACAAAGATGGTCCCTTTTTCTAGGGGTGAACCAATATGAAATAGAGTATAAGGGCACGAAACAGCATGGAAACGCTGATGGGCTATCACGCCTGCCACTGCCTACTGCGGAGGAAGCACCAGCAGTGGACACTGTCGAAATATTTTATTCGACTATAATTGAACGCTTGCCAGTAACTAACGCGGATATAGAGAAGGAGACCCGAAATGACCCGACACTGTCTTGGGTATATGATTTGACGGTGAAGGGATGGCCAGCACATGGCGACTCACTGTTGCCAGCATTCTCATCCAGAAGAGAACAGCTGTCAGTATGCCAGGGGACCTTGATGTGTGGATCCCGAGTGGTAATTCCACCCAAGTTAAGGGAGAGAGTGCTCAATGAGCTTCACGAAGGTCATCTGGGAGGGGTGAAAATGAAAAGCCTTGCTAGGGCTTATGTGTGGTGGCCGGGGATCGATCAGCAAATCGAGGACCTGACAAAGAGCTGCTCAGGATGCCAGAAGGTCCAAAATGCACCACCACATGCCCCTCTACACCCATGGGAGTGGCCCTCCTCTCCATGGCAAAGGGTGCATATTGATTTTGCTAGTCCATTCATGGACTCAATGTTCTTAATAGCCGTGGATGCGCACTCGAAATGGCCTGAGGTGATCAAAATGTCCTCCACCACCACGGAGAAAACGATTGCAGTCCTACGGACCATATTTGCCAGGAACGGCTTGCCAGAGCAGATTTGCTCTGATAACGGACCACAGTTTGTGTTCGAAGAGTTTCGGAAATTTATGAGAAGGAATGGGGTAAGGCATTACACATCCGCCCCATATCATCCAGCCACAAATGGATTGGCTGAGAGGTTCGTACAAACCTTTAAAAAGGCAGTAAGGGCCATGTGCGATGATGACATTCCACTGCAGCATAAGGTGGACAATTTCCTGTTAGCCTACAGAAACGCGACACATGCAGTTACCAACCAGACCCCGGCCATGATGTTCTTTAACCGAAGGTTGAGATCTCGTCTGGATTTGCTCAGACCAAATGTACGAAGAAATGTTGAGAATAAGCAATTCCAGCACATCAATGAGAAGCCGACAAGGAGCTTCAATGTTGGGCAACCAGTCTTGGCCCGCGACTATCGAACAGAGAAATGGCAACCAGGAACGATATGCACACGTCAGGGGCCACTAATGTACACAGTGGATGTTGGGGAGAACATTGTGAGACGCCATGTCGACCAGATCCTAGCGTCACAGGAACGAGTCAACCCCATGTCTCGCGTACCTGGTAATGAACCCGACATACAGGTAGCATCTACCCCAGAAACAGTAGCATCGGAAGCTGATGAACCAACCGACGACAGGGGGGCAGAATCGCCTCCGCACCAAGAGCAAGACACTCAGGAAAGGCGCTATCCAGAAAGGATCAGGAAGCCGCCCCAAAGACTGAATTTATAAATGGACTATTTTCAGTTAATGTTGCATGTTAAAAGTGTTAACTGTTAAATGAATGTTATGGTACTGTTAATCTAAAAGGGGAGGAATTGTAGTGTATGTACCTTTAAGGGGAGAACTACTTTTTTACAGCTCCTGTATACTGTAGTACCGGCAGTGACCACACCTGTATATAAACCCTGAGTAGGGATCTGTACTTTTAGTTTTAGAGTAACCCTCATCCAGTAAACACCTGTTGATTGTTCCTCTGCAGTCTCTGTCGATTTATTGAAGGACACCATACATCAAAATTCACGGATTTAACATTATCAGTGGGTTTTTTTCAGATGGAGTTGCTGAATGGACTGCAAATATTGGAAATTACAAGATATCTATGATTGTGGAAAGCCATTACTCCAGAACAACCCTATAGCATGCCCCCACCCCCCTCCCCTGCAGCATTCAATTGGTAAACAAAACAGAAAAAGCAAAAAACAAAGTGCTGGAAATACACAGCGGATCAATCAATGATTGTAAAGGGAAAAGACAAGCGGATATTTTGTGTGTGACCCTTTGTTACAAATGGCTAAATGGATTCCGGTGTACTCTTTTGGTTGGGTGCTTAAACAAATAAACTGTAACTATTAAAACTTTAAAGGAAACTTAACAACTTAAATTAAAATTTGATTGGCCGGGGTAATAATGCACAGTCTCCGCGGCGCCCACCAGTTGCAGAAGGCCTCGAGCGTACCGGCGGACACCGCATGCTCCATCTCCAAGGCCACCCGGGCGCGAACATGGCAACAGAAGAGAGACAGGCAATCGGGCCGAACGACCGCCTCAACCGCCCGCTGCCTGGTCCAGTTAATGGCCACTTTGGCCAGGCCCAGGAGCAGTCCTACGAGGAGGTCCTCCGATCTGCCCGCTCCCCTCCGCACCGGGTGACCAAAGATCAGGAGCATGGGACTGAAGTGTAGCCAAAAAATCGAGGAGCAGCCCCTTCAAATAATGGAAGAGGGGTTGCAACCTCTCACATTTGATATATACGTGAACATGGACTCCTCCAGGCCGCAGAAAAGGCAGGCGGCCTGGGAGTCCATGAACCGACTTAAAACCATATTGCACGGGACTGCTCCGTGCAACACCCTTAGATTCCGGTGTAAAGATTCACAAGTGGACTGTTGTTAACTGTAGCTTAATTAAATCCTCACCCGAGTTGTGCACTTCTCAGAAGCCAGCTTTATTCATTTGGACGATAATTGCACATAGATTTTCTGATGACGTCACTTAAAGTATTGATGCACAAGGCAAAAACACTGTTCTAACCACCTGGTCTTCGCCTGGCGTTAACGAGACAGTAACGGCCTCAAAATGGGGTCAGTAGCCTTACTGCCCTCATTAACACTGACCACGCGAATGACTCCATTTTGAGAGCGTCTGCCTGATTCAGGCAATAGGCCCCTTTTAATATGGAAATCGGGGTCCTATGGCATAAATAGAACCCCAATTGGCATTTTTGGTAGGAACTGGTCAGAGCCTGCATGGGCGATAGGAGAGAAGCCCGCCAAAGGTAAGTGTTCAGTTATTTTTGTGGGCCCTGGGACCCTCAACCTTCGTGAACACAAACCTGCCACCCCCTCCCCCCTCCCCAACCTACCTTGCTGGTAGCAGCTCCGGCCCGGTTTTCAGGCTTCAATCTGGCAAGCTGCCTCGGGATATGTTTGGCGCCCTGCAGCTTGCCTGCCAAATTTAAATGAGGGGAGCCTCTGCGCCACCCAAAAGGCAAAATCTCCCCCAATGTCTGCCTGTTGCAGCAGATCACGGGTAGGACTCGTGAAGGAGCTATATCCTGGGCCACCTTACCCTCGTGATGCAAAGACGGAGACAAAAGTAGGAGAGCAATAATATTTTAAAATTCCCCAATTCAAATTCTGCATTAATTAAAAAAATAATCTTTTGACGATGTTTACTCTTAAATGATTGCCTGCTTTCCACGATGGTCGAGTAGGTATATTCAGTGAGTAGCAGAACCAGAAAGGTCTCCCATATTTGAGCTTCATTCTGTGCTGAGTTTAGCTGATCACAGCCAGGGGAGATGCTAGGTGGGGCGGCAGTTTGCCTCAGCACCTTCAGTTTAGGAAGCTGTGGGGGGGTGGCGGGGGGGGGGGGGGGTGGAATTAGCCAGGGTTCCTGCTCCTGATTATATTGAGTCCTGCTGGAATTGCTTGCATGGAGAGGCTCAACTGTGAAGTTCCCCCACCACCCCGCCATGGTCAAACAGTCTAACACTCACTGTTAATGGCTACTTGAACAAGGTGCCAGAGGGTGTGTCGTACCCATGAAATCCAACCAGGGATTCAGCATCTTTGTGAGGTGGGGGGGGGGTGCGGAGCTGGGGAGACAGAGAGAGAGAAAGAGAATTGGTGCAAATAAAGTTGACCAATTTTCTGCTATGTTTTATGATTAGATGCAGGAAGGATGTTCCCGATGGTCGGGGAGTCTAGAACCAGGAGTCACATTCTAAGGATAAGGGGTAAGCCATTTAGGACAGAAATGAGGAGGAATTTCTTCACCCAGAGAGTGGTGAACCTGTGGAATTCTCTACCACAGAAGGCAGTAGAGGCCAATTCATTAAAAATATTCAAGAAGGAGTTGGATATATTTCTTAAGGCTAAAGGGATCAAGGGGTATGGGGAGAAAGCATGGACCGGGTATTGAATTTGGATGATCAGCCATGATCTCATTGAATGGCGGAGCAGGCTCGAGGGGCCGAATGGCCTACTCCTGCTCCTATCTTCTGTGTTTCTATGTTTCTATTTCCTTCTTTTTTGTATCATCTTTGCTTTGACTTTCCCAACTTTAGCTCCATTTCCTACTTATAACTCTCTCAATTTTCATCGCACACTACGTTGCTACCAATATAATGTCAACATTTCTGGAAGAAACTGAGTTAGGGGGACAGTTCTGTGGGGTCCTGAAGCCTAAAAGATTGCTCACCAGCCTGGAGTTGCAGAACCCCATGTCCTATCTGATCCTCAGAGTACATGCACAACCTTACATTCCTATGAACAGAAGCAAAGTCTTAATTACAACCACATACGTGGTGCCAAAGATCAGGGGGGCTAAGGGAACAACGAAAGCAGCCCAGAGGTTGCAGGTCAAACTCAATTCAAGTCACTGCTATTTGCCTCTGCCACTTCAACCCTTGCTTCACCTTTGGGTTTTTAGCTCTGACCCATTGCATTCATCTTACAGTCAATGCATTTTGCTTTCTTTGTGTTTCCTTTTTTGTTATCTCACTGTTTTGTTTCCACTGTTTTTTTTTGTCTCTCTCTCTCACTCTACACCCCCCCCCCCGACCCCCCCACCCCGCCCCCTCTTCCTTCCCTCCTCCCATCCAAACTATTGTCGTCATTTTAGTGCAGTTGGAAATAGCAGGGTCCCTTGATTACAACTCGGGTAACTGGATGGGTGTGGGGGATGAAAGTAAAACCCTCTGTTTAAACTTACAATGATAGAAAGGTTCTGTTTACCTTGGCTAGCTTCTTACTTCTGATTTCATGTACTGAAAGAAAAACTCTTCTTTTAATGCAGTTTCTTCTTTTATTAAAAGTTACTATTAAGAGAGAACAGATGTCTTTGCTTTTTTTTCTCAGGGTACTTGTGTTTTTTGCTCAGAGTGAACAGTACCCACACCACCAGTCACTCCTGCTGGAGTCCCTGCTCTCTGAAGCCTCTAGGCAATCAGGATCTTAATCGCAACTAGTTGGCAAACAAAACATGGACCTTTCACACTTAAAGGGGCTGTGTCAACTGATGAGAAGCTTTTTCAGCCAGTTTCAGTTCAAACCATAGCCAGCTCTGAAAACTCCACTACAACGCTCCAGTGATGACCCTCACGTCAATTTGGACTGCAGAAATCCTCTTGCCATGCAATTGTATTATGTGGTTTCACACATCTGTTGTCATTTTTAAAATTAAAACGGAGATTAAAAAGTAATGGATTTAAAACCTGAAATGCAATCAGTGGAATAATAACACAGCATCATCCATCCTGCTACACCTGGGAAAATATCTTGCGAGGCACTTTATCATGGAGTACTGACCCTTTAAAACGGACCCTTGCAAACTATTCAAGTAGGACTGTAAAATTCCAGAATACATTATTAATGCAAAAGAAAATGGGAGGCCAGCAGAATAAATGGATGCCTACAGATAATTTCCTTTGTAGCTTTTAAACATGTGTTTTCTATCATATAAATATCCTGTAACATCGTAATGGTGAATAATAAGAACTAGAATTAAAAAACATGGAATGGCTCATTGAAAGGTTTATCATACAGTAACTATAAACCAAACATAACCGATCTGGTATAATTTGAAGGTTTTTTTTTGAATTGCGAAGATGTTGCCTCTGTTCCTGAAGGGTTTATATACCACGTTGTATTGAATAGTTTATTTTTAAAACCAGGTGAAGGGACAAGCCTTTCAATTACTGGAATACTATTATAGGTCTTTCCTTTCACATACTATCTGGAAACGTAAACAAAAAAGATGAATATTCAAAGATGAATATTTCGAACCAGATTTTTCCCTGCTAGTACTTTTCTACCTCCACACTGTCCTTCACAGTCAAGAGGGCCCCAGGCTCTGGCCATAGACTTCTCCACGATTCCTGCTGAATTAACTTCCCTCCTTCCAACATGGAATACACTTCCACTGTAGCATGCTCTAGCTGGCAACTCACCCAGAAGGATTATCCAAGTCAGCATAATGGTCAAAGTTGGGATTCAAGCACCAGTCCTTTGAAAGACAATCTTATTAAAATCAAGAATTTTCTTAGACTTTAAACAGCGCAAAATACATCCAAAAGAAAGAACTTGCATTTGTATCACGCCTTTCACAATTTAGGACATTGCAAACGCTTTATAGCCAATGAAGTACTTTTTGAAGTGCCACTTGTCATAATGTAAGATTTTACATACCAAATCACTTCAAAAGGAGAAAATGTTTGCAATAGTATGTGACAAATATGGATATGTTTATCAAATTAAAAGTTATAACAGGGGTGGTAAGACAGTGAAATGAAGCGGACCACCCCTTGCTAAGCCTCAAGTCAGTGGAATGTCTCATTTTTGTGGTTATGACTTCGAAATGGCAAACCAGATTTTAAAATTAGCCATAACAGCACAGATGAAAAGACTCTTTACATTTCTGAAATAGCCTGCCTTGTGGCTCCTAATGCTGTGGTTTTATTGACGCTGCCTTTCTTTCCAGCTGATATACCTGCTGCCTCTAATCTCTCTTTGGTCGTTAGGCCACCGATGTCAAGGTACTGAATATATTTTACAAGAAAAGGTCAAATCTTAGAAAAACACCTTAGCTCGTAGGCAGAATTCATCCTTTCAAGAGATGTAGCTCTTCAGATATCAGGCCCTCATCGAGCTACAGGAATAGGTAGGCAATCTTTCCAAATCTGTTGCATCAGTCTTTTTGCAGTCAATAGACCTAAGCTCATAAACGTTCTCCTTTGTGAAGAAATCATGGATAAAGCAGAAATCCCTTAACACTGCCACACTGGAGTTAGGGATTTGCATTTTACTATCCCTGATACAGAGCCCTATTTCCAATAGGTTTGTAATGTTGCTATTTTTTAAAGCAATTCCTAAAACCTGGAAAGAGGTACAGAAGGTTTTTTGCTATAAATGTAATTTTAAATACATTTAAATAGATTGAAGGTGAATCCACCTCCCCCCACATACCTGAAAAATAGTTCTAATTCATGTTGTATGTCCTTGGCCCTATTTTGAGAGAGATAGGTAAGAGATCCCAATCCTGATGAGACTAATGTGGCCCTTTTCTGACTGGATTAACCTCTATTGAAAGCCCTGGTTAGACCACACCTGGAGTACTGTGAGCAGTTCTAAGCACCACAACTTAGGAAGGATCTATCAGCTTTGGAGGGAGTGCAGCGTAGATTTACCAGAATGATTCCTGGACTCCAAGGGTTAAATTACAAGGAAAGATTACACAAACCGGGGTTGTATTCCCTGGAATTTAAACGGTTAAGGGGTGATTTGATCTAAGATTTCAAGATATTAAGGGGAACTGATAGGATAGATAGAGAGAAACTATTTCCCCTGGTTGGGGAGTCTAGAACCAGGGAGCACAGTCGACAAATTAGAGCCAGGCCTTTCAGGAGTGAAATTAGGAAACACTTCTAACACAAAGGGTGGTAGAAGTTTGGAACTCTCTTCCGCAAACGGCAATTGATACTAGGTTAATTGTTCATTTTAAATCTGAGACTGAAGATTTTTGTTAACCAAAGGTATTAAGGGATATGGGGCAAAGATGGGTATGTAGAGTTAGGTCACAGATCAGCCATGATATCATTGAATGACGGAACAGGCTGATACTGGGCAAAATGGCCTACTCCTGTTCCTGTGTTCCTATGTTCAGTGCCAATGCAATAGACAGGAAACTCTCGTTTAAACGGCACTTAAATATCCGGAATTCTCTATTAACCGGTAAAATTCATACTCCGAAAACAACACCTCAATAACCGGAAATGTTGCCGAGTCCGAGTCTCCCACGGTGGCCGAGTTAGTCAGTGGGGGTAGTTCTCCAAACTGCCACTACTCGGCTTCTTGGTGCTGTCGGAAGTCCGAACACCTCAATAACAGGAGTCTGACTCTCCCACACTGCCGGTAGTACCCAATTACTGTATACTGCACATTTCTTGATTTTTTTATTTTTGTTTGTTAAAAATAACCTCGGTAGATAACCCTCTCCGTCATCCGGAATTTTTAATCAACCGGCACTATCCCGGTCCCATCGGTGCCGGATGCCAAAGAGTTTCCTGTAAACATGTTGCATCTTTGCTGGGAAATAAAAGTTCTTCTCTCTCCCTCCCTGCCCATTACCACCCCCACTCCCCACCACACCCCCGCCCCAATTTAATTTATTCAGTTGGCCTTTGTTGATTTGATGTCAAAGAAGAATTTAACAATGGTGAGCACCTGAATATCCATAAAATTCCCTTGAAACCCTTTCCCAAAGGTTGAGATCAGTCCATTTTGTGACTGGATCACCCTCTGTCCTTCGGAACACAAATGCCAAAACCCCGATACCCCTGTTTTCAAAACGAGACAAAATACCATCCTTGTGGGGCCTGGCAGAAACTCTGTTTGCATATGTAATACTTGTGTTCTTGCGCTCCGTGTAATGATAAAAATAATACAGTAATCTATTATATGTTAAATTCAGTACGTGTGGCACATGATTCATCAACGATGTTCAGGTGAATCTTCCTCCGATGAGGAAAACCCATTATATTGCCTGTGTCAGACGTGGCTCAGTGCTAACACTTCACCTGAGTCAGAAAGTCATGAGTTCAAGGCCCAATCCAGGGATTTGAGCACAAAAGTCTAGGCTGACAGTCCAGGGCATTTTGCACTGTCGGAAATGCTGTTTTTCGGATGAGACGTTAAACCGAAGCTCCATTTTCCCTCTCAAATGAACAGAATAGATCCCAGGACACTATTCGAAGGAGAGCAAGGGGTGTTCTCCTAGTGGCCTGGCCACTATTTATAGCTCAGCCAACATCATTAAAATAGATTATCTAGTTATCTCACTGCAGTTTGTGGGACCTTGCTGTGTGCAACCTTGCTGTCACATTTCCCTACATTACTACAGCGACCACACTTTAAAAATATTTCGTTGGCTATGAAGCGGTTTGGGACAACCTGAGGTTGTGAAAAGTGCTACATAAATGCAAGCTTGTTCCTTCTATCCGTAGTTATGCCTGCAGGCAGGACTGTGACAGACGTTTTCAGCTTGCCTGTCACACATTCGCCCACTTGATGGCCCACAGAGTAGGTTCTATTTTATACTGAAGCTCTTTGGTAAAAAAAAATACTTTTAACTGTTTATATTAATTTCTCAATAAGTTCTTTCACATGATTTTTGAAGTATTTTATCTGTTTTTTTAAATTAAATAAAACACGCTTCTCGGCCTCCCAGCCTGATTTTGCTCCGCCCATCCACTTCCCGCCCGGTCCCTGGAGACCAAGCGTATATAGCAGCTAATCATTTTTAGGTATTACGTTTGTTTCATGTAACCTTTGGGTATGTCTCCTCCCTCTCCCCATGGCCCCCGCTTCTTCTCTCTTCCCCCCAACCTTCCACCCCCCCCATGCCCGCAGCTGGCATTAGCACATCTTACAATTGCTCATATTTGACTCAAGCACTGCCTCATTAATCTAAGACCGAGAACACTTCAAACAAACTGCATGTACAAAAGTTAATCTGAGCAACAGCACTGGTACCTGCACTCGTGTATTCCAGGCACCCCGCTGTTTTAAACAGGGATGGTAATGCCACAATTAAAATACTGGAAAAGCAATTTCACATGAATGTGTTTAAATTGTACCCTAATAACAACACAATTTCACTTTTTTTTAAATCATCCCTGGTGATTGCATTGCTAATTGTACTGACTTGTACCATTCCTGCCATTTACTGCCCACCTACAGGAGCCTAGCTAAAGAATAGGCAACGTTTGGGAACCTTCAACATCCTTAATATAGAAGGAGCTGTATGCCCATTCCATTAAAGCCATATCTCCAGTCAATCTGGCACTGCAGACACAAGCTCAGCCTCCAGAGCAAATGTCTAAAGCCTCTGACTGCAGAAATCAACACATTTTCATCTGACTCAAGGACATCTGGGGCACACACACAAACAACGCATGAGGAAGTTACCCACTACACGCAATGGACTTGCGGATTCATTCGCTGGCACTGTGCGCACAGAATGCCAAGTTACAAGTAGCTGACTGTGGTCAGAGTTGGTCTGAAACTCGATAAACATCATACATAAAGACAATAATGTCCTTTCTGAATTAATAGCTCGTTCAGGTTGATGCGAGTATGACATTGTACTCGGAGAAATATCAGGTTCACAAGCAGAGTCAACCCGACCTTTTGTGGTATCTGGCTCTGATAATAAAATCAAATAAAGCTGCTTGGCCATGGAGGGTGTGAACAGCACGAGACAGAGTTTTTGGACTTTTCCCCTTCACTTCAGTTGTGTCCCAACGGGGGAAACTGTTGCTTTCATCGCCAAAATGATTTTGAACAAAATGACAGAAAAATCTGTTAAAGACACTGCGCAGAGAGACAGAGACAGGGAATTGACCTGATCCTCTGCTCTTTTTTTGTAATCGTAATGAAATTGAAGGTATGGTGGGCACCAATGAATTAGGAAGACAGATTAGACTCACTGGGCTTAGAAATCTGAAGAGGCCCACACTGTTTCGAAGCTGTGTGTTAAAATGATGAGAATATTTAGTTGCTCAATGAAAAATGAAATTATGCTGCATGTTTCACAACATTTGAAACAGTCGATTATGAAAATCACAGTTCAACGTGTAGGTTGTTAGAGGACCATGAATACAAAATAGATATAAACACAAATAATGATTTTATATTTCAGGATAGGCCACAAATTAATAAAAGGTAAGTGACACAGTAGAGTGACATTCCTTGGTTTTGCCACCTACAACAGAAAGGGGGAATAGATGAGACATACTGGTCAGGGTTTGTCACATCAATACTCTCAGATTCCCAGAAGCAGCAGCAGCCAAGGAATGCCCAGATCACTCTGTGTTAAACATCCTAACCAGGCCGGATCATACACTGATCCCTCTGCTCTTTGGTCATACCGTTGTCACATCTTGTCCATCATCAGCTGTAATGCTCCAAGCACCTCAGACATGTAGCCTATTGGACTGACCCGAAGAAATCAGATGTTTGAGCCACAGGGGTATAAGAGCAGGCTCCAGTGTCACTGTGGCTGCTGCGCTACTCTGAATGTGTCACTGTACATGTTCCGAGCACCAATCTCTGCTCCCATGCGGTAAATGCTAAAAACAACTCACCTTCAATTCCCCTTTTTCTTCAAATATTTAAGATTATTTTGGCAAATTATGTTTCTCTGAAGTGTATTTCAGAATCATTTGTTTATTGTTCATGTAACTATCTTTTGGGTATTAAAATGTTCTCCATTCTGGAGCAACACATCAGACTGTGAAGTGTTTCCATGTATATTTTGGCTTTCATTGGCGCTGCAGCACATGCGGCATGACTTTTTATTAAGGGCCCTCATCTTAATAATTATATGCCTATTGATAAGTTGGGCATCCCTAGTCCTTAATTAGTTAGAAGGTTGTGTATTGGCAGTGCCTAATGACAGTCGTTAAATACTATCCCTTGTCCTGAAGGCACTGATTTTATTTTTTCTGCGTTACAGTTCCACAGGTGCCGGGTGTCACAGGAGGGCAAAGATACTTCTATTTCCTCTATTTCCAGTCCAAAGCTGGCCGTTTCCACATGGATATTCTGTGTGTATTTCTACAGCTGTCTTCATAACCGGTTTTTAGTTAATATATGTAAAAAAAAAAGCGTACAGGCACACATAATTAGGCGCAGAAGTCAGCCTGAGGTGATTTAAACGTAGTTGTTGTTCTTTTAATCAGCCACAAAAGCAGTTTCATCAAGGCCAGGCCAACACTGCCAGCTACAGTACTGAATAAGCCGACTTGTTCAGAAAATGGACTTCAGGAAACCGAGTCACAGAAATTTATTGTATGAAAATCTACATTTACCTGATCAGTATTGTATAAACAAAAGCCGATGAAACAGGTGACAGCTCGCTGTTTTAGCCAATTATGTTTTAACCAAGTTATTATTTCAATTCTAGACACCGCTTAAAGAAAAAACAAACTTGCATTCATATAGCGGCTTTTATAATCTCAGGATGTACCAAACCACCTCACAGCCAATTAATTATTTTTGAAGCAAAAGCTAAATACTGTGGATGCTGGAAATCTGAAAAAAAAACAGAAAATGCTGGAAATACTCAGCAGGTCAGGCAGCATCTGTGGAGAGAGAAACAGAGTTAACCTTTCAGGCCGATGACCCTTCATCAGAACTGGAAAAAGCTGGAGATGGAACAGGTTTTTAAGCAAGTGCAGGGGCAGGGAAAGGGGGGAGGGGAGGAAAGAACGAAAGGGAAGGCCTGTGATAGGATGGAAGGCAGGAGAGATTAAGAGACAAAAGGGATGATGGTGCAAGACAAAAGGAGATGGTAATGGGACAAGTTAAGAAACAAAAGATGGCTCTAGATGGCACTGGCAGAATGATCGACAGCTGCCATGTGGGAGAGAAAAAACATGGAAAAAAAAGATGGGGCAGAGGTTATGGTCTGAAATTGTTGAACTCGATGTTGAGTCCAGCAGGCTGTAAAGTGCCAATTATTTTTGAAGTGTAGTAATTTTTATGTAGGAAAATGCAGCACCATTTTACACAAAGCAAAATTCCACAAACAGCAAGGAGATAAAAAAAACAAGCGAATCTGTTTTTGGTGGTGTTGGTTGAATGTTGTCCAGGCGACCAGGAAAACTCCCTATTCTTCTTCAAATAGTGCCAAGGTGAACCTTGACAGATCGCAAGTTCTGGGTTTTCGTGCATGCGCAGCACATGCAGAAACCTGGAACTTGTGTGGTCTTTTACAAGGCTTACGACGGCGTCGACGTACGCTGTCATCGGCCCCGCAAAACCCAGGCCATTATTTTGAGCAAAATGAATACAAAATATAATTCTTTTCAAAATGGAACAAAAAGGGAAATTAAATTTAGCAGTAAACTTTTCCCATTCAGTTTGGGAGGTAGGTTTTTATATCATAAAATGATAAAGTATGTAAAATATTAATCGTATTATGAACCGACCAAAAATCTATGCAACAGTAATTAGATTCTGCTTATAAACCACATTTAAATTCAGGATTTTATTCAGAACTCCTCTTCCAAACAAAAGTAAGATGCCCCAGGGATCAATGTTGAGACCACTGCTGTTACTAATTTACAGCAATGACGTGGATTCATTTACTCAGTGCAAATTGGTCAAATTTTCAGGTGATCTAAAGCCAGGAGAGGCAGTGGATTTGAAGGAGACAACTCAGAAATTACAGAATGATTTAGAAAAATATGGAAGTGGGTAGAACAATGGCAGATAGTGAGTGTAGGTGAGTGTAAAATATTGTACATAGGAAGATAAAATGAGCAACACACGTACTTCATGGCCGGAATTATCCTTACCTTAGTGGGTCCGGTGTCAGTGGCAGGTCGCGACCCCGCGGCTGGCTCAATCCCGCTGTAGAAAATGAACTTACCTTAATGGGGCCTAGCGGGTTACCCAGCCCAATGAGATGGAGCGGGTCTGGTGACGTCACTCATGACACGTTTTCAGCCGGGATCCTTAAAGGGACCCTGGCCACATTAAATTTTAAGTTTAATCTAACATAGTAGGTGTTGAATCTTTACTGTACAATAATATAATAAAAGTTATATATGAGTAACAAAGAAATATTTAAATAATATTATCATTATGTAACATGACTCCATCTACAAATACGATCAGAACCTAATTTAAAAACTACATTAATTGGGAAGTTATTGGGGCTTTAGTCACAATGCTATAGACTTTTGTATCAGTAACTGGTACAAATAAATGATGTGTGTGTATAGGTAACACATAAAATTAAGCAGATTTTAAATGTAATTGTAATTTAGCATCACCTGTGGCTCAGTGGGTAGCACTCTCGCCTCTGAGTCAGAAGGTTGTGGGTTCATAGTCCCACTCCAGGGACTTGAGCACATAAATAACAACAAAAAATGCTGGAAAAACTCAGCAGGCCAGGCAACATCTGTGGAGAAAAATTAGAGTTGACGTTTTGGGTCTAACCCTTTTTCAAAACTGGAAAGGAAATGAAATACATCGAAAGGTAGGGCTGGGACAGAACAAAAGAAGTGAAGAGACATTAAGAGGTATTCAAAACGAGACGAGATGGTGATGGGACTAGTGGAGACAAAAGACGGCTCAGATTAGGTGTGAAATGTGCTGGCAGAGTGAGAGACAGTTGCCATGTGGGAGAGAGAAATAAAAAGGAAAGCGGGGGGGGGAAGGGAGAAACCGCAAAGGGGGAGATAAAAAATATAAGTAAAAATGTAATAGGGGCCAAGGTTATGATCTGAAACTGTTGAACTCGATATTGAGTCCAGAAGGCTGCAAAGTGCCTAATCGGAAGATGAGGTGCTGTTGAGCACATAATCTAGGCTGACACTCCAGTGCAGTGCTGAGGGAGTGTGGTGCTGTCTTTCAGATGAAACATTAAACCGAGGCCCCGTCTGCTCTCTCAGGTGGACATAAAAGATCCCATGGCACTATTTCGAAGAAGAGAGGGGGAGTTATCCCCGGTGTCCTGGCCAATATCTATCCATCAATCAACATAACAAATACAGATTATAAGGTCATTATCACATTGCTGTTTGTGGGAGCTTGCTGTGCACAAATTGGCTGCCGCATTTCCTATATAGCAACAGTGACTACTCTTCAAAATTACTTAATTGGCTGTAAAGCGCTTTGTGACGTCCGGTGGTCATGAAAGGTGCTATATAAATGCAAGTCTTTCTTTTTTAAAGGGGTGGATTTACAAGCTTATGCAAGTTCAGCGGAAGAGCTGCGGAATCCCTGACAAACAGTGTGAGTGGTACTTACAATGTGTTTCTGGGATTTCTGCAGCTCTTCCGTTTAAGTTAACATTGGACAAGTGAGAGAACCTCCGCAGAAAGACTAAAAAAATAAATTAGTCATATTCAAGGACTGAAAGCAAATTGAACCAGTGGAATGAGTGATGAGAATGAAATTGTTACGGTTGATGATTTGATTTAATGTGTAATGGACAATCACAGTATACTGTGAGAAAAACTTGACCAGAAACAACAGAAAAGTTTATTTAAATGGTATATATCATTTTTTATAGTGCAGATCAATTCATTGCTATTACTGTTCAGTTGGAAGGCAACAGCCAAGAATGGCCAGTGAAAAATGTATTTCCCTCACCATCCAGGGTCGCACTTGCTTACCCTTCAGGAATTTCTGAATTAACATTTACCAGTAGCTTTTCAAGTAGAACAGAAACTCCATCAATCTGTTAGCTGATGTTATCAACATGTTTTTATTTCAGTTTGTTTTCCGTGCTGTCAAGTTATCAGCTGGAGCAATGGCCACGGAACTCCCGCCTCAGGTTGACAGACATGGTTCCTGAGCTGCGTGAATCCCGTGGCCATGCAGGGAAATCTAAAAAGCTGGGGGAAAAATGACCTTAGTGCCTGTAAAGTACCTCATAATGATTTCAATTGGGTCCCCCGCCGCTGCCGGTCAGGTCGGCTCCACGATGACAGGCGTGCCTGTGGGAAAGGCACATGGGAGCGAGATAGCAGCGGGTTACTGACCCGCTGTCAAAAAATCCAACATTCCCACCCGACCAGCCACCGATCACGCCTGCTACCGTCACGGAAAATTCAGCCCCATGAATGGTGGTGTAATAGCTAAGGGTGGTGTTAAAAGAGATCTAAGGACTCTTAATTGACTCAATGGCCGCGAGATGGGGGCGGGTCAACTGGTTTCCGGGTTCCGGTCCCGCTTCCAGCTGCATCCGCTCTGCAGATGTGATTTTACCTTGATTGGCCTCGTTAAGCCCGCCCTGCTTATTTGATGACGCGTCATCAGCTGGTTTCCTTAAAGTGACCATGTCCACATGGAGTTTGACAGTTGTTCTGTCAGTGTTTGACAGCATTGAGGTGCTGCAAACACTGACAATCACTGCACAAAGGTGAATGCTTGCACCCAGGCTCTCCAATTACACCCTTCATATTCTTATGGAGGGAGTCATAGCATGCAGGGAGGTTCTCTTCTCTTCCAAGGGCGGAAGAGACCTCCCAGGACACTAACTTCACTTGCACCTCCACCCAACCCTCTCTATCCACTTTATCACTTCCCCATCTCACTAACCACCCCTCACACTCACCCTCATCCTACAATGATTTGGATGAGGGAACCAAATGTAATATTTCCAAGTTTGTTGATGACACGAAACTAGGTAGGATTGTGAGTTGTGAGGAGGATGCAAAGAGGCTTCAAGGCGATTTAGACAAGTTGAGTGAGTGGGCAAATACATGGCAGATGCAGTATAATGTGGATAAATGTGAAGTTATCCACTTCAGTAGAAAAAACAGAAAGGCAGAGTATTATTTAAATGGTGATAGATTGGGAAATGTTGATGTACAGAGGGACCTGGGTGTCCTTGTACACCAGTCACTGAAAGAAAACATGCAGGTGCAGCAAGCAGTTAGGAAGGCAAATGGTAAGTTGGCCTTCATTGCAAGAGGATTTGAGTACAGGAGCAAAGATGTCTTACTACAGTTGTACAGGGCCTTGGAGAGACCACACCTGGAGTACTGTGTACAGTTTTGTTCTCCTTACCTAAGAAAGAATGTACTTGCCATAGAGGGAGTGCAGCGAAGGTTCACCAGACTGATTCCTGGGATGGCAGGACTGTCGTATGAGGAGAGATTGGGTCGACTAGGCCTGTATTCACTAGAGTTTAGAAGAATGAGAGGGGATCTCATAGAAATGTATAAAATTCTGACAGGGCTAGACAGACTGGATGCAGGGAGGATGTTTCCCTTGGCTGGGGGGTCTAGAACGAGTGGTCACAGTCTCAGGATACGGGGTAGGACATTTAGGACTGAGATAAGGAGAAATTTCTTCACTCAGAGGGTGGTGAACCTGTGGAATTCTCTACCACAGAAGGCTGTGGAAGCCAATTCACTGAATATATTTAAGAAGGAGATAAATCGATTTCTAGATGCAAAAGGCATCAAGGGGTATGGGGAGAGAACGGGAATATGGTCTTGAGTTAGAGGATCAGCCATTATCATATTGAATGGTGAAGTAGGCTCGAAGGGCAGAATGGCCTACTCCTGCTCCTATTTTTCTATGTTCTATGTTCTATGCAAGCATACCAACTAACAACACACAAGGGTAGGCACTTGAGAGGTTTAGCCAATGTCCGTGTGAAGTGTCTGGTAATGTGTTGTCATACAGTGAAATCTATTTTTCCAACACTACCCCTTATTGGACAGATCTGAGCGAACCTTGAGAAGTGTCTTACTGAGTTCCAGTGATTGTTCAGCCTGTAGCCTTTATATTCCTACATTACAGCCAAGGGAATTATAAGGTTCCCTTTATAAGGTTCACACAGGAGTCTATTAATCCTGTCATTGCATTGACCTGTAAATGTAACTTTCTTTGACCAGATAACATAGAAACATCGAAAAATAGGAGGAGTAGGCCATTCGGCCCTTCGAGCCTGCTCCGCCATTCAATATGATCATGGCTGATCCTCTATCTCAATACCATATTCCCGCTCTCTCCCCATAAGACTTCACCTTCTCAAGAACTTTGTTAATGCAGACCGCCATTATCAGGGGCGATTTTGACAGTGGACCCGCCTCCAAACCCGCCCCCTCAGTGCAATTAAATTCATGGCCAATATGTCCAATCACTGCAGAGCAGCAATCAACAATCTGGTCATTATCACATTGCTGTTTGTGGGAGCTTGCTGTGCGTAAATTGGTTGCGGTGTTTCCTGCATTACAACAGTGACTACACTTCAAAAGTACTTCATTGGTTGTAAAGCATTTTGGGACTTCCCAAGGTCATGAAAGGCGCTATAGAAATGTAAGTTCTTTATTTCTTTCTTTACATAAGGCAAAAAAGTAGGCCTCAAGTTGGAGGAAGTTATAATTAAACTGCACAGTGCTCTAGTCAGATCGCACTTCAAGTACTGTATCCAGTTCTGGTCACAAAGAAACAAGGGAGACAGCTCAGAGAAAAGCTATCGGCTGATTTCTAGTATCAAAGGTCTGAGTTATAAGGAAACGCTGAAGAAACTTGGGATTTTCCAATTGGACAGGAGGGGCGCAATCTTGCCAGCCTTGGGGAGGCGGGTATGGAAGCGGGACTGCTGGGGAAATGGCAGAATTTGGGGGCGGGTGCCCAACCCGCCCCCAACCCACCTCCGTGCCATCTTGCCAGGAGGTGGGTAGCCGACCCGTGCCGGGTCCCATCTCCTTGGAGGCGGGAAGGGATTACAGCCACTTAACTGCCTGTTAACAGGTAGTTAACAGGCAGATAAGAGGATTATCCCCATTTTGCCCACACAAGTGCGGGCTTCCCGAAGGCTGCGAACCCCGCCAGGGTCACCGAGGTGAGCAGTGGGTCTGCAGGGGTTGGAGGGGTGCAAAAATGCGCTGTGAAGGTAAGTGATGGGTGCAGGTGTGGAGAGGTGAGTATGTGAGGTAAGTGGAAAGTGTTAGAAAATGTTTACTTGCCTTTGTTTCTTCCTGCAGGCTTCAAGAGTTGGGTATGCGGAGAGTCTCGCACCTCCGCAGCAGAGATGACAGATGGCTGCTGCATTCTCCAATGCAACAACATCTAATTTCTGCTGAAGAAAGAGGTTTGATGAGTCTTGAATTCAAGAACTCATCAAACTACAGAGAATGTCAGTGTTTGACAGCTTCACAGAGCTGTCAAACGATGACAATTCATGTCATACGCTGACGTTCTCTGTAACCGGCTTTCTCTTAATTGGCCTTCTCTTAAAAGGTCAGTCAAGGGAAAATAGCGTGGGTTGGCCACAAATCGATGGAGGCGGGACTGAAACCCAACAAGCAGCAACCCCGCCTCCAATGCGCCCCCATTGACAAAATCGACCCCGGGGTGTCCGAGTGGTGATCTTATAGAGATACACAAGATAGTTGGAAAAAATAAATATGGAATATTAATTTAAAAACTAAATTGCAAGAGTAGGAGATGGAGACACAGGTTAAAACTAGTTATTATAGGTATATTTAGGACCGATATCAGAAAGTTTTTCTGCACACAAAGAATGATGTGGACATTCAGAAAGAGTAATAGAAGTGGAAAAACCTGGAATCAGTTAAGAAACAATTGGATGCTACAATGGAGGACTGTAGGGACTTTCTGGATAGATGAATCAAGATGGGCGACAAATACTCTTCCTCACCCATAATGAGTTTGGAACAATGGTGTAGTACTTCCTGGATTTCCATCCTTTAAGTTGATCCTTTTTCTAATGTTCTTATTTTAATTATATTCGCTCTCAGATACACAAACTAAAAATGCATCCACCCCAGCCACTCAGATCACATTACAAAATAAATATTTGTGCCAACATTTCATGTGCAAGCTTCACTTGTCATACAAGCACCCTTCGGTACCTCAGGGAGGGAGTGCTGCACTGTGGGAGGTGCCGTCTTTCAGGTGAGATGTTAAACCGAGGCCCTGTCTCTCAGGTGGACGTAAAAGATTCCATGGCACTATTTCGATGAAGAGTCAGGGAGTTCTCCCCGGTGTCCTGGCCAATATTTATCCCTCAATAGACATCATTAAAACAGATTATCTGGTCATTATCTCATTGCTGTTTGTTGGAGCTTGCGGTGCCCAAGTTGGCTGCCAGATTTCCTACATTGCAACAGTGACTACACTTCAAACGTACTTCATTGGCTGGAAAGTGCTTTGGAGTGTCCTGGGGTCATGAGAGGCGCTATATAAATGCAAGTCTTTTTTTCTATGTCTGAGCCCATACAGTGAATGTCAGCAGGATATTTGTCCATGACTATTGATGCGCCATCAATTACTCAAAAGACTGAGGTTGAGCGAGTAACAATCAGGCTTTTATTAACTAAAGAATGAAGGTCTTGTCTCGAGTGGTTGACCCGTCCAGAATACTAAGGGACTGGGAGGTAGTCACTTATATACCTGGAATAGTGGGAGGAGTCAGCCGAGGCATGTCCAGACCTGTACCTAGTGGAATACACATACCTCGACAGACAGGTATAACAGTGGTTTACCACATTCATCCCTTGTTTAAAAATGAGTCCGGCGGGGTGAAGTGTATTTAAAAGTTCGTGTATTGGAGTCTTTCCAGAGGTCTTGTCTGCCGCTGTGATCGACGTGGTGACGGCAGGGGTGGTGGAGCTTCCGGCGTCGCGTCCCGTGTAGGCTGGGGCCCTGGAGTGTAGTCCTCGTGGGTGACGGTCCAAGGCGAGCCGGCTGCTGGGGTTGGATATCGGGTCGTGGGGGGGGGTGGTAATGGGTAGTGGGTTACAGCGCTCCCCGAGGGTGCGAGGTCTCGTATGGAGACTGTGTCCTCCCGCCCTACAGCGGTCCCCGAGGGTGCGAGGTCTCGTATGGAGACTGTGTCCTCCCGCCCGTCCGGGTACGCAATGTAAGCGTACTGGGGATTGGCGTGGAGGAGATCGACCCTCTCGACCAGGGGGTCCATTTTATTGGCCCTCACGTGTCTTCTCAGTAGTACCGGCCCTGGGGACGTCAGCCATGGCGGTAACGATGTCCCCGATGTGGACTTCCTTGGGAAGACAAACATTTTCTCGTGAGGGGTGGCATTGGTGGCAGTGCAGAGCAGTGACCGAATCGAGTGGAGCGCATCGGGGAGCACCTCCTGCCAGCGGGAGGTCGGAAGGCCCCTAGACTTTAAGGCTAGTAGGGCGGCCTTCCAAACTGTCGCATTCTCTCTTTCCACCTGTCCGTTCCCCCGGGGGTTGTAACTGGTGGTCCTGCTTGTGGCTATACCCCTAGCGAGCAGGTACTGGCGGAGTTCGTCACTCATAAACGATGAGCCCCGGTCGCTATGGATATAGCTGGGGAAACCGAACAGGGTGAAGAGGCTGTTCAGAGATTTAATGACCGTGGCACTGGTCATGTCCGAGCAGGGGATAGCGAACGGGAAACGGGAGTACTCGTCAATGATGTTGAGGAAGTACACATTGCGGTCGGAGGAGGGGAGAGGCCCTTTAAAATCGACACTCAGGCGTTCGAAAGGGCGAGTGGCTTTTATCAGGTGGGCTCTGTCTGGTCTATAAAAGTGCGGTTTGCACTCAGCGCAGACTTGGCAGTTCTTGGTCATGGTCCTGACCTCCTCGATGGAGTAAGGCAGGTTGCAGGCCTTGATGAAGTGGAAGAACCTGGTGACCCCCGGGTGGCAGAGGTCATTGTGGAGGGCTCTCAGCCTATCGATCTGCGCGCTGGCGCAGGTGCCACGCGATAGGGCATCTGGGGGTTCATTGAGCTTCCTAGGCCGGTACAAGATCTCGTAGTTGTAGGTGGAAAGTTCGATTCTCCACCTCAAGATCTTGTCATTTTTGATTTTGCCCCTCTGCTTGTTGTTGAACATAAAAGCAACTGAATGCTGGTCAGTGAGCAGGGTAAATCGTTTTCCGGCCAGGTAGTGCCTCCAATGACGCACAGCCTCCACAATAGCCTGGGCCTCCTTCTCGACCGCGGAGTGTCTGGTCTCCGGGCCCTGGAGGGTTCGTGAGAAGAATGCCACAGGTCTCCCCGCCTGATTAAGGGTGGCGGCCAGAGCGAAGTCGGACGCATCGCTTTCCACCTGGAAGGGGATGGATTCGTCCACTGCGTGCATGGTGGCTTTGGCAATGTCCTCCTTGATGCGGTGGAAGGCCGAGCGGGCCTCTGCCATCAGGGGAAAAGAGGTGGATTTGATCAGCGGACGGGCTTTGTCTGCATAGTAGGGGACCCACTGAGCGTAGTAGGAAAAAAACCCTAGGCACCTCTTCAGGGCTTTTAGGCAGTGGGGCAGTGGGAGTTCCATAAGGGGACGCATCCGGTCTGGGTCGGGACCGATGACCCCGTGTTCCACAACACAGCCAAGGATGGCGAGGCGGTCTGTGCGGAATATGTACTTCTCCTTGTTATATGTCAGGTTCAGGAGTTGGGCGGTGCGGAGGAATTTCTCGAGGTTTGCGTCATGGTCCTGCAAGTCCTGGCCGCAGATGGTCACATTGTCTAGGTAAGGGAAAGTGGCCTGCAGCGCGTTTTGATCGACCATCCGGTCCATCTCCCTTTGGAAGACGGAGACCCCGTTGGTAACGCCGAAGGGAACCCTAAGGAAGTGATAGAGGCGGCCGTTTGCCTCAAAAGCAGTATACTGGCGGTCTTCAGGGCGGATGGGGAGCTGGTGGTACGCTGATTTCAGGTCAATGGTCGAAAAGACGCGGTACTGCGCGATCTGGTTGACCATGTCAGCTATGCGGGGGAGTGGGTAGGCGTCCAGCAGGGTGTAGCGGTTTATTGTTTGGCTGTAGTCGATGACCAGGCGTTGTTTCTCGCCGGTCTTAACGACCACAACCTGGGCTCGCCAGGGGCTGGAGCTGCCCTCAATAATCCCCTCCTTCAGGAGTCGCTCCACTTCGGTTTTGATGAAAACCCTGTCCCCGGCACTGTATCGCCTGCTCTTTGTGGCAATGGGCTTACAGTCGGGGGTGAGGTTAGCAAACAGTGGGGGGGGTGGGACTCTGAGTGTGGAGAGGTTGCATCTGGTGCGCGGCGGGCAATTTGGAGGCTGCTAGCTGCGGACTGTGAGTGGGGGGAGGGGGCCACCGTACGCCATCGTAACGCTTTTGAGGTGGCACTGGAAATCCAACCCCAGTAGGACGGCAGCGCAGAGGTCGGGCAGGACCAGGAGTTTAAAATTATTGAATACAGTCCCGTCTACTACTAGTGTCACCACGCAGTAGCCACCAATGTCCGCTGACTGGGACTCGGAGGCCATAGAAATCCGCTGGTGCGCAGGCAGGACTGGGAGAGAGCAACGCCGCACCGTGTCGGGGTGGATGAAGCTCTCTGTGCTCCCGGAGTCAAAAAGGCAGTTTATTGCATAGCCGTTTACCTTAACGTCCATTTTGGACCGAGCTAGTTGGTGCGGTCTCGTTTGGTCCAGCGTAACAGAGGCCAGCGTAGGGGTCGGTGTGTCGCTGCGGGTATCAGATGGGGGGGGTTGGCGGTCTGCTGCGTCCCGGCTGGTGTCCAAGATGGCGGCGTCCATGATTCCCATGTGGCTGGAGTCGTCCAAGATGGCTGCTGCTGCGGTGGTTCGCACATGGCTGGGGAGGCCCAAGATGGCGGCCCGCACGGCCCACACGCGGCGCTGTTGGGGGCCCAAGACGGCGGCTCGCCTGGCCCACACGCGGCGCTGCTGGCGTTCGGGGTGGCTTTGGCCTTGCAGACGCTGGCGTAGTGTCCCTTTTTCCCGCAGCCCGAGCAGGTCGCATTCTTCGCTGGGCAGCGCGCTCTGGGGTGTTTGGCCTGGCCACAGAAGTAGCATTTCTGGCCTTGGGATACTGCTGTCTGGCTTTGGGACACTGCTGCGGTAGTTGGACCGTTGTTGGGCTGTGGCTGGGGTGGCACGGTGCTATGGGGCTGTCCTACCGTGTCCCAGGTTGTCGTCCCCCGCGGTGTCCACGGTGCAGAGGAGTAGGCATCCATGCCCCGGTAGGCTGCGTCCAGCGTTAGTACGATTTCGGAGGCTTTGTTGAGGTTGAGGTCGCTCTGCTCCAGCAGACGCTGTCGGGTGTAGTTGGACCTGTGGCCCGCTACGAAGGCATCCCGGATCAGTTCCTCCGTGTACTTAGCGGGCGTTACCGCCTTACACCCACAGGCCCGGCCAAGCACGGACAGTGCTTGGAGGTATTCCTCAGTCGATTCCCCAGGTTGTTGCTTGCGACTCCCCAGGAGGTGCCTAGCGTACACTTCGTTCACGGGGCGCGCGTACTGGGTCTTGAGGAGCTGGAGGGCGTCTGTGTACGAGGTCGCGTCCTGGATGACTGAGTACACTCGGTGGTTCATCTTGGAGATCAGGACAGACAGTTTGTCCGCATCCGTTGTGACCGCAGTGGAGGCAGTCAGGAATGCCTCGAAGCACATGAGCCAGTGAGCAAACTTGGTGGAAGCGTCCGCTTCCCGACTGTCCAGGTCCAGGCATGCTGGTGTGAGGATCTTCTCCATTATAAAAATTTAGTTAATAAAATTGATGCGCCATCAATTACTCAAAAGACTGAGGTTGAGCGAGTAACAATCAGGCTTTTATTAACTAAAGAATGAAGGTCTTGTCTCGAGTGGTCGACCCGTCCAGAATACTAAGGGACTGGGAGGTAGTCACTTATATACCTGGAATAGTGGGAGGAGTCAGCCGAGGCATGTCCAGACCTGTACCTAGTGGAATACACATACCTCTACAGACAGGTATAACAGTGGTTTACCACAACTATGCCACAACTGAACTAGATCATCCACACATGTGCACTTTCCAGCAAAAATCACTGGATAGCAATCGGGATTAGAAATCCTGATTGACTTTTGTTTGACTTCTAACCCAGGAGGCCTGAGGTTATTATAGTGCACCTATCACATGTTGGCTGAGATGGGCTAACTCAGTACAAATGGAGCACTGAACATTCTTGATCTGTGCATATACCAATTGAGCCATCAGGGAGTCCTGGACACTCGAAGGACACAGAGGAATATGAGAAATTACTATGGTATGTTCATACATATTAAGCTTAAGAAAATATTTATTTCTGGAGTACTCATTAAACCTCCAAGGCATTTCCTGTTAATTAGAGCTAAATAATTCTACCTATGAAGGTCATAGTGTTACCAGCAGTGTGATTTTTAAAAATGAAAATCACTGAAGAACATTTTAAAGCCACTGAAATGAATAAAGCCGTGTAGAATTTTTCCCTCAGACACTTAAAAGAAATGACACTTCTTTTCATCATGGAGTATCACTGCAAACAAATGAGAACACAGGGGTCTGGTGAATATAGCTCTGCCTTGCCCTGATCAGGTGGAGCTCCATGAGAAATGCAAGTGGGGTATGCTGAGTGCAGAGTAAGTCTTGTCAGATTTAAGGTCAATACTACCAATAAATAAAACGGGTTTGTGTTTGAAAGTTGCTAATGGGTGTTTTTGTTTTCAGCATCCTGCCCTTAATTACTGGTTTAATTGCTTATTAGTGACTGGCTTATAATGTCCCGTCACTCAAGTTCAAAGAAAGATTCAAAATGGTGATAATCCATTCGCCATCCTCATTTAGCTTAATTATGTCCAAAAACTACCAAAAGAGTCCAAAAGGGTAAGTCAATGTGTTTTTCATCTAAAATAGTTTTTTTAAAAGGTGTTTTTTTTTACATTAATTTTCTTTTCCTCTTAGGTTTGCCTGTGCCACATGCCACAGTTTAGCTAAAAGGGCAAGCAGCCATTGCCAGGCTTCAGTCAATTATGCTCTACAACTGGCCATGAGGTCATTGAACTGAGCAACATGAGTTGACTCACAACATCACAACAGAAATATTGATGAGGAAGACTATTTTGCCCATCTTAACTCATCCATCCAGAAAGACACTATTGTATCCCCCATTAAATTGTTTCTTAAATAATCCCAGGGATTTCACCTCCACTATTATACCTGGAAGTCCATTCAATGTATTAATCATGTTTTGTGTTCAGAATCTCCTGATATCAGTCCTAAATTTACCTTTTGCTAATTTGAACCTGTGTTCCCCTTCTCCTACTCTCACAATTTATGGATTTACCTTTTCCATGCTGTTTACTATCTTGTATATCCTCTGTTGTCAAATTACAGTATGCAGACGACGCTTGCGTCTGCGCTCACTCGGAGGTCGAACTCCAAACTATCGTCAACACCTTCACCGAAGCGTATGAGAGCATGGGTCTTACACTAAACATCCGTAAGACAAAGGTCCTCTACCAACCTGCCCCCGCCACACAGTACTGCCCCCCCGATTATCAAAATCCACGACAAGGCCTTGGACAACGTGGACCACTTTCCATACCTCGGGAGCCTACTGTCAACAAGGGCAGACATCGACGACAAAGTCCAACATCGCCTTCAGTGTGCCAGTGCAGCCTTCGGTCGCCCGAGGAAGAGAGTGTTTGAAGACCAGGACCTCAAACCCGGAACTAAGCTCATGGTCTACAGAGCAGCAGTGATATCTGCCCTGCTGTATGCCTCAGAGACATGGACCATGTACAGCAGGCACCTCAAAGCACTGGAGAGGTACTACCAATGCTGCCTCCGCAAGATCCTGCAAATGCATTGGCAGGCTAGGCGCACCAACATCAGTGTTCTTGCTCAGGCCAACATCCCCAGCATCGAAGCTTTGACCACGCTCAATCAGCTCCGATGGATGAGTCACATTGTCCGCATGCCCGATACGAGACTCCCAAAACAAGCGCTCTACTCGGAACTCCAATACGGCAAGAGAGCCCCAGGTGGGCAGAGGAAACGCTTCAAGGACACCCTCAAAGCCTCCTTGAAAAAGTGTAACATCCCCACCGACGCCTGAGAATCCTTGGCCCAAGACCGCACAAAGTGGAGGAGAAGCATCCGGGAAGGCGCCGAGCACCTCGAGTCTCTTCGCCGGAAGCAAGCAGAAGCCAAGCACAGGCAGTGCAAGGAGCGCACGTCAACCCAAGCACCCCACCCACCCGCCCCTTCAACCACCGTCTGCCCCACCTGTGACAGAGACTGTAGGTCTCGCATTGGACTCATCAGTCACCTGAGAACTCATTTTTAATGTGGAAGCAAGTCATCCTCCGTTCCGAGGGACTGCCTTAGAAGAAGAAGAAGAATATCCTCTGCAAGATTACTTCTCAGTCATCTCCCTTCAAGGCTGAAAAGCCCAAGTTTCTCCAGTCTCTCCTCATAACTTAGACCTCTAACATTAGGGATTAACCTCATGGCTCATTTTTGAACTGTCTCTAGCACGTAAATGAGCGTTGGTGACCAGAACTCGACCCAAGTTGGGTCTAACCAGGGCACTATACAGTTTGAACATACCGTCATCTGACTTGTACTCTACGGTTTTGGCTATATATAATTCAGACTTTGCATTGGCTGGACATGGTGAGCATTGAGTCTACCAAGACTCTTGGGTCTCTTTGAATTTAATCTGGAGCTATTTCAACACCAGTCATAGAGTACATTGGTTCAGCATTTTTATCTACCATTGTTCTGTGTACTCCCATATTTTGATCAACTCATTTTGTATTTTTTGAGCTGTCTCATCAGAATCAATTGCCCTCCTAATTTGGTACCATCTGTAAATGTCATCAATTTCCATTGAGTTTCTGAATCCAAGATGTTGATGTAAAATGGAAACAGTAGTTGTCCCGATATGGATCCCTGGGACACCCCACTCAGGTCTTTCCCCGCCCTGGCATAACCCCTCTATCCCATTGTTTTCTAAACTTTCTACCCTTATCCATTCCCAAAATAAATCCCCACCTCCTTGACCTTAACTAATACCCTTTCTTGTGGAACTTTGTCAAATGCCTTTTGGAAGTCTCAGTTAACAAAGTTGTAGAGCTAACAGTAGTCTATCTGGCAGATCACTTCCTGAAAAAAGGTAAGGAGGTTGTTCAGACAGAATCTTCCCCTTCTGATTTCAAGTTGAACAGCTGTTTACTCTATTATTGTACAGACAATCATGAAGTTTACTTCTTGATATTTGATATTATTTTACACAGCATTGGTGGAGGACTAATGGATCTTTCCTTGTCTGTGCATGTTTTGTCACCTTTTTTGAAAATGGACACCCTACTAGATGGTTTCCAATCTAGTTGTACCTCTCTAGTATCTATTGACTCCCTCATAATGAGTGTCAATGCCTTTAAAATCTCCTCTCTTTAGCAATCTGGGATAAATATCTATCCCAGGGGATTTTTTTTTCATTTTGAACCCTTTCAGTCTGTCTGAGACTTCCATCTCATTTAGATAGAAGTCATTAATTCTGCTTATGCTGCTCATGTCTTCCCTAGTGAATACTTTGATAAAGTAATTGCTCAGAATATTAAGCGTCTTATGCTCATCCCATATTTCAGCCTGTTTGCATCATCACCTCTTCTCCCACTGCCCTCTTACTTAGAGCACTGAAAGAATTGCTTACTGTTGGATTTTGTGCCTTCAGTCTGAACAGAGCCAGACTTAATAATCGCTATTATCATCCCCTGTTCCACTGTTGTGTGGAAGGCCATGTTAGAAATCGAGCACAATGAGTCTTTGAGCTGCCATTCTTTAAAGTCTCATTTTAATATAAACGAAATTACAAAACACATTATTGCAAAGTGTTTGTCAATTTGTTTTGATTGCATTCAAATGTTGCTCAAAATAAAGAATCAATTTGCATTAGAAGAAGTTACTGCATTATGGAAAACATTGTACTGCCTGTTGGTGATGACAATAAAAATGACACATGTTTGTTCAAGCATGCTCCCTCCACAATATAAAAACAATCTCTCTTTAAACAGAATATAATGCTCAATGTTTCTCAGGTAGTATGCATATATAATTTATCCTGCAAGGCTGACAAGATACTTAGAATTCCAACCACAAACCACGTCCTCCCTAAGGTCTATTGTAACGGGCATGTGTGTTACATAAGCCTTGAAAACGCTATGGGCAGTTAAAAAATGTTAAGTAACGTTGCCGTGACATTGTTTACAATTGTAAGAAACCAATTTCATTGTGAGCTTCGATATTTACATCAATGCATTCTTTGAATAGAGATAAAAAATGTGATAAAGAAATTTATGATACAAGAGCAATATGATCTTACCCAGCTTTAATAGCCTGGATTTTGCAGTCAGCGGTGAAGCGATTGTGTTCACTGCTGACCTCGAAGAAAGCTGCCCCCAAAGATTTAGTGATCTCTGTGGTGTGGATTTCACCTCTCCTGAGGTTAATTTGATTTTCTGGCATCAAGTCCTAGGGGATTTCCAGCATCCAGTAACAGTGATGTCATCAAGCTGACTAAGCAGCCAATCACATTGAAGAATTACCACAGACAGCAAACCAGGAAGTAAAATGTACTGATTTTCCTTCACTTTTTAATCATTTTACAGAGAGTGAAATGAAGATTGGGACATACACATGGGATTAAGGTAGAAGCAAACTTAAAAAATATATATATTACTTAGAAAGCATGGAACTTTTATCATAATGAAAAATTTGACATTCCACAAATATAAAATTCATTTTTCATGGTCAGAATGGTTGTTCAGCAGTAATTATGACTCAGTACGCCGTTAAAAACCCAGTTACACCTCATTCAACAAGGCTTAACTTTATCGGGGGGTTTCATCAGCGATATACCAGCGTAAAAGGGGAAGTTTTCGTCAGTACAGTGATTGCAATTGATCAACAGCGCACCCTGTGGAGGAGCAGAGAATGACTTGACAGCAACTTCTGGATTTCTGCATTTAACTGTGCAAGTGCGGATGCCAGAAGTTGCTGTCAGTTTCACAGTTGTAATGATGGCGAGCGCCGACAGTTTCACCGTCATTACAACTGCAAATTCAGGGCCATTACGATTGGCTGAATTCCCGAACAGGAAACAGGACCTTGTAAGTTGAGGTACTTTTTTGACATGCCAGTGCAATATTGTTGCATAATAGTGCCTCAATCTTAACCACAACGATGTAACATGAGTATCTTAACCACTGTGTCACTAGCTTTGTTCTTGACAGATTAGAACACGCAAAGAAATAAAACCTCGCATTTATACCGCGTCTTATTACATCTCAGGGACATCTCAAATTAGTTCACAGTTTGAGCTGAAGTGCAATGACTGTACTTAAATCGGCAAATGTGGCAGCCATGTTGTACACAGCAAGATCCCGCAGCAGAGGTTCATCTCTGTTGGTTGAGGGATGCATTTTGATTAGGACACCAGGAGAACTTCTGCTCTTATAGTATCATGGGATCTTTAATGTTCACTTGAACCAGCAAAAAATGAGCATAGGGCCTCTTTCACCTGAAGGGCAATGCAGCACTCACTCAGTACTGCGCTGGAGCATCAGCCGAGATTCTAGGTTGGGCTCGAACCCACAACCTTCTAACTCAAAAGCGAGAGTGCCACCAACTGAGCAAGCATTAGAACAGGCAATTTGACTCACAAAACTTAATACTTCTAATAGTGTGGAGTTTATCCCTGAATTCTTCCCAACTTATTTAATTTCTAAAGCTTACTCACAAGACAGTTAAACAGATTTCTTCTCTCACCCATCAACTATTTCATTAACTATAAATACACATTGGATCAACAGAGAATACTTCAATAGTTAGATTCTGCTGGGACATTTTAACTGGCCTCAGCACTTGTGCTTTAAGTAGACAAGTTATCTACAGCAAAGAAAATATGTCTGGCACCAGAAATAAATTTGAGTATGGAATTAATAATTAAATCTGTTTGAAAATGAAAGCAAAAATGTGTACAATTTCATGGAATCACTCCAACAGAATCCTGTCTTGATGAACTGATTCTTATCTGGTGTCTTTTTCTGGGAGGGTTCCAGACTTGGCCCTATTTGGGAGGTCTGGCAGCTAGTTGCAATGCAAAACCTCCGCTTTCTCCCTGCTGTCAATAATTTACTATCTGCACAGTTCTGAACAGGCATGCTTGAATGTGGACAGTATATTATAATAATGAGGCCATTCATAATACTCTTGTATGTTTTACAATGATAGTCATGATAGTTAACCCTTGTCGCGCAGTGAAGAGTCTACACAAAAATACATAAATAATGACCATGAGTAAAAGTTTCCTGTGTGTCAAGCATATCGAATCCTAAATGCGTTCTTTATAAATGGGTTTATGATTTTCTTACACAGAGCTCAGAGGAATGTGTTCCCTTCTATTTGCAATGTGAGACTTTCCTTTGCATCATAATATGTACTTACAGTTTAATTGTCCATGTCCACCATTAGTCACGATATAGATCAGGGAGTGCATTACCACTAAATATGTTACAAACCGGGCAATATGTTCATCTGTGCAGAGGGTATCCAAAGAGTGTATGGGTGCAATGGCGTTTTTACCCGAGTCATTCGTACCAGTTAGAAATGGCACGCTGCCTGCATGTCCTGTGCGACAGAAATGGTGGCAAGGGGCAATCAAGGGAGGTGCAAGCAAAATAAATTTTATTAAAAAAGTGCACGTCCAGATCATGGAATACCAATGCTACAATTTTAGCTGACAGCTGGCAAACACTTGCCTTGACCTGTCTGCAACTGTCAAACCTGTCTTTTTTCAAACATGACCAGCCAATGAAGGATTCATTTTAAAAAATCCAGTTTAAAAGAAAAGTTACAAATTTGGTTAATATTGACATATATCATGTCTTTCCCTCTTGTATACAATGCATGAAACATACACCTTTGTCTCAATTCAGTTTGACTGGTATATTTATTTATTCTCCTTGATCAGAAGATCAGACTTCTGCTCATGGATGCAAGCTGGCATACATGCACTCAACTTCAGGTCCACCCTACGAATATCTAGATCAACACTTCAGTGCAGTACCAAGGGAGTGCTGCACTGTTGGAGGGGTGTTCTTTCAGGTGAGACCTTGAATTGAGGCTCCCTCTGCCCTCAGGTGGACGTAAAAGATCTCATGGCACTATTCAAAGAATAGGGAGTTCTCCCGATATCCTGGCCAACACTGCCAGAATGTATCAAGTGATAATTGCATTTGTTCATTGTTTGTGAAATCTTGCTGTGTGCAAATTGGATGCCACATTTCCCTATATAACGCCATTGGTTGTGACGCCTTCTACACATAAGGCACTATATAGATGCACGTTCTTTTGTTTACACATACATCCATGGAAGAAATTGGGTCCTTTTCTTGAAAGGATTTACCTGCACAAATCTGAGTGGAGCAAGATACACTCCAAAAACTCTTTACTTTGCTAAAGTCATTAAAACTGGGATGGGAATAGGGCCATTAAGGGATGGGCAGGACAATACCACAGGTAACGATAGGGAGATGGCAGAAATATTAAATCATTATTTCGCTTCGGTATTTACCAGGGAGATAGAACAGGTGGACATGACATTGGATGATGAGATAAGTGCATTTAAAATAAAAAGAGGGGGCATATTAAATAAACTAATCAAACTCAAAGAGGATAATACCCCTGGTCCAGATGGATTGCATCCATGCATTTTAAAAGAATCTAGGGAAGAGATAGCAGAGGCATTACTACACATATTTAATAATTTGTTAGAAAAAGGTGTAGTGCCAGAGGACTGGCGGATAGCTAATGTAATACTGATATTTAAGAAGGGTGATAGAACATGTCCAGGGAATTATAGACCAGTCAGCTTAACATCGGTGGTAGGAAAAATAATGGAATCCCTACTAAAGGAGAGAATAGAACATCTAGAAACAAAAAATAAAATATTGAATAGTCAGCATGGATTTCAAAAGGGAAAGTCTTGCTTGACCAACCTCATTGAATTTTTTGAAGAGGTAACAGAGAGAGTAGACAATGGTAATGCAGTAGATGTAATTTATCTAGATTTTCAAAAGGCCTTCGATAAGGTACCCCATAATAGACTAATGAATGAGGTCAGAGAATGCGGAGTCAGGGGACAAGTAGCAGAATGGATTGCTAGCTGACTTCAAGACAGAAAGCAGAGAGTAGGAGTAAAGGGTAGCTATTCACAGTGGCAGAAGGTGGGTAGTGGTGTTCCACAAGGATCAGTGCTGGGACCACTGCTGTTCACAATTTACATTAACGATTTAGACTTTGGAATCATAAACACAATTTTTAAATTGTGGATGATACCAAATTGGGGTGGGGGGATAGTCAATACTGAGGAGGACTGCAACAAATTACAGGAGGACATTAATAAACTTGCAGATTGGGCAAATAATTGGCAAATGAAGGTCAACAGAGACAAATGTGAGGTATTACATTTTGGTAGGAAGAATAGGGAGGTCACTTATCACTTGGAGGGTGCGAGTCTAGGTGGGGTAGAGGAACAAAGGGATCTCGGAGTATAAATACACAAATCACTAAAAATTGTGCCACAGGTTAGCAAGGCCATTAAAAAAGCAAACCAAGCACTAGGGTTTATTTCTTGAGGGATAAAATTGAAAAGTAGGGAAGTTATGCTAAACCTGTATCGAACCTTGGTTAGACCACACTTAGAGTACTGCATGCAGTTCTGGTCGCCATATTATAAACAGGATAGAGAGGCACTGGAGAGGGTGCAGAGAAGATTTACAAGGATGATACCAGAAATGCGAGGGTATACATATCAGGAAAGGATGAACAGGCTGGGTCTCTTTTCTCTTGAAAAAAGAAGGCTGAGGGGTGACCTAATGGAGGTCTATAAAATTATGAAAGGATTTGATAGAGTGGATACAGAGAGAAGGGGGGCAATTTTCCCAGCCCTGGGGAGGCGGGTATGGAGATGGGACTGCCGGGAAAATGGCAGAATCTGGGGGCGGGTACCCATCCCGCCCCCAACCCGCTTCCATGCCATCTTCCCAGGAGGTGGATAGCCGACCCACGCCCTGTCCCATCTCCTCGAGGCGGGAAGGGGATTAGTGCCAATTAACTGCCTGTTAACAGGTAGTTAACAGGCAGTTTTTTGGCTAATCCCTATTTTGAGCCCTGAAGTGTGGGCTTCCCGATGGCTCCGAACCTCACCAGAGTCAGCGAGACGAGCCGCGGGTCTGCGGGGGTCGGAGAGGCTGAGATGTCCAGTGTCCAGGTGAGTGATGAGTGCAAGTGTGGAGAGGTAAGTGTGTGAGGTGAGTCTAAAGTGTTTTAATAAGATTACTTACCTTTGCTTCTTCCTCCAGGCTTCATCCCTTTAGGCTGCGGAACTGCCTCATCTCACTGGCAGAGGAAGCAGAATGGTCACTGCATTCTTAAATGCAGCAGCCTTCTGCTTTTTGCTCAGGAAAGCTGCATTTAAGAATGCAGTGGCCATTCTGCTTTTTGCTCAGGAAAGCTGCATTTAAGAATGCAGTGGCCATTCTGCTTTTTGCTCAGGAAAGCTTTCTAAGTGAGTCTTGAGTAAAGGACTCAACTTAGAAGACAGATTGTCAGTGTTTGACAGCTTCACAGAGCTGTCAAACGATGACAATTCATCTGTCAAAAAATCTTGACAGATGAAACGTCATACACTGACGTTCTCTGTCACCGCTGGGCGGGCTTAACAAGGTCAATCAAGGGAAAATAGCGTGGGTTGGCCGGACGTCGATGGAGGCGGGGCTAAAACCCGACAAGCAGCAGTCCCGCCTCCATCACGTCCCCATTGGTACAATCAACCCCAGTGTTTCCACTTGTGGGGAAGAGCAAAACTAAAGGCCATCAATATAAGATAGTCACCAAGAAATCCAATAGGGAATTCAGAAGAAACTTCTTTACCCAAAGAGTGGTGAGAATGTGGAACTCGCTACCACAGGGAGTGGTTGAAGCGAATAGTATAGATGCATCTAATGGGAGGCTGGACAAGCATATGAGGGAAAAGGGAGTAGAGGGTTATGCTGATAGATGTAGATGAGGAAAGATGGAAGGAGGCTCGAGTGGAGCATAGAAAGAAAGAAAGACTTGCATTTATACAGCGCCTTTCATGACCACCGGACGTCTCAAAGCGCTTTACAGCCAATGAAGTACTTTTGGAGTGTAGTCACTGTTGTAACGTGGGAATAAACACCGGCATGGACTGGTTGGGCCGAATGGCCTGTTTCTGTGCCGTATATCCTATGTAAAATTGAATTAAAAGAACACCAATGAGTACTAAAAATGGATACACTAACAAAGTAAAAGAAACCTATTTTATTTACAAATGGTCTTAGGCTCCCGCAATGGCTCAGTGACTTTATCCAGTGAGTGTTGAGTCACGTTCACTGGGGAAGATTCCAGGTTTGATCACTAGCCTGTGCTGATTTAGCTGATCACTGCCATGGAAGTGGGAGGTGTAGAGTATGTAACCTGTACCACCTTAAGAGGATACCTTAAGGTGATGGACTACTTTTTGATGGCTCCTGTACATTGTAGTACCGGTGGTGACCACACCGGTATATAAACCCTGTGGAGCAAAGTGTATTCCAGTTCAGCCCTGACCCTCAAGTACTAAAGACCTGTTTAATTATTTCTGTAGTCTGTGTCCAGTTATTCAGCATAACTACATTTGGAAACACAGACTCAACAGTGGCGGCGAGTTTGATCTTACCTAGCAGCAGTTGCATCAAAGGAAGCTTCGCCTCTGGAACGGGCGTCAATCAAGGACATCCACCCTCAACATCCTGCTGGGCACTGCATAGCACGGGAGGCAATCAGGAACCCGGGTTGGTTTCTGGCCACGAAGTCAAACATCAGTGAACATCCCTTCGACGACAGTGGCGGGTAAGCCCGATCGAGCGGCACGGGGGGGGAAGTCGGCCGAGTTGTCAGTAAGAGAAGGGGAGGGAAACGACGAAAAGGGCGGAGAACACGACCGCAGCCGGTGTCAGGGGCCGGACTGCAATCGGGGCAGAGACGCGCAGCAGCCAGAAAAGCGTGTGGCCTAGAAATTCACTAGCCTTAGCGCCGCTTTTGAGGCGCTAGAGGGACTAGCGCCAGAGTTATGGCCAGTTGAAAAATTCCCTGGGGCCCTAAAGTGGCGTTGCACCGGTAGCGCTGCGCCGGCACCGATGACGTCATCGGTGTGCGCAGCGTCCTGGTTGGCATGCTGACGGGCCCCAGCGCCGAAATTCAGTTGCGGCCGCCTCGCCCGTGGCAGCCGTAACTAAGACTCTGGCAACAGAGTCCAACATGTGTTTGCGCCGGTGCATTAAAGGCCCCGCGGCGGCCGGCCGCTTTCCCGCCGGCCGCCTGCCCGCAGCTCCCTCCCCGGACTTCTCCCCCCCCCCACCCCGGAACAGATGCAAGCCCGGCACTTGTCCGAGGTGCCGGGCTCATTTTTAAACAGATTTGCGCGGGCCGCGGCCGGGTGCAGGCAGCTCCTCCTTAACGGAAGGAGGAGGCCTGCACTTGCCCAGCCTGCCGCACTGCATCGGGTGCCGCAGCGCCGGAATTGCGGCGCTAAACGGCAGTTAGCGCCCTTTTCCAGGCGCTAAGACCCTTCAGTAGCGCCGGCAGCCGTTTGGGCGCTGCGCTACTGAATTTTTGGCGCGCGCAGGGTGACTTAGCGCCGGCACTAACTTCCGGCGCTAAAGCCCTGGCTAAGCCAAAACCCAATTTCTAGGCCTTTATGTCCACAAGGACCGCGGGAGCTGCGGGGAACAAGAGCAGCAGCGTAGGGGAAAATAAAGGACCGCTGGGAGGCGAGAACGGCAACAGCGCGGTAATCGCCATTTTGAGTCGGCGGGGGAAGAAGACAAGCACGGGAAAAGCCGCCAAGCGCGGGAAGCCGCCATTTTGAAAAAAATAAAATAAAATAATAATCATATCCGAAGGAAAGGAAACTCAACAAGGATGCCAAAAACGGGTAACATCACTGCTTTTGATAGCGATGTGGAAGATTGGGCCACTTATGTGGAACGCGTCGAAGTTTACTGTACAACGAATGAGGTACCGGAGGATAAGAAAGCACTAACCCTATTAAACTCGATGGGTGCGAAGACGTACGGGTTATTAAGGAACCTTGTAACACCAGATAAACCGGTAGGAAAGAGTTTCGCGGATATTGTTACTATCCTGCAAGAGCATTTAAACCCCACACCGCTGCTGATAGCGGAACGATTTAAATTCTACAAAAGAATTCAACTTAAAGAGGAAAGCAACGCTGAATTCTTAATCGAACTGCGCAAGTTATCAAAGTACTGGCAGTTCGGTACAGGACTAGCAGATGCACTGAGAGATAAGTTTGTGTGTGGGCTCCTAAGGGAAGGAACCCAGAAGCGACTGCTAGAGGAAAAGGATCTTACGCTGGACAAAGCTTTCAGCATTGCAGCATCGCACGAGGCAGCAGCACGAGGCGCTGCAGAGATACAGCAAAGGCCATTGGAATTCAGCACCAATGAAATGGCATTGGGCGCAGTAAAGTGCTATCGTTGTGGAAGGACAACGCATGACCAGAACCAGTGCTGGTTCAAAGATAAAGAATGCAGGCAATGTGGCAAACTTGGTCACATAGCGAGAGTATGCCGGTCAGGAAAGAAGACCAGCAGCAAAAAGTCGCCGCAGGAGAAGTACAAAAAAGTACACAAGGTGACAGAGAACAGTTCGGATGAACAGAAGATGGATTCAGACTCCAGCAGTAAGGAACTGGGTTGTCTAAAAATACATAATGTGGGTAACACAGCAGACCACCAAACTATCTGGGTCATGCTTCGGATAGCAGGAGTCCAAGTGAAGATGGAACTGGACACTGGATCGGCATTGACGGTCATGAATAAGCAAGATTACAAAAGGTTATTCTCGCACATTCCCCTGAAGGATACGGAGATTGTATTGAAAACATACACGGGGCAAATAGTATACCCCATCGGAAAGATAAAAGTAAATGTGGTCTACAATGGTAAAGAAAGTCAGGAAATGGACTTGTATGTGTTACCTGATGGAGGTCCGCCACTACTGGGATGGGAATGGATCCGGAGAATAAATGTGGACTGGCATTCCATACAAGCACTGACTGTAGATTCCTGTAAAGAGGACGACATCAAACCTAAACGACTGTCCAAAATATTGGACGATGCTAAGGAGGTGTTCCAACAGGGACTGGGAACACTGAAAGGAATTACGGCAAACATCAAGGTTGAAGAACATGCAAACCCAAAATTTTTCAAAGCCAGACCGGTACCTTATGCGATACGACCTGCTGTGGAAGCAGAGCTGGAAGGGCTAGAACGTTCAGGAGTACTGTCAAAGGTGGACTGGAGCGAATGGGCCACACCCATTGTTCCTGTCATGAAGCGTTCGTTGAGCAACAAGCCGGGGGAACCTGGGAAGGTTCGCATCTGTGGCGATTTCAAGATCACTGTTAATCCGGTTCTTCACATGGTGCAATATCCGCTTCCGCGGATTGAAGATATCTTCGCTTCGCTGTCTGGCGGGAAACACCTCACCAAGATAGACCTGGCGCAGGCGTACCTACAGATGGAAGTTGATGAGGCGTCACGCCAGTATCTCACGATCAACACACATAAGGGCTTATATCGGTATAATAGACTGGTTTTTGGAGTGGCATCGGCTCCAGTCATTTGGCAAAGGGCCATGGAGCAGGTATTGCAGGGAATTCCAGGCACACAATGCTACCTGGACGACATTCTGATTACAGGAGATGATGATAAGGATCACCTCGCGAATTTGGAGCAGGTGCTCACCAGATTGAAAGAATATGGGCTCAGAGTTAATCGCCAGAAATGTGAGTTCTTTCAAAAGCGAATCTCGTACTGCGGCCATGTCATTGACCAGGAGGGGCTCCATAAGTCACCTGACAAGATCGAAGCTGTTGTGAAAGCTCCCGCTCCGGAAAATGTATCCCAGTTGAGGTCGTTCCTTGGGTTGGTTAACTATTACCACAAGTTTCTTCCAAATTTATCCACGGTGTTACACCCGCTGAACACTCTTTTGCAAATGGGAATACCATGGAAGTGGAGCGATGATTGTAAGCGGGCTTTTCAAAAAAGCAAGGCACTGATCACCTCTAAGGAAGTGTTGGCTCACTTTAACCCAATGCTGCCTATTCGCTTAGCTTGTGATGCTTCTCCATATGGTATCGGGGCAGTGCTCTCACATAAGTTTCCAAATGGCTTGGAAAGGCCAGTCGCGTTCGCATCCAGATCATTGACCTCCGCAGAGCGCAACTATGCTCAGATAGATAGGGAGGCTCTCAGCCTCGTGTGGGGAGTTAAGAAATTTAACCATTACCTGCAAGGCCAAAAGTTTACGCTGCTGACAGATCACCAGCTGTTGGTTTCCATTTTTAACCCTAAGAAGGGTGTTCCGGTTATGACGGCGCAGAGGCTTCAGAGGTGGTCCCTTTTCCTAGGGGCACATCAATATGATATCAAATTCAAAGGTACAAAGCAACATGGTAATGCTGATGGGCTGTTGCGCCTGCCACTACCTACAGCGGAAGAGGCACCGGCAGTTGACCCTGTCGAGATATTTCACTCGACCATCATCGAATGCTTACCAGTCACCAATGCGGGTATTGAGAGAGAGACCCGAAACGACCCGACACTGTCTCGGGTCTACGATTTGACAGTGAAGGGATGGCCAGCACATGGCAACCCACTGTTACCAGCATTCTCAGCCAGACGAGAACAGCTGTCCGTCTGTCAAGGAACATTGATGTATGGATCAAGGGTGATTATTCCTCCTAAATTAAGGGAGAGAGTTCTGAAGGAATTGCATGAAGGTCATCTGGGGGGAGTCAAGATGAAAAGCCTTGCTAGGGCTTATGTGTGGTGGCCAGGTATTGACAAACAAATAGAGGATCTGACTAAAAGCTGCTCAGGGTGCCAAAAAGTTCAAAACGCACCTCCAATTGCACCGCTGCATCCGTGGGAATGGCCTTCAACCCCATGGCAACGTGTGCATATCGACTTTGCAGGTCCATTCATGGATTCCATGTTTTTGATAGCAGTAGACGCACATTCTAAATGGCCAGAAGTGATTAAGATGTCGACCACTACCTCTGAAAAGACGATCGCAGTTCTAAGAACCATATTTGCAAGGAATGGGTTGCCGGAACAAATATGTTCAGACAACGGACCACAGTTCGTGTCAGAAGAATTCCAGAAATTCATGAAAAAGAATGGGGTGAAACACTATACATCTGCCCCATATCATCCGGCTACAAATGGGTTGGCCGAGAGATTTGTACAAACGTTCAAAAAGGCGATAAAGGCCATGAGCGAAGACCATATTCCACTACAACACAAGGTGGACAATTTCCTGATGGCATATCGAAACGCCACGCATGCAGTGACAAATCAAAGCCCTGCCATAATGTTCTATAACAGGAGGTTGCGGTCCCGGTTGGATTTATTAAAACCCAATGGCCTAGAAATTCAGTTGGTTGCGCCAGCAGTTAGCGCCTAAAGAAAAGTGAATGTCGGGTGCTATGCGTGTTGCGCCCGGGCGCAGCGCAGTTTGCGCCTCGCCCCAAATTAAGTTGGCCGTTAGCGCCGGCGCAAAGTTTAGCGCCCACCCGGATGCGCGCGCAGAAAATGACGTCACATCCTTGTGCAACGCCCTTTGGCCGCCCCGATTCCAAACTTCAGTCGGACTGCCCCATTGTGCGGCTGGCGGCCGGAGCGTTTGAAAAAGGGAACGCAACACAGCCAGCGCGGGCCCCGGGGGGCGCAAATTAAAGGGGACGTACCCTCCAGTATAAAGGCCAGCCATTTTGCAGCAAACACTCTTGTGCAACGCATTTCTGGACACACAACAAGGAGGATAGCTAACTGGTTTCAAGCAGCAACAGCTCAGGTATTTTTGGACTCAGGCCAGAGCGCTGCAAGTGGCCTTTTGGAAATTTGACTGTTTGCCAGGATTTGATGGGGGTTGCATGGGGTGCCAACGCGGAGCTGCAGCGCCATGTCCGTAGGGCTCGCAGACGCATTGTGAGAGGGGCAGCCCTGGCTAGAGGCAGAGGGGGCAACAGGCGTCGGCCACGTAGGCCTTACCCAGTCAGGCTATACCGCCAGCAGCGCTCCTACCTCAACATGACTGGCGCGCGATGTGTTAGAAGGCTCCGATTCCGAAAGGAGGTGGTTGCAGAGATCTGCCACCTGCTTCGCAGAGATCTGTGTCCAAAGCTCAGGTGCAGGACGTCTCTGTCGGTGGAAGTGAAGGTGACGGTGGCATTGAACTTCTATGCCACCGGCTCCTTCCAATCCGCTGCTGGGGACATAGCTAACATCTCCCAGTACGGCGCGCATCGCTGCATCCGCCAGGTGACCGAAGCACTGTTCAGAAGGAGACGCCAATTCATCTCCTTTCCCATGGCCCTGGAGAGCCAGCATCAGCGCGCATTGGGATTTGCAAGACTCGCGGCCTTCCCCTTGGTGCAGGGCGCCATTGACTGTACGCATGTGGCTTTGCGGGCCCCTCTGGAGCATGGCGAGCAGTATCGCAACAGGAAGGGCTACCATTCTCTGAATGTGCTGCTGGTGTGTGACCACAAGCAGCGTATCATGGCTGTCAATGCCAGCTTTCCAGGCAGCAGCCACGATGCGTTTATCCTGCGGCAGAGTACTGTGCATGACATGTTCGAGGCACAGCCTCCCCCAAGAGGATGGCTACTCGGGGACCAAGGCTATCCTTTGTGTACCTGGCTCATGACCCCGCTCCGCGCGCCCAGGACCGCTGCTGAAGAGGCATACAACGAGAGCCATCAAACCACCCGCAACATCATCGAGCAAACTATTGGGGTCCTCAAGCAGCGGTTCCGCTGCCTTGATCGCTCCGGAGGATCTCTGCAGTATTCGCCGGACCGGGTCTCCCAATTTGTGGTAGTTTGCTGCATGCTACACAACCTGGCTATCCGCAGGACTCAGGCACTGCCACCTGACGTTGGACCACCACCTCAGGAGGAGGAGCAGGAGGAGCAGGAGGAGGAGGAGGAGGAGCAGGAGTACGTTCCCAGGAGGGAGCGACCAGGGCCAAGGGCCGCGCGACGCCACCTTATTACACGTTACTTCTAAGCCCCCTGTCAGGGAATGCCTTGTGGCCATGAGGGACTCTCCCGCTGGGGAGCAGGGGACCGAACTAGGGGAACCTTGCCTCATTGGTGGCGGCGAGTGTCCCGATCAACTGCACTCCCCTCTGATCTTTCCCCCCTTTGGGGGGAAGGCCGCGGCCCACGCGCAGGGCTCCTGGGTGGCTGGACGCCACTGGTCCCAGCAGCTGCAATCCCCTGCGACAGTTGGTCCAGGCACTCGTCCAGTGAGGACGTGTCAATCATTTCGTCCTCTCCTGCGGGACCTGAGTGTTCCCCTGATGGTCCGGCTTGCTCTTGCTCCTCCTCCTCCTCCTCCTCCTCCTCCTCCTGCTCGGAGGGGCTGTCACTGGCAGCTTCAGGGACCTGGTCGTCACCAGATGAAAGCAGGAATGCACAAGAGTAGCTTCAGAGTGAGGAGACAGCATCAGCGAGGGAGTCAGGACTGGTGGCATTCAGCGCATTGGTGGGACAGTGGCAAAGGAGGTAGCTCGGATGCGCAAGTGCGACGCGAGAGGGCCAAAAGGCGAGGTCCTTACCATTGCCGGGCAGTGGAGGGTCGGCTACTCCGCACGCTGTGGGCACGATCAGCCGGGCTCCCATGAGCCCACTCACGCGCTCCTCCAGGGGAGTGAGCTTCTGCAGCTTGGCGCGGCCTCCCCTGGTCCTGGCACGGGCCTGGCGATTATTGGCAAGTTTAGCCTGCAAGAGAAAGGACGGGCTGTAAGTACGGAGTGTAGCCCTGATGTAGTGTGCACTGCCTCCCATGGTGGAATAGCTTGGCCAGAGTGTAGCCCTGATGTACTGTGCACTGCCTCCCATGGTGGAATAGCTTGGCCAGAGTGTAGAGTGCAGAATGGGCAATTGATGCTCATGACTGTCCCAAAGCTGCTGGCTGAGGGCTGGCCATTAGGCCTTTCAGCTCCCTTTGCCCATCATATCAGGTGTACATGCAAGAATGAGGAGGAGACTGGAAAGGGTACTCACCCTGACAATCCTGGTCAGGTCGTTGTATTTTTTCCGACATTGGGTGTGGGTCCTGGGGGCATCGCCGGTGACCGTCACCCTGTTGGCGATCTGCTTCCAGGCTCTGGTGTATTCTTGGTGGGTCGGATTCCTCCCAGTCTCTGGGAACAAGATCCTGCGCCTCTTCTCCAGAGCTGTCACCATTATTCCCAGATCACGCTCTGAGAAGCGCAGGGCACGCTCACGGGCCTTCTCTGGCGTTGCCATGACTCCCTGGGGCTGAGCAGCAGTGTTGAGGCCTATTTGCAAAGCTGCAGTGTGCAGGGCGTGGCAGCAGACCAAATCGTCCCTTCCCCCTTTAAGAGCTGGTCGGCGCCACGGGGTCTGCTGTCAATCAAAAAATGACCGCACCCGCGCTGCGCCCCACCTCGGCGCTATCCCTCTGCACCGCCGGCTTAGCGCCTAAAGATAGTAGTGGAACGCCTCTTTTAGCGCTCCAGCAACCTCTTAGGGCGAAGCGACTGAATTTCCGGCAAGGGGGCGCAACTTTGGGGTGGGCGCTAACTTCGGGCGGGCGCTAACGTTAGCGCCCCAAAACTGGCTATACTGAAATTCTAGGCCAATGTGCGTAGGGAAATCGAAAACAAGCAATTCCAGCACGTAAATAACAAGGCCACTCGGAGTTTCAAAATAGGACAACCAGTGTTGGCCAGGGACTATAGGAATGATAAATGGCAATCCGGAACAATTCGTGCCCGACAAGGACCCTTGATGTACACGGTAGACGTTGGAGAGAACGTAATACGACGTCATGCTGACCAACTTGTGGAATCGAGAACAAGGGTCGACCCCATGTCTACGGCAGAGACACCAGTTGAAGAAGTTATTGAGCCTGTAGCATCTACCTCAGACTCGAACGTACATGATGATGTTCAATCCACAGGAGATCAAATGGATGAGTCACCCCAGCAACGAGAACCAGAGACCCCTGAAAGGCGTTATCCGGCCCGGATCAGGAGGCCTCCTCAGAGACTGAATCTTTGAACAGTTTTGTGTGAAAGTTGTATATATGTTATCCATGTAATGTTTAAATTGGAGTGTACACTGTTAAGCTAAAAGGGGAGGAATTGTAGTGTATGTAACCTGTACCACCTTAAGAGGATACCTTAAGGTGATGGACTACTTTTTGATGGCTCCTGTACATTGTAGTACCGGTGGTGACCACACCGGTATATAAACCCTGTGGAGCAAAGTGTATTCCAGTTCAGCCCTGACCCTCAAGTACTAAAGACCTGTTTAATTATTTCTGTAGTCTGTGTCCAGTTATTCAGCATAACTACATTTGGAAACACAGACTCAACAAGAGGGGCACGACAATTGGTCTTAACCTCCAGTTTGTTAGGTAGAACACTGGCCAGAGTTTCAGCTCCTCATTACTATTCAGGGACCCGGCTGCAAGTACATGTCAGAGGGTGTTGGCTGACGAATGTGTAGGGTTCGGCTGTGCCCATACAGTTAAAAAGCCTGCTGACATTCATTCACAAGAATCACACATAAATAATGGGCAAACTACAGTAGGGGAACTGGCACATGTGTGACCCGGCCTTATCAAGAAGTCAAGTATTCAGCGGAGGAAGCATTCCTCACATGGCGGTTTTCTGAATGTGTGTTTGTCATTTGCTTAAAATTTTGGCTAAAAAAATATCAAAAAGAAATCTGAAATAGGAAAATACATTAGTGTTTTAAAAATAACTTCGTACCCTGAATAAATCAGAAACAGGAAGAGACGGAAGTGAAACCATAAGAATGGAAATAATGACAAGACCTTCATTAGAATGTGCATTAGTCAGGGGCGATAGTGAGTTAGCTGCAAAATTCAGACAATTTGCACCCATGAAATAGGGGGAGATTCTGTACCACAGCTTTCCCGGCTCTTGCCCGGAACCCATAAATCGGGAAATTGAGCACATCTAAGTATAATTTTCCATGCCTTCATTTTAGTTGTGGGGTTGTGCAATTTTAATGGAAAATTTACATTATAATTATATATCCTTAATTATATCATATAGGTTGTTCTTTACAAAAATATTAGAGGATAATGATTGGAATTTTTCCATGCTATTGGTGTTCTATGGCTAGCCTGGAAAGTTCAAACACAGAAGAAATTTAGGATGACCTTATCTGAGGAAGGATGTTCTTGCCATGGAGGGGGTGCAGCGAAGATTCACCAGGCTGATACCTGGGATGGCAGGAATGACGTATGAGGAGAGATTGGGTCGATTGGGCTTATACTCGCTGGAGTTTAGAAGAATGAGAGGGGATCTCATTGAAGCTTATAACATTCTAACAGGACTAGACAGACTAGGTGCAGGAATGATGTTCCCGATGGCCTGGGAGTCCAGAACCAGGGGTCACAGTCTAAAGATAAGGGGTAAGCCATTTAGGACAGAGATGAGGAGTAATTTCTTCACCCAGAGAGTGGTGAACCTGTGGAATTCTCTACCACAGTAGGCAGTTGAGGCCAATTCATTAAATATATTCAAGAAGGAGTTAGATATATTTCTTAAGGCTAAAGTGATCAAGGGATATGGGGCGAAGGCAGGGACAGGGTACTGAGTTTGGATGATCAGCCATGATCTCATTGAATGGCAGAGCAGGCTCGAGGGGCCGAATGGCTTACTCCTGCTCCTATCTTCTATGTTTCTATGTTTCTAGCCTACAGAATTTCCAGTGTCCACTGAAACTATGAAAGTGGCCATCGGTAATCCTTGTGTATATACACAGGTTTGCTCACTTTCTCCAAGAATCTCGATGGCAGCTCTGTTGCAGCATGCCTGAAGCACATTCGAAGTAAACAGCAAGTTAGAAATGGTACCGTAGAACCTTAAACTGCACAAAATCAAAAACAAAAGGAAAGAGTTTACTTGTTACCGTAACATTATGGTGTGTTTGCACAAGCATGAATATATGAAATGTACAGGAAAAAAAGAACCAAAATATAGGCACAACTCTAAGGAAAAATATCTGATCTGATCAGGATGTGGGGCACTGTGATACTAATGTTTCATTCTTGATTTGGAGTCGTGAGGGGAATTTTAACATGGGTGACTGGGTGGGTGCGGGTGTGGGGGTTAAATGGGCAAAAAAAAAACGAAGTGTGTCGGGAAGCCGGCTCCAACCCACCAACTTCTGGGATTTACTGCTGCGGGACGAGGAGCGGGCAGCTAACCCACTCCCAGGAGGCGGGTTGACATTTTAAATCTGTTAATGAGACTGGAAGCCTCAGATATAACCTGCTTTGCAGGTTTAACTGTGGATGGGCGGATTTCCTGGGCCTCGGGAAACCCGACAGCTGCAGCGAGGCGAGGACAGCCTCAGGGAGTACTCCTTGTGAGCCAGGAGGAGCAGGAGAGCTTCCGCCCAGTCGCTCAAATTCCCCCATCATCAGACCAAACCCCACATACAAACCCCACCCAGGACTGGACCAAGCCCCACCCCTGCCGCCCCGGGGTCGGGGATCGGACCTACCTGGTCCTGCGGCCTCCTCCAGAGCATTCCCCACCCATCTGGAAGCCAAGCCTGTTAATCAGGCTGACTTCCGGGCAGGGAACCTGTCAATGACAAAAGACACACATGCAGGGAAACCCAGACCTCCGGGTTTGCGGCACGCTACCGGACAACCTGCTCAAAGCGCGTCAAGAGGTAAATATTCCCCCCATAATATCAGAGGATAATATATATATATATATATTTTATTTGTTTATGGGATGTGGGCGTCGCTGGCAATGCCAGCATTTATTGCCCATCCCTGATTGCCCTTGAGAAGGTGGTGAAGGTACTCCCACAGTGCTGTTAAGGAGGGAGTTCCTGGATAATGGCCCAGCGACGATGAAGGAACGGCGATATACTTCTAAGTCAGGATGGTGTGCGACTTGGCGGGAAACTTGGAGGTGGTGTTGTTCCCATGCGCCTGCTGCCCTTGTCCTTCTAGGTGGAAGATACAACTGTGAGCCAAAGTGACCAAGAACAGAATTTGGATCACATTAGCCAGGACCACTCGGCTCCAGACCTCATTACAGCCTTGGTCCAAACATGGACAAAGGAGCTGAATTCCAGAGGTGAGGTGAGAGTGACTGCCCTTGACATCAAGGCAGCATTTGACCAAGTGTGGCATCAAGGAGCCCTAGTAAAACTGAAATCAATGGGAATCAGGGGGATGTCGTGAATCTCCGGTACGATTTGGATAGGTTGGGTGATTGGGCAGAAACATGGCAAATGCACTATAATGTGGAAAATGTGAGGTTATCCACTTTGGTGGCAAAAACAGGAAGGCAGATTATTATTTGAATGGCAATAGATTGGGAGAAGGGGAAGTGCAAAGAGACCTGGGTGTTCTTGTGCACCAGTTGCTGAAGGTAAGCATGCAGGTGTAGCAGGCGGTTAAGAAGGCAAATGGTATGTTGGCCTTCGTAGCAAGAGGGTTCGAGTACAGGAACAAGGATGTCTTGCTGCAGTTGTACAGGTCCTTGGTGAGACCACACCTTGAGTATTGTGTGTAGTTTTGGTCGCCTTATCTGAGGAAGGACGTTCTTGCCATGGAAGGATTTCAGCGAAGATTCACCAGGCTGATACCTGGGATGGCAGGAATGACGTATAATCAGAGATTGTGCCGATTGGGCTTATACTCACTGGAGTTTAGAAGATTGAGAGGGGATCTCATCGAAACCTATAAAATTCTGTCAGGCCTGGACAGACTAGATGCAGGAAGGATGTTTCTGATGGCCAGGGAGTCCAGAACCAGGGGTCATAGTCTAAGGATAAGGGGTAAGCCATTTAGGACTGAGATGAGGAGGAATTTCTTCACCCAGAGAGTGGTGAACCTGTGGAATTCTCTGCCACAGAGGGCGGTGGAGGCCAGTTCATTAAATATATTCAAGAAGGAGTTGGATATATTTCTTAAGGCTAAAGGGATCAAGTGATATGGGGAGAAGGCAGGGACAGGGTACTGAATTTGGACGATCAGCCATGATCTCATTGAATGGCGGAGCAGACTCGAGGGGCCGAATGGCCTACTCCTGCTCCTATCTTCTATGTTTCTATGTTTCTATAATTCTCCACTGGCTGGTGTCATATCTAGCACACAGGAAGATGGTTGTGGTTGTTGGAGGCCAATCATCTCAGCCCCACGGCATCGCTGCGAGAGTTCCTCAGGACAGTGTCCTAGGCCCAACCATCTTCAGCTGCATCATCAATGACCTTCCCTCCATCATAAGGTCAGAAGTGGAGATGTTCACTGATGATTGCACAATGTTCAGTGCCATTCGCAACTCCTCAGGTAATGGAGCAGTCCATGCCCGCTGCAGCAAGACCTGGACGACATTCGGAATTGGGCTGATAAATGGCAAGTAACATTCGCGCCACAAAAGTGCCAGGCAATGACCATCTCCAACAAGAGAGAGTTGAACCACCACCCCTTGACATTCAACGGCATTACCACCGGCAAATCCTCCGTTAGCATCCTGGGGGGTCACCATTGACCAGAAGCTTAACTGGACCAGCCACATAAATACTGTGGCAACAAGAGCAGGTCAGAGGCTGGGTATTCTGTGGTGAGTGTCTCACCTCCTGACTCCCTAAAGTCTTTCCACCATCTAGAAGGCATAAGTCAGAAGTGTGATGGGATACTCTGCACTTGCCTGGATGAGTGCAGCTCCAACAACACTCAAGAAGCATCCAGGACAAAGCAGCCCAATTGATCGGCACCCCATCCACCACCTTAAACATTCACTCCCTCCACCACTGACACACCATGGCTGTAGTGTGTACCATCTACAAGATGTACTGCAGCAACTCTTCAAGGCTTCTTTGAGAGCACCTCCCAAACCCGCAAGCTTTATCCACCTAGAAGGACAAGGGCAGCAGGCGCATGGGAACACCACCACCTCCAAGTTCCCCTCCAAGTCACACACCATCCTGACTTGTAAATATGTCGCCGTTCCTTCATCATTGCTGGGTCAACATCCTGGAACTCCCTACCTAACAGCACTATGGGAGTACCTTCACTACACGGACTGCAGTGGTTCAAGAAGGCGGCTCACCACCACCTTCTCAAGGGCAATTAGAGATGGGCAATAAATGCTGGCCTTGCCAGCGACGCCCACATCCCAGCAACAAATTTTAAAAAAGCATATTCAGTTCAAACTCTCATATACTTTCTGAGAAATGGCAACTCTTACACAAAGTAAAGCGAAATGTCCTTCCGCATAGGTCTAATGGCACTTTTCAATCTCAACACGTCCATTTTATAGCAATTGATATTTGTGGTCATTGCTATAGCAATAAAGGAGAATTACCTGGCTTTTAATACTTTTATACATTTTTGAAAACTTTCTTCAATTCATTGACTGCCTTTTTGGGGTCAAATTGAGAGCATCCAATTTCTGGTGGTTTTATGATGAGTTAGATAACTCTATTAAAATAGGGCTTAAAACTATTTTTACCTAGTGACCCTTGTTGGTTTAATGGAAACATTTAACTGTCTCCTGCTCGCTCAGTGATGTATATGTGTCTATTTTCTCTTAGTCCACGAGTAGGTTTTTGAGTGTTCTGGAGTCTAAGTACAGATGTTAGGTATATATTCAGTCACTCGTGGTGCAATGAGCAGGAATGCATCATGTTCATTGGTAGTCTATGTAGCATCTCACATCAACCTGGATCAGCCTTTGGTTTTACGAATGTCCCCATTCCAACCTAGGGCCTGTGAATCACCCAAAAATCCCCAACACACATCCCTAATTTTTAAACTCCATTTTTTTAATACTTACTCTCAGGAACTTAACACATCTAGAAGATAATACTATGATATAGGTGATCATAAATCAAAGCTGATGACAATTTTATAAAATGGATGAGGAAAGGACCAACAGGCCTTATAGACCCAAGAGTAAAGCAATTAATGAAGAATTTTATAAACGTATCCTTTCCCCAGGAGGGAACCTTTCATTAAAAGGTTAATACGCTATTGCCCAAACATACACCTAATATTACAGTCTCTCAGCCTCGTCATCCAAGGACGTTGTTTCCTGCTTTCCATATATATACTTTCAACATAATGATGAATTCTCTCTATTTGTACAAATAATTTTTATACTCAATGATCTACACTTCAAAATCTGGGTATTTTAGAAATGTGCGTGTGTGCACAGGGGGAGTAGCATATTCAGAAACAATTTTGATTCAAGATTATATTGTCTCAGTACATTGCTGATCATGCAATATTATTTGATGGGGTATTCAATTATGTGATACCTTTTAAACTGTCTCTCTGCTGAACTGGTTCGACTGGTTTTTCAGCTTTGCTGGTCGCTGGCTTGTGGTTTTACATTTTCTCCACCGCTTTTGATCTACGGTGACCTCCAAATTGCGTCAATTTCGCCATCATCCTTTTGCACCGTTACAGATTCTTATTCCTACGTCAACAACCTCCATCCTCCGACTCTCTACCCTTCAAATAGCTTCTGAAATTCACTCATCTGCTACACCTGTCCCTGAGTTTGGACAGCGGTTCGTCGATACTCCCTGCTGGCTCCATCCTGCCTACATTGCCTTTGTCCCTCCGTGGGCCCTCTGATTTTGACTCTGGTCTCCCTGCTATTGTCTCCAACCTATTCCCTGCTACTACCAGGAAATATGTATCCAATTAATTACTACATAACCAGGCCTATGTAACCTGAGCTTTTCCATGTCCATTCGCGTGCACACTTTGGCTGCTGCTCCGGACGCGAGCCGTTTACTTTTATTCCCACTTTTTTCTCCCCCCTTTTCCTTTTCTCTCTATCCCTCCCTGACTGCCCTCTCCTGTCGTCATGCTTCCTTTCATCTCTCCGATGCTCTGCCCTCCCAAAACCCTACCCCAATCCTTCATTACTCTTCGACCTCCCTACTCCCCTGCAGCCATCCCAGGCTTGACTCCCTCTTAGATAAGCCCACAGCTTCCCTCTGTGCCTCTCTGGGCATCCTACGAAGGGCCCATCGAGGCACTCGTCGCTGCCTCCTTACGAGCAGCAACCCCAACTGTCCCATCCTACTCTCACACCGACCTTCTCGTCCAGCACACCTGTTGGGGGCTAATCTTGCCAATCTCCTCCATGTTCAACTCATCCCTCCCAGCGCTGACCCTGTGGACGCTGGCAGTGGATCAGCCATCACCGACCCTCTCTGCATCTCCCTCCAGAATGTCTGTTTACTTGCGAACAAGGCCCTTGCCATCCATGAGCTTATCGTGGATGATTGCATCGACATCATGGCCCTGATGGAAACCTGGCTGAGGGGTGATGACACTTACCCCTAAATGAAGCCTCCCCGCCTGGCTATACCTTTCACCACATGCCCCGCTCAGACTGTTGTGGTGGCGGTGTGGCTCTCATCACCAAATCACACCTTGGTCTGTCCCCCTACTCCTCGGGCACTTTCTCCTCCTTTGAGCATCTGACCTTATTCCACCCCTCTCACCTCTCATTTAAAATTTTCATTCTCTACCACCCACCCAAGCACCATAAAAAATTTATTACTGAGATATCTTCACTGTTCTCCTCCCTCAGCCTCTGCACCGAGCGACTTCTCACCCTCGGTGATTTCAACCTCCATCTCAATTCTTTGTGCTCTCTCTCCTCTGAGATCACTAGCCTCCTATCCTCCCATAATCTCCCCCTCCATGTAAACTCCCCAACCCATATTCACAGCCGCCCCCTCGACCTTGTGTCTCTCGTGGCCTCACTACTCACATCGCAGATAAGGCCATCTCAGATTACTTCCTCGTATCACTCTCCACCCACATCCCCATTCCCCACCCCAACCCTACTTCCTTCTGTGTCCGCCCCTGGAAAAAACTCTCTCCCAACTCTCTTACAACTGCACTTATGAAATCCCAACTGTCAAGTATTAGATCTGTGTATCTTGATGTTGTGTCCTTCAATAATTAGACAAGAGACTGCAGGGAACGATCAACAGGTGTTTACTGAATGAGGGTTACTCTAGAACTAACTCTACAGATCCCTACTCAGGGTTTATATAGAGGTGTGGTCACTGCCGGTACTACAGTATACAGGAGCTGTAAAAAGTAGTTCTCCCCTTAAAGGTACATACATTACAATTCCTCCCCTTTTAGATTAACAGTACCATAACACTCATTTAACAATTAAATATCAAACTAATTATAATTAACACTTTTAACATGCAACATTAACTGAAAATAGTCTATTTATAAATTCAGTCTTTGGGGAGGCTTCCTGATCCTTTCTGGATAGCGCCTTTCCCGAGTGTCTTGCTCTTGGTGCGGAGGCGATTCTGGCCCCCTGTCGTCGGTTGGTTCATCCGCTTCCGATGCTACTGTTTCTGGGGTAGATGCTACCTGTACGTCGGGTTCATCACCAGGTACGTATGGGCGAGACATGGGGTTGACTCATTCCTGTGACTCTAGGATCTGGTCAACATGGCGTCTCACAATGTTCTCCCCAACATCCACTGTGTACATTAGTGGCCCCTGCCGTGTGCATATCGTTCCTGGTTGCCATTTCTCTGTTCGGTAGTCGCGGGCCAAGACTGGTTGCTCTACATTGAAGCTCCTTGTCGGCTTCTCATTGATGTGCTGGAATTGCTTATTCTCAACATCTCTTCGTACATTTGGTCTGAGCAAATCCAGACGAGATCTCAACCTTCGGTTAAAGAACATCATGGCCGGGGCCTGGTTGGTGACTGCATGTGTCGCATTTCTGTAGGCTAACAGGAAATTGCCCACCTTATGCTGCAGTGGAATGTCGTCATCGCACATGGACTTTACTGCTTTTTTAAAGGTTTGTATGAACCTCTCAGCCAATCCATTTGTGGCTGCATGATACGGGGCGGATGTGTAATGCCTTACCCCATTCCTTTTCATAAATCTTCGAAACTCTTCGGACACAAACTGTGGTCCGCTATCAGAGCAAATCTGCTCTGGCAAGCCGTTCCTGGCAAAAATGGTCCGTAGGGCTGCAATAGTTTTCTCCGTGGTGGTGGAGGACATTTTGATCACCTCAGGCCATTTCGAGTGCGCATCCACGGCTATTAAAAACATTGAGTTCATGAATGGACCAGCAAAATCAATATGCACCCGTTGCCATGGAGAGGAGGGCCACACCCATGGGTGTAGAGGGGCATGTGGTGGTGCATTTTGGACCTTCTGGCATCCTGAGCAGCCCTTTGTCAGGTCCTCGATTTGCTGATCGATCCCCGGCCACCACACATAAGCCCCAGCAAGGCTTTTCATTTTCACCCCTCCCAGATGACCTTCATGAAGCTCATTGAGCACTCTCTCCCTTAACTTGGGTGGAATTACCACTCGGGATCCACACATCAAGGTCCCCTGGCATACTGACAGCTGTTTTCTTCTGGATGAGAATGCTGGCAACAGTGAGTCGCCATGTGCTGGCCATCCCTTCACCGTCAAATCATATACCCGAGACAGTGTCGGGTCATTTCGGGTCTCCTTCTCTATACCAGCATTAGTTACTGGCAAGCATTCAATTATAGTCAAATGAAATATTTCGACAGGATCCACTGCTGGTGCTTCCTCCGCAGTAGGCAGTGGCAGGCATGATAGCCCATCAGCGTTTCCATGCTGTTTCGTGCCCTTATACTCGATTTCATATTGGTGCGCCCCTAGAAAAAGGGACCATTTTTGTAGCCGTTGCGCAGTCATCACCGGAACGCCCTTCTTTGGATTAAAGATGGAGACAAGTGGTTGGTGGTCAGTCAGCAAGGTGAACTTCTGCCCGTGCAGATAGTGATTGAACTTTTTCACTCCCCACACTAGGCTGAGGGCCTCCCTGTCAATGTGGGCATAGTTACGCTCAGCTGAGGTTAGTGACCGAGCCATCCGGGAATTTGTGCGACAGCACCGCTCCAATGCCATAGGGTGATGCATCACACGCCAACCGAATTGGTAGTGCTGGGTTGAAATGAGCCAACACCTCTTTTGATGTGATCAATGCTTTGCTCTTCTGGAAAGCTCGTTTACATTCGTCACTCCACTTCCATGGTACCCCCGTTTGCAGTAGGGTGTTCAGTGGGTGTAGTACGGTAGTCAAATTCGGCAAGAACTTATGGTAGTAGTTCACCAGCCCGAGGAACGACCTCAGTTGTGACACATTTTCCGGTGCTGGAGCCTGGACTACTGCCTCAATCTTTTCAGGGGACTTATGTAACCCCTCTTTATCAATAACGTGGCCAAAATACGAGATCTGCTTCTGGAAAAACTCGCATTTGTGGCAATTAGCTCGGAGCCCATATTCCTTCAATCTAGTGAGCACCTGCTCCAGGTTGGCGAGGTGATCACTGTCATTTTCGCCCATGACCAGGATGTCGTCCAAATAACACTGGGTCCCTGGAATCCCTTGCAGGACTTGTTCCATTGCCCTTTGCCAAATAGCTGGAGCTGATGCTACCCCGAACACCAGCCGGTTGTATTGGTAGAGACCTTTATGAGTGTTGATCGTGAGGTACTGTTTCGAGGCTTCTTCTACCTCCATTTGCAGGTACGCCTGGGCCAGATCAATCTTAGTGAAGCGTTTCCCTCCAGATAGCGAGGCGAAAATATCTTCAATCCGCAGAAGCGGATATTGTACAGTGTGAAGGACTGGATTCACTGTCACCTTAAAGTCCCCACAGATGCGAACCTTCTTTGGTTCCCCAGGCGTATTACTCAATGACCTCTTCATTACAGGAACGATGGGTGTAGCCCACTCGCTCCAGTCCACTTTGGACAGTACTCCTGAACGTTCCAAACCTTCCAGCTGTGCTTCGACGGCTGGGCGGATCGCATAAGGTACCGGTCTGGCCTTAAAAAACTTTGGGTTTGCATTTTCCTCTATTTTGATCATCGCTGTTATGCCTTTTAGTGTTCCGAGTCCCTGCTGGAACACTTTTTGTGCGTCAGTTAACATTTTTGACAGTCGTCCAGGTGTGACGTCGTCATCCTTTTTGGCATCTACAGTCAGTGCTTGTATGGAATGCCAATCTAGCTGTATCTTCCGGATCCATTCACGTCCTAGTAGTGGTGGTCCTCCATCTGGCAATACATATAGGTCCATTTTTGGTGTTTCCTTGCCGTTATATATAACGTTCACCCTTATTTTTCCTTTGGGGTAGACTTTTTGCCCCGTGTACATCTTCAAGACAATCTTTGTATATCTCAAAGGTATATGTGAGAATAGCCGCTTGTAGTCCCTTCGATTTATGACTGTTAGGGCTGATCCTGTGTCCAATTCCATTTTCACTTGGACTCCTGCTATCTTGAGCGTGACCCAGATAGTTCGGTGATCCTCCGTTTTGATCACATTATGTAGTTTCAGACAACCCAGCTCCTTGCTTCCGGAGGCTGTATCACTTTTCTGTTCGTCTGAACTACTCTCCGTCACCTTATGTACCTTCTTGTACTTCTCCTGTGGAGATTTCTTGCTGCTGGTTTTCTTTCCCGACCTGCAGACTCTTGCTATGTGTCCTACTTTTCCACACTGTCTGCACACTTTGTCCTTGAACCAGCAATCCTTATGGTCGTGTGTTGTTCTGCCGCAGCGATAGCACGTCACTGTTCCGTATGACATTTCATTTGTGCCATATTCTTGCGGTCTCCGTTGTATCTCTGCCACGCCCCGTGCTGCTGCTTCGTGTGATACTGCAATGCTGAAAGCCTTGTCCAACGGAAGATCCTTTTCAGTTGGAAGCCATTTCTGGGTTCCTTCACTTTGAAGCCCACACACAAACTTGTCCCTTAAAGTATCTGCTAGTCCCGTTCCAAACTGGCAGTGTTTCGATAGCTTGCGCAGTTCCGTTAAATACTCAGCATTACTTTCATCTTTATGCTGGTTCCTTTTGTGAAACTTAAATCTTTCTGCTATCAGCAGCGGTGTGGGGTTTAAGTGGTCCTGTAGGATTGACACTATGTTTTCAAAATCCTTTTCTACTGGCTTTTCTGGGGTTACTAGGTTTTGTAGTAAGCCATACGTTTTTGCACCCAGTGAATTCAACAATACAAGCGCTTTCTTGCCATCTGGCACTTCATTCGCCTTGCAGTATACTTCTATGCGTTTGACATATGTCGTTCAATCTTCGGCATTTTTGGTGTGGTTCGACTGGCTTAAAATGGCGTCTCCCGCGCTTTCCTTTCTTCCCCGCTGACGCTGCTCGGCCCTTGAACACCGGCAGCGCTCTGTGCATTTTCCTGCGTGCCTCTCTCCCCGTTGACGCTGCTCGGCCCTTGAACACCGGCAGCGCTCTGCGCGTTTTCCTGCGCGCCTCTCTCCCTGTTGACGCTGCTCAGCCCTTGAACACCGGCTGCGCTCTGCTCTCTCTCATTGACACCACTCGGTCCTGAACACCTGCTGCACCCTGTGCGCTCTACCCTCTCTCTCCCCCCCGTCGACGCTGCTCGGCCTTTTTCTGTGTCATCGGTCGGCTCTAGCCGCCGCCGTCCAGGAAGGGTCTGCGCAGTACCTGTTGCCAGCCCATTTTGCTGGACCACCGTGACTGGAAAGCCAAGCCTGGCTCTCGACAGCCTCCCCTGCAATGCTCAATCTCCGCTGGATGACTGGGGGGTTTCCCGTGGTCGACGCCCGTGCTTCTGGACTCGGCCTTCTTTCTCCAGGAGCGAATCCCTGGGAGGTAATGCAGAGTTGCAGGTAGGTTTGAATCTGCTCGTCGCCAATGTTAGATCCGTGTATCTTGATGTTGTGTCCTTCAATAACTAGACAAGAGACTGCAGGGAACGATCAACAGTTGTTTACTGAATGAGGGTTACTCTAGAACTAACTGTACAGATCCCTACTCAGGGTTTATATACAGGTGTGGTCACTGCCGGTACTACAGTATACAGGAGCTGTAAAAAGTAGTTCTCCCCTTAAAGGTACATACATTACATCTAGCCTTTGGCCCTCCATTCGCCATGACATTTCTGCAGCTACCCATCTGCTCAACCACACCCTCACCACGTTTGATGCCCTAGACCCTTTTAAAACAATTACTGTCTCTCATCCTGGCTGTTCCCCCGGTATGGCCCTCATCTTCGCTCCCTTAAGTCCAAGGGACGCAGACTTGAATGGATATGGCGGACAAATGGTTTAGCCATTCCCCGCCAGATCTGGCTGGACCACATAAAGTATTATTGGGTCCTGATCTTGTTTGCCAAAATTGCTCACTAGTCCAGAATCATTCTGGAATGCAAAGATAAACCCCGGATTCTATTCTCTATTGCTAACCATCTTCTTAAACCCCTCTCCCCTGTCTCCTTCACCCTCACCTCCAACAACAAGTGTGAGGAGCTCATGGACTTCATTATCTCTAAGATTGAGACCATCCATTCAGCTGCCTCTGCCACTTCCCTTCCTTCCCTTTGCCCACCGGGCCAAACTTCCTCTAAGGTTCCCCCCTGCCCTAGCCCTGAACTCGCATCTTTTTCCAGTTTCTCTCTGATCTCCCCTTGTGACCTCTCCGCGCTTATCTTGTCCATGAGACCCACTTCCTGCTCCCTCGACACCAAACTGCTGACCACCCAACTTCCTTTTCTGGCTCCCATGTTAGCTGACATTGTTAATTGTTCTCTCTCCTCAGGAACTGTCCCCCCTCTCCCTCAAATCTGCCATCATCACCCCTCTCCTCAAAAAAAAACCTTGAAACCCTCCGTCCTTGAAAACTACCGCTCCATCTCCAACCTCCCTTTCCTCTCCAAAATCCTTGAACATGTTGTTGCCTCCCAAATCCGTGTCCATCTTTCCCGCAACTCTATGTTTGAATCCCTCCAATCAGGTTTCCACCCCTGCCACAGTACCGAAATGGCTCTCATCAAAGTCACAAAAGACATCCTTTGTGACTGTGACAAAGGTAAACTATCCCTCCTCATTCTTCTCGACTTGTCTGCAGCCTTTGACACGGTTGACCACTCCATCCTCCTCCAGCACCTCTCTACCGTTGTCCAGCTGGGTGGGACTGGTTCCATTTTTATCAATCGAATCATAGCCAGAGAATCACCTGCAACAGCTTCTCTTCCCACTCCCACATCATTACCTCTGGGGTCCCCCAAGGATCTATCCTTGGCCCCCTCCTATTTCTCATCTATATGCTGCTCCTTGGCGACATCATCTGAAAGTACAGCGTCAGTTTCCACATGTACGCTGACGACACCCAGCTCTATCTCACTACCTCTTCTCTCGACCCTACCACGGTCTCTAAATTGTCAGACTGCTTGTCCGACATCCAGTTCTAGATGGGCAGATATTTTCTTCAATTAAATATCGGGAAAACCAAAGCCATTGTTTTCGGTCCCCGCCACAAACTTCGTTCCCTAGCCACCGACTCCATCCCTCTCCCGAACATCTGTCTGAGGCTGAATCACACTGTTCACAAACTTGGTGTCATATTTGACCCTGAAATGAGCTTCCGACTACATATCGGCGGCATAACTAAGACCGCCTATTCCCACCTCAGTAACATCGCCCGTCTCCATCCCTTGCTTCAGTTCATCCGCTGCTGAAACCCTCAAACATGCCTTTGTTATCTCTAGACTTGACTATTCCAACGCACTCCTGGCTGGCCTCCCATGTTCTACCCTACGTAAACTTGTAATCCAAAACTCGACGGCTCGTGTCCTACCTCGCACCAAGTCCCGTTCACCCATCACCCCTGTGCTCGCTGACCTACATTGGCTCCCAGTTAATCTATGCCTCAATTTCAAAATTCTCATCCTTGTTTTCAAATTCCTCCTTGGCCTCACCTCTGCCTATCTCTAATCTCCTCCAGCCCCACAGCAGCTGTCCCCCCGCCACCCCACGAGATATCTGCGCTCCTCTAATTCTGCCCGCTTGAGCATCCCTGATTATAATCGCTCCACCATTGGTGGCCGTGCCATCTATTGCCTGGGCCCTAAGCTCTGGAATTTCCTCCCTAAACCTCTTTGCCTCTCTTTCCTCCTTTAAGACGTTCCTTAAAACCTACCTCTTTGACCAAGCTTTTGGTCACCTGCCCTAATTTCTCCTTATGTGGCTCGGTGTCAAATCTTTTGTCATATAACACTCCTGTGAAGCATCTTGGGATGTTTTGCTACATTAAAGGTGCTATATAAATACAAGTTGTTGTTGTTGTACCATTGGCATCCATTTTGAAAACAAATTAAATTTTCCAAAGCAAATATTTCAAAACTATCTCAAGTTATACGCCAAAGACACACCATTACATTCATTATAATCTCCTGTACAATTATATAAAAGCCACCTTCAAAATAATTTACCATTTCCATTTTATTTTGGTTTGTGTGAAAAAGATTAGGTTTTTTGTTAAAATATTTAACTATACATCAAGCAAGACACACTCTGGGAATGTGACCTCTCTGCACTAATATCTAAGAAAATAATTAGCAAGTTTCTAAAGAACGGGTTGGTGGAGTCGACAGAAATCAACAGGCTGAGACTTTTCTTTAGGCAAAAACAAAACGTGTCTTACTTTAATCACATCTCCACGAGGACTGAAGACCCAGCCCCGTGCAGGGGCTATGACGTCATCACGCAACCGACGTCATGACGTCATCGCGTTCCCGACGCTCTTAAAGGGACCCTGCACCAATAACCCAAACCAGCATGTACATACCACAACATTGCTATACAAAGTGAATTGTGTTTAGGTACAGATAACAGCATTGGGTACACATTGTGTTATTGTCCCTTTGTGGTCTCCGCCACAGAGTTTACAATTACACTATACCTAATGCACTAGAAGGAATTTTTCCTAATATACAAAATTTGTAGAGAGCCACCTGAAATGAATAATACAGAAATTGGAGAGGTCAGTAATGTGAAGGAGAGTGTCTTGAGCACTATTTAGTCTAGTCAATTCAATGTTGACACTATTTCCTCGCAAACAGCAAAGGGACTGAAAAAAATCTTCTGCCATTTCAAGATGACCCATCTTGTGTTCACATTTTTTTTTAAATGCTCTTTTAATTTTACGCTAAGCCACCCTTTTTTCCCCCCAATTACTGGTTTCTTTGAGTCATGACAAATTGGGGGAAGTGGTATGCAGGCAACTTGTTTCTTGACTTCTGCCCATGCATCTCTGAATTGGTTCCTCCTGGGTGTGTGACAGCCATCTATTTGTACACAGCTAACTCCCACCAGCAGCACTGAGATTAACCACCAGACAATCTGTTCTATTTTTTGGTGGTGTTGGCTGAAGAATAAAATATTGGCCAAGATACTGGGAATTGCTACTGTACTTTGAATAAGGCCATGAGGTCTTTTACGTCCACCTGAGAGGGCAGATAGGGTCTCGGTCTAACGTTTCATCTAAAAGATGTCACCTCCGACAATGCAGCCCTCTCTCAGTACTGCAGTGCTGTAGGCTCAAGTCTATGGAGTCGGGCTTTAATCATCGACCTTCTGAATCCGAGACAAGTGTGCTGCCACTGAACTAAGTCAGGCACCATATTCATAATTTATTATTTTTCAGTGGTCGCAATTTATAAGATCACAAGATAAAAACATGTAGGTGGCCATTTGGCCAATCTTACCTCACCCGTCCACGAAAGAACAACTTACAACCCCCGCTCCTATCACAGCATCCAACGGAGTTTTGAAGACTTTCTTCTCCACTACCTACGTGTCTAGTCTATGTGTTAATTATTGTTTGAAGAACTTCTTCCTGACAACAAATTTCATTTCGCCTCTCACTCAGGTCCATATTGCAGCACACACATCAGTCAGAAGAGGCAGACCTTCTTAAAATTGCAACAATGTTTGGAAGTAATTTGGTGTAAATTGCTTTCTGCCTGTCCTCTGCAGTGAGAAGAGATGCAAGCGGGGATCAGGTAGAGTTCACCTTTTATCTTCCTCACTCAATGCATGCTGGATACCGATTTTAATTCTGGACAGGTGGGTAGTGAAGTGACTGCTCAAGAAACGAGGCTGGCCAACTTCCCGCCGGGAATGGGTGGGAAGCCAGCTGAAAATCATGAGACCGAGGCTGCCCTCAGACACCAGGCAGGTGGCAGGATTGGTTTCCGGGGTTCGTCTTGCGGGGGGTCTCTCATTCGGGAAGGTGGGGGTGGGCGCGCGGAAAGTGTCCGTGGCAGGGGTGGCCTAAGCTTTCCTTATGGGGCCGGGAAGAGCACTCTGGCTCCTCCAGGCCCCGCAAGTAAAGTAGAGAACAAACCTCACCTGTTTGGGTCTCTTCTGGCCGAGATGCCTCATCCCGCAGACTTCACCTGTTGGGAAAGGTGCAGCAGCTTTCCCGTTCAGGCCACCCGTTAAAATTGCAGTTGAGTCCCGCTGATGTAATTGGGACCCGACATACATTTGTAAAGAAGGACCCAGCCAGCTTTGGGCTGGTGTCCTTGCTGCCTGCTGAACGAAGCAAGTTAAAATTCAGACTGCGAATTCCTGCGGGTAAGTAACCTGGGCAATTTTAACTGCCTACCCACCGCGTGGATGGAGTTAAAATTGCCGTTCCCCCCCTCCTCCTCACCAAACCACCCCAGTTGATTTCACGGGCACAGACAGTCTTCCTACACCTCACTCAAGTGACTCTTCCTCATGTTTGAGGACAAGCAGTGAATGCCAGTTGGATATTTGATGGTTGGAGGACAGAGCAACGCCACTGAGCCTCATCTCGCCAGATATCCACACGATGGGCCGAAATGGCCTCTTTCCATGCTGTAACTTTCTATGATTCTATGATTCGATGTATACTGTCCAACAGGAGTAACTGAACAGCAATCAGGAAACCTGCTTGATTTGCCACTTATCAGCCATGGGACATTAAGACCAATTGAAGTATCCAAAGCAGCACCTAGGCTGCGATCATAAGCTTTGATTTTAAAAGTGCTCATAATTCTCACTAACACACAACCCTGCAGAATATTTACTGAACTTGTTAGAATATTAGCAAATAAAAGAAAGACTTGCATTTATATAGCACCTTTCACAACCTCAGGACATCCCAAAGCGCTTCACAGCCAATAAAGTAATTTTTTTTTGAAGTGCAGTCACTGTTGTAATGTAACACAACATCCTATTTGCGCACAGTAAGGTCCCACAAACAGCAATGTGATAAATACATTCAATAATATCTGAAGCAGCGATTGCAAAGCGTTTCCGTATGCCACACTGCAAAAAAAAAGTATTTGATTTTTTTTGCTGTCAGTTTGATGTTTCTGTTCAATATCAGTCAATTTTAATAAAACTGAAAGCAAGCGTGGGAAAAATAAACTCGAACATCAAATTACTTCCGATTCCAGCTCATTACATGAGCAAACTTTGTACAGAACATTTAAAAATCTAAGTGTAGAAAAAATAGATCCAGTGGCCAGGCTAGGAACTGAATACAATTAACAGGAAGTTGAGATATCAAAGCATTCTGCAGCAACAGGAAAATATGGGGAGCAGAAAAATATACATACAAGCTCGGCTGGAAATTGGACAGTTGCCAAGCCATCCATCCAACCATCCTTATTATAATTTGTCACGAGTAAATGATTCTCCTCCTGACAGTGTTGTAGCTGTGATTCTCCACTGTGACTCCAGTGAGTGTATTATTAATGGTTCTCATTTTCATGGGAGAAAAAACAATCCTTACTTTGTAGTCACTGATTTGTTTTTTAATTTTTAAAGATGGCCTACACTTAACAGGCTCCCTTTCACGTGTTCCTAGCGGACTTATTGTATGAAGCTGGGTGGGCGTGTGTGCTGTGAGGAGGATGCAGAGAAATTCCAGTATGATTTGGACAGGTTGGGTGATTGGGCAGATGCATGGCAGATGCAGTATAATGTGGATAAATGCGTGGTTATCCACTTTGGTGGCAAAAACAGGAAGACAGATTATTATCTGAACGGCAATAGATTGGGAAAAGGGGAAGTGCAATGAGACCTGGGTGTCCTTGTGCACCAGTCGCTGAAGGTAAGCATGCAGGTGCAGCAGGCGGTTAAGAAGGCAAATGGTATGTTGGCCTTCATAGCGAGAGGATTCGAGTACAGGAGCAAGGATGTCTTGCTGCAGTTGTACAGGGCCTTGGTGAGACCACACCTTGAGTATTGTGTGCAATTTTGGTCGCCTTATCTGAGGAAGGATGTTCTTGCCATGGAAGGAGTGCAGCGAAGATTCACCAGACTGATACCTGGGATGGCAGGAATGACGTATGAAGAGAGATTGGGTCGATTAGGCTTATATTCGCTAGAGTTTAGAAGAATGAGAGGGGATCTCATTGAAACTTATAAAATTCTAACAGGACTAGACAGACTAGATGCAGGAAGGATGTTCCCGATGGCAGGGGAGTCCAGATCCAGAGGTCACAGTCTAAGGATAAGGGGTAAGCCATTTAGAACTGAGATGAGGAGGAATTTCTTCACCCAGAGAGTGATGAACCTGTGGAATTCTCTACCACAGAAGGCAGTTGAGGCCAATTCATTAAATATATTCAAGAAGGAGTTAGATATATTTCTTAAGGCTAAAGGGATGAAGGGATATGGGGAGAAAGCAGGGACAGGGTACTGAATTTGGATGATCAGCCATGATCTCATTAAATGGCGGAACAGGCTCGAGGGGCCGAATGGCCTACTCCTGCTCCTATCTTCTATGTTTTCTATGAAGTGTCGCACGTGCGGAACAGCAACATTGGGCTGCACATTTCTTTTCTCTACAAGTTGTGCATATACGTTTAGTGATCCGTTGTTTTCACCTGGCTTTATTTGTGCTTGTGAAAATGAGTCCTTAATATGTAAAATAGGACAAAAACATCTGCACTAAATTGACATTGTGAAGATTGCAGTTATAAAATGAAAAGCCAACCCGACTTATATTATTTCCATTTGGTAGAACAATGTGTTACATTTGTTGAGTAAAAATTAATTTCATTTTCTTGACTGTCAGAATTCAGATTAAATGCTGAACTCTGGTGACTGGAATGTTTGGAAAGAATTCACAAACATATAGGGAGCTCAGTATGATGGAAAATGGAAAACTCTTCAGAGATCAGTCGGAGGATCAGTGGGCAAATGCCCTGCCAACTGTAGTACCAAGTTGAACCAGGAAGGTTTGAAGGTTCAAAGCGGGTGAAAGCTGGGTGAAAATAAGGTTGCCACAGAAATCCATGGTCTAAGGGAGGGGAAATAAATCAGTCCCTGGGTTTCCACTCAGTATCTAGTGACCTCTACTGGAAAGTGTGGCTTTGTGGACATCCGGTGAAACGCCCTGCCGACACCAGGGGTCCAATGCCTTGCCGACATCAGGGGTCCAATGCCCTGCCGACACCAGGGGTCCAACGCCTTGCCAACACCAAGGGTCCAACGCCTTGCCAACACCAAGGGTCCAACACCTTGCCGACACCAGGGGTCCAACGCCTTGCCGACACCAGGGGTCCAACGCCTTGCCGACATCAGGGGTCCAACGCCTTGCCAACACCAAGGGTCCAACGCCTTGCTGACATCAGGGGTCCAACGCCTTGCTGACACCAAAGGTCCAACACCTTGCCGACACCAGGGGTCCAACGCCTTGCCGACACCAGGGGTCCAACGCCTTGCCGACATCAGGGGTCCAACGCCTTGCCAACACCAAGGGTCCAACGCCTTGCTGACACCAGGGGTCCAACACCTTGCCGACACCAGGGGTCCAATGCCTTGCCGACACCAAGGGTCCAATGCCTTACCAACACCAAGGGTCCAACGCCTTGCCGAGACCAAGGTCCCAACCCCGCTCCCAGCCCGCCTCCGAACCACCTTCCCAGGAGGCGGGTCCCCGACTCACACAGGGACCCGTCTCCTAGCCGCGGGAAGGGGAGTAGAGCCAATTAACTGCCTGTTAACAGGTACAGGAAACTCTCTTTTAACCGGCACCTAAATAACCAGAAATCTCTGTTAACCGGCAAAATTCAGGAGTAGGTTCAGGTAAGTTTTACTTCATATTAGTGGCAGTTCCTGGATCTGTGGCTGTGTAACTGGGGTTCGTGCACTTGTTGCTAAGCAACAGGGACGCTTGGTCTGTGGCCGGATTTCCTGCACATGTTGCTAAGAAACAGGGAAGCCTGGATTTGTTGCTGTGTACGGAGCTCTCGTACCTTTTAACTATGCCTCTCTGTAATCCAGACTTTTTGATAAACCGGCACCACGCCGGTCCCGTTGGTGCCGGATAATAAAAAGTTTCCTGTAGTTAACAGGCAGTTAAGAGGCTTTTCCCCATTTTCAGCCTGCTGATGCAGCCTTCCTGATGGCGGGAAACCCTGCCAGGGTCAGCGAGGCGAGTTGTGGGCCTGCTGCAGTGTAAGTGTGCAAATGGCAGCTGCAGAGGTAATGTGATGGGTGCAATGGTGCACAGGTAAGTATGACAGGTGAGAGAATGTAGTGAGAAATATTTTTATTCTGTAGGTGACAAGATTTGATGTTTCTGTGAAGCCTCATCTAATCGGGAGAATTGACAGATGGCTTCTGCAATCACACATGCAGCTGCCATCTGTTTTCTCCTAAGGAGAGAGTCATTGGTGAGCCTGGGTGCAAGGGCTCACCTTTGGACAGTGATTGTCAGTGTTTGCCAGCACCTCAATGTTGTCAAACACTGTCAAATCATCTGTCAAAAAATTATGGGGCCTGTCCCTTTAAGAAAACCAGCAGATGAAGCGTCATGCACTGACGTCATCTGACACCGGCTTTCCTTTCATTGGCCGGCAAGCCCGCAGGGCCGGCTTAACAAGGCCAATCAAGGGAAAATAGCGTCTATTCGTCAGACGTCGCTGGGGGCGGGACTGGAACCCGGAAGGCAGCAGTCTCGCCCCCAACTCGTCTCGGCAGGTAAAATCCAGCCCCAAGGGTCAAAACTTACACCTGAGCCATGGTCAGTGGGTGAGGTACTAAAGGTCAATCAACACCTGTGGAACCAAACTCCAGCACCTTCGGCCAAGGACTGGAGAAAATAGATTAAAAAATTAATCCATTTTCACAATGGATGCGGCTGTTTTTCGCCAATTCAAAAAGGCAGGCATTAGGATAAAAGTAGTTTTGTGTTTCATTGTCTTCAGGAACACCAGAGGCTGCTCTCATCTTGAGCAGGGCTTTGAAATGCAGCTGCATGTTTAACCCTGTTCTTACTTACAGTGGCTGAAAATTTCCAACACACAATTCCCTAAAGTGCTTTCCAGGAGCCTCATCATTTTTATTTTTGAATTTGTATAAGCAATTACCCAGCACTTTCACCATTACATCATCGAGAAGCACAGCTATGGTGCAGTACCCCTCATTAGAAGGAGATATTTGAAGAATATTACAGATTCTGGATATTGATAGCAAGGACTTTTGTTGAATGCATGGGAACTGTGATTTGGAAAAAGGCCAGGTAGGAAGAGATTCGGCATGAATTTAAAACCCATTTTTGAATTTACATCATAAAAATTTTTGCATCATTTCTGCCCCCCCCCCCCCCCACTGTGACAGGTTTTAAACGAGTAGGCAAATTCAGAATGCTCTCTCATAGCAATTATTGTGCAGTAATACATTTACAAATGGCTCATGTCTGAGCTTGAGCTGACCTATCAAAAACCATAAAACACTGTCGCTGAATAGCGGCTCATCTGCCGGGTAGTTGGAAAGGTGTCAAACCCTGCGAGTTCTCGGCAACATTCATCAAAATGATGCCATTAAAATTACACGAGTTATGTGTGTCTGTGTAGTCGATGTTGTCATTGCAGAATGCCATGGATGGCTTTCTGAAATGCAACTGTCTGGGGAAATGGTGTGCGTTGATAGACTGCACTTCACACCTTATCAGACATTTTCACTGACTCCTTTACAATTGGGTATTGAGGGGGGTGGGGCCAAGTAGCTCTAGAGGAATTTACAATCTAGAGTACGGTACGGTAAATTTAGATCCAGTTCACCAGTCTGAATTAATATTTAAATGTTTAAATAATTACCTGATCGCTCACTGGGAGAACCAGTTATTGACAAGGCGAGGCCACTAGATGGGGTACAATAAGAAATAGTCTCTTACCAGTCATTCCCCACAAACGTAGGCCTCCCCATGAGCCAAATGCATAGCATTACTACGGCTGCAGATCATCTTGCAAGGTGAAAGCCAGATGTCAGAAATGGGTTGGGGCGGGGAGGGAGAGAAAGAGAGAAAAAGAAGAAAAAAGAGAAAGAAAGAATTTGCATTTATATAGTGTCTTTCACAGCCTCAGGACCTCCCAAAGCACTTCACAGTCAATTTAAGTACTTTTGAAGGGTAGTCACTGTTGTAATGTAGGAAACGCTGCAGCTAATTTGCGCTCAGCAAGGTCCCACAAACAGTAATGAGACATTTATCAGATAATTTGCTTTTTCGTGATTTTGGTTGAGGGATAAATATTGGCCGGACCACTGAGTAGAACTCCCTTGCTCTTCTTTGAAATAGTGGTTCAGTACAGTTTGGTACTCAGCAATGCAGCCTAGGAAAATCTTGAGTTTAAACCCTCAACTGTCCTGAGTTACTTGATCTCAGCTGGGTTAGTGGTGAGGACACAGGGATAAATTTTATGATCAGATTACGACTGGTTGCACCTCAACAGAGCTGGGACCAATATCCTCATTGGGGGGTGGGGGGGGGCGGGGTTGCGAGTGCTGTTGGGGAGGGATAAGCTTATTTGGCAGGGGGATGGGCACCAGGATGTAGCATTAGAAAGGAGAAACAAGGTGCATAAAGGATCGGGAGAGATAGATAGCACTAAAGTAAGAAATAGTACGGTATTAGGTGGGGTCGGACTAAGAGAGAATACAGGAGGGTCTAAGACAGGTTTACAGTGCATGTGTGTGAATGCACGAAGTGTGGTAAATAAGGTTGGTGAGCTGCAGGTGCAAATAGCCCCATGGGAATATGATGTCGTGGTGATAACGGGGACCTGGCTCAAAAAAGGGCAGGATTGGGTACTAAATATTCCTGGATATAAGGGGGGTGATTTTCACTCAGAAGTCGGGAAGGAGGCAGGACTACAACTTTCGGGGTTGTAGTCCCGCATCCATCGAGATGCAGCCAATCCACGCGATTTTAACTTGATTGACCTTGTTGAGCCCGCCCAGCGGGCTCAGCAGGCCAATTAAGGGCCACCCGGCAACAGGTGACGTCACAGACTGAAATTTCATCTGTCAAGACGTTTTGACAGATGAATTATCAGTGTTTCACAGCTGTTTGAAACTGTCAAACACTGACAGTCTTACTTCTAACCTGAGTCCTTCTACACAGTCTCAGTTAGAAATCTCTCCGGCACAGAAAGCTGCAGGTTGTCACTTTTGACAGTTCGCAGCCGTTCTGCTTTCTGTGCCGGTTAGATGATGGACTCCCGAAACCTAGAGGAAGGAAGACTAAAAAGGTAAGTACAGGTAATTTAAACTTCTTTACACACTTTAGACACACCGAACACACTTACCTTTGCACTCATGCACCCATCACTCACCTGAATACCGACATCTCGACCCCTCCAAGTCCTTCAACCCGACTCCTCTAACTTGGCGTGGTTTGGAGCCATCGGGAATCCCACACTTCAAGCTTTAAAATAGGGATTAGGTTAAACACTGCCTGTTAACTACCTGTTAACAGGCAGTTAATTGGCACTAATCCCTTCCCGCCTTGGGTAGGCGGGTCCCAGTGCGGGGCGGGTACCCACCTCCTTTGAAACTTACATGGAGGCGGGTTGGGGGCGGGATGGTGTCGGGACCCCTGAATTCAGGACTTTAACCCCCCGCATGCCTCTAATCCTGACTCCACGGGTCAGTTAAAATCAAGGCCCTTAAGGTGTTCAGGAAAGATAGGGAAGGAAAGAAAGGAGGTGGGGTGGCAGCATTGATTAAGGAGAATATTACAGTGCTGGAGAGAGAGGATGTCCTGGAGGAGTCAAGGACAGAATCTAAGTGGTTAGAGTTGAGAAACAATAGAGGTGCCATTACACTACTAGGTGTATTATATAGGCCGCCAACTAATGGGAAGGATATAGAGGAGCAAATTTGCAGGGACATTACAGAGAGGTTCAAGAACTATAGAGTAGTGATAATGGGGGACTTCAACTACCCTATTATAGACTGGGATAGTAATAGTGTAAAGAGCAGAGAGGGGGAAGAATTTCTGAAGTGTGTTCAGGAGAACTTTCTTGATCAGTACATTTCCGGCTCAACGAGGAAGGAGGCATTGCTGGATCTGGTTCTGAGGAATGAGGTGGAGCAAGTGTCAGAAGGGGAACATTTAGGGAACAGTGATCACAGTATCATAAGGTTTAGACTAGCTATAGAAAAGGACAGGGAGCAATCTAGAGTAAAAATACTTAATTGGAGGAAGGCCAATTTCAGTGGGTTGAGAATGGATCTGGCCCAGTAAATTGGAATCAAAGATTGGCAGGCAAAATTGTAATGGAACAACGGGCTGCCTTTAAAGAGGAGACGGTTTGGGTACAGTCAAGGTACATTCCCACGAGGGGGAAAGGTAGGGCAACCAAAGCTAGAGCTCCCTGGATGACGAAAGGAATGGAGAGCAAGATGAAGCAGAAAAAGGGGGCGTATGACAGACGTCAGGTTGAGAATACAAGTGAGAACCAGGCTGAATATAGAAAGTTCAGCGGGGAAGTTAAAAAGGAAATAAGAGGGGCAAAGAGATAGTATAAGAATAGATTGACAGCTAACATTAAAGGGAACCCAAAAGTCTTCTATAGGCATATAAATAGTAAACGGGTAGTAAGAGGAGGGGTGGGGCTGATTAGGGACCAAAATGGAGACCTACGCATGGAGGCAGAGGGTATGGCTGAGGTACTAAATGAGTACTTTTCACATGTCTTTCCCAAGGAAAAGGATGCTGCCAAAGTCATAGTGAAAGAGGAGGTAGTTGAGATACTGGATGGGATAAAAATTGATAAAGAGGAGGTACTAGAAAGGCTGGTTGTACTTAAAGTAGATAAGTCACCAGAACCGGATGGGATGCATCCTAGGGTGCTGAGGGAAGTAAAAGTGGAAATTGTGGAGGTACTGGCCATAATCTTCCAATCTTCCTTGGATACGGGACTGGTGCCAGAGAATTGCAATTGTTACATGCTTGTTCAAAAAAGGGTGTAAGGATAAACCAAGCAACTACAGGCCAGTCAGTTTAACCTTAGCAGTGGGGAAGCTTTTAGAAACGATAATCCCGGACAAAATTAACAGTCACATGTGTGAATTAATTAAGGAAAGCCAGCACAGATTTGTTAAAGGCAAATCGTGTTTAACTAACTTGATTGAGTTTTTTGATGAGGTAACAGAGAGAGTTGATGAGGGCAATGCAGTTGATGTGGTGTACATGGACTTCCAAAAGGCATTTGATAAAGTGCCACATAATAGGCTGGCCAGCAAAGTTGAAGCCCATAGAATAAAAGGGACAGTGGCAGCAGGAGAAATTGGCTAAGTGACAGGAAACATAGAGTAGTGATGAACAGTTGTTTATCGGACTGGAGGAAGGTACACAGTGGTGTTCCCCAGGGGTCAGTAATAGGACCACTGTTTTTCTTGATATATATTAATGATTTAGACTTGAGTGTACAGGGCGCAATTTCAAAATTTGCAGATGATACAAAACTTGGAAGTATAGTGAACAGTGAGGAGGATAGTGATAGGCTTCAAGAGGACATAGACAGGCGGGTGGAATGGGCGGGCACGTGGCAGATGAAATTTAAAGCAGAAAAGTGCAAAGTGATACATTTTGGTAGGAAGAATGAGAAGAGGCAACATAAACTAAAGGGTACAATTCTAAAGGGGGTGCATGAACAGAGAGACCTGGGGGTATATGTGCACAAATCGTTGAAGGAGGCAGGACAGGTAGAGAAAGCGATTAAAAAAGCATACGGGATCCTGGGCTTCATAAATAGAGGCATAGAGAACAAAAGCTTTATAAAACAATGGTTCAGCTTCAAGTGGAGTATTGTGTCCAAATCTGGGCACCGCACTTTACGAAGGATGTGAAGGTGCAGAAAATATTCCCAAGAATGGTTCCAGGGATGAGGGACTTCAGTTATGTGGATAGACTGGAGAAGCTGGGGTTGTTCTCCTTGGAGCAGAGAGGTTTGAGAGGAGATTTGACAGAGGTGTTCAAAATCATGGGGGTCTAGACAGAGTAGATAGAGAGAAACTGTTCCCATCGGCAGAAGGGTCGAGAACCAGAGGACACAGATTTAAGGTGATTGGCAGAAGAACCAAAGGCGACATGAGGGAAAACCTTTTTACACAGTAAGTGGTTAGGATCTGGAATGCACTGCCTGAAAGGGTGGTGGAGGCAGATTCAACTGTGGCTTTCAAAAGGGAATTGGATAAGTACCTGAAGGAAAACATTTTGCACGGCTACAGGAAAGGGCAGGAGAGTGGGACTAGCTGAAGTGCTCTTACAGAGAGCTGGCATGGGCTCGATGGGCCAAATGGCCTCCTTCTGTGCTGTAACCATTCTATGTTTCTAATATTGCACAAGTGTGTTGCCATCATGGGTGGTTCCCAAATCCTGGAAACAGGACTTAGACCGACTGAAAAATGGGATAGCACAGCTCAATTTTTTCAGATTGCTTGTACCAGGTCTATGCCTCCTCAGCGCACGTTAGCCTCAATAAGCCTTTGAAAAGTATATTAATGGGGCAGGGCTTCTCTACTCTGCAGTTGGTCTGGTTTGCCCCAGGGCAGTAGACAGGGCTTTAAACTAATGAAGGGGGGGGCGGTGGTGGGAGGATTCAGGGAGGAGTAAATTTAAAAGCAGCAAGAAAAATGTCAAGGCTCTAGAGCAGAGTAGAGTTTTGGGTAAAAATAAGCAGAGTGGGTCAGGAAGGGACAAAGAGAGTAACAAAGGTAATAAGGTAACAGTGACGATGGTGACATCAGGGAAAAATAGAAATAAGTCAAAGCTAAAGGCACTATATCTGAACTAGTTGGGGGGGCCCCGCGTTGCCAGGGCTGTTTTGGGCCGGGCGGTTTAAATCGAGTCCCAGGCTTTCGGGCCTGTCTCTGTGTCCCTCTGTGAATCTGCTGCCGGGCAACATTTCCACCTTTTAATACCTTCAAAGATGAAAGTGAAAGTACTTATAAAACGTTTTTGGTAAATCTTATGTTATTTTTAAAAGAGATACTAACTTTTTCAAAGCTGGATTAGCAGATTTTGAGCTGGAAGTAGTTGAAGCAATGGCTGCCCGATGCCTGAGTTCAAAATGATTAGTCCCGCCCACAGACGCAGCGATTGGCCAACCATCAGGTGACTGAACTGTAGGATTGGTCAATCATGACGGCACAGGATTGGTCGAACCTTGACGTCAGTCACTCAATGCTAATGAGCAGATAATGAGTGGAATTTTGAAGGTTTTTTGTATAAGGCGCGAACAATTTTTGTCCGAGCGAAAAGTAAATATGCTTACGACCGCCCTGGAATCATAAGCTTTCTTTGGATGTAACGCACGTGTAGGTACGCTCTATAACTTTTGAGTGTATAGCCGGACAGACACACCGAAGGACAGACAGACAGACAGACAGACAGACAGATGTATCCTTTTATTTATATATATATATAGATAGATAGATAGAAGATAGATAGATAGATAGAATAGATAGATAGATAGATAGAAGATGTGCAAAGCATTCACAACAAAATAGATGAATTAATAGCGCAGATAGAAATTAATAAATGTGATCTAATAGTCATTACAGAGACGTGGTTGCAAAGTGGCCAAGGTTGGGAACTAAATATTCCAGGATACTTAACTTTTAGAAGAGATAGGCAAAATGGAAAAGGAGATGGGGTAGCCCTGATAATAAAGGATGGGATAAAGGCACTAGAGAGAAAGGATCTTAGCTCCAAAAATCAAGCAGTAGAATCAGTTCAGGTGGAGCTAAGAAACAGCAAGGGGCAGAAAACATTGGTGGGAGTTGTTTATAGGCCCCCAAACAGTAGTTGTATGTAGGGCAGCGTATAAATCAGGAAATTAGAGGCGCATGTAACAAGGGTAATACAGTAATCATGTGGAACCTTAATCTACCTATAGACTGGGCAAACCAAACTTGTAGTAATAGTGTGGAGGACAAATTCATGGGATGTATGCAAGATAGTTTTCTAGATTAGTATGTTGAGAAACCAACTAGGGAAAACGTTATTTTAAATATAGTATTGTGCAATGAGAAAGGGTTAACTAATAACCTTGTAGTAAAGGGGCCTTTAAGGAAGAGTGACCATAATATGATAGAATTTTATATTGAGTTTGAAAGTGATTTAATTAAATCCGAAACTAGGGTCATAAATTTAAACAAAGCATCTACATAGGTATGAGGGGCGAATTGGCAAATGTAACCCAACTATTTAAGAAAGGAGAGAGAGAAAACAGGGAACTACAGACCAGTTAGCCTGATATCAGTAGTAGGGAAAATGCTAGAATCTATTATTAACGACGTAGTAACAGGGCACTTAGAAAATAATAACAGGATTGGGCAGAGTCAACACGGATTTATGAAAGGGAAATCATGTTTGACAAATCTGTTAGAGCTTTTTGAGGTTGTAACTAGCAGAATAGATAAGGGGGAACCAGTGGATGTAGTGTATTTGGATTTTCAGAAAGCATTTGATAAGGTGCAACACAAGAGGTTATTAGGGCTCATGGGATTGGGGTAATACACTAGCATGGATTGAGGATTGGTTAATGGACAGAAAACAGAGAGTAGGAATAAACGGGTCATTTTCCGATTGGCAGGCCATAACTAATGGGGTACTGCAAGGATCAGTGCTTGGGCCTCAGCTATTCACAATCTATATCAATGATTTGGATGAGGGGACCAAATGTAATATATCCAAGTTTGCTGATGATACAAAGCTAGGTGGGAATGTAAGTTGTGAGGAGGATGCAAAGAGACATCAAGGGGATATAGACAAGCTACATGAGTGGGCAAGAACATGGCAAATGGAATATAATGTGGAGAAGTGTGAAGTTATCCACTTTGGTAGGAAAAATAGAAAAGCAGAGTATTTTTTAAATGGTGAGAGATTGGGAAATGTTGGTGTTCAGAGGGGCCTGGGTGTCCTTCTACACAAATCACAAAGTTAACATGCAGGTACAGCAAGCAATTAGGAAAGTAAATGGTATGTTGGCCTTTATTACAAGAGGAATTGAGAATAAGAGTAAAGTCTTATTGCAGTTATATAGGGCCCTGGTGAGATCACACCTGGAGTATTGTGTACAGTTTTGGTCTCCTTACCTAAGGAAGGATATACTTGCCACAGAGGGAGTGCAACAAAGGTTCACCAGACTGATTCCTGGGATAGGGGGATTGTCCTATGAGGAGAGATTGAGTGGACTAGGCTTATATTCTCTAGAGTTTAGAAGAATGAGAGGTGATCTCATTGAAACATACAAAATTCTTACAGGGCTTGACAGGGTAGATGCAGGGAGGATGTTTCCCCTGGCTGGGGAGTTTAGAACCAGGGGTCACAGTCTCAGAATAAGGGGTTGGCCATTTAGGACTGAGATGAGGAGAAATTTCTTCACTCAGAGGGTGGTGAATCTTTGGAATTCTCTACCCCAGAGGGCTGTGGAGGCTCAGTTGTTGAGTATATTCAAGACAGAGATCGATAGATTTTTGAATATGAAGGGAATCAAGGGACATGGGGATAGTGCAGGAAAGTGGAGGTGAGGTAGAAGATCAGCCATAATCTTATTGAATGGCAGAGCAGGCTCGAGGGGCTGAATGGTCTACTCCTGCTCCTATTTCTTATGTTCTTATGTTCTTAAAAGCAATGTTGAAGGCCAGTAAAAGAACATGCACATTTTCAAATTACTTTCTTGTCCTTCCAGAGTGAGTTTCTGAAAGGCGTGTTCAACTGGCTGGTGAGGGAGTGCGACAGTTTTCTTTTGCTTCTGTTAAGTTTAGTTTATTTTAAATTTCATTTTGTGCCTAAATTTTGCATTTTAGCTGCCTTTCCTTGATATTTCACCTCAACACTGTAGTAAATTTAAATTTCTAGGCTGCAGTTCATCTGGGAATTCTTGTTGTGGTCAGGGAGTTGGAGGACACAATTTGCAAAGGACAAAGAGTTGCTGCAGAGGAAAGTCTGCATGGATCCATCATTGCCCAGGTCCACAAACCCCAACAGAGCTACTTGGGCGCGTCAGAGGAAGACGCGTCTTACCAGGGAGGCATTTTGCCAGGTTGGGGGGGGGGGGGTGGTTTGTACCCTTGAATTATAGGCCACCTTGCTGTGCAGGAAGGAAAGTAGTCTCACAATACTGGAAGTTGAAGGAACACAGAGAGCGACATGTGCTGGACCTGCAGGCCAACCTAGGTGTTAGCGGCCATGCTTCATGCATCTAGGTTGTGACGCAGTGACTTTTAAAGTGTGATGCTTTGAGCGTGACAAGGCTCTTAACTATACACCCCATCTTGAATGTGTGCCCTTCTGAGTAATGGACAGGTCTCACGCAATTGAAATCAATGGAAATAAACATTGGGGGGAGATGTGAAATGGGCTGCCGATTTGCTACCTCCCATTTTGCACAATCACACAAAAGGCGAAATATGCCTCATGATGTTCAGAAGGAAGAACTGAAATATCAATGAAATAGATTTAATGTAGATGGGTGTAGACAGAAAGCTGAAAAATAAGCGATGATAATGAAGTACAGTTGGAAGGATAATCAGTGACCGTTGTACAACAGCGAAGCTGAGAGGTTATCAGCTGACTACTTTGTATGTTGGACCTTAATGAGGTGCGAACGACTAAGTGAACACCTGTTTCTGCCCGAAATAGCCGGCCTGCTTAACACGCTGCAAGTGGCTCCTTCGCAATTGACTGAAATGGAAATGGTCAGCCCTTTTTGCGGTTTAAGTAGCGAGGACTGTGCTACAATTGCGCTCAGTATCCCTAGTGGTGGGATTTATAAAAAGTTAGACGGGCCTCCTACTCATGATTAGTGACCTCGGCTCGAAAAGAAGAAGATGTGGACATTGGAGGATGACAAGCCCGGGCTTTGTTGTGAGTCACCCAGTGGCCAAATAGCCTGCCGACACTCACAATATCGCCTCAGCTGTGAAGAGTGGCCAGTTGGAAAACAGGCTGCTGTCTGTGGAATCTTCCCCGGCACGTTACCACCAGCTGAGAAACAAAGAGCCTAGGTTCCACTCGTGAATTCCCACCCTCCTTATTGGAAGATGAATCATTCCAGAAGGAAGCAATGGGGACCCTAAAAACAGGCAAAATATATATACATATATATATATTAGCAAATTGTATGTTAGTAGTGGGGCTCGATTTCATCGTGGACCCAAATTAACCTTGCTGAGACAACCTTTTGGGGATTTCTTACAAGCAGTAGCCAATCCAAAAGACATGTAGAGTAGATAAATAATGCAATTCATCAGCTTTATTTTCCTAATGCGACTGAAAAAATCAATCTGACAATAAATCTGGTTTCTGCGCTTTATACTCGCACCAACTTTTTCAGTCACTTTAACAACTGGGGGAAAATATACCTGCATGATTCGATTAAGACTGTCATCAGACCAGCACTAGTATTATACATCTTAATCAATACAAACAGCGTGATTTTTCCCAGAGATCCCATATGTCTGGAGGCAATGGTGCAGCCAACCTCAGAATGGAAGAGTTGAACTATTCCCTTCATAAAAATATCAAAATGTGCATATTTTCAAAATAATAATATTATTTGCATTTTTGCCATTATTTGATGTCAAGAGCTAATCTATTACAGGCTACATTTAAAAACTAATGTTCAAATGGTTTGTAAAATCTTTTATTGTGAAGGTCAGCAACTCTATTAACACTATGCAGCAGTTTTTGTGTGGTACAGCAGTTTGCTTTGTCTATATTAAAAATTGAGCTTCAGGCACCAATTCTGAGATTAGATTAATTTCAGGGATGCAACGGTGTAGACAGCCCATGATTAATGAAATACACTGTGTGTTTTGGGGAGGACCAGCATTATTATAAAAACAGGATTGCCTGTTTCTTGTCCTTACCTTCTTGCACGCGCCTTGTTTTATTTAACATGCCAAGGTTTGAGACCAGACCTGTGCGGGACTCAAGTTTTGTCTAGATCATTAGGAAAAAGGCTTCACACTGCCGGATTCAGCCACTGTAAAATGATCTCTGCATGCAGATAATACTGTTCACTAATTCTATTAAGCTAAATGGCTACTAAAAAATTAAGCAAATTAAGCACAGGAGAAAATATACATGAAATATTGAAGAAATGACACCCATGCCATCCACTGCAACTACCTATTGTATATACTTCAATGCTCATATCAAATTAAATTCCAGTTTATTCAGCTCCTCCACTGCACTGCCTGATTTGATGCTGAGCTAAACAGACCAGACGGTCCCATGTTTGATCCCAGTCTGTGCTGAATTAGCCGATACCAACCGCAATAGCAATTACAAAAGCCAAATACTGCGGGTGCTGGAAATCTGAAATAAAAACAGAAAATGCTGGAAATACTCAGCAGGTCAGGCAACATCTGTGGAGAGAGAAACAGAGTTAACATTTCAGGTCGATGACCCTTCGTCAGAACTGGAACAAGCTGGAGATGGAACAGGTTTTTAAGCAAGTTCAGGGGCGGGGAAAGGGGGGAGGGGAGGAAAGAACGAAAGGGAAGGTCTGTGATAGGATGGAAGGCGGGAGAGATTAAGAGACAAAAGGGATGATGGTGCAAGGCAAAAGGAGATGGTAATAGCAATTGATGGACGAAAATTGGTTTCAACGTGACCAGGGCTACAAAGAGGAAGATCAGCCAAGTTTCCCGCTTCTAAATCACTATCCAGTAACCTGCTGCGAAAAATGTACCCGCATGAGTCATGGGGGGGGGGGGGCACAGGATTGGGATAAGTTGTGATGCCTTCCGTGGTCTAATAGCTTGCCAACCCACACTCGGCTCACACATGAAGAATGGCCACGTGGGCAAGAGGCTGATAGGATGCTGGCACCTGTGGAACTGTACCCCAGCACGAGTTAGCTCCCTCAGGAAAGCCCAGCTTATTCCCAAAACAAGGCTAGTGTCACCCAATGTGAAACAAGTCAGGGACTGCACCACAAACATTACACCCCCCCACCCACCTTCACCCCCCGCCCCACCCACCCCCAATCCCCACCCCACCACCACCCCCTGTGATGCTGCAAGGTCCAAGACATAACATTTAAAAAATGCTCCATCTAAAATCTGGCTCCTGATGAAATCTGCTGGTGGAATGAGGACATCAGCAGGCTGCTCTTATTGATACAGATGCATTGCAAAAACCCTGGAAAAGCTCTGACCTGCAATTGAACGAGCTCATAAGTGGAAACTCGAAACGCTATTTTAAAGGCAGAGGGGTCATGTTTCACCGCCGCCCTCCCACCCCCAAATTCCGCTTATGCTCTCCTCCCTCTGCATCACCAATTTTTTTTTTTTTAAGTTATTGTTTAAACCAACTCCCCCCCTCAGGACAAAAGCTCCATCATTTCCCTTTGCCCGGCACTCTGCTCCAGGATAGCTCCGGCCTATGAGAAAAAGTCAATATCTGTGAACAATGACACTCCAACGCTTGCAATTACAAATATGGCAATTATTCTTTATTGGTATAATGTTTTATTTTGCAAAGCAGATTTTAAGCGCATAATAAATCAAAGCATGCACAGAATGCCATTTCATTTGAGCATGGTACTGTCCTTGCATGAACCTAATGGGATTTATTTTTCTGTCATTCAAGTGAGAGTCAAATAAAGATCATGGGAGGTTTGGCTCAAAGGCTGGTGTGCTCCCTGTACTGTGGAAACATGTTGATGCACAGTTGTCCTTTTACACGCATTCAAATGTTAATAATCTCACCCATTTTTTGCCAGAGAAAATGTTGGATCATAGGTGAAAAGGAACGTTAGATTGGATGAAAATGCATTAAAAAGATTTTTTTTAAATGCCTGTAAAGGTTGCTGTAATAAAATAATGGTTTTGACCAAACGCTTGTTTATTTGATGGGCTGCTTACTGTTGCCTCTTTGTCTTACAGACAGTTCCACCACACAGTGCGCAGGAGCCTGGCTTAAGACAATCTGTCGAAGGCACATGATCTAGATTCCCACTGGATGGTGCCAGTTGTGCTGAAGAATTATACACACTAGGTTTGTCAGCAGGGACCCCGAGGTGAGAGCTGGGTCGTGACTTCAGAATTTACAAGGGCAAATATCATTATTTTAACATCTTTGTGACTTTGCTACTTTTAAAATGGAACTTCACTTGACTCCACGGAATATAAATGATCAGATAACTGAATAATTCAAAATTCCCATATTATTTATTTATACAATATTAATTTACTTTCAGCCGAATAATAGCAACTGATTATTCCTGTTCAGTGAATATCCTCCTGCTCAAAGAATTTACATATTTACTTAATGCGTAACACACATTATGGAGTTACTTTCCAGAATGCAAAATGGCTTCTGTTTCTGGAATCTTCCCCACAACAGCAAACCAAATGTACTAACATTATGAAGTGAATTAAGGTTTTTTAAGAAAATCTTTAATCACAATTAAAGGAGGCACTATCTATTTGACATGTTTGTTAAACTTTTTTTCCCATTTGTTTCCAAACACACACACGATAACATAAATCACCTTGAAATACTCGATTGTGCCAACTGCTTATAATGTCAGTGTGACAAAAATAAGACACAGCTCTTTTAGCACCCCCGCACTCTACAAATAAAACATGTTTCTCATGGAGGTAATGCTCCTTTAAATGCAGCAGGCAATTATGTAACAAAATTCTTATTAATATTTCAGAGAAGAAATTCAAATTTGTGGCAAATGAGTTATTCACTTAAATGGAATGGGCTGAACTACATTCACAGAATCACAGAAACCCCACAGTGCAGATAGAGGCCATTTCGGCCCATCGAGCCTGCACCGACACATATCCCACCCGATCCCCGTAACCCCATGTATTTAATCCCCCTAACACTAAGGGTCAATTTTTTTATTTTTTTATCATAGCCAATCAACCTAACCTGCACATCTTTGGACTGTGGGAGGAAACCGGAGCACCCGGAGGAAACCCACGCAAACACGGGGAGAATGTGCAAACTCCACACAGACAGTCACCCGAGGCCGGATTCGAACCCGGGTTCCTGGCGCTGTGAGGCAACAGTGCTAACCACTATGCCACCGTGCTACATTGAATCAAACTGCGCTGATGTGGAGAAGTTTGCTAATCCATAACTTGCGTCATGTTCATGATAAGCAATTAGGGCAGTTGTTATCACCAAGCAACCAGGGGAGAACCTTGTCCCAGGGACAGTTAAACTGTTATCAAAAAGCAAGGAGCTTTCTGCATGTCAAGGGAAGATAAATCCAAACTACAAGAACAGCAGGTTCTGGATCGGAGGGAATTCGACATCCAAAGTTTGTTCAGATTACCGAAGCACTCTTATGACCAATTTTACAGTGCAGTTGGAAAAAATATCTGTCACAACATCTGCTGCTGAGGGAAGGGGAATGGTCTAAACAGATTTAAATTGAGTCAGTTCACACAATTTGTATTCAGAGGCAACTTTGTAGCTCTTTTCTAGGTGTTATATTTGTTGATGTATTACCTATTTAGAGTGACAAAAGAAGGTTGAATTACCCTGAAGTGAAACCTCCATATATCACTATAAACTATTGATTTGGCACCAATATAAACAACCTCCACCTTTGGAGGTAGATCTCACATTGGTGCCAAGTTGGAAACCTGCCACTGTGTACTGGGAGTCAAACTCATGACCTTAATCTCCGTCAATCTCCCTCTCTCACCCACAGCTCACATCCTCGGAAGCCCCTGCTTCCACTTCTGGTTGTGGCTTCCTCTGACCCCTCCGCTGTGTGACAGATTCCGCCTTTTATACTTCTGGCTACGCTGACAATTTAAAGATATCTGCCTGCGCAGATTTTTTTCCTTCTGATTTGACGACCAGCGGTAAAGCACACTTGTGTCAGCTCACACAACGGGCCTGTTGGCAAAGGTCAGCTAGGCCTTGCAAATCACATAGTGCCAGATGGGTCAGCCGTGGCTCAGTGGGTAGCACCCTCGCCTCTGAGTCACGAAGGTTGTGGGTTCAAAGTCCCACTCCTGGGACTTGAGTGCAAAATTCTAGGCTGACGCTCCAGTGCGGTGGATGAGGGAGCGCGGAGGCAGTAGTGAGGGTATTTCAATTGGCCTCAGTGAACTTGGATCGTGGGAATGGGGAGAAAGATCAGCCTGCAATCTACATATCACATGTCTAACTCATGTCTTTACTCTCCCACAAAACCATCAAGAGCCCCCCTCCCTACTGTCCAGGCGGAAGAGCAGGAGGACTTCTCAGAGGATGCTTCAGCCTCTGAGGGAGCAGCGTCAGCAGAAATGAGCGCACCCAGCACCAGCGCAGAGACACACACCTCAGTGGGTCCTATGCGAGATAGAGTAGTGTTGTCAGTTGGCGTCTCACAGCTCACAAGTGAGCAAGATCAGATGGTGGAGACGGGGACAGCAGTGGAGACTCCTCGTCAGAGGCCACAGGAGTCTCCAAGCTCTGCTGAGCTGTATGCAGACGCTGAGCCTCGGGGGCCATCCAGGAAGAGGGCGATTCTGGAGCTTCAGGAACAAGTTCAGGAGGCTCTGACAGGGTTTGCATCCACAGTGACTGCGAGTGTGCCGAGAATGGAGGAGCCCATCTCAAACATGAGCAACGCCATGGCGCATGCACTGGCAACTGTAGGTTCTGCCATGGAAAGGATGGCAATCTCCATGGGGACATGTACGCACTTACCGATGAGAAAATGACAGGGTCAGCTGTGATGGGTGCCCTCTGTGTCCTCATTGATCCAACCAGCTGAAGTGGGTTCACAGCAGGAGAGGTAGTTGATGGGTTCCGGTCCCGCTCCCGGCTGCAGCCGCTCTGCTGAAACAATTTCCCGATGATTGGGCTTGTTAAGCCCTCGGTGCGCATTGCCCGGCCCAATCACTAGGTGCGGGTCTGTTCAGCTCCTCTGCTGATGCGTTTGCTGCCAGTGTATTTAAGGGGGCCATGTCCACATTTGCTGTCACTTCTACTTCCACACTCCTGAGTGCTGCTTGATAGCAAAAATGACTGCAGAGAGACAGAGGGCAGCGCCACGCTTCAACGATGACTCCCTCCATGTTCTTGTGGAGGGAGTCAGAGGACGCAGGGAGGCTCTGTTCCCTGGGAATGGAAGGAGGAGACCTCCAAGGTAGCCTGGCTGCAAGTAGCTGAGGAGGTCACTGCAAGGTATGTTGTTGCTCGCACTTGGGTGCAATGCAGGAAGAGGTTCAATGATCTCCTGCGTTCAGGAAAAGTGAGTATAAAAGCACACTTACCTTCATTCTGCTGTGCCTGTCATCACATTCCCAAGACTCTGCATTGCCAACCCTACTCCTGCACATCCTAACTCACCCCAACATCCCTTGCACCATCACCCATCCCTGTCTCCCTATCTACAGAATCATATCCCCATCTTACTATGCACCACTCACACTCAACCTCAATGTTATGCAATGCCAACTAACAACTCAAAAGGAGGCAACTTGGTATTGGCTACCCACCCCATCATAGTTTCCCTCTAAACATCTATGCTATCCATTCTTTACACTCATGCCATCACTCTCACTAAAACAGCATTTCTTTCCCTCACTGCGGGAAAAGAGATCCCACAATAAGAGGGAGAGGGAGAGAACAGAAGAAGGAGCACCATCACTCGCTGAGCTCACCAGCACTGCGGAGGCAGCTCTGGACATCGCAGGAGAAGTTGACCAGCCTGAAGTGGGGGATGGAGAGAGGAGCTCATTAGAACAACCTGGTGACAGAATTATTTTCCACTCATCTTATTTTGCAATCAGGAGTGACTCGTTTGGGATCTGATGTCAATAGAAATTGAATGTTAATCATGTGTATAGTAATCTGGGATGTTATGATTAAGGTTATCCACCAGGTGGTGCTGTAGCCAATGCTGCTGCTAAGGTCAGAGGTTTGCTTCCTGTCAAGGTCAGCAAAGGTGAAATGCCAGGATGCAGGCATGATGTTTGTTACTCTATTTGTTAATAAAGTACTCGTGCTAATTCTACGATATCGCCTCTTCGAGTCCTTGTCTCACTACATGGATTTATCACATTTGGTGATGAGGTAACTAAAGGACCCTGAATAAAAAAGAAAAGTCTGCCAGGACGTTTAAACAACAAAATTACGAGCTACGGTTAGCTACCAGCTGGAAGAGAGCATGGCTGCCATGGTAGGAACGGTTTCCGCTTTTGGTAGTCAAGCACAAACCTGGGAGGAATACTGTGAAGTGTTGGGTTATTTTTTCGAAGCAAATGAAATAAATGATGCCGGAAAAAGGAAAGCCATTCTGCTTAGTTCAGTGGGAAGCCAAACCTACAGTTTGATGAAGAATCTGCTCAGTCCTGAAAAGCCTGGAGACAAATCATTTGTTGAATTAGTGGCTTTGCTAAAAGAACATTTCAACCCTAAACCTAGAGAGATTGTACAGCGGTTCAAGTTTTATTCAAGGAACAGAAAAGAGGAAGAGAGTGTAATGGACTATGTAGCAGTGTTGCGTAAATTAGCACAAGATTGCAATTATGGGAACAACCTGAAGGAAATGCTGCGAGATAGGCTAGTTTGCGGAATTATGGACGACCGAATGCAGCGTAGATTATTATCCGAGACTGGGCTTACTTATGAAAAAGCATTGGAACTTGCTCAAGCCATAGAGACAGCGAACCGAGAGGTAAAAGAAATACAGGGTTCAGACAGGGCTAATGCTATGCAAGTTGAAGGTCAGGTTGTTGTGCACAAGTTGAACATGCGTCAGAAACCACAATGTGAGCATGTGAAGGCATGTTATAGATGCAAGGGCGATCACCTGGCGAGTGAATGCCGGTTTCTGGAGGAAAAGTGCTACAAGTGTGGGAAACAAGGACATATTAAACGAGCTTGCAGGGCAAAATCACCTGTGGAGGAATCCACCAAAAGGGTGAGGACAGCAAAACCAAGGGAGAGAAGTGAAAAAACATGGAGCACACCACATCAGCCGGGAAGCTGAGGAAGAAGAGGACATGTTCATAATGTATCGCATGTTAGAGAACATTCCAAAAGTGGCTCCTATCACATTGCAACTGACAGTAAATGACTCTAAGGTGAACTTTGAAGTGGATACAGGGTGCGGCGTGACCATAATGAACAAGGCAGAGTACTCAAAATTGTGGAACCGTGCAAAAGTTCCAGAGTTAAAGCCTTGCTCCCTGCATCTTAAAACATATACAGGTGAACGAGTAGCGACATTAGGTACAGCTAATGTAACTGTGCAACACAGGGACACAGTGGAACAGCTACCTGTAGTTATAGTATCGGGTACCGGACCAAACCTGTTAGATCGGGGCTGGATAAAAGAACTTAAATTAGACTGGGGAGCAGTACATCAAATAGATGTGGGCAAACAGTTGACTTTGCAAGAAGTGTTGAGTGAACATGAGAATGTGTTCAAGGAGGAACTTGGCACATTTAATGGCCCCCCAGCTAAGATTTATGTAGACAAGGAGGCACCGCCAAGGTTTTTTAAACAACGGCCTGTGCCTTATGCCATGAAGCTAAAGGTAGAGGCTGAGCTTGACCGTCTATTGAGAGAGAACATACTGGAGCCAGTGAAATGTTCAGAATGGGCAGCTCCCATAGTATCTGTTTTAAAACTGGACAATTCGGTAAGACTCTGTGGAGACTATAAATTGACAGTCAATCGGGTGTCCAAACTAGAGCAGTATCCAATCCCCAAAACAGAGGATCTCTTTGCAAACCTGGTTGGAGGAAAGAAATTCACAAAGTTGGATATGAGTCATGCCTACTTGCAGATTACACTGGATGACGAATCAAAGAAGTATGTCACCATAAATACACACAAGGGCTTGTTTACATATAACCGCTTACCATTTGGTGTCTCATCTAGTCCAGCTATCTTCCAGAGGACAATCGAAGGTGTACTGCAAGGGATTCCACATGTTTCCATCTGGTGACATTCTGGTGACAGGAAGAACCAACCAGGAGCACCTGAGCACTCTGAGAGAGGTACTACAGAGATTGGAGAGGGCAGGGTTCCGGCTCAAGAGGAGTAAGTGCACTTTCCTGGGGAATGAGGCAGTGTTCCTGGGACACAGAGTGGACACCACCAGGCTCCATCCACTCAAGGAGAAGGTACAAGCACTGCAGGATGCCCCTGCTCCTACAAATGTGGCTGAGTTAAAAGCTTACCTGGGACTGCTGAACTATTATAACAGGTTTTTACCAAACTTGTCAACTGTGTTAGCACCTCTTCACAAACTACTGCGCAAGGAGACACAGTGGCAGCGGGGAGAGGAGCAGGGGGTTTCATTTGAACAGTCCAAGAAACTGATGCTTTCGTCGGATGTGCTGGTTCACTACAATGCAGAGAAAGACATCATTCTCTCTTGTGATGCTTCACCTTATGGGGTGGGGGCAGTTCTTTCACACTGCATGGAAGATGGAACTGAAAGACCAATAGGGTTTATGTCCCGAACTCTAACACCAGCGGAAAAAAACTATTCCCAGTTAGACAAAGGGGGGTTAGCAGTAATGTTTGGGTTACAGAGGTTCCACAAGTACATATATGGCAGGAAGTTCACCATATGCACCGATCATAAACCTCTTCTCTCTCTTTTCAATGAAATGAAAGCAGTTCCACAGATGGTGTCACCCCGGATCCAGAGTTGGGCAGTGACGTTGAGGGCATATGAGTATGTCATCGTCTACAAGGTGGGCAAGCACCATGGGAACGCAGATGCCTTGAGCCGTCTTCCACTGCCAGGCACACCTATCCGTGCAGCTCCAGAGGACAGAGTTTTGATGTTGGATGACACTGACACGGCACTTGTGACTGCAGAGCAAGTAAGAACATGGACAGGTAAAGATCCAGTACTGTCTAGAGTTCGAGAATATGTGGTGAGGGGATGGCCACAGCATCCGGAAGGGGCTGACTTCACACCCTACAGTGTCAGGAAAACAGAGCTGAGTGTGCAGGATGGTTGCGTGTTGTGGGGAGCACGAGTGATTATTCCACAGCCAGCACGACAGTCTATCCTAGAGCAACTACATCAGTGTCATCCTGGGGTCTCGTGTATGAAAGCCTTGGCTAGGAGTTACTTGTGGTGGCCAAAGCTAGATGAGGAGATAGAAAATCTAGTCAAGACATGCAGCACTTGTCAGGAACACCGGAAGGCACCAGCAGCGGCTCCTTTCCACCCCTGGGAGTGGCCGGATAAACCATGGAGAAGATTGCACTTAGATTATGCGGGCCCATTCATGGGGAAGATGTTCCTCATAATCATTGATGCACATTCCAAATGGATGGATGTTTATCCTGTAAATTCTGCTTCCGCCACTACTACTATAGACTGCCTGCATCGGAGCTTCAGTAATCAAGGGCTACCGGAGATCGTGGTGAGTGACAATGCCACTTGTTTTGTGAGTACAGAGACAAAAGAGTTCTTGAGAAAAAATGGCATAGTGCAGGTGACCTTGACTCCATATCATCCATCCTCGAATGGACTTGCGGAGAGAGCCGTACAAACATTTAAGGAGATGATGAAAAAAAGTGCAGAAGGGAGTTTAGCAGCCAAAGTGTCATGGGTTCTGTTCAGCTACAGAATAACACCTCAATCCACCACAGGACTCTCTCCTGCTGAGATGTTATTAGGTCGTAGACTACGCTCCACTCTTGACCTTGTCCACCCAGACCTAAAAAGGAAAATGGAAAACAGACAAAACAAACAAAAAGAGAACCATGACAAAAGAACAAGGAGCCGAAGTTTTGGAGAAGGAGATGCGGTCCTTACCAGGAATTTCAGTTATGGACCAAAGTGGATTCCTGGCTTCATAGACTCAATGACAGGTCCAGTATCATACAAGGTCATGTTGGGAGATGGTCGGGTAGTACGCAGACATGTAGATCAGATACTTCCCAGACAAGGGGAAATTGAAATGAAGGTTCCAGATGCAATGACTGAAGACAGGGTTGCCCCCAGTTATCCAAGTGCATCTGTGGTGCCACCACCAGGGACAGAGCCAATTCCACAGGAACCTATTCGTCAAGAGGAAACCATCGTTGCAGAGTCAGATACTCTGAGCACTGCTCAGGAGCAGCTGGTAGCTTCACCACAAACAAGCAGGGACTTTACTGTTAGACGTTCACAAAGGCCTCGCAAGCCACCAGAGAAATTGATACTGAACTGTTAGATTCGTCAAGTATGGAACATGATGAATGGAGACTCCTTATGTGACCCTCAGGAATGGTTGTTTGTTGAGAAATTCATACTGAAATCTTATGGGAGGAGGGATATAGTATTCTGGGATGTTATGATTAAGGTTATCCACCAGGTGGTGCTGTAGCCAATGCTGCTGCTAAGGTCAGAGGTTTGCTTCCTGTCAAGGTCAGCAAAGGTGAAATGCCAGGATGCAGGCATGATGTTTCTTATTCTGTTTGTTAATAAAGTACTCGTGCTAATTCTACGATATCGCCTCTTTGAGTCCTTGTCTCACTACATGGATTTATCACAATGTGCACAATGGGATGTGGCTGCAATCTACATATCACTTGTCTAACTCATGTCTTTACTCTCCCACAGGTCCATCAAGAGCTCCCCCCCTCCCTACTATCCAGGCGGAAGAGCAGGAGGACTTCTCAGAGGATGCTTCAGCCTCTGAGGGAGTAGCGTCAGCAGAAATGAGCACACCCAGCACCAGCGCAGAGATGCACACCTCGGTGGGTCCTTCGCAACATAGAGTAGTGTTGTCACCTGGTTTATCACAACTCACAAATGAGCAAGATCAGATGGTGGAGACAGGGACAGCAGTGGAGACTCCTCGTCAGAGACCACAGGAGTCTCCAAGCTCTGCTGAACTGTATGCAGACGCTGAGCCTTGGGGGCCATCCAGGAAGAGGGTGATCCTGGAGCTTCAGGAACAAGTTCAGGAGGCTCTGACAGGGTTTGCAACCACGGTGACTGCGAGTGTGCAGAGAATGGAGGAGTCCATCTCAAACATGAGCAACGCCATGGCGCACGCACTAGCAACTGTAGGTTCCGCCATGGAAAGGATGGCAATCTCCATGGTGGACATAAATCGCCAGACTCAGGAGGACATAGTAACACTTCTAAATAGATGGTCATCTATGGAGGATAGATGGGCATCTATTGAGGAGAGAAACCAGAGGTTCATGGACATCCTTGTTATGAGGAATGTCAACACAGAAATGGGTCCTCATGGCCCCACTGATGTGCAGCAAGGTGCTGTCCGGCTACTTGCTGGCAGGGAAGTGCGGGTGGCCCATGAGAGGGATGATGGTGAGAAGGGACATGGAAGTGGGGGCTCCTCTCCAAGTGCTCCAACTTCTCCCCCCATCTTTGCCAACCCCTCAGTCAGAGCCCCAGATGCCTCCCTAAAGAGTGATGGCCGAGTCTGCCCCTACACACCCGCAGGAGGAGCAGACTTTGGCGGGGTACTCAAAGGCTCCAAAGGACAATCATCAAAGGTGTCTAAGCAGGCGCAGCAGGGAGGTGAGGAGGCTGCCTCTACATCTGTTGAAGCCACAGGGGTAGCACCACGTAGAAGCACGCGTAAAAGAAAGCTCACACATAAATAGTCACTTGGGTGATTTGCTATAAATGAATGTAGAGTTTCAGTTCTTTTATATTGTTGTAACAAAATAATGTTTTGTAAATGATTGATGTTGTTGCCATATGTGTGGTCACAAATTGAGGTGGCACAGATAAGGGTAAGGGTGCCTTTATTGTCCAGCAATGGTGGTGACAGTGAAAGGATTGAACAGCTCATTGTAGAGATGCGCTTTGGTGTGGCAGTGTGGTAATGCCAACCTTCATGTGCATGTGGCAGCCACATGTCTGTGCTGCATAAAGTTACGTGAATCTGGAATTGATTAGGCCGTCCCTGACATCACGGGCAGCAATGTGCTCACGTGCTGGTCACACTGGGTCAGCCGCCTCCTCCAGGTCTTCCTGTTGCTGAACCTCATTCTGCTCATCCTCCTCCTCCTCTGAAGAGACTGTGCGCTCTGCGCCTTGTTCCTCATGCAGCGCTAATCCTCGCTGCAGTGCGATGTTGTGCAGGGCGCAGCAGACAACAATAATTCTGGAGACCCTGGCTGGTGCGCACTGAAGGGCTCCACCACATCTGTCCAGGCATCTGAAGCGCATTTTGAGCAACCCTATTGTTTGCTCTGCGAGTTCTGGTGGAAATGTGGCTTTGATTGTAATGTTCCTGAGACTCGTTTGAGGGCCTCCTCAACAGTGGCATTCACCACGTCTTCAGGGGATAGCCCTTGTCTCCAAGGAGCCAGCCGGAAAGTTTGCTTGGCGGTGCGAACAGCTGAGGGGCAGTGGACTGGCGCAGGATGTAAGTGTCATGGCAGCTGTCAGGGAATCTCGTGCACACATGCAAGATGATCTTCCTATGGTTGCACACCAGCTGCACGTTAAGTGAGTGGAAGCCCTTGCGGTTGGCAAATATTGCTGGGTTCTGATGGGGTGCCCTGATGGCCACATGTGTGCAGAAGATGACGCCCTGCACCCGTGGGAAGCCAACCAGATTGACAAAGCCTAGCACCTGCTCAGTGACACTTAACTCATCAGTGGAAAAATAGATGTAATTTGTCAAAGAGGGAATCGGTGACCCGCGTGATGCATCTGTGGGTGGCCGACTGGGAAATGCCGCTAATGTCTGCTGCTGATCCCTGGAAGAATCCTGACGCAAAGAAGTTGAGGGTGGTGGTGACTTTGACAGCCACTGGTAAGGCAGGTCCACCCGCTCCTCTGGGCTGTAGGTCTTGATCGAGCATTGTGCAAATGTCAGTGACTACCTCTCACGAAAGTCTCAGCCTCCTTTGGCACTGCTGCTCAGTCATGTTGAGGAAGCTCATCCTTGGCCTGTAAACCCTGTGCTGGGGGTCTCTCCTGCGGCACGGTGCAGCCCAGCGCTGAGGCCCTCCGCCCTGTGCAGCATCCGATGGTTGAGGAGAAGGTTGGCGCTCTTGTTGTTGCTGCTGCTGGTGTTCCTAGGTCTGCTGCTGCCACGGAGGACCAAGGTGAGAGGGTATAAATAGTTCCCATTCTGCTGTTATATATGGCAATTGAGGATGAGATGATAGAAGCAATCAGTCAATGTGGAGAGAGGTTATTCCAAGGAGGTGACGGTGCATATAGGGGGAAAAATTCGGTTGCTTTGCGCCTCCTGTTAGCGCCCCGAGGGCGCAAAGCAACTAGTGCCCGAGTGAGGCGCGGCTAATGCCTCCCACAAAATTCAGCAGGAGGTTAGCGCCGGTGGTAGCCGGTAGTGCCCTGCAGCGCTGTGCCTCCAGCGTGACATCACCTGCCAGCGCCTGCCCCCTCTGGCCACCTCCTGCGGGGTGCCGACCGTGATCTGTCAGCCCGGCACCCCACAGGAGGTAGCGCTCCAGCAGGGCCCCAGTGTGCGCTGCGCTAGGCCCCTTCCCTTTAATCAGGGGACGGAGGCCTGCAATACCACGATGCTACGTGCTGACACGCATGGTGCTGGTGCACGTAGCGCCGCGATATTCCACGGGAACGCCTCAAGTGGGAGGGGGAGCGCTTCCAGTAGCGCCCCACCTCCTGCTTGGGGCGCTACCATTGAATTTCGGGTGTGGGGGGGCTAAACTTTTCGGGGCACTAAAAGTAGCGCCCCGGCGAAGTTATCGCCCCAAAGGGCGTGCAAGCCAATTTCCCCCCCATAGAGTTTACAACACACACTTACAGCCTCAATACAGATCAAATGTGTCTTCACCATCCTGAAATCAGCAATTTGTGACATTGCAAACTGAACAGATGTGAAAGGTTAGATTTTATACTGCAGTTGCAGCTGGGAACTATTCAGCTCGATTGATTTCCCGACATACTTACCTGGCGTGATCTCCGAACGACATGAACCCCGTTGAAAATGTGGGAAAATAGTAATAGGTTGGCAAAATAGTCTTTAACAAGCAGTTAAGTATTCTAAATGCCTCACCCACCGCTTGCTGTCGGGTCTGTTCAGAAATCGCAGACCTGATGCTTTCGAAACTTACATGGAGGCGGGTTCGCAGCGAGTTCCCAACCCGCCGTCAATCATTGCGGTTTTGACAGTGGACCCGCCTCCAAACCCGCCCACTGAGCGCCGGCAAAATCGTGGCCTAATTGTTTAGGCACATGCATAAAGGATGGTCACTTGGGCGAGTTGCCACCATCTGGACCCTTGAAATTGCACTCCAGTATTTTTATCATCTTCTGGACAGGATGGCAAAGGGAAGCATCAAAGTTATGCATCAGCCTTAGCTCAGTGATTGTATATTGCCTATGAGTCAGAAGGTTCAAGGTGTTCAAGTCTCAAACCAGAGATTTGAGCACATAATCCAGGCTGCCACTACAGTGCAGTACTGAGGGAGTTGTTGTCTTTTGGATGAGATGTTAAACCAAGGCCCCATCTGCCCTCTCTGGTGTACGTAAAAGATCCCATAGCACTATCCGAAGAGAAGCAAGGGATTCTCCCCAATATCCTGACCAATATTTATCCCTCAACCAACATCATTAAAAAAATATTATGTGGTCATAATCTCATTGCTGTTTGTGGGGCCTTGCTGCGCACAGATTGGCTGGCACATTTCCATAAACAACAGTAACACCACTTCTAAGTAATTCTTTGGCCACAAAGCACTTTGGGATGTCGTGAAGACACGAAAGGTACTACATAATAATGCAAGTTATTTGTTTCTGTGTCCGTACTTGTCCCCTCACACAGCCTCTTCTACCTCTCATCACACGAATGGGGCATTTATGCTGCATCAAGCAAACCGAGAATGAAACACTCCTGCATTCACTTCGGATTTGGACGGCGCATTTATACTGATTCTTCCAAAAGCCAACCTTAGTCCCTAGGTATAAATTGCCGGGAAGACTGTTGATGTTATTACATCATGGCATGTACAAGGTGACATCGCAACACATGTAACTATCGCACGTTTATGTATTAAAAACATTTCCCATCTTATGCCCAGGAGGAACAACCAATTGTCCAAGAATTGGCAGAGTTCCAGGATTGCCCTTGTTCTATTCTGCACTTTTGAACCTGAACTGCTAGAAAAAAAAAGTGTTTACATTGAAGCCTGGGATCTGCAACTTTGATGTGAAAGCCCCTCAACTCCTGGAGGTTCCACTTCAGGAGCTCTAGTGTGAACTACCCTGGGATCACCAGCCTCAATCTCCACTTACACACCAACTTCAGAAACCGCTGTGGTGCTGCATTGAAACTGGTTTGTGAATAAATATCTAACTGAAGTTCCGATCCGCTGATGAGTTCGCAGTCTCTCATTTGATGATCTTACTGCCCCTTAAAATTCTCATTCAAACTGACTTCAAAAATACAACTTAAAAAAAAATCTGTCGTCAAGGTTCTCACCTCTGCCCCTTTCTCCGGCACTTTCACCTGTGCCTTGCTGTGGAGTCACCCTCTCCCCTATTAATCAACTACCGTGTCACCGTGCTGTTCAATGCCAGATGTTCCCTTTAACCTAAAGATGTTGGTACGATTGTGATTGGCATCAGTGGTATGATTGACTGACTGCAAGCGCTTGTCTGTTAGTAAGCGTCACCTCTTCTGATAAGGATGCATTTAAATTATTTTTGCGAAAGTCACTGAGAAACTGCAGCAATCATGCATAAATCGTTGAAGGTGGCAGGGCAGGTTGAGAAAGCGGTTAAAAAAGCATACAGGATACTGGGCTTCATAAATAGAGGCATAGGGCTCGATTTTGCCAGGCCCGAGGAGGCGGGACTGGAGGCATGTGAGGTGGTAAAATCGCAAAACATGGCGGGCGGGAACGATCCTGCCTCCATCCCGCCTCCGAGCAATTTTCCCAAATGCGTGTTTTCTGACCCCGTTTCCATCCCGCCTCCAAGAGGCGGTATAGGCCCTTAAGGCCCTGAACAACCACTTTAATTGCCTCTATAATCCCATTTTGAGAGGCCTTTCTGATTTTACCACTTTACCCACATCCTGCACGTCTCCTCTGGAACACGCCAGGTAATCCTGGCGGCCTCACAAGTGGACTGCTTACTAACAGCTGCAGCTCCACCATTAAAAAGGAGTTTTCAGCAATCATCATTTGCAGGTGGCAGAACTTTGTTGTCTCAGGTCTGAGGGAACTTTTAGCAGGCATACCAATTGTTGTGGAAGTTTGGAGCCTGACACCCATCTCCAGTGTGAGCTCCTGGGAAACCTCTCTCGACACCTTGACTGAGCGCTTCCTCAACTGAGGCATATACCAGAAGCATGGGAACCATTTATTTCCTTTCCTCCTGGACATCAGATTCGGATGAAGACAAGCCATGCAGCAGCAGAACCATGAACAACAGCACCACCAACAGCAGCAGCAGCAACAGGAGCACCAAGCTGCTGCTCACCCACCTGAAGCTGCACAGACCAGAAGGCGCCAGTGCGCGACCACATTGCTGCCCGGGATGCAAGAGATGCACTCACCTTGGCCAGATTTGCTTAGCCTGCACAATCAAACACTTTTGCCTCGCACCTTCTTATCAGACCATCGAGAAGAACCTACGGATTCCTATCACTCTGACCACCATACTGACAACTGCATGTCACCCTAAGCCCACAATGTGGAAGTCCCATTAGCAAAATGACACACGCCACAGCTGCAACAGTTTGCCATCAGAATTTTTTATGACAATAAGCAACTGATGGCTTTTCAAAATTAAACACAACATTACACCCAAGTGACTACCCTTGTGAATACTTGTGCATGATCTTCCTCTTACGCGTGCTCCTACGTGGTGCTTCCCCTGTGTCTTCAGCAGATGTGGAGGCCCCTTGCTCAATTTCTTGCTGCTCCTGTCTTGACACCTTTGGCGGGCATCCTCTGGGGTTGTGAACCTGTGAGGGCTCGGCAAAAGTCTGCTGCTCCTGCGGCTGTGCAGGGGTTGAAACGCCAATCTCAGTTGGGTGAGGACTTTGGTGGGGCTCTGACCGAGGGCTCTGCAGTGGCATGGTCGTGTGAGCACTTGGAGAGGAGCCCCCACTTCCTTGTTGTATGCCACCAACATCCCTCTCATGAGTCAGCCCCACTTCAGAGCTAGCAAGTGACTGGACAGCACCTTGCTGCACTGCAGGGGGGCCACGAGGACCCGTTTCTGCACTGAAAGTCCTACTCCAGAGGCCTTGCATGAATGTCTGGTTTGTTTGCTCAATAGCTGACCATCGCTCCTCAAGAGATGTCAGTCTATTCTGAACAATTACCATACCCTGGCGACTAAGCTCCTCCATGGACGTAGCCATCCTCTCCTCTACCATAGCCATCCTCTCCTCTATGGTAGCCAGCCTTACCATGGAGGTAGCCATCCTTTCCAAGGAGGTTGCCATCCTTTCCGTGGTGATGTGTTCATGCGCCAACGCCTCCACAAAGGCTCTGCTGATGTTAGCAATGGACTCCTCCATTCGCTCCACACTTGCAGCGACCCTGGAGACAAAACCTGCCAGAGACTCCTGCACCTGTTCCTGGAGTTCCTGCACCGCTCTCCTTCTGGATGGACCTGGAGGCACACGGTCAACATGCAGTGGAGCTGAGCTGGGAGCATCCTCTCCACTGGGATGAGGACTCTCCACTGCTGTCCCTGTCTCCACCATCTGCTGATGCTCACTTGTGAGCTGTGATACACCAGGTGACAACTCTACTCTATGTCCCGAAGGTGCAACGAGGTGTGAGTGTCTGCGCTGGTGAAGGGTGTGTTTAATTCTGCTGACAGAGCGCCCTCAGAGGTTGCAGCTTCCTCCGAGGAGTCTGGACGCTCAGACTCTTCCTCCTGGACAGTGGGGACGGGGGCTGTCGATGGTCCTGTGGGGGAGTAAAGGAAAGAGTTAGAGATGTGAGGTCAAGGTTACATGCACATTGAATAGGGCAGATGATCATAAGTCAATCTGTTAGAGCATCAGATTCATTATCAGTGACTCATGCAATGTCAAGGAGAGAGAGGCCAAACTATTCTGTCACCAGCTTGCTGTGATGCGCCCGCCTGTCCGTCCCCCACTTGGGAATCCTCCTCGATCCCGGCAATTTCCAAGGCCGCCTCCTCCAAGGTGGTGAGCTGGGCTACTGAGGGTGGCCCTCCTCCTGTCCTCACTTTTTCCCTGTTATTGTGGGCTCTCTTTTCCTGCAATGAGGGACACAAGTGGAGTTTGAGTGAGAATGAAGGAGTGAGTGTAGAGAATCCATAGCATAGATGCTTAGAAGGAGACAGTGATAGGGAGTGTAACGGCTGCATGGTCGAATAGTTAAGTGAATGTGACCATAGAGAGAGAGGGAATGGGTAAGGGTGCAGGGATATAAGTGTCAAGTGGGATATGGAGGAAGAGGTTGGCAAAGCAGAGTGCTGGTGAGGAGAGGCAATGGGGATGAGATTGAGGGTGATGGGAAAGTCATACTCACTTTTCCTGTGCGGAGAAGGTCATGAAACCTCTTCCTGCATTGCAGCCAGGTTCTGCGGCACATAGAGATGGCATTGACCTCCTGGGCCACTTGCAGCCACACAGCTTTAGTCTGCTGGGGTGGCTTTTTTCTCCCCGAGGAAGGGAAGAGCACCTCCTTATTAGAACTTGCTCCCTGCACCAGAGCTAGGAGGGAGGGCTCATCAAAGCGAGGTGCACACTTTTGCTGGTTGGTAAATGAAGTCCTTCAAACAATGTCCAAAGCGTTTCCAGAAGAAGCAAGGCTGCTTGCAGACCTTAAATCCAGCAGCACTGATGACGTCATCGGAGGTGACTTTCAGGATGGAAAGACTAATTGGGCCAGGGGTTCCCACACGCTGGAAATCAAGTGCCCAATTAGGGGAAAATCGCACTTTTTTCCCATTTCACATCGGAGTCGGGTTCCTGACACGAAAACCACCTGACACGCCCCCAGCCCGCCCCATGGCAAAATCCAGCCCCATAGAGTACAAGAGCGGCACAAGCAGCAGCGGGAATCTCGGCGGCGGTGAGTATTTAAAGAGCGGTGGAGACCAGGTAGGCCTCAGAGCGCCACGAGCGGCAGCTGCAGCGGGAATCTCAGCGGCGGCGGCGAGTATTTAAAGAGCAGCGGAAACCAGGTAGGCCTCAGAGCGCCGCGAGCGTCAGCGGGAATCTCGGCGGTGGCGGCGAGTATTTAAAGAGCGGCGGAGACCAGGTAGGCCTCAGAGCTTACTAGTCTCCAGTCTCCAATCTCAGAGAGAGGGAGAGAAGTCAAAAGTAATCGAAGTGTGACATCACCAGAAAGCAGGTAAGTGATTGGTTGGTGAGTATTTCTCTCTTTATAAACTTTAACTCTGTGGTTTATAGTTTCTAAGGTCTCTGTGGTGTAGCGGGGTCTGTTTGTAAACCAGGGCCCTTAAATATACCATTTAACTGTAGTGTAATTGGTGGGATTGATTTGATTTAATTTAATTGCAATTAATTAAAGGGTAAGTCATGGCAGGACAGCCCGGTGCTGTGGTATGCTCCTCCTGCACTATGTGGAAACTCAGGGGCACTTCCTGTGTCCCTGACAACTATGTGTACAGGAAGTGTATCCAGCTGCAGCTACTGGCAGACCGCATTGCAGCGCTGGAGCTGCGATTGGATACATACTGGACCATTCGCGAGGCTGAGGATGTCATGGATATCACGTTTGATCAGTTGGTCACACCGCAGGCAAAGGTTGGATAGGCAGAAAGGGAATGGGTGACCAACAGACAGAGTACTGGGCACAGGCAGGTAGTGCAGGGGTCCCCTGTGGACATCCCCCTCTCAAAAAGAGACACCACTTTGAGTACTGTTGGGGGGGATGGCTTATCAGAGGAAGGCAGCAGCAGCCAACTTCCTGACACCAGGGGTGGCTCTGCTGCATAGGACGGGAGGAAAAAGAGGGGTAGAGCTATAGTAATAGGGGATTCTATTGTAAGGGGAATAGATAGGCGTTTCTGCAGCCGCAAACGAGACTCCAGGATGGTGTGTTGCCTTCCTGGTGCAAGGGTCAAGGATGTCTCAGAGCGGCTGCAGAACATCTTGGAAGGGGAGGGTGAACAGCCAGTTGTCGTGGTGCATATAGGTACCAACGATATAGGTAAAAAACGGAATGAGGTCCTAAAAGTTGAATATAGGGAGTTAGGAGGTAAATTAAAAAATAGGACCTCAAAGGTAGTAATCTCAGGATTGCTACCAGTGCCATGTGCTAGTCAGAGTAGAAATAGAAGGATATTTCAGATGAATACGTGGCTAGAGGAATGGTGCAAGAGGGAGGGATTCAAATTCCTGGGACATTGGAACCAGTTCTGGGGGAGGTGGGACCAGTACAAACCGGACGGTTTGCACCTGGGCAGGGCCGGGACCAATGTTCTAGGGGGAGTGTTTGCTAGTGCTCTGGGGGAGGGTTTAAACTAAAATGGCAGGGGGTTGGGAACCTGAGCAGGGGGACAGAGGAAAGGGAAACAAGGATAAAAGCAAAAGATAGGAAGGAGAAAAAGAAAAGTGGCAGTCAGAGAAATCAACGGCTTAAATCAAACATGGCCACAGTAAATAATAATTCTAATAGGTCTAAGAGCATTAAAAAAACAAGCCTGAAGGCTTTGTGTCTTAATGCGAGGAGCATGCTTAATAAGGTGGATGAATTAGCTGCGCAAATAGAGGTGAACGAATATGATTTGATTGGGATTACGGAAACATGGCTCCAGGGTGGCCAAGGCTGGGAACTCAACATCCAGGGGTATTCAATATTCAGGAAAGATAGGCAAAAAGGAACGGGAGGTGGGGTAGCATTGCTGGTTAAAGAAGGGATTAACAACATTGTAAGGAAGGATATTAGCTCTGATGATGTGCAAACTGTATGGGTAGAACTGAGAAATACCAAGGGGCAGAAAACGTTAGTGGGAGTGGTATATAGACCTCCAAACAGTAATGCGGAGGTTGGGGATGGCATTAAAAGGGAAATTAGAGAAGCATGCAATAAGGGCACAGCTGTCATCATGGGTGACTTTAATCTACATATAGATTGGGCTAACCATATTAGTAACAATATTGTGGAGGAGGAATTCCTGGAGTGTTTACGGGATGGTTTCCTGGACCAATATGTTGAGGAACCAACCAGAGATCAGTCCATCTTATACTGGGTATTATGTAACGAGAAAGGATTAATTAGCAATCTTGGGTCAGAGCGATAATATGATAGAATTCTTCATTAAGATGGAGAATGAAGTAGTTGACTCAGAGACTAGGGTCCTGAATTTAAATAAAGGAAACTACGATGGTCTGAGGCGCGAGTTGGGTAGGATTGATTGGGGAATGTCACTCAAAGGGTTGACGGTGGCTAGGCAATGGCAAACATTCAAAGACCGCATGGATGAACTACAGAATTTGTTCATCCCAGTTTGGCATAAAAATAAAACAAAAAAGGTGACTCAACCATGGCTAACAAGGGAAATTAGGGATAGCATAAGATCCAAGGAGAGGACATATAAATTGGCCAGAAAAAGCAGTAAACCAGAGGATTGGGAGCAGTTTAGGATTCAACAAAGGAGGACAAAGGGATTAATTAAGAAAGGGAAAATAGAATATGAGAGTAAGCTTTCAGGGAACATAAAAAATGACTGTAACAGCTTTTATAGATATGTGAAGAGAAAAAGATTGGTGAAGTCAAGCGTAGGTCCCTTGCAGTCACTTGGAAAGCAGTGACAGGATCGGACAAAGTCAACATGGATTTACAAAAGGTAAATTGTGCTGGACTAATCTACTGGAATTTTTTGAGGATGTAACTGGTAAAATAGATAAGGGAGAACCAGTGGATGTGGTGTATTTGGACTTTCAGAAGGCTTTCGATAAGGTCCCGCATAAGAGATTAGCGTGTAAAGTTAAGGCACATGGGATTGGGGGCAAGGTATTGACTTGGATAGAGAACTGTTTGGAAGACAGAAAGCAAAGAGTTGGAATAAACGTGTCTTTTTCCGAGTGGCAGGCAGTGATTAGTGGGGTACTGCGGGGATCGGTCCTTGGACCCCAGCTATTCACAATATATATTAGTGATCTAGACAAGGGAACTAGATTTAATATCTCCAAATTTGCAGACGACACAAAGCTGGGTGGGCGTGTGTGCTGTGAGGAGGATGCCGAGAAACTACAGGACGATTTGGACAGGTTGGGTGATTGGGCAGAAGCATGGGAGATGCAATATAACGTGGATAAATGTGAGGTTATCCACTTTGGTGGCAAAAACAGGAAGGCAGATTATTATCTGAATGGCAATAGATTGGGAGAAGGGGAAGTGCAACGAGACCTGGGTGTCCTTGTGCACCAGTCGCTGAAGGTAAGCATGCAGATGCAGCAGGCGGTTAAGAAGGCAAATGGTATGTTGGCCTTCGTAGCGAGAGAGTTTGAGTACAGGAACAAGGATGTCTTGCTGCAGTTGTACGGGGCCTTGGTGAGACCACATCTTGAGTATTGTGTGCAGTTTTGGTTGCCTTATCTGAGGAAGGATGTTCTTGCCATGGAAGGAATTCAGCGAAGGTTCACCAGGCTGATACCTGGGATGGCAGGAATGATGTATGAGGAGAGATTGGGTCGATTGGGCTTGTACTCGCTGGAGTTTAGAAGAATGAGAGGGGATCTCATTGAAACTTATAAAATTCTGACAGGACTGGACAGACTAGATGCTGGAAGGATGTTCCCGATGGTCGGGGAGTCCAGAACCAGGGGTCACAGTCTAAGGATAAGGGGTAGGCCATTTGGGACAGAAATGAGGAGGAATTTCTTCACCCAGAGAGTGGTGAACCTGTGGAATTCTCTACCACAGAAGGCAGTAGAGGCAAATACATTAAATATATTCAAGAAGGAGTTAGATATATTTCTTAAGGCTAAAGGGATCAAGGGGAATGGGGAGAAATCGGGGAGCGGGTACTGAATTTGGATGATCAGTCATGATCGGCGGAACAGGCTCGAGGGGCCAAATGGCCTACTCCTGCTCCTATCTTCTATGTTTCTATGTTATGTTGAACCTTTATAAAACACTGATTCAGCCTCAACTGGAGTATTGTGTCCAATTCTGGGCACTGCACTTTAGGAATGATGTGAAGGCCTTAGAGAGGATGTAAAAAAGATTTACAAGAATGGTTCCAGAGATGAGTGACTTCAGTTATGTGGATAGACTGGAGAAGCTGGGGTTGTTCTCCTTAGAGCAGAGAAGGTTGAGAGGCATTTGAGAGATGTGTTCAAAATGCTGAGGGGTCTAGACAGAGTAGAGAGAGAGAAACTGCTCCCATTGGCGGAAGAGTCGAGAACCAGAGGACACAGCTTTAAGGTGATTGGCAGAAGAACCAAAGGCGACATGAGGAAAAACTTTTTTATGCAGCGAGTGGTTAGGATTTGGAATGCACTGCCTGAAAGGGTGGTGGAGGCAGATTCAACCACAGCTTTCAAAAGGGAATTGGATAAGAACCTGAAGGAATAAAATTTGCAGAGCTATGGAGAAAGGGTAGGAGAGTGGGACTAGCTGAAGTGCTCTTGCAGAGAGCCGGCACGGGCTCGACGGGCCAAATGGCCTGCTGTGCTGTAACCATTCTATGATTCTATGATTCTATGAGTCACCCTTTGAAACTGAAGAATACTATGAGACGTATGAAAAAGGCGCCATGGTTTGACTTGAGCATTTCTGAATCACAGAGGAGCCTGCAAATTACAACATGCTCTCTTAATGCAGTTGCTGTATAAAATACCACTCCAGCTTTTGTGTCGAGGTTAACGAGTCTTACCGGCTAGCCGAGAGGGGATTTTGTTTTTAAATTTATAACTGAGAGAAACACGAGGAGCTTATCCAGATTATAACATGGCCTGTAGAAAATCATGTGCAACTCAGACCAACATAAAAGCACTAGGATTGAATAATCTCTAAAAATAAGTAGAATGAATTTAGCACAGCTGCAACTTCTCACACCCTTAGCCATTCTGTGCTTCGCTATATTTAGCTACTTTTATATTTATCCATTGATGTTTTGTTGTGTGGGTGGCTGCAAAAATGCCAGAGAAATTAATTTAAATAGAACTTATTGTTCCATTCTTGTCAAACTGAATTCAGAGTGGTCCTCTCTACAGTTTGCATTAATTTAATGAGGCATCATCTCCTGTTAAGCAGTAATACAAAAGCAAAATATTGCGGATGCTGGAAATCTGAAATAAAATCAGAAAATGCTGGAAATACTCAGCAGGGCAGGCAGCATCCGTGGAGAGAGAAACCGAGTTAACGTTTCAGGTCGATGACGAAGGGTCACCGACCTGGAACATTAACTCTGTTTCTCTCTCCACAGATGCTGCCTGACCTGCTGAGTATTTCCAGCATTTTCTGTTTTTAATCTCCTGTTAAGCTGTTGGGAAAGGTTGCCCCCACCCCGCCGCCTCCCCGCTCCCCCCATAGAGAAAACCAAACAATTGGGGTTGTTTTACGAGTGCAGAATGAGTGCCTCGCCCACCAGCAGCGTACATCAGAAACTGGTGCATGCCCTGCCCATGATTGCCCGACCATTTAATGTGTTTTCCTTATAAATATCACTTGAGTGTTTCAGTAGGTACGAATTGAAGAAGATACCTTTACTGCTGGGTTAGTTCACAAAATGACTGTGGCACAAGTTTGATTCTAATCAAAAAGAGACTGATTTGAGAAGGTGTTGAATTATTAATAATAACGTGAATTTTGAGTCCCATCTTTTTGGAAACACTGAAGTGCTGCTCACAGCCTGTTCAACCTCTTCACTGCAACCAACCAGCCGAGTTATGACCTATTTAATAACGGCATTAAATTGGGGGTTAGGGAGTGACATAATAAAACTCACTACGCACTTGGTTTGAGTACAAAGCAAGGCTTTAATCAACTTGTTTCAGAACATGGAGGTCTAGTTGTACTTCACTAGTTCCTGTCTTACAAAATGTCCCTGAGCAAGCTGGGCCCACGCCCGAGTATTTATACTCCTTGGACGGCGCCACCAGCTGGCCGTCCAGCATTATTTCATGAGAATTTTCTTATGATGATGAGATTTATAACAGGGAGTAAATACCCTGGGGTCAGGTAACTATTGGCTTCCCAACCCAAACATTGAGAGACAGACTGAGCTGCCCTTATTGAGAGTGCCTTGCCAGTTCTTAAAGTAGCACTGGGAATGGGTGTGGAGAAGCCTTCAGTCCAAATCATCCCACCCTCTTAACTGTGGGAAGGAATGCGTGGGCAACTAATGGTTGGTAGGAAAAATTGTTTAAAAAAAAGGAAAATAAAGGATCACCAATTCAAAATATATTTGACCCTTTCTTTCTCATTGATGGGGAGAGGCAAAGCTGGATTGCCCAGCATTACTCTTGCCAGTTGTAATTCCACCAAGCCATTGTCTACGGCAATGGGAAGCCATTAGGAAGAACAGACGAACTTGCATTTATATAGTGCCTTTCATGACCTCAAGATTTCCCAAAGAGCTTTACAGTTGATGAAGCACTTGTGAAGTGTAGCCATTGTTGTAATGTAGGAAACAGGGCAGCCAATATGCGCACAGCAAGATCCCACAAACAGCAATGAGATAATGACCAGATAATCTGTTTTAGTGATGATGGTTGAGGGATAAATGTTGGACAGGACACCGGGGAGAACTTCAAATAGTGTCATTGGATCATATGTCCACCCAAGAGAGCAGACAGGACCTCAGTTTAAAATTTCATCCGAGAGGCAGCATTTCCAACAGCGCAGCACTCCCTCAGTGCTACACTGAAGTGTTGGCCTAGATTATAGGGCTAGAAATTCGGTATCGCCCCGGCTCGACGCTAAATTTAAAAAATTGTAGAATTAGCGTCAGGCTCAAATTCTTCTGACCTCCCGCTAAATTGATTGTTAGCGCTCCAAGAAAGAACTGAAGCGCTAAATCAAACACTAATCACCTATCTTAGGGCGCTACACACAGAGGGCGGGGCGCTACCCGCAGAGCGATAACCAATTTCAGGTGCACTCCAATCGGGACTCATCATTCACACTGGCTCCTTCCTGTTCTAAAAGGGGAGGTTCAATCATTCAGCACAACCTCATTCTCAACATTGCTGGCTCTGAAGGCAACCTCCAAGCAACTCAACAGCTGCACCTCTTATCATCACAGTTAATCCCAGTCCCAGGGAGAGAGCTCGCCGTTTCAGCAACCAGGCATTGGAGGGATTGGTCACGGCACTCGAAAGAAGGAGGGCAGTGCTGTTCCCGGCCACTGGCAGGAGGCCCTAACCCCAGGTCTTCAGGGCAATGTGGAGGGAAGTGGCCCAGGATGTCTCGGCCAGCAGTGTGGTTCTCAGGACCCTCAAACAGTGCCGTAAAAAATTCAACGACCTCACTCGGGTGGTCAGGGTGAGTACCTGCTTCAACAAGTCCTACATACCAGCATCTGAACCTCAGTTTGTACACACTGCACAAACCACCACACCCCCACCACTCACCCACCAAGCATCTCCACCTACTAAAACCAACATCCACATCTCACGCCTTGCCTACAATCACAGCTATTGAACTCTGGCAGGCACATCTCCCAAACACATAGCTGCACGCTCACTCACACACTTTCCTTTCTCTTGCAGGACAAGCTGGGTCACAATAAGAGGGAGCAGCAATGAACAGGCGGGGCTGAAGTGGACATTCAACAGCTTACAGACCTGGAGGAGCGAATGTTGAGGGTCATTGGGCGCCAGGTGGTGTGCACTGAGGCCATTAGCAATGTCGAGCCCCTTGGGGGCAACAACAGTATGTTCATCCCCTCTCCTTCTCTCATCCCACTTCCCCCTCACACCGCAAGCCTTTCCCACTTTCCAGCTCATTATACTGTCTGCATTCCTTGCTCCCTTCCTGCCCCCCCTGCCCTCACCTTAATGCGAGTCTTGTGCCTTTATGCTTTCAGGTAATCAGCAACCAGCTGACCAGCCTGTCCCTGAGCCTCCCAGTGAGAGCGAGGCGGGAGAAGAGGAGGAGGAAGAAAGCATCGCGTCACTGCATGTCTCACCCGCAGGCACCAGCTCAGATACTGGGACTGCGCAATCTTTAGAGTCAAGTTTAGTAGAGGGGTCTGCACTGGGTGATGCACCGGGGATGAGTGAGCTGCAGCAAGGCCAGGGGGAAAGGGTAGCTCGGGTGCCAGCTTCCCGGAGGGCGAGTTCACGTGCGAGTTCTGCTGCACAGGACTCAGATGAGGACCTCGATGGGGAGGGGTTCACAAGAAGAGTGATGGGCATGCACACCCCGAGATGATAGGTGCAATGGCAAGGGTGCCCGAGAGCCCGTCGGCAATGGTAAGGAACGTGGAGGAGTCCGCCTCCAACATTGCATCTGCAAAGGATGGTGGACTCCCTGAGAGACCGTGGGGACCCAGACCTCAAGGGTTTGCACAAGGGTGATTAGTTAATATTTTTGCTGAATACATGTGTTTACTAAATGTTGATACATTTATTAATGGAATTTGGCAGAATTTGTGCTGTCTCTCATTTCAGCTTTGCGCTGTGATATGGCATGTGAAATGGATGGAATGATGGGGAAGTGGTCAACAACCGGGATGGGGGGTAGAATTTATTGGAACCGCAGTCTGATGAGGCGGTTACAGACCTCCCTTCGAGAAGGCCGATTGAGAGACAAGATAAGGAATTATCTTCCATCCCTCAGCCCTGTACATATCCTGTGGTTTGGATTACTAGGTGTGTATTGGAAAACAAGAGTTGGGGAAAGGCCCAGCCTCGAAAAGGCGTGATGGAAGAGCTGTAAAAAGGAACCACACCACAGCTCTCTCTCTCTCTCTCACTCTCTCTCGGAAGCTAGCTCTGACTACAGCAACTGCCACGTGTAAGAAGGGAAGACAGTCATCTCCAGCTCCCAGCCTGCAATCGACGTCGGCCACGACCAGCCGACGGGTGATCGTAAGTATCAGTTGACTCTACAAGGGGTTTGCGCTGTGTAGGCAACTGCAGTCAGATAAAGGAGGACGGGGACAGGTCATCTCCAATCCAGGCCTATAATCCACAACAGTAACGACCGGCCGTATGGGTGCTTGTAAGTTTCAGCCAAATCTCAACAGTTTTTTTGTCTGTGTTTTGTTGGTTTTAATAAACTAACAATTTTGGGTTGAACCTAAACCTTTGTGTCATCTACCATTTTGTTCCTGTAAAACCTAGAGTCAAAAGAACCCTTGTAAAGACGAGGAAACCAAACACCTTACAGGTTGCAGAGGGGAGTCATGAGCCAGGTGGAGATCGGATAGCCCTTGTCTCCAACCAGCCAGCCATGAGCTTGATGTGGTGGCTGGAAGAGTGCTGGTACAGGATGAAGGCATCGTGGCTGCTGCCAGGATAGCGGACATTGACGGTGAGGATTCATTGTCTGTAGTCGCACACCAACTGGACATTAAGTGAGTGGTAGTCTTTGTGGTTACAGAACACCTCAGGATTGTTATGGGCTGCCCACAAAGCGATGTGGGTGCAGTCAATGGCGCCCTGCACCATGGGGATGCCCAGTATCCTGGCAAAGCCACATGCATGCTTGTCCTGCATCTCTCTGGTGATGGGGAAGGAAATGTAGTCCCTTCTCCTTCTGTAGAGAGCCTCTGTGACCTCCCGGATGCAGCAATGGACGGCGAACTGCGAGATGTTAGCTATGTCTCCTGCTGCAGACTGGAAGAATCCACTGGCGTAGAGCTTGAGGGCGACGGTGACCTTGACTGCCAACAAGAGAGCCGTGATGGTCCTGATCTGAGGCTCGAGGTCTGGCTGCAGGAGGTGGCACAGCTCTGTGACCACCCCCTTGCTGAAGCGGAGACTTCTAAGACACTGCTCCTCAGTGAAATTTATGTAGAAATGCTCCCGGAATACCCTGGGAGGGTAAGGCCTCCTGTTGAGAGCCCTGTTGGCCCTCCGCCCTCTGGCCACATTTTCCAAAATTTGTCTTTGCCACCGCTGCCGCCGACGTTGATGCTGGAGGGCGAGGTCGAGTGCCAGTACAGCCCCCATTAATGTAATCAAGTGTAGGACTTTGAAATCTTAGCAGAATGAAAGTGACAAATTTTTAGCAGGCAGGGCACTCCTGAAAGTAATAAACGTTTAACTCACTGAAAATAGTTGTTTCGCTATGTGAAACTGAGAAGGCAGCATTGATTGGCCACTAAAAATAAACCAGATGTTGATGCCTTTAAATACCGCTCCTACAGCGGCCATCCGACTGCATCACGCCTCCTCTTCCTGCCGCTGTTCAGGCCAGGCGCTAAGGCAGGGGGGGGGCAACATTCAATTTTGCATCTGGGCCCTTAACGGGGCGTTCCAAATGCAATGATGTCACGATCTGGCAGCCGCTAAAGGCCTAGGCGCTAAATGTTATTGACAGCGCTAAATCCTGGGTGAATTTCACGTGCGATGTTGGATTCGCTGTGCCCCGCTGCAAACCCATTAGCGCCCCGTTAGCACCCCCCCGGCGCTAACGGTAGGCGCTAACGTGCCGAATTTCTCCCCCTATGTGTTCAAACCCACGACCTTCTCAGGCTGAAGGTATATAACGGTTTAGTGCAGATGAAATAGACCATTGAAGTTGTCTAAATGCTGATAATATATTGTTGCTGCATGAATCAAGTGCAGGAATTCCATCAATATTGCATATAGATTTTTTCTTCAGATACAACATTAACAGGGAAAGTCAAATGTCATGCCTGTCAAGGAATGCCTTACAGAAACTTCAGTGAGATATACCTATAACATAGAACATAGAAAGGTACCATTGTGAACTAATGGGGAGCAACAATAAGCAAGAAACCTCTCCACTAGTGACTTTTTTGAGTCAAACACTTTCTGTTACTATACAATGTTACTTCATCGACCAAGATGCTCATTTCCCCCAACAATGCCTTTATAGAGTCTAAGAAACCACAGATAAGCTGCACAAAACGACATGGATGCGTGCGTGTGGTTGGGGGCCTTTAAAAATTACCACCGAGCGATCCAATCTCAATGTGTACCAAAGCACCAATAAAAGGAGAATGAGGAGACTACATGGAAACAAATGGAAAACGCAGGATCCAGACTCCAAAACTGGTACACCTGGTCTACTCAGAATAGGTAGCGGTCAAAATATTTAGGTGGAGAAAGAGATGGGAATAGGTGATGGGCATGCTCCATATGGAATACATGTCTTCTTTTGGCATAGTCTGCCAAAGAAAGAGCTCTACAAGTTCTTGTACGTGTAGGAGATGAAATAATCATTGGCGATAGTTGGGCTGATGTGTTCAAATGAGTCATCATTTGAGCTATGGGCGTGTGACATATTTTACACTCATGGAAGGTTGTCAGAAAAAAAAAATTATAGGCAGCATGGGTGCCAAGGCTACAAATAAGGGTCATCGACCTGAAACGTTAACTCTGTTTCTCTCTCCACAGATGCTGCCTGACCTGCTGAGTATTTCCAGCATTTTCTGTTTTTATTTCAGATTTCCAGCATCCGCAGTATTTTGCTTTTGTACAAATAATATTGATGGGTTGGGCAAGGGTATGACGAATGGGGAGGGGCGACTGAGGGCTCGCATATATGGCATGTGCAAATGTCCAAGTAAAATGGACACAATTTGTGACCCTACATATAGCACAGCCAATTTCACAGAGCAGGAGTGGCCCCGAGTGTGTGAGGAAAGAGGCAGACAGCTTGCAGTTGCTATGGGGTGGGGTCCCAAAACAAAGGAGGAGGAGGACATTGTATGACTAATGAGTAATTTCTCAGTAGGGAGATTTCCCTATTTGTAATTTTAGGAATCTTATCTTAAGGGTAGATGATTCATTGAGACAGAATTTTATTTTAAGCTAGGGTTTAGCAAGACTGCTATTGGAAGCATTGATTTGCAGGAGAAGCCAAGATCCACTTCAGTTTACAGCAATGGACGACCAGTTGACTTCATATTGTATTATGAATGGACAGAATGGTAATGCACCAGTGAGTGGAAATGGGAATGTGTGAATGGGTTTGTCGGCCATTTTCAGAAGCTGGGAAAATTAGCATCTTGGTGGGCGAAATAGCATAGTACAGGAACAGAAGATAATAATCAAAAAGGACATATACTGAGAGTACCGATTTAGGGTGGATAAGGAGGCAATTGAATACTTAGTTAAATAAAAGGTCAGGGATTTTTTTTAAGCAAAAATGGAAGCGGGTAGGTGGGGAAATCTTATTAGAGCACGGTGTGTACACATGGGATGTGATGTGGATTGCCACTGGAAGGGCTCCTCTAATGTACTTTCAAATATCTAATTGTTGGCTGTTATCTAGTATTTAAATTATTTATGTTCATTTTGATGAAGAGACTTTCAATTTTTAAAAAAAGCACTTCATTGCTTATTCTCTAACCGATGATGGCTGCTAGCATTATTTCCAGTAGACAGGCTCCCCCTTACCCTCGGATATATGAAGAGGTTAGATTGAGTGGGCACAAGAACTTGCTTTCACCGATAGAGGTGGGAGTTATGAAAGTCAGCCCATTTTAAATGTTTCCTCCTTGAGTCATCCATCATTAAAAGGAGTATTGAAGTTGCCGCAGCCAAGGTCACTTTCAGGAACATGCAGTTTGTATGCTGCGGACCTTTTACCCCCTTGACCTCAAACTGTGACTGGCAGGAACCCAGGGAAGAGGAGCAGAGATCAGGAGCACGAGTAGCCAAACCGTGTGTTCTTGGGATTGACCTCTGCTGTGTGAACATAACCACCTCTGCAATTAATGGCGCAAGGTCGTGCCCCCTTATGCGTCCTACCTTATAATATCAGATGGAAGGCAACCGAGATAACCATGTGTCATTGGCGCGTTAAAATAGCTGGTACAATTTCAAAGCAAAATCCAAATTAAATTTGTCTGGCAAGCGAGCAGAAAGGCTCAATATTTGCACGTCAGGGTGTGATTTGCTGTATACTGAGTTGCAGCATGTCCCAGAGCCCCTGATGAGACTGCATTAAATTTTACAGAAAAGGAAGTTTGCTTCTGATGCCAATGAAAATGGAGTGAAATACCATCAGCTTCATTTGCTTGTGAACTGCATCATTCTACACAGGAAATATGAGACAGAAAGCCATGTGTGAACGTAGGATCTATTAAATATCAGTGTTTATGTGGCCACGTTTGATGGAGTGGGAAGTGCGCTGATCCCCCTCGTTTTCTTTGCCAGTGCACCCGATGCATGTCTCTCGCACATGTAGCAAGCTGATGTCAACACACATTAATTCTTATTTGTCACGTGCACTCCTGGGAAAAGTGAAAGCTGCTGCAGCTCTTTCAGGCCTTATTTGAGCAGTAAGTCAGCTGTCTGCTTGGGAGTCATGGGCTTTGCTCCACACTAACCAATAGTCACCTCAGTGTGCACGTTTCACAAGTCATTGTGATTGGCGGCAGAGGCAGCTCAGCCTCCAAACATTCATCAGTATTCAGAAGAGCTAGAGTGGGAAAAAAAATAGCAAAATCAAAAAGAAAGTGCATCTCGAACATTGGAGCGATTTCATTTCCCACCCCCCCCCCCCAAACTTCTTCTTCTTAGGCAGTCCCTCGGAACTGAGGATGACTTGCTTCCACACTAAAAGTGAGTTCCCAGGTGACTGATGAGTCCAACGCGGGACCTACAGCCTCTGTCACAGGTGGGGCAGACGGTGGTTGAAGGGGCGGGTGGGTGGGGTGCTTGGGTTGACATGCGCTTCTTGCGCTGTTTGCGCTTGGCTTCCGCTTGCTCCCGGCGAAGAGACTCGAGGTGTTCGGCACCTTCCCGGATGCTTCTCCTTCACTTTGTGCGGTCTTGGGACAGGGATTCCCAGGTGTCGGTGGGGATGTTGCACTTTTTCAATGAGGCTTTGAGGGTGTCCTTGAAGTGTTTCCTCTGCCCACCTGGGGCTCTCCTGCCATGTCGGAGCTCCGAGTAGAGCGGTTGTTTTGGGAGTCTCGTATCGGGCATGCGGACGATGTGGCCCGTCCATCGGAGCTGATCGAGCGTGGTCAGAGCTTCGATGCTGGGGATGTTGGCCTGAGCGAGAACACTGATGTTGGTGCGCCTATCCTACCAGTGGATTTGCAGGATCTTGCGGAGGCAGCGTTGGTGGTACCTCTCCAGTGCTTTGAGGTGCCTGCTGTACATGGTCCATGTCTCTGATCAGGAGGGCGGGTATCACAGACTACCAATAACAAGCAGGATCAAACTCTTAAATGGAAACTAATGGGCAGAAGTTTTGATGTTCAGGGTGCTGGAATGCAAACAAATTGCTTCACTAATTTGAAGTTAATGAAAGCCTGGATGCCAATGGTGCTGTACAAGTCAGCTGGCAAAAGGGGCACGACTGAGGGGAAAGAGAAGAGGTTCGTTAGTTGATATTACTCACGCAACCAACAACTCAGGCTGACACACCAGTGTGCGAATGGGAGCAGCCGCCTTTTCTAGCACTCAAAACTGCGACCATAAAGATCAAAAGTTGAGCAAATAATAGCCCAAAAATTCCTGTAACCCCTCAACACACAGCACCCGCACTTAGTTAGACTTGGCTTTGTCCGTTTAATCTCCATGATATATTGCGCTGCAAGTTGCGGGGAAGTGGGAGATGGAAATGGCACAGCGCCCTCTACTGGGCATCTGGAATTGGAGTGAACAGGGCAAGCAACGGTCTATCTCCTTGACCAATCAGATTGAAGGACTGTGAAACAAACAGTGGGCAAGGTCTGAACAAGGAAGTGTAAGTTAGAACGGTGAATTCAATGTCAACTCAGGTACAGAAAGAAAGAGAAATAAAGAAGGGGAAGAAAGATTGGATTAAGAGAGAGAGCAAAGAAGAGACAAAGAAAAAAAAGCTAAATATAAATTAAATTTGCATTTTTTTAAAAATCTGCAATAATTAAAACCTGAAGGAATGAGACTCCACACTTGTAATAGTGGTGACAGTGAGTTTGACTGGCAGTAATTAACACTCATCGCGGTGTTAAAAGGCAACTTAGACTTGAAGGGGGAAAAATTGGGTTGGTTTGCGGGCGCAAACCCCCTAGCACCCGGGCGCAGTGCCGCTAATGCCTCCCACAAAATTCAGTGGAAGGTTAGGAGCAGTGGTAGCTGGTAGTGCCCCACGGCGCTGTGCCACCGGCAATGCCATCAACACTGTGCGCAGAGCCCCGCTTGCGCCCCGGCCGCAAACTTCCCTTGCGCCCTCTGACCTAACGCCCGGCGATATCTCCGACAGGATCAGGGGGCGTTTTTGCCTTGGCGGCGCTACTGAAAGGACGACCATTTTTATTTTGGCCGACTGCCAGCACCTGCCCCCTTTCCCTTTAATCGGGGAGGAGGCCTGCAATGACGTGGCGCTATCTGCCACCGTGTAGTGCAGATCGGGACAGAGTGTTTAAGCTGCGAGTTGGTGAGTGAGGGAGTTCGGGGAGGGAGGTGTTCTTTTCTTTTTCTATCTTTGTCAGCTTCCAGGAGAGCAGGAGCTAAAAAGCTGCACGAGAGGGGACTGAGATCCAGCGGGAGTTCGGCTCTGTGACACCCCGCAACTACATTTGGAGAAAAATAAAAGGTGACATCACAGGGAAAAGGGTAAGTGATTGGTTGGTGGGTATTTTGCTCACTTCCATTATCTTTAAAAGCCCAGGAAATTTATTAGTAATTGTAAGGTTTCATTAGTACTAGTTTACTAGCAGTAATAAATCTTATTAGGTGTAGTTATGTATATTAACACGTCTGCGGTAAATGTCTGCAGCTTGAGGAGCTTCGGCTCAGAGTTGATGAGCTGGAGGCCGAGCTGCGGACACTGCGATGCATCAAGGAGGGGGAAAGTTACCTGGAGGCAGTCTTAGGATAGGGTCTTCTGATTTGGTCAGTGGTCAGGGACAGGAGGATGTGACTGCGAGTGAGGCAAGTATGGGGACCCAGGAGGTGAAGGAGCCTCAGCCTTTGCAATTATCCAACAGGTTTGAGGTTCTTGCGGCCTGTATGGATGAAAGCGGTGGCTGCAGGGTGGATGAGCAAACTGACCTTGGCACCGAGGTACAGGAAGCCATTCAAGTGGGGGGAGTTAATAGGAATGTAATGGTAATTGGGGACAGTATCGTCAGGGGGATAGATACAGTTCTCTGTGTTCTCTGTGGCCAAGAGCGAGAGTCCAGACGGCTGTGTTGCCTGCCCGGTGCCAGGGTTTGGGACATCTGCTCTGGGCTGGAGAGGAACTTGCAGTGGGAGGGGGAGGAGCCAGTGGTCATGGTCCATGTAGGTACCAACGACATAGGTAGAACTAGAAAAGAGGTTCTGCTGAGAGAGTATGAGCAGCTAGAGGCTAAATTAAAAAGCAGAACCTCAAGGGTAATAATGTCTGCATAATTACCTGAACCACGAGCAAATTGGCACAGGGTGAATAAAATTAGAGATGAATGCGTGGCTCAAAGACTGGTGTGGGAGAAATGGGTTTCAATTCCTGGGGCACTGGCACCAGTACTGGGGAAAGTGGGATCTGTATCGTCGGGACGGTCTTCACCTGAACCGTGCTGGGACCAGTGTTCTGGTGAGTGTATAACTAGGGCGGTAGAGAGGGCTTTAAACTAAATATTGGGGGCATGGGATCAAATTTGGGAAGATGTGGTGATTCAAAGATTAGAGACAAGGCAATAGAGAAAGGTGTTAATATGGGAAATGATAAACAGACCGTGACAGGAAGGGATAGAGAGTACAAATCTAAGAGTAAATCAACAGATAAGGCTAGAGGTTACAAAAATAATAAAAAAGGACAAAATTAAAGGCTCTGCATCTGAATGCACGTAGCATTCGAAACAAAAGAGATGAACTGATAGCGCAAATAGAAATAAATAAATATGATCTGATAGCCATTACAGAAACATGGCTGCAGGATGACATAGATTGGGACCTGAATATTGAAGGGTACATGACATTTAAGAAGGACAGAAAGCTAGGAAAAGGTGGAGGGGTGGCTCTGTTAATTAATGATGGTATTAGCACAATAGAGAGGGATGACCTAAGTTCAGGAAACCAGGATGTAGAAGCAGTTTGGGTAGAGATGAGAATTAATAAAGGCAAGAAGTCACTTGTGGGAGTGGTGTACAGGCCCCCTATCAGTAACCACATGGTAGGATGGAGTATAAAGGATTAAATAATGGGAGCTTCTCAGAAGGGTAATGCAATAATCATGGGGGATTTTAATCTGCATATAGACTGGAAAAATCAGATGGGCAAAAGTAGCATAGATAAGGAGTTCATGGAATGTTTTCAGGCTAGTTTCTTACAACAGCATGTTCTGGAGCCAACCAGAGAGCAGGCTGCACTAGACCTGGTATTGTGCAACGAGATAGGATTAATTAATGACCTCATAGTGAAGGCGCCCCTAGGTAGCAACGATCATAATATGATTGAATTTTACATTCAGTTTGAGAGAGAGAAGAGTGGGTCCAAGACTAGTAGGGAAACAAGGATAAAAGCAAAAGATAGGAAGGAGAAAAACAAAAGTGGCAGTCAGAGAAATCAACGGTTTAAATCAAACGTGGCCACAGTAAATAATAATTCTAATAGGTCTAAGAGCATTAAAAAAACAAGCCTGAAGGCTTTGTGTCTTAATGCGAGGAGCATTTGTAATAAGGTGGATGAATTGGCTGCGCAAATAGAGGTAAACGAATATGATTTGGTTGGGATTACGGAAACGTGGCTCAAGGACGGCCAAGACTGGGAACTCAACATCCAGGGGTATTCGATATTCAGGAAAGATAGGCAAAAAGGAAAGGGAGGAGGGGTAGCATTACTGGTTAAAGAAGGGAACACAATTGTAATGAAAGATATTAGCTCTGATGAGGTGGAATCTGTATGGGTAGAATTGAGAAATACTAAGGGGAAAAAAACATTAGTGGGAGTGGTATATAGACCTCCAAACAGTAAGGCGGAGGTTGGGGATGGCATTAAAAGGGAAATTAAAGAAGCGTGCAATAAGGGCACAGCAGTCATCATGGGTGACTTTAATCTACATATAGATTGGGCTAACCAAATTAGTAACAATACTGTGAAGGAGGAATTCCTGGAGTGTTTACGGGATGGTTTCCTGGACCAATATGTCAAGGAACCAACCAGAGATCAGGCCATCTTAGACTGCGTATTATGTAACGAGAAAGGATTAATTAGCAATCTTGTTGTACGAGGCCCCTTGGGTCGGAGCGATCATAATATGATCGAATTCTTCATTAAGATGGAGAATGAAGTAGTTGACTCAGAAACTAGGGTCCTCAATTTAAATAAAGGAAACTACGATGGTCTGAGGAGCGAGTTGGGTAGGATTGATTGGGGTATGGCACTCAAAGGGTTGACGGTGGATAGGCAATGGCAAACATTCAAAGACCGAATGGATAAACTACAGAAGTTGTTCATCCCAGTTTGGCATAAAAATAAAACAAAAAAGGTGACTCAACCGTGGCTAACAAGGGAAATTAGGGATAGCATAAGGTCCAAGGAGAGGACATACAAATTGGCCAGAAAAAGCAATAATCCTGAGGATTGGGAGCAGTTTAGGATTCAACAAAGGAGGACAAAGGGATTAATTAAGAAAGGGAAAATAGAATATGAGAGTAAGCTTGCAGGGAACATAAAAACTGACTGTAAAAGCTTTTATAGATATGTAAAGAGAAAAAGATTGGTGAAGTCAAGCGTAGGTCCCTTGCAGTCAGAATCGGGGGAATTTATAATGGGGAGCAAAGAAATGGCAGACCAACTAAATACATATTTTGGTTCTGTCTTCACAAAGGAGGACACAAATAACCTCCCAGAAATACCGCGGAACATAGGGTCTGATGAAAGGGTGGAACTGAAAGAAATCAGTATTTGTAGGGAAATGATGTTAGGAAAATTGATGGGACTGAAGACCGATAAATCCCCAGGGCCTGATAATCTACATCCCAGGGTACTTAAGGAAGTGGCCCTAGAAATAGTAGATGCATTGCTGGTCATCTTCCAGAACTCGATAGACTCTGGAACAGTACCCATGGATTGGAGGGTAGCTAATGTTACCCCACTATTCAAAAAAGGTGGCAGAGAAAAAGGCGGGGAATTATAGACCGGTAAGCCTGACATCGGTAGTGGGGAAAATGCTAGAGTCCGTTATAAAAGATGTAATAGCAGAGCACTTGGAAAGCAGTGACAGGATCGGACAAAGTCAACATGGATTTACAAAAGGTAAATCATGCTTGACTAATCTACTGGAATTTTTTGAGGATGTAACTGGTAAAATAGATAAGGGAGAACCAGTGGATGTGGTGTATTTGGACTTTCAGAAGGCTTTCGATAAGGTCCCGCATAAGAGGTTAGCGTGCAAAATTAAGGCACATGGGATTGGGGGCAAGGTATTGACTTGGATAGAGAACTGGTTGGCGGACAGAAAGCAAAGAGTTGGAATAAACGGGTCGTTTTCCGAGTGGCAGGCAGTGACTAGTGGGGTACCGCAAGGATCGGTCCTAGGACCCCAGCTGTTCACAATATATATTAATGATCTGGACGAGGGAATTGGATGTAATATCTCCAAATTTACAGACGACACAAAGCTGGGTGGGAGGGTATGCTGTGAGGAGGATGTCATGTAACTCCAGTACGATTTGGACAGGTTGGGTGATTGGGCAGAAACATGGCAAATGCACTATAATGTGGATAAATGTGAGGTTATCCACTTTGGTGGCAAAAACAGGAAGGCAGATTATTATTTGAATGGCAATAGATTGGGAGAAGGGGAAGTGCAAAGAGACCTGGGTGTTCTTGTGCACCAGTCGCTGAAGGTAAGCATGCAGGTGCAGCAGGCGGTTAAGAAGGCAAATGGTATGTTGGCCTTCGTAGCAAGAGGGTTCGAGTACAAGAACAAGGATGTCTTGCTGCAGTTGTACAGGGCCTTGGTGAGACCGCACCTTGAGTATTGTGTGCAGTTTTGGTCACCTTACCTGAGGAAGGACGTTCTTGCCATGGAGGGAGTGCAGCGAAGATTCACCAGGCTGATACCTGGGATGGCAGGAATGACGTACGAGGAGAGATTGTGTCAATTGGGCTTATACTCACTGGAGTTTAGAAGATTGAGAGGGGATCTCATCGAAACCTATAAAATTCTGTCAGGTCTGGACAGACTAGATGCAGAAAGGATGTTTCTGATGGCCGGGGAGTCCAGAACCAGGGGTCATAGTCTAAGGATAAGGGGTAAGCCATTTAGGACTGAAATGAGGAGGAATTTCTTCACCCAGAGAGTGGTGAACCTGTGGAATTCTCTGCCACAGAGGGCGGTGGAGGCCAGTTCATTAAATATATTCAAGAAAGAGTTGGATATATTTCTTGAGGCTAAAGGGATCAAGGGATATGGGGAGAAGGCAGGGACAGGGTACTGAATTTGGATGATCAGCCATGATCTCATTGAATGGCGGAGCAGGCTCGAAGGGCCGAATGGCCTACTCCTGCTCCTATCTTCTATGTTTCTAGTATTTTAAACTTAAATAAGGGCAATTATGAGGGCATGAAAGCGGAGCTAGTTAAAGTGAACTGGCAAATTAGGTTAAGGGTTAGGGCAATAGAGTTGCAGTGGCAGACATTTAAGGGGATATTTCAAAATACATAGAATATATATATTCGAACAAGAAAGAAACATTCCAAGGAGAGGACCCACCATCTGTGGTTAACTAAAAAAAGTTAAAGATCGTATTAAACTTAAAGAAAAAGCATATAATTGCACAAAGATGGATGGCAGGTCAGAAGATTGGACAGAATATAAAAAACAGCAAAGAATGACTAAAAGATTAACAAGGAGAAAAAAATTAGAGTACAACAGAAAGCTAACTAGAAATATAAAAACAGATAGTAAGAGTTTCTACAGATATTTTAAAAAGAAAAGAGTTAACAAAGTGAGCGTTGGTCCTATGAAAAGTGAGTCTGGGGAATAAATAATGGAAAATAAGGAGATGGCAGTTGAATTGAACAGGTATTTTGCATCGGTCTTCACTATAGAGGATACAAGTAACATCCCAGAAATAGCTGTAAATCAGGAAATGGAAGGGAGGGAGGAACTCAAGAAAATTATAATCAGCAGGGAAGTGGTACTGAGCAAATTGTTGGAGCTGTGGGCTGACAAGTCCCTGGGTCCTGATGGACTTCATCCTAGGGTCTTAAAAGAAGTGGCTAGTGAGATAGTTGATGCGTTGGTTTTCATTTTCTTAACTTCTCTAGATTCGGGGAAGGTTCCATTAGATTGGAAAATAGCGAATGTAACTCCTTTATTCAAATGGGAGGGAGACAGAAAGCAGGAAACTACAGGCCAGTTAGCTTAACATCTGTCATAGGGAAGATGTTAGAAGCTATTATTAAAGACGTTATAACAGGGCACTTAGAAAAGTTCAAAGTAATCAGGCAGAGTCAACATGGTTTTGTGCAAGGGAAATCATGTTTAACCAATTTATTGGAGTTCTTTGAGGAAGTAACATGTGCTGTGGATAAAGGGGAACCAGTGGATGTACTGTACTTAGATTTCCAGAAGGCATTTGATAGGTGCCACATCAAAGGTTATTGCGGAAAATAAAAGCTCATGGTGTAGGGGATAACATATTGGCATGGATAGAAGATTGGCTAGCTAACCGGAAACAGAGAGTAGGCATAAATGGGCCATTTTCTGATTAGCAAGATGTAACGAGTAGTGTGCCACAGGGATCAGTGCTGGGGCCTCAACTTTTTACAATTTATATAAATGACTTGGATGAAGGGACCGAAGGTATGGTTGCTAAATTTGCTGATGACATAAAGATAGGTAGGAAAGTAAATTGTGACGAGGCCATAAGGAGGCTACAAAGGGATATAGATAAGTTAAGTGAGTGGGCAAAGATCTGGCAAATGGAGTATAATGTGGGAAAATGTGAAGTTGTCCATTTTGGCAGGAAGAATGAAAAAGCATATTAACTAAATGATGACAGATTGCAGAGGGATCTGGATGTCCTAGTGCATGAATCGCAAAAGGTTACTATGCAGGTACAGCAAGTAATTAGGAAAGCCAATAGAATGTTAGCGTTTATTGCAAGGGGAATTGAATACAAAAGTAGGGAGGTTATGCTTCAGTTATACAGGGCATTGGTGAGACCACATCTGGAGTACTGTGTACAGTATTGGTCTCCTTATTTAAGGAAGGATGTAAATGCGTTGGAAGCAGTTCAGAGAAGGTTTACTAGACTAATACCTGGAATGGGCAGGTTGTCTTATGAGGAAAGGTTGGACAGGCTAGGCTTGTATCTGCTAGAGTTTAGAAGGATAAGAGGTGACTTGATTGAAACATACAGTATAAGATCCTGAGGGGTCTGTACAGGGTGGACGTGGAGAGGCTGTTTCCTCTTGTGGGAGAATCTAGAACTAGGGGTCACTGTTTAAAAATAAGGGGTCGCCCATTTAAGACGGAGATGAGGAGAAATTTTTTCTCAGAGGATCGTGAGTCTTTGGAACTCTCTTCCTCAGAGGGCGGTGGAAGCAGTGTCTTTGAATATTTAAGGCAGAGGTAGATAGATTTATGTTAAGCAAGGGGGTGAAAAGTTAGTTATCGGGGGTAGGCGGGAATGTGGAGTAATCGGATCAGCCATGATCTTATTGAATGGCGGAAAAGGCTCGAAGGGCTGAGTGGCCTACTCCTGCTCTTAATTCTTATGTTCGTCTGTATATTCATATGTGCTGTTGCACGTAGCGCCGCGAACTTCAGTAGTAGCACCCCAAGCAGGAGGCGGAGCGCTTTCCAGTAGCACCCCACCTCCTGCTTGGGGCGCTGCTACTGAATTTACGGCGGAGGGGCGCAAACTTTTTCGGGGCGTTAAAATTAACGCCCCAGCGACGTTAGCGCCCCAGAAGGAGTGCCACCCAATTTTTCCCCCGAAATTACTCGACCTTGTGAGCTTACTTTGTACCTTTGTGCAAGTACAGGAACTTCACGCCGCGCAATACATTTGAATGGGGGACCAGGCGGTGAGATGCCGCTTTCACGAAGCTAATGGCGGAGCAGCGCACCTCCGACAGCAACTTTTTGTTTTACGCGTTTAACCGTGCAGCTGCCCTCGCCTGAAGCTGCTGTGGCATGTGCGCATAAATAACGGCGAGCGCCATTCGCCTCGCTGTCATTTTGACAGCAATTTTTTGGGCCATTGATTTAGCACCGTGGCTGCAGTGCTCACAGCAGAATGTATTGAACCGATATGTATGTGCAGGGGAACCAGGCTTTTAAAGGCAGAATGGAAAGGTTTAATTCACCATCGAATTGGACAGATTTACTCATTTTTCTGTGTGAATTAATCTTCATTCCAGTGGCGCATTTTAATCTGGCATTTGTCATCGCTTGGATAGAGAGTCGTGACTTCAGTTTCACACAGCCTTTGACATTTATGTAATATCTACTGGTAGGTGCACATATTCTGTGTGCTGGAGGATTAAGACCACAAGAGATGAAGCTCATAGCGTAAAGGTTGACCTTCAGCAATAATGTTTAAAATATATTCCAATAATGTCTTGAACCACCAGTATAATGGTGCTAAATAGAGATTGAAACCAGCTGAAAAGGCTACAACATTTTATCCTCGAGTGCAATAATCTTAAAAATCAGACATTTAAAATTGATCAGACATACTCGCCAAAAGGCAAAATAGAAGGGTTTCTTTCCAACTGGGAAGCTTAAACTTCTCTCGGGAACCTTAATTTAAAACAACCTCTCATTATTTTATTTTGCACTCATCAAGGTGAAGCACGACAGTGATGAAGAATGGGACATTTCTCATTTGTACTCAGGTAACAAGGGCCGGATGAAATGATTTAAGAGCTCAGCTAGAATACCCCAACAACATATCTCAGGCCCAGACAGAGCTGAGTGCACAGAGCTGGGAGTATCTGATGAAAGGAATGGCTTGCTAAACAGAGTGGCAATGGGAATATGGTGCAAGTGGGAATTCGATGTGGGTGGGGGGGTGGAGGGGGGAAGGAGGTGTTAAGCAATGTTTCCCCTAAGGTGTGCAGTCAAAGGTACCTAATTTCTCCCCCTACGTCTAACCTTGGGGCACTGACTCATCTCGTCTCCTGCTCAGGTTCTCACAGATGTTTCTTTTTTTTACCGTTATATTTGCGTCAGGAGTTTGTTCCATTGCTTGATATGTTCAATAAAATCTGCATTATACCAGATGCACTCAGACTTCATTATTATATAAATTCTTGTGGAGGAACAATAAGTTAGCTTATTGGAAGCTCGTCTGATTGACGGTTCATGTCCCTTGATTTCCGAAGTGGAGCATCTGCACAAGGCATGGGATAAGTTTGCTAGATTGAGGTTTCAATGTATTTATTGAGGACAATAGGTCAAGCATGAAAATACTGGAAAATATCCTCACTAACTCAGTGGCTAGTACACTGCCCAGTGATGAATGGAATCATCCAAACCAGGAAAATCCCAATTTAGATCCCAACTGGGTTGAGCTATGGATGGTGCAATTGATTTAGCACCTTGTACTACAGAGGGGATTAAAAAAAGCTCAAGTGTGGACATAAATGATAAAGAATTAGGCTCAGCTATAATTATCCAAAACAGTGAGATAGCCCGACAATAATCACTGCCTAAGTATATTAAAAAATAATGACCAAATTGGGTTAGATACAGGAGGACTGCAAGTATTTGTGGAACAATACACCAGCATGCATCATGGTTCTTAGGAGAGAAAAAGAAAAAAAATAATGGTAAGTTCACATTGATCAATAATACAGGAAACTCTTTTTTATCCGGCACCGACGGGACCGGCGTGGTGCTGGTTGATCAAAAAGTCCGGATTACAGAGAGGTATACTTACTAAGGTACGAGAGCCCCATACACGGCCAGAGATCCAGGCGTCCCTGTTGCATGGCAACAGGTGCAGGAACCCCGGTTGCACGGCCACAGATTCAGGAACCCCGGTTACACGGCCACTAATATGAAGTAAAACTTATCTGAACCTACTCCTGAATTTTGCCGGTTAAGAGAGATTTCCTGTTATTTAGGTGCCGGTAATAAGAGAGCTTCCTGTACATTGTTATATTTATGCAAGATAAATGGAAATATATTGGGATATTTGTTAAATATAATTTTCCCATTGTAAACAACTTTGGTCTCTCCCATTGGGGGCATGTACATTCTCTATCCATTTGCTGATAGAACAATCAGCAAGGTTCTGCACAGTCGGAGTTGAGTTTTCTTGTCTTCTTAAATCCCTTCCAAGCACCAGTTGAACTGAAAGTCCAGGGTTAGCCATAACTATGCTGATTCTACAACCTGAGTGAAATAACTCTTGTTGTGCCAGGCAGCAATCCTTGGACGCTCAACAGATTGTAAAGAATGACTTCAAGATCCTGGGTTTAAAGCTGACAGAATTAATTCATCTACTAATTGAACTTTCAAGGCCATGTCTCTAAATTGGCTTCATTCACTTCAGTCATTTTCTTCAGTTGAAAACCAAGCCATATACACAAGGGAGGTTCCAGGTTTGATGCCCAGTCTGTGCTGGGTTAGCCGATTTCAGACACAACATTGCAATGTGGCCTCAGTATCCATAGGTTAGGAAGGTCAAAATGGACCATGTTCCTGTCCCTGGTTGCTATTCAGTATAACCTACTGGAAGTGGATGTGCATGAACATCAGGCGAGGATATGATTGGGCGCAGCTGTGATTCTACCCATGGTCACGTAGCCTGTTGACACTCTCCATCAAGGCTCACATATGAAAAATGGGACACCATCGCTAGAGGGTCTTTCGTCTGTGAGTGCCAGCAACAAATGTCAGGAAGAAGTCAGTGCCTTCAGGAGAGATGGGGAGGGAGCAAACTGGGCAAGAAAAAAAAAAAATCAAGCTACCAGTTTTTAAATACGAAATGTCACATTCTAAAAATATAGTATAGTATAATAAAGATTGGAACACAACATGTAATGCAAGTAGACACGGATAGTACAATCTTTCCCGAGTGTACGAAGCAGAGCTGGTAGCAAGATAAATCATAAGAACATTTTTAATGAAAACTGCATATCATCATTTCCTAAGGATGTTTTGCAGCAATAGCCACATCACCTGTGTACAGGTCAGCTTGAGATATCACATATGGCACTATTTAAATGTAAACTACAAGTCATGAAGAGCACAGGCACAGCTTAAACAAAAAAGCTTACTCAATTCTTTATAACATTATTGCATTATTTTTGCACTCAGTTTCAGGATAAAATGGTTGAACTGAATGGATGAATTGGCAAATTGATGCCGCACAATTCTGAGCCTGTTTTATTGTCTATTTTACACCTATCTCCCCTGTTCATCTTTCTAACAGAGATGCTCTAAATGCGAGTGCATTCTGAGGCCCATTATTAACACTATCAAGTAAACAGTCCGTCGTTTATTCTTGAATGGCTGGTAGGCTGCATAATATACGACGGGTTTGGTTTCCAGTTGCACAGGAGATCATTCGTCAATCACGGCTCTTAAAGAGAAAGGTTTTCATCAGCAATAACTCAACAAGCACATTGATCACTGCTCAGTTCGCTTAAAAGGATGAGGTTATGAGAAAGAAAACACATTTGAAGAACTACCACTAGACTTGAAGTGAACTTAGCCGAGTTGACATATTGCTGTAAAATCGGAGGCTCTGAATTGAGAAGCCAATTATTGCTCGGCACTTACTTTGTGCACTAATAGGGCGAGCACTGAAATCAGTGGAGAATTACCCTTTGCGCGTAGTGGCAGGGCTAAGTACTTGTCTATCATAGTATGGGCCAGTGCCAATACCGAGTAATTGTGGATCTGCCTTGGAACAGCACATTCCTCACAGGATTCATTGAAACTTATAAAATTCTAACAGGACTAGACAGACTAGATGCAGGAAGGATGTTCCCAATGGTTGGGGAGTCCAGAACCAGGGGTCACAGTCTAAGGATAAGGGGTAAGCCATTTGGGACTGAGATGAGGAGGAATTTCTTCACCCAGAGAGTGGTGAACCTGTGGAATTCTCTGCCACACAGGGCAGTTGAGGCCAATTCATTAAATATCTTTAAGAAGGAGTTGGATATATTTCTTGAGGCTAAAGGGATCAAGGGATATGGGGAGAAAGCAGGGACAGGGTACTGAATTTGGATGATCTGCCATGATCTCATTAAATGGCGGAGCGGGCTCGAGGGGCCGAATGGCCTACTCCTGCTCCTACCTTCTATGTTTCTATTCTAAAGCAGAAACTCCTAACTTTGAATCCCAGCCTCAAGTGACATTTAAAACTCATCTTCCCTCACTAGCTTTCTGTGCCGGTGAGATTTCTGACTGAGTCTGTGTGGAAGGACTCAGGTTAGAAGTATGACTGTCAGTGTTTGACAACTTCAAACAGCTGTGAAACATTGATATTTCATCTGTCAAAACATCTTGACAGATGAAATTTCAGTCTGTGACGTCACCTGTTGCCAGGTGGCCCTTAATTAGCCTGCTGAGCCCGCTGGGCGGGCTCAACAAGGTCAATCAAGTTAAAATCACGTGGATTGGCTGCATCTCGATGGAGGCAGGACTACAACCCCGAAAGTTGTTGTCCCGCCTCCTTCCCGACTTCTGAGTGAAAATCACCCCCGGTATCTTTGACACAGGGTGACTGACACCAGTTTTTCTTTCTCTGGATGTGTGGTAAAATCCAGTCCTGCAAAGAATAAAATAAAACCTCTCAAGACTGACTGATAAATGTTCAATGACACTCAAATATTAGAATTGTTAAGCAAGTGTCTAAGCATGGGGGACTATACATCTACGGCTTTGTGACAATCAGCACAAGACACTCCCTGATGGTTCAGACTTGACTGGGGCATATTTTCCTCTTTATTGTTGGGGTGTAAAACATCATATGGGTGGAGTACATCGAGAACAATCTGGGCAGGGAGGAACTCATACCTGTAGGACAGCTTGTCTGATTTTCTGTCCATCAATTTGTGCCCAAGCACCAAGGAGGAAAACCTGCCCCACTGTCTTTAAGTCACAGGTTTTATCCAGAGTCTGTTCCAAATAAAGCCAATTTTAGACAAAGCTGTAGCGGAATTTCAATTGCTCCGAGTGTCCTTGGATTCAGGAAGGGAATAATAGTCAGGGTTGCTGCTCCTGATTGCTATCTAGCAACCCCTTCTGGAGGAAATCGTGAGAATGTCAGACGAGGACAGGATCAGGCTTGACGGTGATGTATTTCATAACAAATAGCCTGCCTGCACTCATTGTCAAGACCCACAGGTGAGCAATGGCCACATGGGCAAGGTACCAGCTGGTGACCACGACCAGTGAAATTACACTGCACCAGGAGTCAACACCATCGAGGGGAGGAGGGTCGAGAGAAAGTTAGGGGAGAAAATGAGTAAACAAGCAACTGCAAGAGCTAGAAAATGGTGGAACAGGAGCAGAATAAATAACTGGCTACAGATACAAAATCAATTAGGAGGGAACTAATTGGCAAAGACTAATCAGTCATGATTTTTATAATTGCCAAGCTATTTTTACATTTCCAGTACTCTTATTTAACAGAGCAACTTACTGAATAGTAAGCACTGCCCACGTTTACCGATATGTATAATCATTTACTCCTTTCCAACATAAATATATCTTTAGCTGATATAACAGTTATTTCCTTTTGTATACAAGTATGGTTTTCCAACAAATAAAACACATTCTTTCTCATAATAGATCTTATGGCAAGTTCTCTGTTACTTAAAATTATATCACGACAAACTGCTTGAGGAAATTGCTCTTTAATGATTTCCTTGTAGGTGGAGCAGGCTGCATATGATATTTGGATCACCATATCTGATGATTTGAACATTTGTCACATTTCATACATAATTATTTCTGTCAAAATAATTATGCAGAGTTGTGTTTTATTTATAACATTCTAAAATTACTGATGCACCACTAGATCCTTCCAGAATAGTACCCACTAATCATCTTGACTGGAATATTAATAATCTTGTCCTGTTGCTTCTTCATAATTGGATATTGTTGGAACAGTCTGCTGTTCTCCATCCATCTCACCCTACTGTATCTCCTCTCAGCAAAGTCAGAGAATGATAATGGCAGAGGCTGCAATCTATTCGCCTGTCATCCCATCTGAAGTAACTATAGGATGGGAGGTTAGTTGGGTTTTCAGTTTTGTTGTTTGATTTATGATTGGTTGGGGGGAGAGAGGAAAAAAAAACCTTCCCTCAGGAGATTAAACAGATTGGCTGGAGTCCATGATAGAGCAGATTGTGTATATAGTCCGTGGATGGGCAAGGATGGATCTGACGAGCTAAATGGTCTTTCCTCGTTCCATGCTTTCTAATACAGGATCTTAAAATTTACATTGTTGTTTCCAAATGCATTCCGGGCAAGGTCTGTGTAGTGTATGTGCCTTTAAGAGCCCCATGTGTACTGTAATGCCGGTAATGGCCACTCGGGCTATATAAGCCTGTATATTGTGTTGTATCAGTTAGTTCCCCTCCAGACTTTGTTTAGTAAACACCTATGAAACCAACTCCTGTCTTCAGTGTCTCTATCAACACACAGACACAACAGTGGCGATGAATTGGAAATGGACTTACCTGCAATTCGGCAGCACCTCAAGGACATCGATTCCTCTGGCGTCCAAAGTTGAAGAAAAATCAAGAAAAAGAAAAAGCTGTAGTTTCACCAGCTAGCCAAGCTGGTGGCAGGTACTGCAATAATCCTTCCTGGGCATCGGGCTGGGGCTCCGGCGGTTGGCTCTACAGCTGGGCCAAGCAGCGAAAGCGGAGGCAAGCAGTAACAGACGGGGAGGGAGCACTCGAGAGACGGCCGGCGCTGCGAGCAGGTCGCCGTTCAGACCTAGAGAGAGAGTCCGGCGGGAACGAGTCTCCAAGTGTAAATAAATAAATAAAAAGAACGGAAACCGCGGGAAACAGCGTTGTCATCGGCAGCAGCGGCGGGGAAGCGCCATATCTTTACTGCAGAAAAGAAAGAAAAGCGCGGGAAGCGCCATTTTTTTTCTAGGATGCCTAAGTCTGGCAATATTGATGCTTTTGATAATGAGATAGAGGATTGGACCACATATGTGGAAAGAGTGGAGGTATATTGCACCGCAAATGGAATAGAAGATGAAAAAAAAGCTTTAGTACTACTAAATCTAATGGGCGCAAAGACATATGGGCTGTTCCGAAATTTAATCGCTCCAGCCAAACCAAAGGACAAGAATTTTAAAGAAATTGTTGATACCCTACAGGAGCACTTAGACCCAACACTGCTGCTGATAGTGGAACGATTCAAATTCTTCAAGAGAAATCAACACAAGAATGAAAGTAACGCTGATTACCTCACCGAATTAAGAAAGCTATCAAAACACTGCCAATTCGGGGCAGGACTAGCAGATTATCTTCGAGACAAATTCATCTGCGGTCTCTTAAGTGAAGGAACACAGAAAAGGCTGCTTTCTGAAAAAGATTTAACACTGGACAAGGCTTTCAGTATGGCTGTATCATACGAAGCAGCCGCAAGAGGAGCTGCAGAGATACAACAAAAGACACAGGACTTCGGCACCCATGAAATGACACAGGGTTTCGAGAGATGTTATCGCTGCGGCAGATCCACCCATGACCAGAGGGACTGCTGGTTCAAGGACAAAGCATGCAGGCAATGCGGAAAGATTGGACACATTGCACGGGTATGCCGATCTGGACAAAAAAAATCCACAGACAGGAAAAAAAAATCAATAAAGAAAAGTACAGAAAGGTACAAATGATGACGGACAGTAGCTCCGAAGAACAGAAGAGCGATAGCGACTCCGAAAACAAGAGACTAAGCTGTCTCAAATTACATAATGTAATTGCCAAAGATGATTACCAGACCATTTGGGTTACCCTCACGATAGCAGGGTCCCCAGTTAAAATGGAACTAGATACAGGATCAGTTCTGACCATCATAAATCGACGGGATTACGAGCGGCTATTTCCGCATATACCTTTAAAAGACACATCCATTATCTTGAAAACATATACGGGGCAGAAAGTATACCCCAAAGGAAAAATAAGGGTGCCTGTTGTATACAACGGCAAGGAAATACAAAAGTTGTATTTATACATTCTACAAGATGGTGGTCCACCGCTGTTGGGACATGAATGGATCAGGAAAATACGTTTAGACTGGCACTCCATTCAGGCACTGACGGTGACCAGTAAGAAAAAAAACGATGATGACGCCATACCTGAACGATTAAAAGACATCTTGGCCAACGCCAAAGAAGTGTTTCAAGAGAAACTAGGAACCTTGAAAGGCATCACCGCCTCAATAAAAGTGGAAGATGCAGCAATTCCCAAGTTTTTTAAGGCAAGACCGGTGCCATACGCAATTCGTCCAGCAGTCGAGGCAGAGCTGGAGAATTTGGAAAAGGCAGGCGTATTATCCAAAATAGATTGGAGCGAGTGGGCAACACCCATCGTTCCAGTCATGAAGAAAGCATTGAATAATGATAAATCTGAAGAACAGAGAAAAATTTGCATCTGTGGAGACTTCAAGGTGACTGTAAACCCGGTCCTTCACATGGTACAGTATCCTCTTCCGAGGATAGAAGATATTTTCGCCTCACTATCCGGAGGGAAACGTTTCACCAAAATTGACTTGGCACAGGCATATCTACAAAGGTCTGTACCAGTACAATTGACTGGTTTTTGGAGTAGCATCCGCTCCAGCTATCTGGCAAAGAGCTATGGAGCAAGTCCTCCAAGGGATTCCGGGGACTCAGTGCTACCTAGACGACATCCTTGTAACAGGAGAAAATGACAATGAGCACCTTGCCAATTTGGAGCAGGTGCTCACTAGGCTGAGAGAACGGGGCCTACGAGCAAATCGCCCCAAGTGCGAATTTTTCCAAAATCAAATATCATATTGTGGCCACATAATTAATAAGGAAGGGTTGCATAAGTCACCTGAAAAAATTGAAGCGGTCATAAAAGCCCCAGCATCTGAAAATGTTTCACAATTAAGGTCGTTCCTGGGATTAATAAATTACTATCATAAATTTTTACCGAACTTATCAACTCTTCTACACCCTCTTAATGAACTGCTACAAACAGGAATAATTTGGAAATGGAGCGAAGACTGTAAACGTGCCTTCCATAAATGCAAAGACTTAATCACATCCAAAGAAGTTTTGGCTCATTACAACCCATCACTGCCAATCAGACTGGCGTGCGATGCATCCCCTTACAGCGTAGGAGCAGTATTATCGCATAAATTCCCTGATGGCTCGGAACGGCCGATAGCTTTTGCATCACGCTCATTGAACTCAGCTGAGCGTAACTATGCCCAAATCGACAGGGAAGCACTCAGCCTGGTATAGGGAGTGAAGAAATTCAACCATTACCTACATGGACAAAAATTTACCTTGTTGACTGACCATCAACCCCTCATCTCCATATTCAACCCTAAAAAGGGTGTTCCCATTATGACAGCACAAAGACTACAGAGGTGGTCCCTTTTTCTAGGGGCACACCAATACAACATAAAATTCAAAGGATCAAAACAGCATGGGAATGCTGACGGGTTATCGCGCCTACCGTTGCCAACGGTAGAAGAAGCACCTACCGTAGACCCAGTGGAGATTTTCCACTCTACCATAGTCGAATGTCTACCAGTAACAAATTCTGCCATTGAAAGGGAAACTAGAAATGACCCAACTCTCTCATGAGTCTACGATTTAACAGTGAAGGGATGGCCAGCACATGGCGAACCACTGTTGCCAGCATTCTCGCAAAGAAGAGAACAGTTGTCAGTGTGCCGAGGAACCTTGATGTGTGGATCCAGAGTGGTGATTCCACCCAAACTCCAGGATAAAGTTCTAAAGGAGCTTCACGAGGGGCATCTGGGTGGAGTGAAAATGAAGAACCTAGCCAGGGCATTTGTATGGTGGCCAGGTATCGATGGAGACATCGAAGAAATGACCAAGAGCTGCCTAGGATGCCAGAAGGTCCAAAACGCTCCACCCCAAGCCCCTCTACATCCATGGGAGTGGCCCTCATCTCCCTGGCAAAGGGTACACATCGACTTTGCTGGTCCATTTATGGACTCAATGTTCTTAATTGCGGTTGATGCACACTCCAAGTGGCCGGAGGTAATAAAGATGTCCTCCACCACCACGGAAAAAACCATCACAGTATTAAGGACCATATTTGCCAGGAATGGGCTGCCAGAACAGATCTGTTCTGATCATGGACCGCAATTTGTGTCCGAAGAATTCAGGAAGTTCTTAAAAAACAATAGGGTTAAGCACTACACGTCCGCCCCATACCATCCCGCCACCAATGGATTGGCTGAAAGGTTTGTCCAGACCTTCAAGAAGGCCATAAAGGCCATGGGTAATGAAGACATAAAACTTCAGCACAAGGTGGATAACTTCTTGTTCGCATACAGGAATGCAACACATATGGTTACAAACCAAACTCCCGCCATGATGTTCTTCAATAGAAGCTTAAGATGCCGGCTGGATTTGATCAAGCCCAACATCAGAAGGGACGTGGAGAACTGGCAATTTCAAGGCATGAATGAAAGGCCAACTAGAACCTTCCAGATAGGTCAACAGGTTTTGGCCCGGGACTACCGTACCGAGAAATGGCAGCCTGGAACTATCTGCACACGACTAGGACCGCTGATGTATACCGTGGACATCGGAGAAAGCATAATAAGGCGCCATGCTGAGCAAATCATAGAGTCATCCGAAAAGGGACAACCTACACCACAACTCTATACACCTAACAATGAAGTAGAGATACCCATATCTACCTCCGATCCGGTGATACTGGAACCCGATGAACCCGACACTGGCATTCAAGCTGAATCAGCCTTGCCAAAAGAACCTACTACACCACCAGAAACTACTGCACCACCGAGGTGTTATCCGGGCCGAGTCAGGAAGCCTCCAGAGAGACTGACTTATAATTAATTAACTGCAGCAATGTGTAGATTATTTTTCTTGTAACATGTAATTAATAATTACTTAAAATATTATGTACTGGTTGGCTAAAAGGGGAGGAATTGTAGTGTATGTGCCTTTAAGAGCCCCATGTGTACTGTAATGCCGGTAATGGCCACTCGGGCTATATAAGCCTGTATATTGTGTTGTATCAGTTAGTTCCCCTCCAGACTTTGTTTAGTAAACACCTATGAAACCAACTCCTGTCTTCAGTGTCTCTATCAACACACAGACACAACAGTCTGCACTCCGTAGTTTTACAACATAAAGATTCAAGAGGACCCTCTGAAGTAGGATCCCCACCCTGCAGTACATTATTAAGGACCACGACAATGATGCAACAAATCCTCTCTACTAGATGATCAAGGATTAGATCTGTAGTCTGCAACATAACAAAGAATTAGGCCTCCCCCCACTTCCAACAGGTAATTGTAAATGGTTTTTACGAAACAGAAATAAAATGTATAATAAAATCAAACACCTACTTCATACCTTTGACTCCATGTATCTTTCCTATCAAGGACTGTGCCAATTTCTTTGAAAGGAATCAATAAACCCAAATCTAAAATGCCCAGTCTGTACTAAAATTCATGTATTTGCAAATAAGTGGAAACTAATCTAATTTGGTTCATGTGGAGTTCAGCGTTCAGTTTGACTCTGGCATCTAAGAGACGAAATTCTCCTTGTTTGCACCTCTGGTGGGAGGCGCTAACGGGGCACAAATGGCTTTTCGCCCTCCCCGAGGCGATAACCGCACCTCCCGCGAAATTCCGCGGGAGGTTAGCGGCGGCGCTACCGAGTATCACCCTGATCTTCTGCGCCCGGAGATCATGACGTCATCTCCGGGTGCAGCGCCTCGGGAAAAAAATTCGCACTTGCACCCCACAGCAGCGCCAGGCGATGTTACCGATGGCTGCAGGGGTCGCAAACACTGAAGTCGGCCGCTTGCGGGGCGCAATTTACAAACACGGTAGGCGACCGGCCAAAAAAAAAGACCAATTTTTCTTTAAATTTATTTTCAGCCACCGGTCGCAGCGTCTGTGCCGCGATCGCTTAGTCCGGCACTCTGCTTGAGTGCCAGATTGATCACGCGGCACTCCCGCTCAGAAATCTACAAATCTACAATGAAACCTGCAGAGCTTGCAGCGTGGGGCCCTTCCCTTTAATGTAGGGAAGAGCCCCTGCAACGCGGCAGCACCCCACGTGGCCACACGTGGCGTTGCTGAGCACATCGCCCCGGATCGGGACATTCCCTGCCTCTTGCACTCCAAGAGGTAAGTGGAGCACTTGATTTAGCTCCACTTCCCTCCTGGAGCAAAAAGAGGGAATTTAACAAATGTTTGAAAAGGTTAGCGCCTGGCACTAACTTTCCAAACATTTTTCACTTAGCGCCCCAAACTGCCCTCTCGGGGAGTTTCTCCCCCCTAGTACTTGTAGATCCAATCCTATTCAATACCAATCTTATTATAAATAACTTACAACAAATCTCAACTCATTACATACATCAGGAATCCACTGTACTACACCATTATGAGAAAGCACAACAAAACTTAAGGTTGGTTTTGACATACGGCTTGTACGAGTCAACACAATGGCTTGCTGTCTCTTTAATCTGCAAACAGGTTCCTTTTTGAAATAGTCACTCATCTGGTGTGAAATGTAGAGCCTTGGCTGCAGTGTGCGTTGCTGAAATAACACAAAGGAAGACGTAGTGTGCTGATGACAGATGATCACAGTCTCTGCCTTGTAAACTTGCTAGCTTCAACATCAATCATATGCTGCAAAATAAATTTGATCCATCATATTTATGTCTTGTCAGGGTTATGTAATACAGTTTTGATAATCCCAGAGGTGTCATCTAATGCAATATTTGTTCATTTGATTATGGGGCTTGCCATTATGTGATTAAAATATTATAAAGTACCAGACTGAATAGTGCAGGTAGATCGCATTCCCATTCTATTTGCTACTTGGATACAAGATCTGTCTGATATTGTGGCATCACAAATAGCAAATCTTCAACATGTAATAACCAAAAGGTTTTTGCTGCAGTGTTGCTTTGTGTACCCGCGACAGGATCTGCTTTACTAAAGTTGAAAATTAAACCAGCAATCAGGGTTTTTCTAGTCAGTTTCGGAACTAATTCCCCACACCTGAAATCTAAAAGTAAGCTGGTGATGTGTTTGTGTCTCCAGTATAGATACACTTAAAAAATAATGCAAATAGACAGTAAGTGCTCACCAAAAGTTATCCTGAAGCTCCCATGGCTGGAATTTACCCCTTAAAAAACGATTGTGTTTGGAGCGTGGGGGCAGTGAAATTGTTAAAAATGGGATTCCCGACCTGATCCCGCCTCCAACCTGCCCATTTCTGATTTTAATGAAGGCGGGACGGGGGGAGGGGTGGGTGTGGGCAACTGAGCTGCTCCCAGGGGGCGGAACATCAATTTAAATATTGTAATGAGGCTGAAGCCTCTTTTTACACCTCCATTTTGTTTTTAACTGCATGTGGACGGGTTTCACACAATTCGTGAAATCCAGCAGTTAAACCGAGGCGGGGATTGCTGCATCCAGATGGGAAGTGGCTTTATACCGACCTCCTGGATCCAGGGTCCCTACCTAACCCACCCCCCACGATCGGAGACCCTCCCACAGGCTTTTGATCACCTCCCTAGGCCTCCAATCCCCACCATGAGGCTGATGATGCTGAGGCCGGCCACGATTCTCACCCCACCAACGCCCCCCACCCCCCCCCCGCCCGATCCTCCATACCCTCCCCCCAAATCGACCCCCACCTCCCGCGATCCCCGATCCTCCACTGCCAACTCCCCCCCCCCGACCCCTCACATCTGCAGCTCTACCCACCCGCAGCCAGCCAGCCTCTCAATCTGGCTGGCTGTGGACGGGAATCCGAGGCCTCACACGCAAATCAGGCCCTGCCATTAAAGTTTCCCGGGTCCCCCGCCCGCCTTGGAGGCCCCCTGCCCACAACCCCCCTAGCTGGAGGAAATTCCGGCTCATCGTGCATATTAATCGGGTCACGGGCACAAGTATGCTTCTACTGCAGAGTCAAGTACATGGTAAGTCAATGCTTGTGCTACAAAGGGACCTAAAGTTATGGCAAGGCCAGTAAAGGTACTGCTCACTAAAAGTGACCTGGGCCTTTAAATTCCATGAGGTTTACAATTCTCCATCAGGCAATCAGCTGAAACTCCAGCAAAATAGCTGGGACAGACATTTATTGCCGTTTCACTGGAGGGTCTTCTGATAATATGGCAGGAGATTGATGGAATCCCCACAAAATTTTGAGGACCATGTTTCCTAATGACCAGCCCTATTCTGGAAGTGTACTAATTGGAGGCAGCCCTTCCTAACAAGACTGCACCCTAACCCTGTGGGAAATGCTAGTGGACAAAGATAGGGTCAGCTCACAACAGAACATTTTTGAATAAGTGTAGTCCTGAAACCACCGCTGAAGCACTTTCAAAAACTGAGCTGGATAGCAATGTTCGGATAGCTTTGTGTGGAGATTTGGCTGCAACTGGATCAAAGGTGACAGAAATGATTGCAGGTATAATGGAGAGACATCCTGATGGCATGTTCTGTACATGTTCATCTGTTGTCATTGTCCAACACTGAAATTTCAGCAGATTTAGTTTGAAATCTGGATTGAACAATGTGATAGAAACTTGTGCACTCAATGTGCTTTGGGCTGTTGGTCACAACTGTGATCCATCTGGAACAGTATCAAGTAAACATTACTCCTTCATGGAATAAGAATTCCTCTTAAAGGTCTGGCCAATCTCCTGCCATGTGGAATGCCAAGTAATTGGGTAGTAATAAGTTAGGGATCAGGCTTTTCCAGGAACAAATCCATGTCGTTTCTCAACATGTGGAATGATCAATGACCATCGATTAAGTTTCCATGGTTACAAAATAGTTGAAGGGTGTATAGTTCCAGCTACAAAATGGCCCTGGGCGTGACTTTGATCACCCACCAGGACCTACTTGCAATGGAAGTTGGTATATGCTCTGCTAATCTTGTCTGGGCATAGATGGTCTTTAGTGGTCTAAGCCTTGGCTGGTGGAATCAATGTGTATTGCTGAGCACTAGAGGACTATTAAGACTATTGATAAGACTAGATGGTCTTGCATAATAGCTTTTTGATTGTCCATTCCCCCTTGTGTGCAATTGGAATATGCAAAGCCTGGAGTTTCAAAGTTGGTACCAATCCATGCATAAAAGTGGTGTCTACTTCACTTCTTAGTTTCACCAATGACATGAAATCAGCATAGAGGTCAGAGCAGTGCAGTAATTGATCAGGTAGTTGTGATTAGCTTAGCATATCCTTTGTTTCCCTCTTTACATTCTTCCACATCACGAGAAAACTTCGGACCACAGGCCTTCTTGAGATCTAAGCTGTCTTTGGCAAGCTGCTAGACTCACGGCAAAAGTCGATGGTGAAGAATAGTTGACCGTCACTGTGCCAGGAGTGATTCAGCCAAAGCTCTGAATCACAAGATAGTGCTGACAATGAAGTCTGAATGGAGGTCTGTATGACTGCCAATAAGGCTGACTGGTTGGCAGATGATGTAGCCAATGACTTCCTTATCTCTACAGCCAAAGTCATAAATAAGCTGAAGCTGGAGCCTGCCAGCCAGTCATCCAGCATTTTCTGTTGTTATCCATTAAGTAGGGTCCTGTTATGGCAACTACCAAGGGAATAAATGCTGTTAAGTGAAAGCAGAGGCCTTCAATGAGATAATTGAAGTCTCTTCAAAACAACCGAGAGCTGCTGAAAGGTAGATTGAGATGTCAAATGCTGTGAGGTCAAGAGGGACCATATGGGAAATTGTGTTCATCTGCAAGGGTACCCAATTTACACAAACATAATCCCAAAACATTATTCCATAGGGTACATTCAGTCATTAATCATCAAAAAGTTGTTCTAGGCTAGTACCAATGATTGGTTCATTGGAGATCCCTAGGCTGGTCAAGGAACGTTCTCAGGATCCAGTGACAGCATTATATCAAACTGGCACCTGATCCAACAGGACATATTTGAATGGAGGTTGGGAAACCAGTGGATTGTGCTGCACAAAAAGAAGGCCTTCATGAACCAGGAATTGAAGAGATGTTAGCACACCCAGACATAGCCTCTGCAAGCGTCAAAAGACACATTCTTATTGATGATACCTTCACTTAATTCACTTAAGCTCTTCTAATATCCTATGCACAAGTCAACTGCATGTGCCCAATACCCTTGTCTTTTCCCAAATTGACTCATGACATTTTAAAGTACTAGTTCAAGAAAATGTTATGATCCCTACCAACATGTGGGACAACTGTGTTTTAGCCTGGTGCTTTCCATGGGGTCTTCTACTTTTTAAGCTATGTGCTTCCAAGTGTCTTCCCAGTGGGAAGAGAAAGTTTGCCTGTTGTGCGTCAATGACTGCCTCTAGGGTGAGATGCCCAGGACTTCCTTGTGCTGGGATAGTATATGGCCCTGCATCTTTTAGGCACCATGGCTATTCATGTGGTGGCTGCCTGGGCCTATATGCCATCAGCTACATCTGTACCCATTTGTACAGAGGGGTATGTACATACTGGTATGAGAGCCATCTCCATCATCTGTGCTTAGCTTCAGCCATTCCCCCGCTATTGGGTAGTTCCTTAGTATGGCCAGAGATTTATGTGGGAGCAGATCTCTGAGCAGCAATGAGGTTGTTAACATAAGAACTAGGAGCAGGAGTCGGCCATTTGGCCCTTCAAGCCTGCTCTGCCATTCAATAAGATAATGGCTGATCTTCTATCTCATCTCCACTTTCCTGCACAATCCCCATATCCCTTGATTACCTTAATATTCAAAAATCTATCAATCTCCGTCTTGAATATATTCAACGACTGAGCCTCCACAGCACTCTGGAGTAGAGAATTCCAAAGATTCACCAACCTCTGAGTGAAGAACTTTCTGCTCATCTCAGTCCTAAATGGCCGACCCCTTATTCTGAGACTGTGACCCCTGGTTCTAGACTCCCCAGCCAGGGGAAACATCCTCCCTGCATCTACCCTGTCAAGGTTGTTGAAGCTCAGAATTACAGCTGTCTCAATTGGATACCCCAAAGTGATGAATCTAAACAAGACAGACTGGAGTTCAAAGTCTGTAGAATCCCAGGCAAAGTAATTGTGGTGGAAGTTATGCCCGACTGAAGATCTTACCTAAGGTGGGTGTGGTGGGGTGGGCTGGGGGCGCGGGGGTGGGGGGGGGGGATAACTCCAGTGTACTAGAATGGCCAGATCTTGTATTTTGGTCTGCAGGTTAGTCAATAAATCAGGCACAGCATAACAAAGATGCTGTTTGTGGAATCCTTCACTTTGGGGCTTTGAGGAGATGAAAGGTGATATATAAATGCAAGTTTTTCCTTTCTTTCTTTTTGGACCACATGGCAAATGTGCTGTGATTGCTGGGCAGTCTGTATTGTAGCAAAAAATGCATGTGGTAAAACATGGGCATGCATTTAGAAGGTTCATGTGTATGCTCAAGAAGGCATTCTCCTCGGTGATCTTCCATCAAGCTTTCAGTGACGTTCTGTTAACTTTCATTATACGGTAGCATTCTAAAGGAAAGCTAAATGTGAGGACACTCACCTTGGCAACCTTCCTGATACCAGCCAATTTCATCCTCACCTGCTCCCAGGTTCGGTGCACAGGTAACACAGTATTTACTCTTTCTTCCACTTCTACCCAGGCTGCTCTGATCCTGGCCTTCACGAGAGAGTGGCACTCAGCTCCAAAAATGACCCCATTTCTTTGCGGAAATTCTTGTAGCAGCACCTCCAAAGCTGCTTCACTAAATGGAGAAGTTCACATACGTACTCTTGCATCAGCCAGTTCTCCCATGCTTCATTAGCGGGGCAGTTTCAAAAAGGCAGGCGACTGCCCTTTAAGAGCTGCTGGCACCAGATAACCAACCTCTGGAACCTAATGCACTCCCAGTGCATCCTGTGCTGTGCTTATTTAAAATGAGCCGCCAGTGCTTTCTAGCTTGAGGCTAGCTCAATGTGTTACAGGCACATAGTGACCAAGTAGCTTTGCTCCTGCTATCACTGCACTAGAATGCATATTATCATCCCCCTTGAACAATGGGCTAGCCAGAGTAGTATGATGATGTGTGCCCTCAAAAACAGTATTATGGTTTTACATGGCTGAGGAGGATACTTCTACAGTATTGATTGGAAGATATAATGGAGCCTGTCTCAATTATTAATTCATATAGGTACTTGGCAGGTGCCAACTTTAGCCTGGACACAATCCTTTGGGACTGCATTGAGAAAGGGCGAAGAACGCTTTGCTCTCTCTCTCTCATCTTTCGTCAATGAAAGTGAAGTCCCAATGCAGGTTAAACCAACGCATACATTACAGTTGTACAAACATTTCTCTTTCGTGGCTCAAGAGCAGCAGGGCATGCAATGAAAGCGCTTCTTTTGCTCCATGTGCAAGATCCAGGACAAATCGGTGAGGCGGATTTGTAGCAAAAAGGGGATAAGTTTGCAGGGATGGTGGGCTCCAAGTTACACAAACATGTCACTGAACACGCTGAAGGGACAGCAAGCACATCTCTTTGCCGAGGCTCCTTAAGGACCTGGATTAAGCAACTGGAGATGAATCAGACTGGTATACAGCATTGGACCTGAACACCTAGAACATCAAGATGACTGGCACATTGCAAGTGGCCCTGTGTAGGTCCTTCTAACAAGCTAAAAGTGGATGTCCATCGTATAGCTGATGGGGAAACTTGGACTTGGGATCACAACTCCTGGAAGGTGGTTCTGAGAACATGCACAGATATAGAGAGGATTCTGTACCTACTACAGTTGAATTGCATCAGAGTAAGCAGCTGCTGAGACTCTACAACTTTAACTGGTGGAATTACCATTCAATGGAGTTGGCTTTGTGCCTGCATTGTGGTCAGGAGGATAGGGGAAATGCACTCACACATTTTACAGAGAGTTGCGCTGCCCACCATGGCATTCATGAGGAACTTCTGATATCTACTGTTGGTCTAGCAAGGGTTGAAACCCCTACTTGCCAATTGACCAACTAGTGACCAATATACTTGAGAGAAGGGGCAAGTGGGGTATTTTTGGGTCCAATGTGGCTCCAAGATGACACACTTGGGGAATGGAAAATTGGAACCAAATCAACCCTCTGACAGATTAGGTAATTCAACATATGACCCAGGCAGTATCAATGGCACTGTTGATTAACCAGCCAACCTTGCTCACTCAGGGAATGGGATTCTTTCCTTTCAGATGCTGCTACCACTGCAAGCCAATACCTTAGTGGGCTGTACAAGCAGCAAGAAGCTCACCAGCCCTCTATATTGGTAAGCTGTACAATTTTAGCTACTTAAATTCCACACTTGTGGGTCCTTAAGCCCTTTCTCTTGGCAACACTTAGATAAGTGGAGTGTGTCCTTATGGGGAAGGAGTGGACACTCTATACTGGGGAAACAGAAGCACTCCATCGGATTTCTCAGATTGAAGGCTCTTAAGGCAGGCAGCTAGCTGACCAAAAATAAAAATATATTTTGGTAAAGATCAAAAATTCAGAGTGCCATTAACTGATTGCAGGTACTCAGCATAAAAGCACCTTACAAAGAATGTAAAGTCTTATATCAAAGAAAAGCATTATGACATATTTTGTAATGCTGAAGGTACAGCAACCATTTATGGAAAGGGCTCAAAATAATGCAAGTGTTTGAAAAGGATCTGTGTTACAGCGATGAAGCAATTCTAACTAGATTCCATTGCAATCTGCTAAAAATTCTGGAACTAATATGAAATCTATGGGCAGCATTCTCCCATTCTTGTCAAGAAGAACCTCATACCGATTGCAAAAAGACTTCAGGGGTAATATTGCAAGCCCTTCTCCTGGCAGAGACCCGCTGGATAGGAGTAAGAGTTAGAGATAGAGCTCTGACACTGTAGGCCACATCCGCTATCTGTGTTTCATATAGACAGGCTCCATGTCAGGCACAGAGCCTCACGAATGTACCCCTTCACAACACACCATGCTAGATTTACCCTGTGGTTGTTGGTTATTTTCTTTCACTGGCCTACATGTTCTTCCTTGATGGCAAAGTGTACTACCGGATTTTTTGCATCAGGTGAAGTCATTTTCTGTGCAGATAATAATGTTCTGGTATGACTTATTGCTACAAAAGGCAAGTCAAAAAAGCATTTAATGATGGGGAGAGGATCCAGAATCACATATCCAATTGTCATTTTCCATTTTTCCCCATTGTCACTCTTACAAGACAGCAGTTCTCAGTAATGCAGGAATCCAGCAATGTGTATTGGGAGGGTGGTCACAGTACGACTTTGTTAAGGTCAAAAGCCATCTTTCACTTACTCCTGAAACACTCCTTTATTGCTGGTGGCCATCCTGTCTTTATTGTTAATGTGAATATCTCAATATGCCAGTTACAGCTAATGGTGGAAAATACATTCTGTAGTCAGTAGGTGGATTTACCTGTGAATAACTGAATCTCTATTATAACTTTACTCCTGTCTAGACAGGAAGGGGTTGATTGTCCAAAGAGTTTGAGTCTGAAGAGGATTGCAAGGTTTTTTTTATGTCCACTAAAGGCAACTGAATTTAATGTGAGAGTAGAAGACAGAAAGGCAGTCCGTGTAAGTGATTGTAGGCAGTTGGTTTTGAGCGTGCTCACTCCATAAAGGTTTTTCATTCAGGTCAAGATAACAACCAGAAAGTTTCTCACAAAAGTGATGAAAACAGTTGAAATGTAGTCTTCCTTGTAGCCGTAAGTGAATCAAAGCCACTAGCAGGTACAATGAGCCCCTGAGTAGAGACTGTGCTCAGAAGGTAATATGCTACATTTGCTGTGCATTGAATCCCTTGAGAAATTGAAGCTGATGGAGCTGATAGCAAGGAAATCTACAGGGAGCTATTAGAATGGTGCTGCCTTAGATCTGTGCAAACTCAGCATAAATGAAATGATTACAAGAAAACTTAGAAGTTGCCCTCTGCTACTTAATAGTGTTGAAAGTGAGCTGACTGGAAGACCTGGTTATTATATGCACGAAGAGTTTGAAGAAATCATTGGTATCTGCTCCTTTTTCCAAAAAAGTGTGTTATAAATATTCTCTAAAACAAATGCAAAATACTGCAGATGCTGGAAATCTGAACTAAAAAAACCCCCAGAAAATGCTGGAAACACTCAGCAGGTCAGGCAACATCTGCGGAGAGAGAAACAGAGTTAGTGGGCTGGATTTTACCAGCCCCGAGGAGGTGGGTTTGGAGGCGTGCGAGTTGTTAAAAATCGGCAAAAATCGCCACCATCCCGCCTCCGAGCAATTTTCCCAAATGCGTGTTTTCTGACCCCCTTTCCATCCCAAGAGGCAGGATAGGCCCTTAACAATCACTTAATTGCCTCAATAATCCCATTTTGATTGGCCTTTCCGATTTTTAGACATTCCCCCATCCTCCACGCCTCCTCTGGAACATGCTAGGTAATGCTGGCAGCCTTACAAGTGGATTGCTTACTCACAGCTGCAGTTCCACCATTACAAAGGAGTTTTCACCGATGATCATTTGCAGGTGGCAGAACTTTGTTGTTTCAGGTCTGGGGGAACTTTTAGCAGGCATACTCAGTGTTGTGGAAGTTTGGAGCCTGACACCCATCTCCAGTGTGACCTCCAGGGAAACCCCTCTCGCCACCTTGACTGAGCACTTCCTCAACTGAGGCATATACCAGAAGCATGGCGACCATTTAATTCCTTTCCTCCTGGACATCAGATTCGGATGAAGACCAGCTGTGGCAGCAGCAGAACCATGAACAACAGCAGCACCAACAGCAGGAGCATCAACAGGAGCACCAAGCTGCTAGTCACCCACCTGAAGATGCACAGGCCAGAAGGCGCCAGCACGCGAGAACATTGCTGCCCGGGATGCAAGGGACGCACTCATCATGGCCAGATTTGCTTAGCCTGCACAATCAAACACTTTAGTCTCGCTCCTTCTTACCAGAGCATCAACAATGGACAAGAACCTGCGGAATCACTCTGACCAACATTCTGACAATCGCAAGGCGCCCTAAGCCCTCAATGTGCCCTAAGCCCTCAATGTGAAAGTCCCATTTGCAAAATGATACAGGCCACAACTTCAACAGTTTGCCATCAAAACACTTTATAATTCAATCGCAATGATGGCTGGTCCAAAAACAAAACTACACAGCACCCAAGTGACTACCCTTGTGACTACTTGTGCTTTATCTTCCTCTTACGTGTGCTCCTACGTGGTGCTTCCCCTGTGGCTTCAGCAGATGTGGAGGCCCCTTGCTCACTCTCTTGCTGCTCCTGTCTCGATGCCTTTGGCGGCCGTCCTCTGGGGTGGCGAACCTGTGCGGACTCGCCAACAGTCTGCTGCTCCTGCGGCTGTGCAGGGGCTGAGACGCCCATCTCAGTTGGGTGAGGACTCTGGTGGGGCTCTAACTGAGGGCTTTGCAGTGGCATGGTCATATGAGCGCTTGGAGAGGAGCCTCCGCTTCCTTGTTGTCTGCCACCAACATCCCACTCATGGGTCAGCCCCACTTCAGAGCTAGCAAGTGGCTTGACAGCACCTTGCTACACTGCAGGGGGGCCACGAGGACCCGTTTCTGCACTGGAAGTCCTACTCCAGAGGACTTGCATGAAGGTCTGGTTTGTTTGCTCAATAGCTGACCATCGCTCCTCAAGAGATGTCAATCTGTTCTGAACAATGACCATGTATTCAATACCCTGGCGACTAAGCTCCTCCATGGACGTAGCCATCCTCTCCCCTACCGTAGCCATCCTCTCCTCTATGGTAGCCAGCCTTACCATGGAGGTAGCCATCCTTTCCACGAAGGATGCCATCCTTTCGGCAGTGATGCGTTCATGCGCCAATGCCTCCACAAAGGCTCTGCTCATGTTCGCGATGGACTCCTCCATTCGCTCCACACTCACAGCGACCCTGGAGACAAAACCTGCCAGAGACTCCTGCACCTGTTCCTGGAGTTCCAGCACCACTCTCCTTCTGGATGGACCCGGAGGCACAGGGTCGACATGCAGCGGAGCCAAGCTGGCAGAGTCCTGCACCCTCCGAAGAGGACTCTCCACTGCTGTCCCTGTCTCCACCATCTGCTGATGCTCACTTCTGAGCTGTGATACACCAGGTGACAAAACTACTCTATCTCGCGAAGGTCCCACCGAGGTGTGAGTGTCTGCGCTGGTGCTGGGTGCGCTGAATTCTGCTGATGCTGCACCCTCAGAGGTTGCAGCTTCCTCTGAGGAGTCTGGAGGCTCAGGCTGTTTCTCCTGGAAAGTGGGGACGGGGGCTTTCGATGGTCCTGGGGGGAGTAACGGAAAGAGTTAGTGATGTGAGGCCAAGGTTACATGCACATTGAATATTGCAGATGATTATAAGTCAATCTGTTAGAGCATCAGATTCATTATCAGTGACTTATGCTATGTCAATGAGAGAGATTCCAAACTATTCTGTCACCAGCTTGCTGTGATGCACCCGTCTGTCTGTCCCCCACTTGGGTATCCTCCTCGATCCCAGCAATTTCCAGGGCCGTCTCCTCCTAGGGGGTGAGCTGGGCTACTGAGGGTGGCCCTCCTCCTGTCATGGCTTTCCCTCTTACTGTGGGCTCTCTTTTCCTGCAATGAGGGACACAAGTGAAGTTTGAGTGAGAATGAAGGAGTGAGCGTAGTGAATGCATAGCATAGATGCTTAGAAGGATACAAAGGACCCTCCCTGTGTGTTGCAAGTTATTGTTGTCATGGCATCACAGTGATAGGGAGTGAGAGGGCTGCATGGTCGAATAGTTAAGTGAATGTGACCATAGAGAGAGAGGGAATGGGTAAGGGTGCAGGGATGTAAGTGTCAAGTGGCATGTGGAGGAAGAAGTTGGCATAGCAGAGTGCTGGTGAGGAGAGGCGATGTGGATCAGATTGAGGGTGATGGGAAAGTCATACTCACTTTTTCTGTGCGGAGAAGGTCATGAAACCTCTTCCTGTACTGCAGCCAGGTTCTGCGGCTCATCGAAATGGAGTTGACCTCCTGGGCCACTTGTAGCCACGCAGCTTTTGTCTGCTGGGGTGGCTTTTTTCTCCCTGAGGAAGGAAACAGCACCTCCTTATTACAGCTGGCTCTGTACACCAGAGCTTGGAGGGAGGGCTCATCAAACCGAGGAGCACACTTTTGCTTGATCGTTGACATTTTCCACAATTCAACTCCTTCATATAAATTGCAGTGCCTCTGCAGTCTCCAGAAGCATCAAGGCTGCTTGCAGGCCTTAAATCCAACAGCATCGATGACGTCATCGGAGGCGACTTTCTGGATGAAAAGACTCATTGGGCCAAGGGTTCCCACATGCAGGAAATCAATTGGCCAATTAGGGGAAAATCCCACTTTTTCAACACATCACTTAGGAGTCGGAGTCCTGACATGATTTCCACCTGACATGCCCCAGCCCGCCCACACTGACAAAACCCAGCCCAATGGTTCAGGTCTGTGACCTTTCATCAGAACTCATGAATCTGATGAAAGGTCATCGACCTGAAACAGTAACTCTGTTTGGTTTGGATGATCAGCCATGATCTCGTTGAATGGCGGAGCAGGCTCGAAGGGCCGAATGGCCTACTCCTGTTCCTATCTTCTATGTTTCTATGTTTCTCTCTCCACAGATGCTGCCTGCCCTGCTGAGTATTTCCACTATTTTCTGTTTTTATTTACAATTATTCTGTTCTGTGAATAAACCTTTCACAATCCATCGGCTTCTAAAGCCTGCATCTCAGCTTCTCACCTACTCTTTTTATGCCTGATGTCTTGAATTATGGCCCTTTACCATTCACCAATGGTTCTCAATTTTAAAACCTTTCATCCGGCATGAGTCGGCATTCCTTCACTGCATGACCAGGTGAATGTTAGAACTGGGATTGACGGGGATTTGAGAATAAGACCAGTTGAGAGTGTCCAGCACCATTATACCCAAGGGAATATCCTAGGCAAACCAAAATCTTATGAACAGATGTACGTCCCCATTTACATCCTGAACAACATTGGACAACGGGGATGCCTTTGAGTCCCAGTCACCCAGAGTAGGCCATAGGGTGGGGAAACAGAATTCCGGAATTCCCAGGCCATTTTTGCAATACAGTCAATTACAGGGCATTGGATTATATTGCCTATGCTGGCAGGAATAGCCTGGATTTGTGTTTTTTTGGGGCTATTTTTATTCAACGTGCCCCAGCCCTATGGCTCACTAGCACTGTGGCAAAGTGCCACAGCAAGATTCCTTCCCCTTCTCTCAGGCAGGTGCCCAGTTGTGCCAGAAATCTGCCCAAAATACATTGAGTAGCCGGGCCTTGGGATTACCCATTGGGTGTAGGTCATCCATGGTGGGTCGGTGGATGTTCTGCGCTGCAACCCTCACCTATCCTTCCCCTCAAGGCCTTCTCAGGAATTTAGGCCATTGTCTTCTAGACAGCAATAGACTTGGTGTAATTACATATAGTAGCACCAATGAATTGCTGCATCTCTTGGGTCACTGAAGTCCCAGTTGCCATGGTGGGGGCAGTATTGGTTAGAATCATTACATTTTTCTGATCACTTACTGACCAAGTGGCACACATTACAGTATTGGGATAAAATGATTATTGGCAATATTTAAGTAGAATTATTGAACCTCTTGTACCAGGCAGCACTTTACAACACATTTTATATTTTAATAAAGAAATAAGAGTCAATAAACCTGAGGCAGATCAAATACAAGTCAACATCAATAGAAGTTATAGAACCAACTTAACTTTTAAGACTGATTTAATTCAACTTACTCCTGATTCAAACAGAGAAGCAAAACAACCATTTTGACTAATATAGCACTATGAAAGAGACCCCGGACCTAGCCAAAGGGGCACTGAGGCCAATTGATGTACCACCACCCCAGCTAAGATCAGCCAATTCCACACACACACACATTATGAAGCAACTCAAATGGTTTTATTTCTTTGGGTTTTATTGACATTGCTTCTGCATCAGCCAATTTCTTTTCACTGGCCTGGATTTTATTGTTAAAAATGTAACACACATTTTAAATCACTTTAACATGCAAGTAACTGTTGTGTATGTACCTTTAAGGGAATAACTGGTCTCAGACTGCAGTACCGGCAGTCACCACCCCTGTATAAAAGGCGCTAGCAAGCTTCTGTAGTTTCAGTTTCCCGATTGTCTCCATTCAGTAAAGACTTGTTATAATCAACTCCTGCTGTCCGTGTCTCAATTATACGCGGACATAATAGTAACACTGACCACCAGGTAGAGCAATTCCCCACTGCTCTTTTAGACTTGGTGTCAAGAGTGTTGACAGAGGTCAATAGGTGACATAGCAGAATTATCCACCTGCTCCTCATTTTCCAATTTATCTCCAGTTTCAGCAATGATAACCTAACCAGACAAAATCTAGTGATTAGTCAAATTCTGAGATTTGGATTATGTTGGATCCATGAACAAATATACACCTGATTTTCTACTGGGCCTGCACAAACCATCGTTAGGATAACCATATTATTTATCCAACTGGTAAGTAATTCCTTTCCTCATGATATGGTGTGAAATTATGTCTGTGTCATTGCAAGGTGCATTAACAATGGATTATAACGGCATGAAGAATTCCTATTCTGCTCATTCACCTCCTATCTGCGAGTTACTGGTCAGACAGAGAAGAAGTTTAATCCAATTCTACCCTACACTGAAGAAAACTGCACTCATAAGATGTTTCCAGAGCAACAGACCTGAAACTTGATCAGATGATAGGCGATGCTCATTTATTTGTAACATTGAAAAACAAATCTTCTTCCCCAAATGTCCATTGGACAGTTTTACTGATCAAATGTTCAACCACTAGTCTTTTTTCAAATAAAGATGATTTCCACACAATTTACAGACACAGTTCTGCATCCTGTCCTTTACAGTGGGGAGCAGTGTACGCATTCAGGTTTGTCTGAAGAGCCTAAAAAGAGTAAATTCCAAATTAAACAACTCAAGTTTTGCCAAGTTTGCTGCATTTTCTAATGATGGAAACTGTAGCCCAGTTTGGACACATTCACACAGGAGAACCTGGAGTTGTGAAGATGTTCTCAGACATTGCACAAGGGGGAATTGTTTCTGTAGATGAAGAGAAGTTTTTCTGCAGAAAATTTGGGAAGGCAGTCCAAAATCTTTCAAAAATACAAGCTACAAAGGAAACTCTAAATCCACACAATGTTGTGCATAATACTCCCCATAGATACAATACCTCACATCAGATTGAAACTTTAAATCCACACAATGCTGTGCATAACTCTCCCCATTAGATACAAAAGCAAAATACTGCGGATGCTGGATATCTGAAATAAAAACAGAAAATGCTGGAAATACTCAGCAGGTCAGGCAGCATCTGTGGAGAGAGAAACAGAGTTAATTTTTCAGATCGATGACTCCCTATTAGATACAATACTGATGACAACTAGAATAATTCAATGTGTTTCAGCCATTTACACCTTCCAAAAATCTATACTTTTTCCAACCTACCTGTAATGGACAATATTTTGACTCCCCCATCTCCTTTCCAGTTCTGTGCTGGAGACAAAGGCCTAGAAATTCAGTGGGCTGCGCCACCCGTTAGCGCCTTAAGAGGGCACTAAGTGGGTCAGAAGCCACTGGCCACGCCTCCTGCTAAATTCAGCGGGACGCTAATGGCGGCGCTGGCCGTTAGCGCTGCACCGCTACCGATGATGTCATCGGTGTGCGCAGCGCCCCGCTAACGCCCCGATCGCAATATTTAAATGCGCCCCCTGCTTTAACGCCAGACGACTATTTGCGACTGGTTCAGGGGGGCCTACCTGCGGCGGTAGAGGCGCTAATTAAAGGAGAGGTCATTTTTTTTGCTGGACGCCTGCCAGCAACTCTCCGCGCTGCCGTCCCCGGCCTCCTGAGCCCCCCCCCCATGGAGTGCCGACTGCGTTCCATGAGTCCGGCACTTCTCCTCGGTGCCAGGCTTTTTTGCCGGCACTCGCGATCCTCAATCGCGCTGCACAAGGCCCCTCCCCTTTAAGAAGGGGAGGAAGGCCTGCAGTACCGCAGCGCACTGTGCCGCAGCGTGTGGCGCTGCGGCACGTTGCGCAGCGATATTCAGCTGCAGCGCCCCAAGAGAGATGCGGGGCGCCTACAGTAGCGCCGCGCTTCCCTCTGGGGCGCGCAAACTGAATTTCCGGCAGGCGGCCGCGGCTGCTTCCGGGGCGCTACTTTTAGTGCCCTGGTGAGGCTGGCGCCCCAAATGGGGCGCTACTGAATTTCTAGGCCAAAACCTCTAATACCGTTTATTTTGCCACCTGTGGGAAACTAAACATAGGTTTAATGGGTTTCAGGTGAGTAGACTATCCCCCACTGTATTACAGACTGAGAATAGGCAAAACACAATGAGGCAGGGTGCTTCAGCAGCAACATTGTACTGAAGAGGGAAGCATTAAATGAGTATTTTTGCTCAGTTTTACCTTTCAATTGATGACACTATCACAACATGTAGGCACAGGGGATTTCTTGACTGAATATATCACAAGCCTCTTTAAACCTTTTCTTACATTTAAACTGAGTTTAAATTAAGGGACATGGAGTGATTCAAAATTACAGCTAGTTTGGACTGAAGTCTAATTAATAGATTGCTTGATCACAACTTTTAACACAGGTGTGCCTTCACTGTCACACGGTGTGCTGAGAACAGATTAAATGCATCCTGTTTTGATTGTAGTCTAAGCCTAAGTTATAAAACTGATACCTGAAGCCACTGGAGCATAATAGCAACATACCATTGAATCACAGGATTGTCATAATTATAGAGCTTTTTTCTCTCCCCAGTGATTCGCAGTGATCAATGCCCAATTAATATATTTGGTTATAAGCTTCTGTTCTAAGGCTGCATGGCGTAACCTTGTGGGACTGTGACTCATCTGCACAATGCTCAAAACACAGTGCAGAACACCATTGAGGCGACCCAATGGGATTTCTGTTTGTGTACTGGTAAATTATGGAAAACAGAACAAGCAGAGATATTTTTGGGTTTAAGGACACCCAGTACAAATAATTCACATGGAGGTAAGTGATTTATTCTTTTTATTTAATTTGCAAAGAAAAGGAACAAAACACACACAGACGATAATCCATTACAAGAAAGATTCCTGGAGGCTAGAAAACTAACCAATTTACTAGATGAAGTGATGGAAATATAAAATGTGACTAGTAACCAAGAGGCTGGCAGAAAGGCAAAAAGTTAAGGAAGCATAAATTAATTAAGTATGACATTTTAAATATGGGTTAACACACACAGCATACAAACCTCTAAAGCTCAAAATTCATAAGAGCATTAAAAAAGCATGAGTTTGTGTTTTTAAAAGTCATGTTATTTAAAAAAAAAAGTAAACATTCAGGGACTAAATCATTTAGTTAGCTTTAACAAAATAGTTTCCTTTCACTTATCACAAGAATAGGAGTGTGGAGTGGGACTATATTTCACTCTGTTATGGAGGGCTGTGGCCTGAGCTTGTGAGTTCCTGATCTTGGCCATGCTGTACAAGCAGAGATCAGGCACTTCCTTAACAAGAAGAAAAAGAAATCACAGAATGAGTGGTTCGATACCACTTTCACACATCTCCTGGTAGTTGGGAAAGAGCGCAGAAAGAAAGACTTGCATTTATATAGCGCCTTTAACAACCTCAGGACATCCCAATGCGCTTTACAGCCAATGAGGTACTTTTGAAATGTAGTCACTGTTGTGATATACGTGCCAAAGGCACGGGCATAGCGCAGGAGAAACCTAAAAGGAAATAGAAGAAAATAATTATTTAATATAGTAGGAAAATTATCGGAATCCTTTGAAAAGAATTTAAATATATGAGTGGATCTCCTGTGCCATTGTTTGCAGTGAGGTAAGGAGCGGTAATACGCTGGGAATTAATCTTATGCACGTAAAGTGATAGTGAAAATAACTCATGTATATGCAGAGACTCCAAAACAGGTAGTGAGAGATACTAAACTAGTGCATTTAAAGAGCTTGGGATATATCAGGAGTCAAGACAGAGATGAAGACTGCTAACTTTGGGAACGGACCAGAAGTCAAGCCCCAGTACCAAGACTGTAGGCCTCCAAGAACTAAAGCTATTGTTTGGATTTTCAACAGACCCTGGGCAACTTCATGGGTGAATTTAAATATGTTTTGCAACTTAGGTAAGTTTGGTGTGTTATCATTTTTTAAAAATCTATATAAAGTCAGCTGAGGGGAAGTCAAAAGAAGTTGGAAAATATTATTTGTGTAATTTGATTGGTTCATTTTACTATAGTTGCTGCTTCCCGGTTGGTAGCTTTGAGTTAAAAATGAGTAGTTTGATTTTTGTATTGATTATTGTTGATAGCTTTCGCACCTACTGGTTCATGATTGTAACATTCTCCTGCCTATCTATAGTTGAATGAATCAGCATGGTTAACTTAAAAGATTGTAGGTAGAGTCCCATGCACTTTGCATCGGTGACACTTTCAAGTTTGACAAGTAACATTTCCCATACACGAGGGTGCACTAGATGCAACACTATTAATTATTATAGATATATTGGCCCTGACATTGTGCCATAACTTCACCAGGAGATCAGCAGAACTGCTGAAAATGGGGAAACCCCGGCATCATTTCGGGCCATGAGTTCTGAGCATCCCTTGATGACTCAGTGAGTTAATCCGATGAATAGATGAGTCATACCGAACAGTAAAGTCCCAGATTCAGTGCTGAACCAGCATGGCGTGTAGGAGGTGGTGCCACAGTTGGATTTGGCAGGGTGGCTGTCGGTCGAGGAGAGGATCATACCCTGCCCGCACTTACTGATCAGGTTCCCACAGAAAGAATGGCCACTTAGCCAAAGGTGCCAGATAACCACAGGCCCCCCAGAGGGCTGTACCCGAGCAAGGGGTCCACACCTAGAGGAGAAAAAAGTCAAGATGTGAAATTGGCAATAAAAAGATTTAGAAAAAAATATAGATTTTCTTTAATTAGTGAAATTACAAAGTCAAGTGCTGACATTGTTAGATCACTCACTACAATTGCTGTTAAAAATCCCGGGTCTTAAGATCAAATCGCAAATAATTGCCATCACTGGGCACAATTAATGGGATTGTTGTAGGATTCCTCAGACTGAGATTAGATGTTAAATGTAAATGATCCAACAGCTAACAAAGTACTTTCTGATCCCTATAAATCTTGGTATGATCTTTCTATGTGAGCTTTTTTATATATCACTAGCTGGAGTGCCCGGCGGTGCCGAGGCTTTTTCGAGGGCATGTTGTTGTTGGAAGAGAGAGAGAGAGAGCGACTGGGGGGGGTGGGTGGGGGGAGAGAGAGCGACTGGGGGGGGTGGGGAGAGAGAGAGCGACTGGGGGGGGGAGAGAGAGAGCTGTAGTGTATGTAACCGTCTACCTTTAAGAGACTATTGTATGTAACCGTTCACCTTTAAGAGAACTATTTTAGGTGTGGCACTACTTGTTTGGCTTCTGTATACGGTAATACCGACGGTGACCACACCGGTATATAAGTGCTGTGGCATGATTTATAGGGCAGATTCGCCCTGACCTTCGAATAGTAAAGTCCTGTTGTATGTTACTCCTGAAGTCTGTGTCGTAATTAACTGCACAACCCACAGACTTTACAGTGGCGACGAGTCCGATCGTACCCTGCGGCAACAATACTTTCAAAGCAACGAAAGAGCGTCGAAAAGAGGCAACCGCCCTCGTCATTCGGCTGGGAGAAAACTCAAGGCTGCAGCAATAGAAAGGAGGAAGACTTTAGCGACAAAAACTTCCATCAGCAACAGGCACTGACTGTCCCTTCTGTCACGGTGACTGTGAGTAAGGGAAAGTGAAAAGAATAGCCGGAGGATAAGGGCTGGGCACTCGACCACGGTCGAGGGGGAAAAGGAGCCGGACAAAAAGTCGGGTCCAACGGCGTCGTGAGAGACCGCGACCGGCGGGAAAAGCCGGGCGGTGACCGAAGCCACAAAGCGCTGCGACCGGGAGCATAGGCGCGGGAAGAGAGAAACTCAGCCGCAGCCGGGGAGAGAAGCACCGGACTGCGAGAGGGCTGGGAGGCGCGATTGGGGTCCGAGCGAGCGGGAGAGGCAGAGCCGACCAAGAGAGACTGCGCGAGAGCCAGTCCAGCGGCTGAACTGTCCTCCGTCAACGGGGTGTAACCAGCGCCGGTAGAGCCGAGCGAGCGGGAGAGAGGCAGAGCCGAGCAAGGGGAACTGTGCGAGAGCCAGTCCAGCGGCTGAACTGTCCTCCGTCAACGGGGTGTACCCAGCGCCGGTAGAGCCGAGCGAGCGGGAGAGAGACAGAGCCGAGCAAGGGGAACTGTGCGAGAGCCAGCCCAGCGGCTGAACCTGTTCGCCGTCAACGGGGTACCCAGAGCCGGTCGCCCTGCCATAAAATTTTAAAAAAAGGGGAAAGCCTTGAAGCCGACGCACAGGCTGTGAACCTGAAAGCCAGCGGCCGTCGCCCGTGGGGAAAGTGTACCCCTCCCGCCAGGGAAGAAACGCGGGAAGCCGCCATTAGGCGGGGAAGAAGACAGAAGCGGGAAACCGCCATTGAAGTGGGCGGGGAGAGAAGATAAGAGCGGGAAACCGCCATTTTCGCGGGAAAACCGCCATCTTAGGAAAAAAAAAGAAATAATAATTTAAAGAAATACTTGTGTTGTTCCCAAAGAGAGGAAGATGCCTAAGCGTGGTAACATCAACGATTTTAATTCGGAGATAGAAGACTGGGCCACGTACGTGGAACGCATTGAGATCTATTGTAAGGCCAACAAAATAGAAGAAGACGACAAAGCTATAACCTTGCTAAACTCGATGGGCGCAAAGACATATGGGCTCTTGAAGCATCTACTATCACCAGCTAAACCGGCGGATCAGACTTTCGATGAGATAGTGGCTGTTCTGAAGGATCACTTGAACCCCACACCGTTGATGTTGGCTGAATGATTCAAATTCTATGCGAGAACGCAACGGAAAGACGAAAGCAACGCGGAATACTTGGTCGAACTGCGTAGACTAGCGAAATACTGCCAGTTTGAAGGGAATCTGACAGAGGCATTGCTAGACAAGTTCATATGCGGACTGTCCAAGGAAGGGACGCAAAAGCGATTACCCGAAGAGAACGACCTTACACTTGACAGGGCTGTCCTTATAGCAGCATCGCACGAAGCCGCAGCGAAAGGAACTGCGGAAATGCAGCTAAAGGCAGCGGCACTCGGTGTGGACCAAATTACCTCGAGTATAACAAAATGCTATCGCTGTGGGAAGACAACACACGATCAGAACCAATGCTGGTTTAAGAACCAGGAATGTAGGAAATGTGGCAAACTGGGTCACATCGCTAAGGTATGCCGGTCAGGGAAGACGACCAACAACCAAAGGAAGCCATCACAGGAAAAGTACAACAAGGGTACACAAGGTGGCTGAGAAGAGTTCGGACGAACAGAATTCAGACTCAGACCCAAACGGCCAGGAGCTGGGTAGTCTGAGAATTCATAATGTGAGTAAGGAAGCTGACCTACAAACTATCTGGGTCATGCTAAAAATAGCTGGAGTCCAAGTGAAAATGGAGTTGGACACTGGATCAGCTGTATCAGTCATAAATCGAAGGGATTACCACAGGCTATTCTCACATATACCCTTAAGAGATACCAAGTTCATATTGCAGACATACACGGGGCATAAAGTATACCCCATGGGAAAGATAAGAGTCAAGGTGAGAGATAAGGGTAAAGAACACCCAAGAATGAACTTATACGTACTACCTGAGGGAGGACCACCACTTCTAGGACGGGAGTGGATCAAGAAAATAGACATGGAATGGCACTACCTACAAGCAATGACGAGTGAGGACTCGGTGCAGACAAGCAGCTCAGACTCTGAGCCGGAAGACGATAAGTCCAGCCCAAGTATGAAAAACAAGGTTAACATGAACTCACTGACTAAGGTTGGAAAAACGATGGCGTGTATAAAGACAGAGAATTTTGAGTCTGTTCAAGTTACAGACATATGCATTACGGAGGAACACCGGGCTCGAACTCAACGTTATCTCAAAGTACGACAACAATTAGAACAACTGAGTTACCGTCTCGTACAAGAGATGAAAACAATGAAAAAGTTCTATGACACCGAATGGGAGAGTCTGGAAAGACAACAGAACCTGCTGGCTCAAGCAGAGAGCGACCATAGAGCCATCATGACCAATTACCGATCACATCTCCCTTATGATGTTCAGGAGTTAGAATATTTGCATGATCTAGAGATACAGCATAAAGGCAAACCACGCTACACTGAGGATTTTGTTCTGCAATTGGAGATGGAGCTAGTGCAGGCAAGGTTAAGAGAAGCTGAATCGCAGTGTGCACTTAAAGAGATGCAGAAAAAAATCTTGGACATAGAAAAGAGAAACGCTTCTTTACCTGATGAGAATAATGTGGCCATGTTGCAAGAGGAGCTTATAGGGGCGAAACTGAAAGAAGCTAAGCAAAGGATGTTGGAACTTGAAACACAGAACCAAATCAGCAGTAACCAGCTATGTCGAGCAGAGAAGGAGTGCAATGGTCTACAGGAGAAGGTGCAATATCTCTCAGCCCAGAATAAGGGACTACTCACTCAGTTAAATGAAAGTAAAGGGAAAATGGCTGAGATAGACTGCAAGAATAAAGAAGATTTGATGGCAGTGAGACTTCGAGAGGCAGATAGCATAGCAGCCTTGGCTGAACTCCAACAGAAAATTGCGAAAGAAGCAAATGAAGAGGAATCTTCAGGAAGCCAGGATTTTATTCCAGTTCTTCTCTACGACTCCTTACAAGCAGAGTGTGAGAAGTTGAAAGAACAGTATGAACAGGCCCAGGCTACAATTCTGGAGGGGGTTAACTCGGCAACCTCCGAAAAGCTAGTTTCAGTAGAAGCATATGAGCAACTAAAGGTTGAACATGAGCAAGAAGTCCAAAGGCTGCAGGAAATGCTTGATGAGCTCAAGGCCAAGACAGACTCATCGGTAGAAGTTCCATCCATAGATGAGAAATTAGAGGTGAAAGACATGGCAGAACATGAAAGGCAAGATGTCCAAGAACTCAGAAAATTATTGAAGACAAATATGAGGCGGCAATGACCGAGGTTCAACAACTTGAAGAACAGATTCAACTGGGAATCCTTTCAGTGGAAGAAAAGGAAACTGTAAGAAACACAGAGACTGTAAGACATGAGCTAGAGAGCATCATGGCACAAGAGCTAGATAGCATCATGGCACAACTTCTCCGAGCGCTGAAAGCCAAAGTCCAAGAGGAAAAGAAGGTGAAAGCATTGGAGGAAAAGGTAGATGAAATGGAGAAGACTCTGATTCACAGTGTTTCCGTGGAAGAGTTAACGGTCAGCCAACTCCTTCATATGTTGAGGGACAAGACTCTGCAATGGGAACAATCTGAACACGAGCTTCAATCTTCAGAGGGAAGGAGTTCGGAGCTCTCAAAAGTTACGGATATAGCTGAGGGTGCAACACGGATTTTACTGGGATGCCAAAAGTACGCTGAATCACGTCAATGGGAACAACAGAATGTTGAAACAGATGCTCCAGTAGAAGGATTGAATAGCCCGATCAATCAATCTCCGATGGAAGGGGAAGTATTGAAGTCATTAGTGAAGGATTTGCAGGAAACCCAGGAAGAGTGGGATGAATATGAACGCATAAAGAAGTCTCTTCAGGAAAGATGTCTAGGGAGGGAACAACAGTCGGCTAACGTCCAGTTGGGTAAGGAAGAAGTAGCAGGCCCTCTCACTAGACTAGCTCAGGATGACACCGAATATTACCATGACCTGTTGAGTGACACGGAATATTACGAGGACTTGGTCTGCCCAGCTTGTGATGAAAACTCCCAAAGTGCAGAAATCAGGATGAAGCACTTAAAGTCTAAGGAACATAGGGAGATGGTGGCGCTACAGCTGGCAGCTGATAAGGGAGCCCCGAGAGTCTCCAAGAAGCAAAAAAGGAAAAGACGAAGCCGAAGATGATAACCATCTAAATTGTAGTGTATGTACCCGTCTACCTTTAAGGGAACTATTGAATGTAACCGTTCGCCTTTAAGAGAACTACTTTAGGTGTGGCACTATTTGTTTGGCTTCTGTATACTGTAATACCGATAGTGACCACACCAGTATATAAGTGTTGTGGCAGGATTGCTGGGGCAGATTCGCCCGGACCTTCGAATAGTAAAGACCTGTTTGTTTGTTACTTCTGAAGTCTGTGTATTTATTAACTGCACAACCCACAGACTTTACAGTGGCGACGAGTCCGATCGTACCCTGCGGCAAGACTACCAAAGCAACGAAGAGCGTCGAAGAGAGGCAACCGCCCTCGGCGTGCTGCTGAAAGAAAACACGAGGCTGCAGCAGGAGGAAGGAGGAAGACTTTAGCAACAAAAGCTTCCATCTGCAACAGGCACTGACTACCCTTCTACCACGGTGCGGAGTGAGCCGATCAGCTGGAAACAAGGCGGCCGCGGAGACTGTGAGTAGGGGAAGGGGTAGAGAATATCCGGAGGATAAGGGCTGTGCACTCGACCACGGTCGAGGGGGGAACGGAGCCGGTCAGAAAGTCGGGTCCAACGGCGTTGTGAGACAGTCGGACCTCGATCGGCGGGAAAACCGGGCAGCGACCGCAGCCACGAAGCGCTGAGACTGTGAGTAGGCGCGGGAAGAGAAACCCAGCCGCAGCCGGGGAGGGAAACACCGGTCTGCGAGAGGGCTGGGAGGCGAACAGGAACCGTGCGGGTGGGAGAGAGAGACTGCGCGAGAGCCAGTCCAGCGGCTGAGCTGTCCTCCACCAACGGGATACCCAGAGCCGGTAGAACCGAACGTGCGGGAGAGGGAGAGACAGAGCCGAGCAAGGGGAGAGAGACTGTGCGAGAGCCAGTCCAGCGGCTGAACTGTTCTCCACCAACGGGGTACCCAGGGCCGGTAGCACCGAACGTGCGGGAGAGAGAGCGACAGAGCTGGGTACGGAGAGAGAGACTGCGCGAGAGCCAGTCCAGCGGCTGAGCTGTCCTCCGTTAACGGGGTGTACCCAGCGCCGGTAGAGCCGTGCGGGCGGGAGGAAAAGACAGAGCCAAGTAAGGGGAGCTGTGCGGAAGCCAGCCAGCGGCTGAACCTGTCCGCTGTGGGGGAAGCGTACCCCTTCCACCGGGAAGAAACGCGGGAAGCCGCCATTAGGCGGAGAAGACGCCAGAAGCGGGAAACCGCCATTGAAGTGGGCGGGGCGAGAAAGGAAGAGCGGGAAACCGCCATCTTAACTGACATACCGCCATTGAAGTGGGCGGGGAGAGAAGGAAAGAGCGGGAAACCGCCGATTTCGCGGGAAAACTGCCATCTTAGAAATAAACAAATAAATAAGAATACTTGAAGAAATACTGGTGCTGCTCCCAAGGGAAGAAAGATGCCTAAGCGAGGGAATATTAACGACTTTAATTCTGAAATAGAAGACTGGGCCACGTACGTGGAACGCATAGAGATCTATTGCGAAGCCAACAAAATAGAGGAAGACGACAAGGCGATAACATTGCTAAACTCGATGGGGGCAAAAACATACGGGCTCTTGAAGCATCTAATAGCACCAAATAAACCAGCGGATCAGACCTTCGAAGAGATTGTGGCTGTGCTGAAGGACCACTTGAACCCCACACCGTTGATGCTGGCTGAACGATTCAAATTCTATGCAAGAACGCAGAGGAAAGACGAAAGCAATGCGGAATACTTGGTCGAACTGCGTAGGCTAGCGAAATACTGCCAGTTCAGAGGGAATCTGACAGAAGCGCTGCGGGACAAGTTCGTATGCGGATTGTCCAAAGAAGGGACGCAGAAGCGACTACTGGAAGAGAACGACCTCACACTGGACAGGGCTGTCCTTATAGCTGCATCGCACGAAGCCACAGCGAAAGGAACGGCGGAAATGCAACTAAAGGCGGCGGCACTCGGGGTGGACCAAATTACTTCAAGCACAACAAAATGCTACCGTTGTGGGAAGACAACGCATGATCAGAATCAATGCTGGTTTAAGAACCAAGAGTGTAGGAAATGTGGCAAACTGGGTCACATCGCGAAGGTATGCCGGTCCGGGAAAAAGACCAACAATCAAAGGAAGCCACCACAAGAAAAGTACAACAAGGTACACAAGGTGGCTGAGAAGAGTTCAGGCGAACAGAATTCAGACTCAGACCCAAACAACCAGGAGCTGGGTAGTCTGAGAATCCACAATGTGGGTAAAGAAATGGATCTACAGACCATCTGGGTCATACTAAAAATAGCTGGAGTCCAAGTAAGAATGGAGCTGGACACTGGATCAGCTCTATCAGTCATCAACCGAAGGGACTACCACCGGCTATTCTCTCACATACCTTTAAGAAATACCAAGTTCGTATTACAGACATACACGGGGCATAACGTATACCCCGTGGGGAAAATAAGAGTCAAGGTGAGAGATAGGGGTAAAGAACACCCAAGAATGAACTTGTACGTATTACCTGAGGGAGGACCACCACTTCTAGGACGAGAGTGGATTAAGAAAATAGACATGGAATGGCATTACCTAAAAGCCATAATGAGGGAGGACTCGGTGCAAGCTATTAGCTCAGATTCTGAAATGGATGATGATAAGACCAAGTCGAATATGGAAGACAAGGCTAAAAGGGACTTGCCGACGATGGGGAAGAAAATGAAGACATGCAGAAGGACTTGAGGTACCAAGAAGAATAAAGCTGCAGAGCAGAACTCCAGGGTGACAGAGAATTCTGAGCCTGTTCAAGCAAAGGATTCATCCACGACGGAAGAACACCGAGCTCGGACGCAAACTTATGTCAAAGTACGACAACAATTAGAATAGTTGAGTGACCGTCTCGTACAAGAGATGAAAAATATGGAAAAGTTCTGGGACACCGAATGGGAGAACCTGGAAAGACAACAGAGACTGCTAGCTCAAGCAGAGAGCGACCATAGAGCCATCGTGGCCAAATACCAATCGCATTCCCCTGATGCTGTTCAGGAACTAGAATATTTACAGAACGAACCAAAGGAAGAGGAATCTTCAGGAAGCCAGGATTTTATTCCAGTTCTTCTCTACGACTCCTTACAAGCAGAGTGTGAGAAGTTGAAAGAACAGTATGAACAGGCCCAGGCTACAATTCTGGAGGGGGTTAACTCGGCAGCCTCCGAAAAGCTAGTTTCAGTAGAAGCATATGAACAACTAAAAGTTGAACATGAGCAAGAAGTCCAAAGGCTGCAGGAAATTCTTGATGAGCTCAAGGCCAAGACAGACTCATCGGTAGAAGTTCCATCCATAGATGAGAAATTAGAGGTGAAAAACATGGCAGAGCATGAAAGACAGGATGTCCAAGAACTCATAAAAACATTGAAGGACACCCAAGACAAATATGAGGCGGCAATGACCGAGGTTCAACAACTTGAAGAACAGATTCAACTGGGAATCCTTTCAGTGGAAGAAAAGGAAACTGTAAGAAACTCAGAGACTGTAAGAATGGTCCCTGAACATGAACTAGAGAGCATCAGGGCGCAACTTTTACGAGCGCTGAAAGCCAAAGTTCAAGAGGAACGTAAGGTGGAAGTATTGGAGAAAGAGGTGAATGAAATGGAGAAGACTCTGATCCACTGTGTTCCCAGGGAAGAGTCAACGGTCAGCCAACTCCTTCATATGCTGAAGGACAAGACTCTGCAAGGGGAACAATCTGAACACGAGCTTCAATCTTCAGGGGGAACGAGTTCGGAGCTCTCAAAAGTCACGGAGATAGCTGAGGTGGCAACACAAATTTTACAAGGATGCCAAAAGTACGTTGAATCACGTCAAGGTGAACAGAAGAATGTGGAAACCGTTACTTCAGTAGAAGGTTTAAATAGCCTGATAACGTAATTCCCAATGGAAGGGAAGGTATTGAACTCACAAATGAGGTCCGTCGTGAAGGAATGGCAGATAACCCAGGAAGAGCGGGATGAATATGAATGCATGAAGAAGGCTTTTCAAGAAAGATGTCTAGGGAAGGAACCACCGTCAGCTAACGTCCAGACGGGTGAGGAGGAAGAAGAAGGCTCTCTCACTGGCCTAACTCAGGACGAACCCGAATATTACCATGACCTGTTGAGTGACACTGAATATTACGAGGATGTGGTCTGCCCAGCTTGTGATGAAAACTCCCAAAGTGCTGAAATCCGGATGAAGCACTTAAGGTCTAAGGAACATCGAGAGTTGGTGGTGCTACAGCTGGCAGCCGAGAAAGGAGCTCCGAGAGTTTCAAAAAGGCAGAAAAGAAAAAGAAGAAGCAGAAGATAATAACTGTCTAAAATATTAGCACTTCTACCATCCCAGGCGGGACATTACGAAAGGAGCTAAATTAGTTGAAAAACTGGAAAATGTCAAGACAGCCAGTTGGTTGTAAAGGTCCGCACTGCTGGTTCAACAGGACAAAAGTTCAAGCTGTTACGTCAAGAAAAAGGCTATGGAGGAGTCACGCTAGCCAGGTGAACCGGCTACACCAAGGAAATGTTGTTTGGAACGAGTCAAGATCAGAGACTGAATCTATGAACTGTTTCCGCAGAGACTGAACCTGTGAACTGTTTCCACCGAGATTATATCTGTAAATTGTTTTATATGACATTGACTCCACCGAGATTATATCTGTAATTTGTTTATAGGAAGTTGAAGATATGTATGTTTAACGGGGACTCTGTAAGTAATAAGCTAAAAAGGGAGGATTGTAGTGTATGTACCCGTCTACCTTTAAGGGAACTATTGAATGTAACCGTTCGCCTTTAAGAGAACTACTTTAGGTGTGGCACTATTTGTTTGGCTTCTGTATACTGTAATACCGATAGTGACCACACCAGTATATAAGTGTTGTGGCAGGATTGCTGGGGCAGATTCGCCCGGACCTTCGAATAGTAAAGACCTGTTTGTTTGTTACTTCTGAAGTCTGTGTATTTATTAACTGCACAACCCACAGACTTTACATAAATCATTATCACTTCTAATGGGAAAGTAGGGAAAAATTACTAAGGCAGTCCAGCTGTTTGTAAAAGTCAGCACTGCTGGTTCAGCAGGACGGAAGTTCAAGCTGTTACGTCAAGGGAAAGACTATTGGATGAGTCACGCTAGCAATGTGAACCGGCTACACCACAGAGATGTTGTTCGGACCGAGTCAAGACCAGAGACTGAATCTGTGAACTGTTCCCACAGAGACTGAACCTGTGAACTGTTTTCCGCAGAGACTATATCTGTAAATTGTTTTACATGAAGTTGAATATATGTTATGTTTAATGGGGAATACGTATGTTGTAAGCTAAAAAGGGAGGATTGTAGTGTATGTAACCGTCTACCTTTAAGAGACTATTGTATGTAACCGTTCACCTTTAAGAGAACTATTTTGGGTGTGGCACTACTTGTTTGGCTTCTGTATACGGTAATACCGATGGTGACCACACCGGTATATAAGTGCTGTGGCATGATTTATAGGGCAGATTCGCCCTGACCTTCGAATAGTAAAGTCCTGTTGTATGTTACTCCTGAAGTCTGTGTCGTAATTAACTGCACAACCCACAGACTTTACAAGAGCGACTGGGGGGAAAGAGAGAGAGCGACTGGGGGGGAAAGAGAGAGAGCGACTGGGGGGGGAAGAGAGCGAGCGACTGGGGGGGGTGAAAGAGAGAGAGCGACTGGGGGGGGAAGAGAGAGAGCGACTGGGGGGGAAAGAGAGAGAGCAACTGGGGGGAAGAGAGAGAGCGACTGGGGGGGAAGAGAGAGAGCGACTGGGGGGGAAGAGAGAGAGCGACTGGGGGGGAAGAGAGAGAGCGACTGGGGGGAAGAGAGAGAGCGACTGCGGGGGGAAGAGAGAGAGCGACTGCGGGGGGAAGAGAGAGAGTGACTGGGGGGAAGAGAGAGAGCGACTGGGGGGGAAGAGAGAGGGCGACTGGGGGGGAAGAGAGAGGGCGACTGGGGGGGAAGAGAGAGAGCGACTGGGGGGGAAGAGAGAGAGCGACGGGGGGAAGAGAGAGAGCGACTGGGGGGGGAAGAGAGAGAGCGACTGGGGGGAAGAGAGAGCGACGGGGGGGAAGAGAGAGCGACGGGGGGGGAAGAGAGAGCGATGGGGGAAGAGAGAGCGACTGGGGGGGAAGAGAGAGAGCGACTGGGGGGGAAGAGAGAGAGCGACGGGGGGAAGAGAGAGAGCGACTGGGGGGGAAGAGAGAGAGCGACTGGGGGGAAGAGAGAGCGACGGGGGGAAGAGAGAGCGACGGGGGGGAAGAGAGAGCGACGGGGGGGGAAGAGAGAGCGATGGGGGAAGAGAGAGCGACTGGGGGGGAAGAGAGAGAGAGAGCGACGGGGGGAAGAGAGAGAGAGAGCGACTGGGGGAAGAGAGAGAGAGAGCAACTGGGGGGAAGAGAGAGAGAGAGAGAGCGACTGGGGGGAAGAGCGAGAGCGACAGCGGGGGAGTGGAGGGGGGGAGTGGAGGGGGGGAGGGGGGACTACGACGCCCTGAAATGCCAAGAGCTGACCATAAAGGAGAATACCCTCAGTCAACTAGTCCTGGGACTCAATAAAGTAACTAATAACAATACTAACAATAACCAGCCCCAGGACAGTGACAGGGTAACACAAAGAATTCGACCCAACACAATCGTCGCTAAGCAAAAGGAAAAATATCTGTCATATTGGGCAGAAACAACAAAAACCCAAAGCAAACTCAATTGCTACTTGGCCCTAAACAGACAATACAACATAGCTGATTACCTGACCATGGTAAAGGATAACAAACTGAGAAGAACCTTGACAAGGTACAGACTTAGCGAACATAGCCTAGCGATCGAAAAAGGCAGACACAGGCAGACCAGGCTGCCAAGAGAAGACAGGATATGCTCTCACTGCAGTCAGGGAGTAGTTGAGACAGAGATGCACTTCCTCACAGCCTGTGGAAAATATCAGGGCATCAGAGAGAATTTCTATCAAAAATTCTCACAAATATGCCCTGAATTCAGAAATCTGACTGACAACCAAAAACTCCCATTCCTACTGGGGGAGGAGAGAAGCTGTGTAACACTGGCGGCACACTATGTTACAGCTTGCCATGAACAGAGGGACAACCAGTAAACTAAGACGAGTATATATAAACAAGGCGAAAATATATTTATAAACTCAGGGATATACCTGTTTATACACTGTATGAATGGAACCGCGTTTATGTGTTCAACCATAAATGTATTTTGATGCTTTGGCAACATAAGATGTACCTTATCATGCCAATAAAGCGATTTGTATTGTATTGTATTGTATTGAGTGGGGGAAGGGGGAGGGGGGAGTGGGGGAAGGGGTAGTGGGGGAAGGGGAGGGGGGAAGGGGTAGTGGGGGAAGGGGAGGGGGAAAGGGGAAGGGGGGAGGAGGGGGAGGGGGGAGTGGGGGAAGGGGTAGGGGGGAGTGGAGGAAGGGGAAGGGGGGAGGAGTGGGCGAAGGGGGAGGAGGGGGAGGGGAGAGTGGGGGAAGGGGGGCGATTAAGGGGATGGAGGAGGGGGAAGGGGGAGGGAGGAGGGGAAGGGGGAGGGGGGAGGGAGGAGGGGAAGGGGGGAGGGAGGAGGGGAAGGGGGATGGAGGGGGAGGGAGGAGGGAAGGGGAGGGGAGGGAGGAGGTGGAAGGGAGGGGGGAAGGTGAGGGGGACGGGGGAAGGGGAGGGGGGATGTGGGGAGTGGGGAGGGGAGGGGAGGGGGAGGGTAGGAGGGGAGGGGAGGGGGAGGGGGAGGGGAGGAGGGGAGGGGAGGGAAGGGGAGGGGGAAGGAGGGAAGGGGAGGGGAGGGAGGGAAGGGGGAGGGGGGAGGGGAAGGGGGAGAGGGGGAAGGGGGGTGGTGGGGAGGGGGGGAGGGGGTGGAAGGGGGAAGGAGGGGTGTGGGGTGTGGGGGGGGAAGGGGGGTGGGGGGAAGGGAGTGTGGGGGGGGAGGGGGTGTGGGGGTGTGGAGGGGGGGTGGGGGGGAGGGGGTGTGGGGGTGTGGAGGGGGGGTGGGGGTGGGGCTGGGTGGGGGGGAGGGGTGTGGGGGTGTGGGGGGTGTGGAGGGGGGTGGGGGGGAAGGGGGGGTGTGGCGGGGGGGTGGGGGGGAAGGGGGGGTGTGGCGGGGGGGTGGGGGGGAAGGGGGTGTGTGGGGGGGAGGGGGTGTGGGGGGGGGAGGGGGGTGTGGGGGGTGGAAAGGGAGGGGGGAGATAAAATTAAAGTACAGGAAACTTTGTGCTATCCGGCACCCACCGTCTCCAGAGTTAATGTTGAGAGATATGGAGATTCTTATCTCCGTATTTGACAACAAACACTGTTGCTTAGCAACAGCTTCTAAACACTGGGTGTGGCCCTAAAGCTCTGTCGCTAAAGCTGTTGCTATAGCTACAGACCTTGCACAACTTGACTGTTCAAACAAAGCGAAATAAAAAACAGCTGCTGATTTTTCCCGCTGGCTCCAGATTGCCGGATAGCTCACCTCCGGATAGCACAAAGTTTCCTGTACTTATAAAACATTTTTGGTAAATCTTTCTATAACATACACTTTACAACCTCACCAATCTTTTTATTAAAAAAGGGGTCCTCACCTCTCAGTGTTGTACCACAAACAATGGCCGCCGCTTGCTTTTCAGTTGGAAAGATTAGGCCCCGCCCACGCAGCCGATTGTCTGTCTAGGTCACCAGGACCCGATTTGGAGCACAGAAGCCCCACCCACTCTATGTTCCTGTACTAAGATGGCCGCGCAGGCACTCTGTTACACACTGAATCAAAATGGCGTCGCACTGAAACTTTTCACCCTCCTTGACAAAGATGGCTGCCGTTAACCTGGGGCTGTCTGCAGAAGAAATTCCCTCAGCTGCAAACACGGAATCTTCAGATTATTATTCGGGGCTTGCGACCTACCCCAGTTGCTTATGAAGCCTCCCCACCTACTGACCCTGGGAATGGAGCTGAGGCAGCACACCCTCTCTCCTCTGCCAGTGTTTGTCTCTGCCTAGGTCAGGAGCCTGGGTCTAGAGTTGCACTGCTGGCAGTTGGAGAAGCCTAGGCCCCGGGCCTGGAAAAACGGTGAAAGGTAGGAGAATTATAGAGGTTAGAGAAAAGATTTACAAATTAATTAACTTTTTTAAAAAACAATTTGTGTTTTAAAAGCAACTTTTTTTTTGCTGGAAATGTAGATTTGAAAAGAAACACGCAGAAAGCGGGAAAAAGAAATGAAAAGTTTAGAATCAAGATGGCGGCGACTCACCTCGGTTCAGAACGATAAGGCCCGCCCACACACGCACCGATTGGTCGACCGTCAGGTCACCAAAGCGTAGGATTGGTCAATCGTCCCGTCACTCGACCGTAGGAGGGCCCGGTTGCACGCACCAGGAACCCGGCGTACGATTGGTCGACCTCGAGGTCACTCTGTCGCTAATGAGCGGATAATGAGATGCTAATGAGCGGAATTTTGAAGGTTTTTCGGATACCGCGGGTGCAATTTTTGTCCGACCGAAACGTAAATACGCTTACCATCGTTTTGGAACGGTGAGCTTTCTTTTGACGTAACGCACACGTAGGTACGCTCTGTAACTTTCGAGCGCATAGCCGGACAGACGCACACCCGAGGACAGACAGAAGGACAGACAGAAGGACAGACAGATAGACAGACAGAAGAACCGCTTTATATATATAAGATATAAGCTTATTAAAAACTGAATAAATGTATTTTTTCTAAATACCCTTTATTTAAAAGAGGTCTTATTTTCTCTTCTATGGCCATGCTGCCCATCACTGTTGTATGTATTCAGTGGTGAGAACTATCAATTACATTATATTGTCTTACATGTATGAACAGAGACACGGTAAGTTGATCCCATTAATTGAAGAATCTGCTTTCCAAGTATTAAGAGTTCACGAATGATAAAAGATAATGTATGCTGTACCGTTTATTTTCCATGTGTACCGATAAATTTCTGGACTCATTCAGAAGAAAGATGTAATGATATCAGCAAATAGTGATGATATTTGTCTGTGTTTGATTACTTATGCCTTACAGCATATTTGTCTGTGTTTTTGATTACTTGTGCCTGTCCAGCAGAGGTCATGTGAGAGACAAGCAGTCCAGAGGAGTTTTACTTTCAGTTTCATTCTAGATGCATCACAGCATAGTGTGTTCTGTAAAAAGCTGTAGAAAGTCTTGAACAAGACTTTAGATTAAACAACATTCTCTTTCAGGAATGAGTCTTTATTGAACCCAAAAAGAAATCAAAACATGATGTCAGAAGTGGCTGAAAGAGAAAAAATCTGAAGTTAGCAACTTGATGGGACAGTGAAAGCAGTTGTGGCAAGTAAGCGAAATCAGCTCTCCACATATTAGCAAGCCAGAAGAGAACATCGTTGCTTACCATTAGAGAATAGCTAACGAAGTGAAAAAATGGAAGGTTTACTCCCATCGGCGACGCTTCAATTGACAGGTAATGTGGCTGAAAATTGGAGAAGGTTCAAACAACGTTTAGAGTTGTATTTAGCGGCAATCGGAGCTGACGAGAAAAGTGATAAACAAAAATCGTCCGTGTTCTTACATGTCGTGGGTGATGCAGCACTGGAGGTATATAATAATTTCATATTTGCTGTTGATGGAGACAAAATGAAGCTAGATAAAATAATGGAACAGTTTGAGGCCTACTGCATACCTAAATGCAACGTGACCTTTGAGAGGCACAAATTTTTCACATGTGTACAGAAAATCGGCGAGACTATTGATCAGTATGTGACTGAACTGAGAAACCGGAGCAAATCGTGTGAATTTGGGGGACTCACAGACTCGCTGATAAAAGACAGACTGGTGTGTGGTATTCCAGATAATGGTCTAAGGGAAAGGCTGCTAAGAGAGCAAGACCTAGACCTGGGAAAAGCCATAGCATTGTGTAGGGCTACAGAGACTGTGAAGTTGCAGGCAAAGGAGCTGTTCAGTGACAGTAGCTGCAACGTGGATGCAGTGAGAAAGAACGGATACAAACCGTTTAACAAAGAGAGCGCCAATGTGAAAAAAGAGACGTGGCCAGCAAACGAAAATGAAAGAGACAATCGGAAGTCATGTAGTCGATGCGGTACACAGCATCCACCAAGAAAGTGTCCAGCATATGGTAAAACATGCAATAGATGCAACAAAAACAACCATTATGCCCGTTGCTGTAAGAACCAAGCGCAACAAAGCAAGGTCCATACAGTAGATGAAAGCGAGATAGAGGAATTCAATGTAGATGTTGTGTCTGAAAACAAAAAAGAAAGAGACTGGATGTTGACACTAAAAGTGAATGGCATACACATTCCATTTAAATTGGATACTGGAGCACAAGTTAATGTGATATCAGAGACCGATTTTAAGAGAATTAGACCCAAACCAAAGTTACATGGAATACAAGTGAAAGTGACCGGATACTCAGGTACTGATATACCAGTGAAAGGAAAATGCATTGTCAAAGTAACACACAAGGACAGAGAGCACACGCTAGCATTAATCGTGGTGCCAAAGGATGTGCAAGCCATACTAGGGTTAAAAGCCTGTGAGAGACTGAACCCGGTAAAGAGAGTCCTCGTTGTGGAAAGCGAAGGAGAGACAGTCTATGATGAACTCATGAAAGAGTACAAAGACCTATTTAAGGGTCTAGGCTGCATTCCAGGAGAACACACGATCAGAGTAGATAAAAGTATGACACCGGTCATACATCTGTGCAGAAAAGTTCCGTTTGCTCTTCAAAAGCAACTGAAGGCAGAGTTGGACAGGATGGAAAGCCTGAACGTGATTCAGAAGATAGATGAGCCAACTGAGTGGGTGAGTTCCCTTGTCGTAGTGGACAAAAAGAATGGAAAGCTCAGAATTTGCCTGGATCCAAGAGATCTAAACAGAGCAATAAAGAGAGAGCACTTCAAGCTTCCTACACGTGAGGAAATCATGGCACAGTTTGCAAATGCAAAATATTTCAGCAAGTTAGATGAGTCCTCAGGATTTTGGCAGATGAAGCTGGACGAAGCAAGTTCAAGACTGTGCACGTTCAACACTCCATTTGGCAGATACAGATTCCTAAGGTTACCATTTGGCATTGCCTCAGCTCCTGAAGTGTATCACAAGACTATCCATATGATCTATGAGCACCTGGAGGGAGTTGATACATCAATGGATGACATCATAGTATGGGGAACCACGAGAACTGAGCATGACGAGAGACTGAAAAAAGTGCTGGAAGCAACAAGGAACACAAACCTGAAGCTGAATAGAGAGAAATGCCAGCTCGGGGTGACAGAACTGACATTCGTGGGAGATATCCTTAGCAGTGAGGGCATCAGACCAGATCCCAGAAAGGTGTCCGCCATTGAGAATATGCCAAGGCCACAATGCAAAAAGGACGTGCAGAGGTTTAATGGAATGATCAACTACATGGGTAAATTCATATCCAACCTCTCAGAAAAAATAGCGCCACTGAGAAGACTAACTGAAAAGAACATAGAATGGGAATGGAATCATGAGCATGAGAAGTCATGGAGCGATCTAAAGAAACTGCTCACAGAGGAACCAGTTCTGAGGTTTTATGACCCAGCGAGACCCATCAAGATATCATCAGATGCATCACAGAGTGGGCTCGGTGCCGTTCTTCTGCAACAATATGACTACTGGCAACCTATTGCATATGCATCGCGCTCAATGACAGACGCGGAGACGCGATATGCTCAAATAGAAAAGGAGCTGCTCAGCATCACATACGCCTGTGAAAGATTTCACCAGTTTGTGGCAGGACAAGCAATCAGTGTAGAGACTGACCATAAGCCCTTGATTGCATTGTTCCAAAAGCCACTGAATAGCTGTCCGCTTAGAATACAAAGAATGATGATCAGGCTGCAACGCTATACACTGAATGTTGCGTACACACCGGGTAAGCTGATGTATACAGCAGACACGTTGTCCAGAGCTGTTGACCCAAGTGAGCCCGCAAACACCACAATGGATGCAAAAGTGAACGCCTACGTGGACATGATCACAAGTGCACTGCCCATAGCAGATGCAAAAATGGAACTCATAAAGACTGAGACAAACAAAGATGAAACAATGAGACGACTGAGAAAAAGCATCTTGGATGGATGGCCCAACATGAAGCAAGACTGCTCACCTGATATAGCAGAGTACTGGAACTGCAGGGCAGAACTATCAGTGGTCAAAGACATCATCTACAAAGGAAGTAAAATAGTTATCCCAAAGAGTCTGAGAAGAGAGATGCTAAAAAAGATCCATGGAGGACATCTGGGAATCGAAAAGTGTAAGAAAAGAGCACGAGAGGTGATGTATTGGCCACGAATCAACCAAGATGTGACAAATGAGGTGTCAAACTGCACAATATGCCTGAAATATCGAGCAAGCAATCCGGTAGAACCACTAAAGCCACACCCAGCACCAGACAGACCTTACCAGAAGGTAGGCGCTGACCTATTCGTATGTCAAGGGAAGGACTATCTTGTCGTCACAGACTATTACTCCCTGTATCCAGAGGTTTGTAGACTGTACACCACCACTGCAGAAGCTGTGATAAGAAGTATGAAAGCCATATTCTCCAGACATGGCGTGGCAAGCGAGGTCTTCACAGACAACGGACCCCAGTTTAACAATGCAAATTTCCGACACTTTGCCAAAGAGTGGGACTTTGTCCACACAACGTCAAGTCCTCACTATCCACAGTCCAATGGACTAGTGGAAAAATCGGTCCAGACAGTGAAAAGACTGATGTACAAGGCAAAAGACAGTGGAACTGACTTCTACCAAAGCATGCTTGTATACCGCACAACGCCGCTCGAGTGTGGTATGTCACCAGCCCAACTCCTGATGGGACGTCGGCTAAGGTCAAACCTACCCATCTCGGAGAACCTCCTGAAAACAAAAGAGGGGGAGAAAGTGAGGAAGTTCAAAGAGCAACAGAAAGAAAAGCAAAAGTACTACTATGACAGAGGAACACAAAACCTACCTGAACTCCACACTGGTGACCAAGTAAGGTTGAAAGACAAAACAAACACATGGACTCAGAAGGGAACTGTCCTGAGTGAAGTTCAACCAAGATCATACACCATTCAGACAGATGAGGGTGCTGTTCTGAGAAGAAATCGTCGAGATCTTCTCATGGGACCAGCCACAGCAGGTCAAGAGACTGATACTGGTGAACAACCTGATCACACAGCTGAGAACCAATCATCTGAGGCAACAACTCAGATTCAAGGACAATCAATCAGAAAATCCTCAAGACACGTGAAGCCTCCTGAGAGACTCATTGAGCAAATTTAAGGACTATTGTTAAAGAAGGAAGTAACGTTATCTTATTCTTTCTTCAAGTTCTAGTGTATTGACATATTTCATGTGAACACACAAAGCAAGGGTAAAAAACCTTGATCATGATAATGATAATGTAAGTTCATTAAATGTTGTTAGTTAAAAGTAAAATACTTTTGTTTTAAGAAAGGGAGATGTAATGATATCAGCAAATAGTGATGATATTTGTCTGTGTTTGATTGCTTATGCCTTACAGCATATTTGTCTGTGTTTTTGATTACTTGTGCCTGACCAGCAGAGGTCATGTGAGAGACAAGCAGTCCAGAGGAGTTTTACTTTCAGTTTCATTCTAGATGCATCACAGCATAGTGTGTTCTGTAAAAAGCTGTAGAAAGTCTTGAACAAGACTTTAGATTAAACAACATTCTCTTTCAGAAATGAGTCTTTATTGAACCCAAAAAGAAAACAATACAAAAGATGTCAGGGATAATGACCCAGTGTTAGTGTCAAATACTCCTAGGTTAGCCTGTAGATGTCCAATCTTTTGGAGCTGTGTCAAAGTATGCGAACTTCGATATACAGTAATTCTAAACACTCCCCATACATAAAAGTTCAAATCTCCATACACAAAAGTTGTGAGAATTCTTACACAAATAATAGTAAGACTCTCCCATACGTAATAAGAACAAGACCCCTCCATGCACACAAAAACCAAGACCGACTCAGACACCAAAATACAAGGCCTCCATCAATGAAAAATGACAGCTTCCATGCACCAAAAAGTGTGAGATCCTCCTATCCGCAAAACCCAATATTTCCCCCCATTAGCAAAAAAAAGACTGCCCTCACTGTACACAAAAAAGCAAGCCTTCCCCCTTTCCCCTCCATCTTCCCAATCCCTACCACCTCATTCCATTTCCTATACCAGACGTTCTGCTAGCTTGCATCTCTTTCTGGAACTGCCAGTTACTCCAACTTATGAACAGTTTTGTGCTGTGATTCTACACCCAATAGAAACCAATCTGAGACTTCCCAAATGCATTACAACTTAAAACAAAATTAATGGGATAACTTCCATGCATCAGTCTGGGCTGGACTCAAATCCAAGTGCCAGAGATATATTAATCCACTCAAGCGACTCTTATATTGCATTTAATGGGGTGCTAAGGACACCAGTTCCTGATATGCAGGTCTCCTGCAGCCCTTGGTAATCCGAACAAGGTTGCGAGCAACTTTTCTTCAATTTAGTTTAAATTAAAGACGTGATTCCATGATCTCGCAATCACAGGGAATGCAGGTCAGAGATCATCAAATCATAGAATGGTTACAGCACGGAAGAAGGCCATTCGGCCCGTCAAGCCCATGCTGGCTCTCTGCAAGAGCAACTCAGCTCGTCCCACTGTCCCGCCCTTCCCCCATAGCCCTGAAATTTTCTTTCTTTCAGGTACTTATCCAACTCCCTTTTGAAAGCCACGATTGAGTCTACCTCCGCCACCCTTTCAGGCAGTGCATTCCAGATCCTAACCACTCGCTGAGTGAAAAAGTTTTTTCTTATGTCGCCTTTGGTTCTTTTGCCAATCACCTTAAATCTGTGTCCTCGACCCTTCTGCCAATGGGAACAGTTTCTCTCTATCTACACTGTCCAGACTCCTCATGATTTTGAACACATCTATCAAATCTTTTAGTCTTCTCTGCTCTAAGGAAAACAACCCCAGCTTCTCCAGTCTATCCACATAACTGAAGTCCCTCATCCCTGGAACCATTCTTGTAAATCTTTCCTGCACTCTCTCCACGACATTCGCATCCTTCCTAAAGTGCGGTGCCCAGAATTGGACACAATACTCCAGTTGAGGCCGAACCAGTGTTTTATACAGGTTAATCATAATTTCCACGCTTTTGTACTATATACCTCTATTCATGAAGCCCAGGATCCCGTAAGCTTTTTTAACTGCTTTCTCAACCTGCCCTGCCACCTTCAACAATTTGTGCACATATACCCCTAGGTCTCTCTGTTCATGCACCCCCTTTAGGATTGTACCCTTTAGAGTTTATATTTCCTCTCCTCATTCTTTCTACCAAAATGTATCAATTTGCATTTTTCTGCGTTAAGTTTCATCTGCCACGTGTCCAACCATTTCACCAGCCTGTTTATGTCCTCTTGAAGTCTATCGCTATCTTCCTCACTGTTCACTATACTTCCAAGTTTTGTGTCATCTGCAAATTTTGAAATTGTACCCTGTGCACCCACATCCAAGTCATTAATATATATCAAGAAAAGCAGTGGTCCTAGAACCAACCCCTGGGGAACACCACTGTGTACCTTCCTCCAGTCCGAAAAACAACCGTTCACCACTACCCTCTGTTTCCTGCCACTTAGCCAATTTTGGATTCATGCTGCCACTGTCCCTTTTATTTCATGGGCTTCAACTTTGCTGGCAAGCCTATTATGTGGCACTTTGTCGAACACCTTTTGGAAATCCATGTATACCACGTCAACCGCATTGCCCTCATCAACCCTCCCTGTTACCTCATCAAAAACTCGATCAAGTTGGTTAAACAGGATTTGCCTTTAACAAATCCATGCTGGCTTTCCTTAATTAATCCACACTTGTCCAAGTGACTGTTAATTTTGTCCCTGATTATTGTTTCTAAAAGCTTCCCCACTACCGAGGTTAAACTGACTGGCCTGTAGTTGCTGGATTTATCTTTACACCCTTTTTTGAACAAGTGTGTAACATTTGCAATTCTCCAGTCCTCTGGCACCACCCCCATTTCTAAGGAGGATTGGAAGATTATGGCCAGTACTTCCACGATTCGTTCCTTCACTTCCCTCAGCATCCTAGGATGCATCCCATCTGGTCCTGGTGACTTATCTACTTTAAGTACAGCCAGCCTTTCTTGTACCTCATCTTTATCAATTTTTATCCCATCCAGTATCTCCTCTACCTCCTCATTCACTATGTCTATGGCAGCATTTTCTTCCTTGTTGAAGACAGATGCAAAGTACTCATTTAGCACCTCAGCCATCCCTTCTGCCTCCTTGCCTAGGTCTCCTTTTTGGTCCCTGATCGGGCTATAGCATTGTAGCACCAATTCACCAACCCACACTTCCAGCGAGCATGGCTCTCTGATGGAAACTTGGTATTAGAGTCACCCCATAAGTACTGAGAGAAGAAACAACAGGCCAAGTTAGTAAAGAGGGAAAAAAATTCCAACAAAGTAGGGTCAACCAACTATACGGTCGTAAAAAGAGTCAGAATATGGACTCTCATGGTCTACTTTTGCTCTTGGTCAATGAAAACACACAAAGAATAAATTGGATGGTTTTGTGAGTAAATTTCCATGCAGCCTCCTGATCATGGCCCTAAATATTAACATAGTACTAATATGACACTGGTATGAGAGTACAGTCACGCTACCAAGCTTTCTTTGGAAGGGAATCCACAGGGAATTTATTCCAGTACCAACTTGGCAGTATAAATGGAGTGTTAAATTCCTTGACTGGTGTTCAAATTACCCTGTTTAATAAACCACAGGGAATGTTGGAACTTCATCATCATAAGTAGATTTATGGCGTGGTTATATTTATGTTTATGATTTAACATTGGCTCTTAATGCCACATAAGCAATCTTCCTGAGGTCACAGTAGCTGTAACAGGGAATGCCAGCAGAACTGTGTGCACGACCTCTTCACCTGTGCATGTTACATTTCAGCAGCATTCTAATTATTGCATGGCTATGATTAACGTTATTTTAAAGTGTAAAATTAATGAAATGATAAAGCAGTTTTGGCAGTAAAAGCACATCTGTGGAGATTAGGGTAAGTCAGAATTGGACTTGGATATGGTGTCTCCCTTCCTCCAACTTTGGTAGCCGGAGATTTCAGAGCAAATTATTCAAGTTATAGGGCTGGATTCCCTCGGCCGTTCAATCGGGCTCCCGTGCCACCCCCACCATCCCCCATCCCCCATCCCCTATCCTTAGAAGGCCATTTACATGGAGAGGTTGGAGACTTTATATGCTGGGAGTTCCCACTTCTCCAGCTTGTAAGGGGCCTGGTGTAATACTGGAGGCCTTAAGCCCAGTGAGATGAGGCTTACCAGCCTCCAGACGGGTAGAAGTGACCTGACCCCCACCCCCCCCAAAAAGGTGAGAATATATATTTTTTAAATTTATGGATCAGCCTCTTGACACAGGGGGCTAAGGGGCAGAGGGGAATGTCTGGGGTCTGTGGAATGAAGGGCTGGACACCCCTCCGATGGTCCTATGTGAATGAGGTGCTCTCCCACTGATCATAAAAACTCTGGGAGGGTCAGCACTGTCAGGCACAATCCTGGCACTACTGAAAGAAAGACTTGAAAAACCTGCAATTATATAGCGCCTTTCACGACCACCGGACGTCTCAAAGCTCTTTACAGCCAATGAAGTACTTTTGAAGTGGAGTCACTGTTGTAATGTGGGAAACACGGCAGCCAATTTGCGCACAGCAAGGTCCCACAAATAGCAATGTGATAATGACCAGATAAGGTTGGCTGAGGTATAAATATTGGCCAGGACACCGGGGATAACTCCCCTACTCTTCTTCGAAATAGTGCTATGGGATCTTTTACGTTCATCTGAGAGGTTTAACATCTCATCCGAAAGACAGCACCTCCAACAGTGCAGCACTCCCTCAGCACTGCACTGGAGTGTCAGCCTAGATTTATGATCTCAATTCCCTGGAGTGGGACTTGGAACCCACAACATTCTGACTCAGAGGCGAGTGTGCTACCCACTGAGTCGCAGCTGACATACTGCCAGAATCACAGCCCGCACATTCTCATTGCCTATATTTTTTTAAGCATTGTGTTGGGATTCTAAAGAAGCTTGACTAATCACAAACCTCTTCAAAGAGCATTAACCCTTCCAACGTTATATAAAATTCACAGCTACTCAGCACAGCACCTCAAGTGTAATGTGACCTTTCAAAGGTGTTAGAATTACACTCATCTGTTATGCGAATATGATAGACAACACCGTCACCGCAGCTATATGTTAGGGATGCCTCTGTTTATTGACGAAGCAAAAGAGATCAAAAACCTTGAATAAAATAGAATTAAGGGCCAGTTTTTTTCTTCTTTGGATTCCAATTTTTCTTAATTGTGTGAGAGCACCGTGACACCACTGTGCTTCTGGGAGTCCTAATCAATCATACCTGAGACTCAGTGAAGCTTCCTGCTGTCTGGTACCTATGTGCATTCAATCTTGCGGCAGTTCAGTCTGGCTTTGTCAGATGTCGTGTGCTGTTTGAATTATGTTGCAGTAAGCCTTCTGAATTAAATAATATTTTTCATCATTCTTGATAAAATCTGCATATCCTTCGTCCACAAAAACATAGACATTTGCATCTCTGAGTCAGAGGGCTGTGGCTTTCCGGGACTTGAACACAAAACCTAAGCTGACACTTCAATGACGTACTGAGGGAGTGCTGCATTGCTGGAGGTGCCATCTTTTGGCAGCAACCTTAGGCCGAGGCCCCCTTCTGCCTGCCCAGGTGGACATAAAAGAAGAGCAGGGAGTTCCCCAAGTGCCCTGGTAAATATTCCTCCCTCAACCAACATGAGCAAAAAACAGATTAACTGGTCATTAATCTCACTGGCCATTTGTGGGGCCTTGTTGTGTGCAAAATGGCTGCCATACTTACCTATGTAACAGTGACTGTGCTTCAAAAGGGATTCATTGGCTGTGAAGCGCTTTGGGGTGTCCTGAGGGTGTGATGGGGCGCCATATAAATGTAAGTTTGTTCTTTCTTTGTCTCATAGCTATCACACGGAGACCCAGCATTTCACTTCCTGTTGCCAGAGGCTGGAGCTACAAGCTGAAGCTCTATCCAGCAGGCCAATTATAAAATATTTTACAAAAGTACGGCTGCAAATGTAATAAGTAAAGAAAACCGCCGTGCCTTTAACTAAAAAAGCCTAATTTGGGGCCTAAATTGAAGAAGGATGCACCTTTAAAAAAAAAAACAGAACTAATCAGCAGCTAACTTAGCATCACATTAAAATGTATATGAATACAGCACAAACAGATAATACAGTAGGAAAAAATGTTCATTTGAAATAATGCATTGGTTAAATTTGGGTATCTTCATGAATACCTGGGCCATTCAGTGGAGTCAGAGGTTTGTTAGGTGTTTGTAAAGTTGTGAGTAACATTTAACACTCATGCTGATAAATCCCATTACAGCTGCCCTGTCTATACAACAACCGTTGTTTATTACTTATGCTCTATGTGGGAAAAGAGGTGAATTTTTATATCAAAATATTTGGTAAAGAATATGTAGCTGTGATAAAGGAAGTATAGTAAAAATGGATCCTTCAGTTTCTGTCATGTGCCTGTTTCAATTCCAAGATGTAATACCTCTAGTTTTTCCACAGTTACTCTTCCCTTGTGTGTAGCCTCTCACACAACATAACTCATTCCCTGCTAACAGGTGAATGGGTCACAAACCCTTTACTGCTTTCAGTATCTGTACTGATCATTGTCCTACCTGGCAGCAGACATATGAGATCAGCATGAGACAGAAAGTGCTGTCACTTGCAGCTGGCAACTTGGCGGAGAAAATGATTAAACTTGTCCTCAACATAGGTAAACAGGCTCCAGTTCCAACCGCCACCGGGTCCCATGACTACTGAGGTTCAAGGCAACGTGTACAAGGGAAAGCCACTTGTACACTCGGAAGTTGGAATCAAGATGTGACATTACTTATGTGCAACATATCGTATCTCACCTGCCTCTTGCTAATTTTATTAGTTAGAAAACTTAAAAATTAGACTGCACTGGAATATAAAAAATTAGGTATGCTTGCAGAACTGTGTTATTTCTGAGATTACAAGGGTACCATTACTGTTTGCCTGCAAATGCCCTGACAGATAAGCCTCACCACACCTCACATTGCCGCAGTATGATAAGAGATCCCCCCATCTGAGGAACACACAGAGAGAGCAGCCAGAATGATTGAGGGGATGGAGCGACTGGATTAAGAGGAGTAATTATGCAAATTGGGACGTTCTCACTGGAGAAGGGTAGGTTGAGAAGTGATATGATCGCTGTTTTTATGATCCGACAGGGACTAGACAATGTAGACGATGACAAGCTATTTCACCTTGTCCAGAACAATAGAACCAGAACAGGGCATGTCCTGCGTTTGAAGGGGGGTAAATTCAAAACTGATCTGTGGAAACAATGGGCTGGATTTTGATACTGGAGGCGTGTAGGAGGCGGGACCACAACTTTCGGGGTTGTAGTCCCACCTCCATCGAATTGTGGCCAACCCATGCGATTTTCACTTGATTGACCTTGTTGAGCCCGCCCAGCGGGCTCCAGGCCAATTAAGGGCCACAGATTGATGTCACAGATTGACATTTCATCTGTCACGAGCTTTTGACAGATGAAATATCAACGTTTGACAGCTCTTTGAAGCTGTCAAACACTGACAATCTGTACTCCAAGTTAATTCCTTCCTCTCAGGCTGATTTAGAGTTCTCTCCAGAACAGAAAGCTGAATGCTGCAACTTTTGACAGCTCGCGGCCATTCTGCTTTCTGTGCCGGTGAGATGAGGGACTCCCGAGACCTGAAGGAAGGAAAACTGTAAAGGTAAGTACATGTAAGTAAAACTTCTTTAAACACTTTACACACACCAAACACACTTACCTCTGCACTCATGCACCCATCACTCACCTGAACACTGGACATCTGGAAACCTCCAAGCCCTTCAGCCCGACGGTCCGCCTCGCTAACTTGCCATGGTTTGGAGCCGTCGGGAATCCCACACTTCAGGAATAAAAATAGGGATTAGGCTAAAAACTGCCTGTTAACTACCTGTTAATTGGCACTAATCCCCTTCCCACCTCGGGGAGGCGGCTCCCAGCACAGGTCGGGTATCCGCCTCCTTTGAAACTGGCATGGAGGCGGGTTGGGGGCGGGATGGGTTCAGGACCCCCAATTTCAAGATTTTAACCCCCCACATGCCTCCAATCCTGCCACCACGGCCCAATGAAAATCCTGCCCGATATTTCAGTAGCAGGTGGTCAATCTGTGGAGTAGGCTCCTTAGGGAGACAGTCAAAGCAGTTAGTATTGATTCATTCAAATGAAAATTAGATAGATTTCTTTCAGAAAGTAACATTGTGGGATACAGTGTAGGTGTAGTTTGAGACATGTGGTAAGTATAGCATGCTTAAGAGGAACAGGTGACTTTGGACCGATGGTTCCCAAAGATCTCCACCGCTGGGGTTTTCCTCACCTCATGTCTGGGTCTGTTGTAGACTGATTGATAGAGATCGATTGCTGTGATTAGTCGGCAACTCCAGTATCATTGTATCATGTGACTACCGGGATGGTAGAACTAGATAGACCTTGTTTTTCTCTTTGTCGAGCAATTCCTATGTAACAAACATTTTGGAACGTGGAGCCCTAGCTCAGAAGAGTTTAACTCCTAACACGCATTATTTAAAATGCTCAATGTGACCAGGTCGGTAACGTGAGGGTGGTTGAAAAGTGCAAGGGAGATAGTGAAGCCAAATACCAGGCACCAGGAATAGTTCAACGTTTCAAATGCAATGTTATACATATATTTGTAAGAAAAGTAAACTGTACAGAGATAGCATCACCCTGTGGTTGTAAAGTGAGGATAAAAATTCAAAATTGATGTAAATTATATTGTCGACTGATTAATTCTCAAAAAAACCTAAGTGAGGGTATGGCAAATTTGGTTATGACATGAACCATAGCGCCATCAAAATAATAACATCTAATTTGGGACGCACTGCGAGAGCAGCACAAGGATAGTATTCAATGAGGGGGTTATTGATAAATGCAAATTGGAATTGACTGTGAAAGAACAACAAGCTACTTAAAGCTCTAAAAGCCCCAAAACAGAAATACACAGCAGCAGCATCAGACCAGGGAATATTTAATGCTATCAACAGTTAAAGTAACCAACCGCTTTCAGCCTTGATAAATCCATGGTACAGTCAGGTAGAGATGAAAACAAACCCAAATCCTAAGCACTCTGGTATTTGCAAGTTTGATCAAACTAAAAGAAAATCCAAGAGCAAAATACTGCAGATGCTGGAGTTCTGAAATAAAAACAGAAAATGCTGGAAATACTCAGCAGGTCAGGCAGCATCCGATTATACCCCCACTCTATCACAGATCCCTCTTTTTATTCTTTTCCTCCCCCCCCCCCCCACACCCCACCTTTCCCAGGCTCTGTATGTGCTTAAAAGCTGTTAACCTCTAACATCTTCCAGTTCCGGTGACAGATCGTGGCCTAGACATTGACAAAAAACTGCCGGTGTCACTGCGGCCTTGGGTTTACAGCTCAAAATGGCTTCAGTGCTACCAGGCAAAAATTCACGCTGGGGGCTAACTTACCATGTAACGCCCTCCTGGTGGTGTTGGTGGAGGCACCCGACCCGAAGTTCCCATCAAAGTGGTGTTACAGGTTCTTACAGCCTCTGGGAGCAAAGCTATGGAGTTCGCAATGAATTATGGGCAATCAAAATTACCTGTGGAATTCTCTACCACAGAAGGCAGTGGAGGCCAATTCATTAAATATATTCAGGAATGAGTTAGATATATTTCTTAAGGCTAAAGGGATCAAGGGATATGGAGAGAAAACAGGGAAAGGGTACTGAATTTGGATGATCAGCCATGATCTCATTAAATGGCTGAACAGGCTCGAGGGGCCGAATGGCCTACTCACAGAAATCACAGAAACCCCACAGTGCAGATAGAGGCCATTTCGGCCCATCGAGCCTGCACCGACACATATCCCACCCGATCCCCGTAACCCCTACATCAACACATATTCCACCCTATTCCCGTAACCCCACGTATTTAATCCCCCTAACACTAAGGGTCAATTTATCATAGCCAATCAACCTAACCCGCACATCTTTGGACTGTGGGAGGAAACCGGAGCACCCGGAGGAAACCCACGCAAACACGGGGAGAATGTGCAAACTCCACACAGACAGTCACCCGAGGCCGGATTCGAACCCGGGTCCCTGGCGCTGTGAGGCAACAGTGCTAACCACTATGCCACTCCTGCTCCTATCTTCTGTGAATTAAAGGGGCAATGCGTTCTGAACTAATAAAAATTAAAATCAAGTGAAAAATGCATTTTTCAGCCCTTACTGACTTTCAAAAAAAAACATTAACATTAAAAAGACGTCCAAAGTAGGAGTCTTCAACACTTAAAGCTGAATTCACTTCCTAAACTGAACAAATGGGAAAAGTGCTTCTGCACCAACACTAATGGCTCAGCAAGCCAGGGAAGGGGTAGCCAGGGTCTCACACGCAGCACTCCAGCTTTGTGCAGGGGGTCAACACTGCAAGACTGACCCTCTACCCACAGGGGCCAGGAGGCCCTCCAGAAAAAAGGATGTGGGAGCATATCACCGAGGCCATCACTGCCAGCAGTGTCGCCCCCACCACCTGGCTCCAGTGCCCAAAGAAGCTTCATAAACTCAGACCAGTGGTCAAGGTCAGTGAATACATCTTCACCTACCAACTGAATCACTAGCCTCGCAAAGTGCTCAATGCACGACTCCCCCGCCAAACCCAATCACTTACCTACCAACAATCTGTACCAATCACAAGGCACATCTCCCATTCCTAGCTTCACCTCACCCCCTTGGAGGAGACAGTGCTGGCCATTCTTGGCAGGGGCATGGCTGAGCCCTTGGCCGGTGGTGGGGCAGGAAGGACACAAGATGCTGGTATCCTCATATGTTATCCTTCTTCTGGCATGCACCTCTTGCATGGGAGTAGGGGAGAAACTTTAATAGAAAAATCTGCAACATTAATTTTCTTCTGAGGGAATGAGACTCCACACTTATAAAATTAATTATTCAGGGCCAGCAAGGTTGTTCAGCAGTAATTATGACTTACTACACCGTTAAAAACTCAGTTACTCCTGACTGAACAAGACTTAAGTTTTCCATCAGTCTTTAGTGCGATAGTAGTGGGAAATGAGCTTAAGTTCACACCATAACATTGATTTCTGTGCAGATTCCATTGGCGAAGACTGCAACAGTGCACCCCGTGGAGGAGCAGGGTATCACCGACATCAACGTCCAAATTTCCGTGTTTAACTGCGTCGTGTGCGGACTCCTGAAGTTTCTGTCAGTTTTACCCAGTAATAACAGCGAGCGCTGACAGCCTCGCTGTTATCAGTACAACAAAATCCGGGCCATTAGCCTTTTCTCTTGACACTTTACTTGAATCGATCCTCTGAGCGATTTCTTCTAGCGCACTGGAAAAAACAAAATGATGGCTGGGGCAATATTTTTGTGTGCCTTCTAACTTTCTATAACAATGGTTCATCTGGCATTAATTAAACTTTTGGGTAAGAGAAAACGCTCCACTCAGAAGCTGCAGACTAAACACAACAGGGGCGATTTTCCTGGGTCTGCGCCCAAGTGCGCTGGATCATCTGGGCGCAGCGAGTATCAGAAGACCTGGTGGGTTGGCGCAGACGTCTGTAAAATTTAATGGAGGAGCTATCCGGCAGGCTGCTTTACAGAGCGTGCACTCTGTCCTGCCCGATTTTCTGACATTATCTGCGCTCGGTTGATCCAGTGTATCTGGACACCAAACAAGGAAAATCTCCCCTAAAATATTTACCAGTGGGGTCTGCTTAAAAGCAGAAATTGGGATCTGTTTTGCCATCTAATTAGTGCTGCTCATTCCCCAACACAAACTTAACAAAGATGCATTTATCTTTCTATTTTTTTCTGATTGTATTTTTACCTCCACCATTTCAGCTGCAGTTTGTTTATTCTTCGTTATATAATGGTTCCTCTTCTGCTCAAATCTCCTGGGGGGTCTTCATTCTTTGGCAACTAATAGTTGCATGAGTAAGAGCCAGGATGACCAGGCCTCTAATTTTCTCTACCACCCTCTGTGTGGCAAAGCTCAGACTGAACATTGAATCACAGATGTAAATTAGTGACCTGTCATTCTGTGAGTCTGACATGATAAATTGATGCTCTAACATGCTGTGTTAATAGGACATCCTTTATGCCACCATTATACCTGTTTTTAACATAAGTAGGACTGCACTCCCTATGACCATTTAGTGACCATTCTATGATAAATGAATTAAATACTGATAAAAGATAAGATCACCTTACGTCCCATACCCTCGCTGTACAAAAAAAGGGCAAATTTTCCCCTTATTGTGTTCGGGTGCAAAGGAACCGTTGGGTACAGCGCACGGAGGAAAATCAGGCAGAGAGGATTGCATGCTGTAACAGAGCCAGCACAATACTCCATCCAGTTAAAGTAATGGACAGAAAATAAGGCAAGCTCCATTACAGGCGTGCCATCCTCTACACTTGATTTTCCTCTGCGTGCTGCACCCTGAGAATCTTTCACACACACGTGCAATAAGGGCAAAGTCTGCCCTGTATTTTGGCCCCTGAACATTGTAAAAAATGCAATTTGCCTTGGATAGGAGTCTTATATATTCTGTGGTAGAACTCTCAGCTCTGAGTCAGAAGGTCGTGGATTCTAGCTGCACTCCAGAGATTGAACCTAAAGTCTAGGTTGACACTCCTGTGCAGTACTGAGCACTGTTGAAGGTGCCATCTTTAGGATGAGACATTAAACCAAGGCCCTGTCTGCCCTCTTAGGTGGAGATAAAAGATATTGTGGCACTATTCGAAGAAGAGCAAAGGAGTCTGTTATGTTCATTAATAACTAGTCGTTTGCCTTATGAACAGCTAGCTTAGAGCTAGACATTTATTAATGCCATGTGGACTTGTACAGCATCCTGTAGAGGCAACCATCTTGACTACTGTTTTCTGGGTAGCCTAGTGCATCGTGGGCAGTGTAGTCTTAAACACATTCAGCTAAACACACAGCAGTATACAGCTTTACAGCTCTATAGCTCCACCTAGTGTACTATTCTAGAATGACATGTTATTGATCATTACATCCCCCTTTCTTTGAGGTTAACAAAATCAATATCAATCAACTTTCAAGAAAAACGATAAAGATGATATCAGTAACACTTTTGCTAGTGCTCTATAAACATAAACATTTTCACAACACTCAATACATTTTCAATATAGTTTTTCTTTGTACTCAAAGATTAAGTCTAATCAGGCTTTTTTACTACACGTGTGGATCTTCTCAGCACGGGTAAGTCTGATGTGTTTTCATGAGATTGTTCTGGTGTTTCTGACATGTCTCACATTTGCCTATCATGTTCTCAATGTCCTTATTTATGCCAGGCCAATAAACAGTGTCTCTTGCTCTCCTTTTGCATTTTTCAATTCCGAGGTGTCCCTCATGAATCCTTTTGAGTATGTCTTGACGTAGAGCCTGTGGAATGACTATTCTGTTCTGTTTTAGTAATAGTCCACTTACGACACTCAACTCTGACCTTATGTGATAGTATTTTGGACAGGAACCTTTTGGCCAACCATGATGAATGTTCTCTATTACTGTTTGTAACACTGTATCTTTTACTGTTTCTTCTGCTATTTGCTTTGATTTTGTGTCTGACACGGGCAGCGCAGCAGTGACCATACTCACATGAACATCCACGTCTTCTTCAGTAGAGCTCACTTGACTCATTGTGGGTGCTCGGGATAGTGCATCTGCTAACACTATGTATTTGCCTGCTGTGTAGATCAGTTCCAAGTCATATCTTTGCAGCTTCATCATGAGTCGTTGAATCCTTGGAGACATCTCATTCAGGTTTTTTTTTATGATGGCAACCAGTGGGCTGTGGTCTGTCTCAACTGTGAAGGTGGGAAGTCCATATATGTAGCCATGGAACTTTTCTAATCCAACTACCAAGCCTAGACATTCCTTTTCAATCTGGGCATATCGACACTCAGTATCAGTCATAGACCTGGAGGCATAGGCAACAGGCTTCCAATCTTCACCCTCTGCTTGTAGCAAGACCGCGCCTAGGCCATCTTTTGATGCATCCGTTGGCACTTTGATTCTCTTTGTTGGGTCAAAAAAGGTGAGTACAGGTGTGGTTGTCAGCACTGTTTTAAGATTCATCCACTCTTGGTCATGTCTTTCTGTCCATGCGAATTCATTTGTTTTATGTAGCAGGTCTCGCAGACAGGTTGTCTTGGCTGACAAGTTAGGAATGAACTTTCCAATGAAGTTTATCATCCCCATGATGCGTAGTACTCCTTTTTTGTCAGTGGGTCGGGGCATTTTGAGTATGGCGTTTACTTTTTCCATATCTGGCTCTATTCCTTTACCAGATAGAATATCTCCTAGGAAAGTGACTTCCTGGACGCCAAACTGACACTTGGCTTTGTTGAGCTTCAGTCCATTCTGGCATATGCTCTGTAGCACTTTAGTCAGTCGCTCATTGTGTTCTTTCAGTGTGGAGCCCCAGATGATGATGTCATCAACATAGACCCGGACTCCTTCCAGACCTTCAATTATGTGTTCCATCGCTCTATGAAAGATTTCAGATGCAGATATTATCCCGAAAGGCATTCTGAGGAAACAATACCTGCCAAATGGTGTGTTGAAGGTACAGTATTTGGTGCTCTCTTCATCCAGTTTTAGTTGCCAAAATCCTTGTGAGGCATCGAGCTTTGTAAAGTATCTGGCACCTGACATTTCACTGGTGATTTCTTCTCGCTTGGGAATCTGGTAGTGTTCACGTTTTATGTTTGCATTTAAGTCCTTTGGATCCATGCATATTCTTAGATCATTGTTCTTTTTCTTTACACATACCATGGAGTTAACCCAGTCTGTTGGCTCTTCGACTTTCCTGGTGACTCCTAGTGTGGTCATTCTGTCCAGTTCTTTCTTGAGCCGGTCACGCAGGGGTGCTGGAACTCTTCGTGGAGCATGTACCACTGGCTGAGCATTCTCCTTTAGCTGGATCTTGTAAGTGAATGGTAGAACTCCAAATCCTTTGAACACATCCTGGAAATTATTTACTACAGAATCCACCAAGTCATCTGGTCTGCTTATGGCACAGTTTATACGGTAGACTCTCTTGACCAGTTCTAAGTCTTCACAAGCTTTGTCACCTAGTAGTGAATCAAGTCCTTCAGCCACAACAGAAAACATGAGATGATGCACTTTGTCTTTGACTGTCACTTTAAGTCTGCATACACCTAAGCTATCTATTTTCTGTCCATTATAGTTCTTCAGTAGTACTGAATTTTTCTGTATTTTGGGCTTTTCTTTCATGTTTTTAATGTCACTCATACTGATTAAGTTTGCTTTTGCCCCAGTGTCCAGTTTCAATGTAACTAATGCTCCATTTATCTGCAGTGGGATCATCCATTTGTCCTCTTTTACTGCATTGACGTTATGTTCAGCATTGTCCATATCTGAGGGCTGCACATTTTCTGTATCCTTTTCTATATTGTCACATGACACCATTCCTACAAAAAATGTCTCACTTAAATCAGTGTCCTCAATCACATTGACTTGGACTTGTTGCCCTTTCTTTGTTTTTACTTTTGAAAAGCATTGTTTGGCAAAGTGATTCTTTCCATGACATTTTGTGCACATTTTTCCAAACACTGGGCATTGTTTTAACTGGTGTTTGTAACCACAGCATTTACAATTAAAAATTCCTTCCTCCGATTGCTTTTCACATCTGTTCTGCCCATGTTTCTTCCCTTTGTAGGACACAGCACCAACAGCAGCACTTACTACAATCACATCATTATTGATTTCTCTGAAAGTCTTCGCGTGCTGTCGAGTTAGCTCACTGGCTTGGCATATTTTCATAGCATTTTCCAATGTTAGTTCGGTTTCTCTCAACAGATGTTCCCTGACCTTTTTATCCTGAATACCAAACACAATCTGGTCACGTACATGTCTGTGCTTTCAGTTTCAGATCAGTCAAAAAGCTATCAAAAGCCTCATTTTGCTGCTGTGTCCAAGAACAGAAAACATACCTCTCATAGGTTTAGTTCGTTTTGGGAGAACAATGTGTATCAAATTCCTTTAGCACATCGTCTAATTTTTCTCTGTTCTCCTCTGGATTAAATACAAATGTATTAAATACCTCTATCACCTGTGGGCCTGCAACCGTGAGCAGCAACGCTATCTTCCTTGCGTCTGGCTTCGTACCGAACCCGATGGCAGCAATGTAGAGTTCGAATTGTTGTTTGAAAGCCCGCCAATTGTAGTCGACATTTCCCATGAGATTCAAACCTCCTGGTGGCTTCAAAGGCTCCATGTTGCGTTTCACAATTTTGAGCAGATCTTCACCCCACTCCTGGTACCATGTTATGTTCATTAATAACTAGTTGTTTGCATTATGAACAGCTAGCTTAGAGCTAGACATTTATTAATGCCATGTGGACTTGTACAGCATCCTGTAGAGGCAGCCATCTTGACTACTGCTTTCTGGGTAGCCTAGTGCATCGTGGGTAGTGTAGTCTTAAACACATTCAACTAAACACACAGCAGTATACAGCGCTACAGCTCTATAGCTCCACCTAATGTACTATTCTAGAATGACATGTTATTGATCATTACAGAGTCCTGGCCAATATGTCTACTAGAACTCCTTCTTCTTAGGCAGTCCCTTGAACTACTAGAACTAATATCACTAAAACAGATTATTTGGTCATTATCTCATTGCTGTTTGTGGGATTTTGCTGAATGCAAATTGGCTGCCGTGTCTCCTATATTGCAACAGTGACTGCACTTCAAAAATGTACTTCATTAGCTGTAAAGCGCTTTGGGATGTCCTGAGGTCATGAAAGGTGCAATATAAATGTAATTTCTTTTCTTTCTAATATATTATTTCAATGGCCCAGAAATTCAGGTCGGGGGCTTCCCGCGGGTGTAAGCCCCCGACCTGCACTTACCTAGCGCGCCGGCCGTTGAGCTGTGGGCCCGCGTGGGATTCCGATCCTGGGCCTGCTCCAACTGCCGGCGCGCAGTGCTTGCGTATCCCAGGGGCGCAGTTAGTTCGATGCATCCCCTGGGATCACGTGGGCCATGGAGAGCCAATCGGAGCAGGGAATGCCCATTCATAAGTCAAAACTTATAAATGCTACGGGCCCCAAAACATCACTAAATCTTCAAATAATTTTTTTTTTAAATCACATTTTTTAAATAAACTATAAATTACATGAAATAACTATTTTAAACAATAATTTAAATTTTTGGAAAAAATAATTTTATTTTCTACTGGGGCTAAAAATAAACTTACCTTGCTTTAAAGTATTTAAAAATAATAAACCTGTGGAAAAAATGTTTTAATTTTAATTAATTCACCACTTACCTTGTAAAAAGCGGGCCTTACGCCTGCTTTTTATATGTGTAATTTCTGGAGACTTACCCTCCCGGGAAAACCTGCAAAAAAAATCTAAGTTCGATGTGCACGCGCAGCCTCTCTGGCGCACGCGTTCGAACTCTGAACCCCTTCTTTCAGGGGAACGGAAGTGCCGGTTTCCTGCGCATGCGCAGTGCATGCAGGAAACCGGCACTTCCATTGGGCTTACGGGTGAGTACCCCATACGTACTCACCCGTGGAGACCCGAAGTTCTGGGCCATTTAATATGTTTTCCACAATGTGCCAGGTTAAGGACTCTCCACTGTTCATAATAAAAGGGGGAGAAGTGTCTGTTGGGATACAAACGCCATTATTTTGATCCCATCTTGCTTTTTGTGTCCACTCTATAGTACCATGACTAACTTCCAGGCATCAGGGCGCCCAGAAGATAGAAAGTGCCACAGCCATAGTTGCTGCTACAAACTCACTATCTGTACCAGTGACACTGGGCAAAACATACTTGTGACATGGCAACATTTTTTGGGCAGCAACTCTTTGGTGAGTTCTCATGATTTGTAATGTAAAAAAACATAGGGCTGGATTTTGCGGGGTGGTGGGGGGAGTGGGTCAGCAGGCGCAATCGTTGGCAAGTCGGATGGGAAAGTGTCTTTTTACCCAGTGGGTTGGGACTCCGCTGTGAACCCGCCGCCATGTGCCTTTACCAAATGTTGGGCCTGTCAGCGCTAAGCAGACCTGACACGCAGTGGCAAGGGAGGCAATTAAAATTATTAGTGGCTTGTTTACAGCCACTTATCAATATTTTTTCCCAGCTTTTTGGATTTGACAGGTCGCCCACTGGTTTCCTGCTGTGCCCAGACCTCGTCTGTGAAGCTGAGGCAGGAGGTCACTTGTCATTGAATCAGCTGATGAGTTGACAGCTTCAAATGTCAAGTCAAAGCTCCCAGCTGATTGAGAAATGTTCCCTTAACCATTAGCATCTCTAAACTGCATTTCCGCTACAGATTCAGATGCTGCAAGTCTTTGCACAGGTCTCCATCCAGTCTGACCTCATTACCTCTCCCACCACTGACAGATCTCTTCTGTCATCTCTAATTCACCTGCCATCTATTCCATCAGTGTGGGTGCCCTTGAAACTCTCTCACCTTGGTCCTCAGAATCCCACCACGATCAGCCCCAACACCAGCAGCACCAGGCACACCAGCAGCACCAACAACAACACCAACCTTCTCCGCAATCAACTGATGCTGTACAGGACACAGGGCATCAGCACTCGGCCACATTGCTGCCCGGGAGGCCAGGGATGGCCTCACCATGGCCAGATTTACTTCACTTGGCACTGTACACCCTGACTGTCACATGATGTGCCAGGTAGGCACCACCCCACGCCAACAACATAAAGCATCCCTATGCCCAAGCCATTCCTTTCACACTCATCACCATTGCGAGGGGTACCGTTATGTCTCACCATTCGCTGCAACTCACTAAGCCAATTCCAAAGGTGCACACAGATCTGTCCAAGAATGCAAAGTGTTGAAAATAAAGGTTTCAATGTTTGACACCAAATTAACAGAAAATTTACATGAACATTGCAGAAAACACCCAAATGCCTACCCTTGTGTGTTGTTACTTGGTATGATTGCACTAGGATGAGGGTGAGAGTGAGGGGTGGCTAGCAAGATGGGGGTGTGATAATATAGATAAAGAGGGAGGGGTGGAGGTACAAGGTAAGTTGGTGTGAGTAAGGATGTGCAGGAGTAGGGTAGGGAAGGCAGAGTGATGGGGATGTGATGAGAGGTACAGCAGGATGAGGTTGAGTGTGGCTTTGTACTAATATTTTGTGATCTACTGAGATCATTGAAAGGTTTGCGCCACTGCAGCCAGGTCCTCCTGACCACATCCCTGCTTGTGCCCTCCTGTGCAATGTGCATCCAAGCTGTGATGATCTCCTGGGGAGGTCTCTTCCGTCCATGAGAAGGGAAGAGGACCTCCCTGCGTGCTGTGACTCCCTCCATAAGCATATGGAGGGAGTCATGGGAGAGCCTGGGTGCAGCCCTGTGCCTTAAGTGCAGTGATTGTCAGTGTTTGCAGCACCTCAATGCTGTAGAACACGGACAGCACAAATGTCAAAAGTAAGTTGACCATGGTCCCTTTAAGGAAACCGGCTGATGACGCGTCATCAAATAACGTCACCAGACCGGCTTCCTCTAATTGGCTGGGAAACGCGCTAGGTAGGCTTAACAAGCCCTAGCAAGGGAAAATCATTTCAGAGGCCGGGATGGAGATAGCAGCAGGGTTGGGACCCGCCATGGACCCGCGAAGGTTGTAAAATCAAGCCCATAGAGTTCTGGGGGAAAAAAATTGGTGATCACCAGCAAAGCAGTCAGTGTCACCGCCAACTGCCATTAACAGCCGCCCGAAATGGTCGCAGCGTTAACCAACCTAAATTGGATGTGAGGGGCATGGTGGTAGGTGGCGCAGTGCTAACCTTAGGTGCAATGACATCCTGGTGGTGTTGCACGAGGGATCCGGGACCAATTTGTAGTCCTGCTGCTTCCCCGAGCGTCTGTGTGCGAGGCCGTGAAGCTCGTAATGCATTGTGGGAAGTGAGGAGCTGTGAACTTTAAAGGGCCATGCACATTGAAGCACACGAAAATAAAATGCACTGATTCAATACATTTTTCAGCCCTTTCTGTCTTTTTACAAATATTCAATATTTAAAAGAAGTTCCAAATGTGATTATTCAGCTCTTAAAGCTGAATTACCTTCCTAAACTGAACAAATGGGAAAACTGCCTCAGCACTAACACAAATGGCTCAACAAGCCAGGGAAGGGGCACCCAGAATCTCGCATGCAGCTTTGTGCAGGGGGCCAACACTGACCCTATACCCACAGGGGCCAGGAGGCCCTCCAGAAAGAACAATGTGGGAGTACATGACCAAGGCCATCACTGTCAGCAGAGTCACTCCCACCACCTAGCTCCAGTAGCCAAAGAAGCTTCATGACCTCAGATCCCTGGTCGAGGTCAGTGAATGCATCTTCTAAAGCCATCACCTACCAACTGCACCACAAGCTTCACACACTGCTCAATGCAGGACCCCCAATCATTCGCCTACCAGCAATCTGCACCAATCATGAAGCACATTTACCATTCCTAGCATCACCTCACCCCCGTGGAGGAGATGGTGCAGGCCATTCTTGGCAGGTGCCTGGCTGAACCCTTGGTCAGCGGCGAGGCTGAAAGGATACAAGATGGGGGTTTCCTTGCACGTTATCCTCCTTCTGGCCTGCACCTCTAGGCTTCCTGCCCTCCCGTCAGCACAACTCCACCTTTGTGTCTTCCTCATTTCACATACCCAAGAAATGCAACCTGCCCAGCCAGTGGGTCAACAAGAAGAGGTAGCTTGCCCAGCCAGTGGGACCGCAGGCGGATGATTCCATCCCGGATATGCCAGCCACAAAGGGGCTGTCTGGGATACATCCTTCTGTCCTTCCTCCTCTTCAGCTTCCTCCTCTTCGGCGTCTTCCTCTTCTGTGTCTTCCTCTTCTGTGTCTTCCGCTTCTGTGTCTTCCTCTTCTGCGTCTTCCTCTTCTGCGTCTTCCTCTTCTGCGTCTTCCTCTTCTGCGTCTTCCTCTTCTGTGTCTTCCTCTTCTGCGTCTTCCGCTTCTGCGTCTTCCTCTTCTGCGTCTTCCTCTTCTGTGTCTTCCTCTTCTGCGTCTTCCTCTTCTGCGTCTTCCTCTTCTGCATCTTTCTCTTCTGCGTCTTCCGCTTCTGTGTCTTCCTCTTCTGCGTCTTCCTCTTCTGCGTCTTCCGCTTCTGTGTCTTCCTCTTCTGCGTCTTCCTCTTCTGCGTCTTCCTCTTCTGCGTCTTCCTCTTCCCTCTGCAAGTGGATGCTGTAAATGTGAAATGACATCATAAGATGCTGCAAATACTCAGTTGGTCAGGCAGCATGTCGGCCTGAGATATGAACTCCACGGATGTTGCGTGACCTGCTGAGTATTCGCAGCAGGTTCTGTCTTCTCAAAGGCATTCACTTACCATCCGAGCCCTTGCAAGCATCCAGCAGCACTCCCAAAACACTTTAAAATCTTTTCAAATATATTGCAGCAAGCAAGGCCAGACCCTTCCATTCAAACTTACCTGATTGAAATGTCAGGTGCAGGTATCACCCCTGTCAGCCTGCTTGCACATCAGGTTGCAGCCACTTTTTTTTTTACAGGGCGCTGCCAGCGCAAAGGGGCCCACAAATATGGCGGCCGCCACGGGGACCGCCTCCAGCCGGGGCAAGAGCAGCGGCCGACATTTTTTCGAGAATCGCTGGCGCTAATAGGTGGCGGTAAGTATATGAAGTTCTCGCCCTAAGAGCTTTAAGTTACATGTATCAAAATAGTCACATAAAAATGTTACAAGTGAGCAAGGTGTAAGAGGTCATGGGCTGGCACGCTTAACGCGGCAACCATGTGATGGCTTTTATCTGTTTGCAGATGTGACGTGCTCTGGAAACATCCCATCATGGGAAAAAAACAGAGATTCCAGCTGCTCTACTCATGGGAGTCTCCTGTTTTCTGCATCACACCCATCAAATCTCACTCACCAGGCATTCACTTTCTGGGTGAAAAACAAATGTAGCCTCCTTCTGCGAGCGCCTCTGTAACAATAATAATTCCAGCTGTTTTCATTTTAACGGGATTCCAAACTAACTCACTGTATTCTTTTCAAGATGAATGGTCTGTCCTTGTTCTTACTGATATGCCACTCAATACCTTGCAACAAGCGGAAGCTGAGGTAAAGATTCTTTTGTTTGTCTCAGAGCACCATTAAATTGTTGACTTTTCTGGCTGTTGTTACCTGTGTTCCTCAGCATAAATGGACCGGCTTTATCATAGGGTCGTTTTGCCTGTGCTTCGGTAAATCGAGTGCTGAAATGCATTTCAAAGGTATTCAATGAAAGGGTAAGTCTCCTCTGCCGGTGCGAAGCCTCACTCGACGTGAACATGGGTTACAGGGATGGGGCTACAGTGTTGCAGCTGCATGTCAGACCCGCGCTTGTGTGCAGAGAGGCTCCACACCAGCAGTGCAGCGTCACAATTTCTGCCGTTAGAAACCGAAACAGATTCACCTCCCTCATAAGAACATAAGAACATAAGAAATAGGAGCAGGAATAGGCCACTTGGCCCCTCGAGCCTGCTCCGCCATTCAATAAGATCACGGCTGATCTAGGGCTCAAAGCCACTTCCCAGCCCACGCCCCATAACCCTTCACTCCCTTATCTTGCAAAAATCTGTCTATCTCCATCTTAAATGTATTTAATGACTCTGGGGCAGAGAATTCCACAAATTTACGACCCTCTGAGAGAAGAAGTTCCTCCTCATTTCAGTTCTAAAAGAGCGACCCTTTAATCTAAAACTGTGCCCCGTATTCTAGATTTCCCCACGAGGGGAAACATCCTCTCTGCATCTACCTTGTTGAGCCCCCTCAGTATCTTATATGTTTCAATAAGATCACCTCCCAGTCTTCTAAATTCCAATGAGTATAGGCCTAGCCTGCTCAACCTTTCCTCATAAGTCAACCCCCTCATCTCTGGAATTAACCTAGTGAATCGTCTCTGAACTGCCTCCAATGCAAGTATATCCTTCCTTAAATAAGGAGACCAAAACTGTACACAGTACTCGAGGTGTGGTCTCACCAATACCCTGTACAGTTGTAGCAGGACTTCCTTACTTTTATACTCCAACCCCTTTGAAATAAAGGCCAACATTCCATTTGCATTTTTGATTACTTGCTGTACCTGCATGCTAACTTTTTGGCCTAGAAATTCAGTGGGCCTTGCGCCCACTTAGCGCCTAAAGAGGTCTTCTGCGCCGGCGGGGTTGGTAGCGCGGAAATTGAGTGCAGCGTTAATGGCGGCGGTAGCCGGTAGCGCTGCGCCGGCACCGATGACGTCATCGGTGTGCGCAGCGCCCCGGTTCCGCCCCGATGCCGGCCCGACGCCCATATTCAGTTGCGGCCGCCTCTTCCGCAGCGGCCGCAAACAACGTTCGTGAAACACGGCCTTCATGCAGCGTTAGTGGGGCGCATAAAGGTGGAGGTGCGGCCGGCCGCTTTTTCGGCGGCCGCCTGCCCGCACCTCCCTCCCCGGCCTCCTACACCACCCCCCCCGCGGCATTGGTGGCTGATTCCCGCGAGCCCAGCACTTCTCCGTGGTGCCGGGCTCATTTGCCGGCAGAATCCAGCGGCGATCTCATGGCTGCAGGCAGCTCCTCCTTAAGAGAAGGAGGAGGCCTGCAGTACCCCAGCCTGCCGCACCGCATCGGGTGGCGCAGCGGCAGCTGGAGTGCTGAAATTCACTTTCAGCGCCCCAAGCGGAGGCGGGCACACCCTGGAACAGCGCCCAGTTCCGACTTGGGGCACTAAAAGTGAATTTCTGGCGGGCGCAACGGGCTCCGGGCGCTGCGCAAACCTTTGGGCGCAACTGAGCTGGCAGGGCCATACCTCATTTCTAGGCCTTTGTGTTTCATGCACAAGGACCTCAAGGTCCCTCTGAACTGTAGCATTTTGTAATCTCCATTTAAATAGTAATTAGCTTTTCTATTTTTCCTGCCAAAGAAAACTGTGCACTTTCCCACATTATACTCCATCTGCCAAATGTTTGCCCACTCACTTAGCCTGTCTATATCCCTTTGCAGGTTCTTTGAGTCCTCTGGACAATTTGCTTTTTCACCCATCTTTGTATCATCCGCAAACTTGGCTGCATTACACTCGGTCCCTTCATCCAAGTCATTAATGTAGATTGTAAATAGTTGAGGCCCCAGCACCGATCCCTGGGGCACCCCACTAGTTACCATTTGCCAACTGGAAAATGACCCATTTATCCCGATTCTCTGCTTTCTGTTAGTTAGCCAATTCTCTATCCATGCTAATATATTACCCCCAATTCTGTGAGCTCTTATCTTATGCAGTGACCTTTTATGTGGCACCTTATCGAATGCCTTCTGAAAATCCAAATACACCACATCCACTGGTTCACCTTTGTCCACCCTGCTCGTTACATCCTCAAAGAACTCCAGCAAATTTGTTAAACATGATTTCCCTTTCATAAAACCATGCTGACTCTGCTTGACTGCATTATGATTTTCCAAATGCCCTGCTACTGCTTCCTTAATGAAGGACTCCAGCATTTTCCCAACGACAGATGTTGGGCTAACTGGTCTATAGTCTCCTGCTTTCTGTCTCCCTCCTTTCTTAAATAGGGGTGTTATATTTGCAGTTTTCCAATCTGCTGGGACCTCTCCAGAGTCCAGGGAATTTTGGTATATTGCAACCAATGCATCCACTATCTCTGCAGCCATTTCTTTTCAGACCCTAGGATGCAGGCCATCTGGTCCAGGGGACTTGTCATCTTTTAGTCCCATTATTTTACCAAGTACTATTTCCTTAGTGATAGTGATTGTCTTTAGTTCCCCCCTCCCTGTGGCCCCTTGATTATCCATTATTGGGATGTTGTTGGTGTCTTCTACCGTGAAGACGGATGCAAAATATTTGTTCAGAGTCTCTGCTATTTTCCCGTTCCCCCATGATTAATTCCCCAGTCTCATCCTCTAAGGGACCAACGTTTACTTTAGCTATCCTCTTCCTTTTTATATACCTGTAGAAGCTCTTACTATCTGTTTTAATGTTTCTTGCCAGTTTACTCTCATAATTCATCTTCTCTCTCTTTATTATTTTTTTAGTCATCCTTGGCTGGTTTTTAAAAATTTCCCAATCCTCTGGTCTCCCACCAACCTTTGCAACATTGTATGCCTTCGTTTTCAATTTGATACCAACCTTTACTTCTTTAGTTAGCCACAGATGATGCTCCCTTCTCTTAAAATCTTTCTTTCTCACTGGAATATATTGTTGTTGAGAGTTATAAAATATCTCCTTAAATGTCCGCCACTGCATTTCAACTGTCTTACCCTTTAATTTATTTTTCCAGTTCCGTCATCTGATTATAATGAACTGAGGCAAATCGATAATAACAACAGTTGTAAAATTCAGGGCTGGATTTTGTCAATGGGGAGCTTTTGGAGGCGGGACTCCCACTTGTCGGGTTTCAGTCCCGCCTCCATCAACTTCTGGCCAACCACCCTTGAATGACCTTGTTAAGCCCGCCCAGTGGGTTTAGCAGGCCAATTAAGGGGAAGCCGGTTACAGAGAACGTCAGTGTATGATGTTTCATCTATCAAAAACGGATGAATTGTCATCGTTTGACAGCTCTGTGAAGCTGTCAAACACTGACATTCTCTGTAGTTTGAGGAGTTCTTGAATTCAAGACCTCATCAAACCTCTTTCTTTTGTAGAAATTAGATGGTTGTTGCATTGGAGAATGCAACGGCCATCTGTTATCTCTGCCGCGGAGGTGCGAGACTCTCCGCATACCCAAATCTTGAAACCTGCAGGAAGAAACAAAGGTAAGTAATTTTTTTTAACGCTTTCCACTTACCTAAGATACACACCTCTCCACACTTGCGCCCATCACTTACCTTCACAGTGCACTTTTGCACCCCTCCGACCCCCGCAGATCCACTGCTCGCCTCAGTCACCCTGGCGGGGCTTGGAGCTTTCGGGAAGCCCACACTTGTGAGGGCAAAATGGGGATAATCCTCTTATCTGCCTGTTAACTACCTGTTAACAGGCAGATAAGTGGCACTAATCCCCTTCCCGCCTCCAAGGAGACGGGACCCGGAGTGGGACGGCTCCCCGCCTCCTGGCAAGATGGCACGGAGGCGGGTTGGGGGCGGGTTAGGCACCCACCCCCAAATTCTGCCATTTTCCCAGCAGTCCTGCCTCCAAATCTGCCTCCCCAGGGCTGGCAAGATCACGCCCCATATCTTCTTGGAAAGAGTGGGCCTGTGGCTAAATGGTATTTTTCATGGTCTTTGTAACTCTATCAAGAACTCTATCGTGGCCCACTTTCCATACCTCGGGAGCCTACTGTCAACAAGAGCAGACATCGATGACGAAGTCCAACATCGCCTTCAGTGTGCCAGTGCAGCCTTCGGTCGCCTGAGGAAGAGAGTGTTTGAAGACCAGGACCTCAAACCCGGCACTAAGCTCATGGTCTGCAGGGCAGCAGTGATACCTGCCCTGCTGTATGCCTCAGAGACATGGACCATGTACAGCAGGCACCTCAAAGCACTGGAGAGGTACCACCAACGCTGCCTCCACAAGACCCTGCAAATCCATTGGCAGGATAGGCGCACCAACGTCAGTGTTCTTGCTCAGGCCAACATCCCCAGCATCAAAGCTCTGACCATGCTCAATCAGCTCCGATGGATGGGTCACATTGTCCGCATGCCCGATACGAGACTCCCAAAACAAGTGCTCTATTCGGAGCTCCGGCACGGCAAGAGAGCCCCGGGTGGGCAGAGGAAATGCTTCAAGGACACCCTCAAAACCTCCTTGAAAAAGTGTAACATCCCCACCGACACCTGGGAATCCCTGGCCCAAGACCGCACAAAGTGGAGGAGAAGCGTCCGGGAAGGCGCCGAACACCTCGAGTCTCATCGCCGGGAGCAAGCGGAAGCCAAGCACAGGCAGCGCAAGGAGCGCACGTCAACCCAAGCACCCCACTCACCCACCCCTTCAACCACCGTCTGCCCCACCTGTGACAGAGACTGTAGGTCCCGCATTGGACTCATCAGTCACCTGCGAACTCATTTTTAATGTGGAAGCAAGTCATCCTCAGTCCCGAGGGACTGCCTAAGAAGAAGATCAAGATACACATGGTCATTATATGTCCAGATGGCAATCGTTCTTAATCATACCCCTTATTAGGCCCTACTTTCTACAAGAGATCAGTTTTTATGAAAAAATAGATTTGATTGACTAAGGCCAGCAGAAACAAGTACAGTAATAGACTATCACTACAACTAATAATAGGCTATTACTACATCTCCTAGCCTTGTTCCAATGGTTAAAGGTATTTACAAAAGTTAACCCTCTAACATTTGCTAAAATGGAATGCTGAGGCCTTGTTAGAAACTCTTGCAGAATTGAATAATGTTGGATGAAAATGGATTTAGCAACTCACAAACTTGTGAGTTGGGACAAGGTTTCTTTGGAGTTTTTTTTCGCTCTTTTCATCTTTTTTGTGCACATTAAGGCTGCATTTCAGGTGCCAAGTGTCAGCATCAACCACAACAAGGTCAGGAAGAGCACGACCAGATACAGAGTAAAACTCGCTCGACTCTACCCCGACAGCATGCCTCAACCCCAACCTCAGTCGAGTCCGTGAATGAGATTATCAATCAGTACTGAATTGGAGATGGTTTGTGTTGTCGGCCCTTATTCGCCAGGTACTGGATTGAGGCTGCTCCAGGAACACACACACAGCAGGGCAGCTTTCTAAATTTCTCCACAGCAGCAACCAGTGACAACAGTACAATGCAGTTTTAACTCACATATCGCAGAATTGATGTTAACACGAATGTAAAGTGAATTGTAAAGTAAAATACGTCAATTTTTTGAAGTTGACGCTGAACTCTTACTGGTCACATGTGAGCTTACATCGGCTGCTGTTGGCGGTTCCATTCTCATGACATCTATTCAAACTATAGGGAGTGAAGCTCGTTTTGGGCGGTAGTGTAAAATGAGCGATAGCAGATCATCAGCCCATTGACTTCAATGGGGAAATAAAATCGGGTGAGGTATAAAATGGGACTGCCAATTTGCTATTGTCCATTTCGTGCTATTGCCGAACACCAATTTCATTGCCCCTCTCTCCATGCTGTAACACTGCAAAATTTCATTTGGTATAACTTAGCAAAAGGTTACCCACAATTGAAGGCAGCTATTTTTTCGTTAATGTATTTATTGTAGGACAGAAATAATTCAGTTGCCAGTTTGAATGAGAAACAAATATCGCATACTTAAATTAACAAAATAATATTCTTTTAAAAGTAATAAACTCAACGTGTGTAATTTGTTTCAATTTTTGGCCAAAATAAAATTAATGTTTCTTTGGCTTTGTTTATTCATGTACCTTAATTTTCTTTTACCCATAACCAAGCTGAACCTGACAGTTGCTGGATTTTAGTTGCAGAAAGTCATTGGATTAAGAACGTGGGGGTTAATTTTCATCTGCCCTGCTCCCAAATAGCACCCGACAAATAGGTGCATTGCAGAGTTACAATAAGTAAATCAATGTTAAATACTGTAAGTAGGCAATTTAAAGCTTCTGACAGCTGTCACTTAAGTAAAAGTAGCATAAATACATGTGGATGTAATTTTAGTGCATTCATATTAACAATAAATGATGCCCAAAAATCTGAGAATACTTTGCCGGCCAACGTATAATATATGTCCATCACATGTAAGTGCTGATTGATTAGAGCCTTGATGCAGTAGAAAGCAGACTTTACTAAGAATATTAAAGACCCGGTAGATAAATTGCGATTTTCTCTATTTAGTTCTGCCACTCAGAAAGGTTTTGCACAGTCTGCGACCGGGTGAATGAAATAGTCACCATTATTACCAATTAAATGGCAATGTAGCAGGTTGAGAACTGTGAAAGGAGCTTTATTCCTGGTGCATTGTCATTAGCTGCTTTATTACTATTATAAATGATTCAGATTGCAGAGAATCTTAAGCAGAGTCATCCGTACTTGCCATCTTGATTTAGGTTTGTTATTGTGACAAATTGGATTTTGCCTGGGCTGCCTGAGCTGAATCTTTTTTAGCTTATAATATTTCAATATTTCATAAGGGGTTAAACCTATCCATTGATCCAAGAGTTCTCAGGGTGGGACATGGTGGCCCATCCTAGATGTAAGGGCAATTACACTACTTACTCATGCAAATTGCTGAAACAATGGGAAGCTATCAGGGGATCAGTTAGCTGAAATGGTCACACAGTTGATTAGCATTTCAGGCTATCAATAAAGTTTGTCTCCTTCGTTTCCTTTGATTCAGGAAAGAGTAAATTTAAAAGCAGCAAGAGAAATGTCAAGGTTCTAGAGCAGAGTAGAGCTTTGGGTAAAAATAAGCAGAGTAGATCAGGAAGGGACAGAGAGAATAACAAAGGTAACAAGGCATCAGTGACTAAGATGAAATTAGGGAAAAATAGAAATAAGTCAAAGCTAAAGGCACTATAACTGAATGTGCGAATCATTCACAACAAAATAGATGAATAGCGCAGATAGAAATGAATAGGATTGATCTAATAGCCATTATGGAGACGTGGTTGCAATGTGGCCAAGGTTGGGAACTAAATATTCCAGGATACTTAACTTTTAGAAGAGACAGGCAAAATGGAAAAGGAGGAGGGGGTAGCCCTGATAATAAAGGATGGGATAAAGACAGTAGAGAGCCTGAGCGAGTCTCCCTCTTCATAGTTGTGTGCTGCATTCTTCATAACCTGGCAATCCTCAGGGCCCAGCCAATGCCACCAGACCTTGGAGCACCACCGGAGGAGAAGGAAGAGGAGGAGGATGATCAGCAGCAGCACCAAGGCGGGAGGGAGGCCCACAATGTTGAAACTGGAAGGGCCGTCCGTCAACGACTGATAACAAGCCGCTTCTAGGCCCCTACTGAGGAAATGGCTTCTGGCATAGAGAACATGATGGAAAGCAACCCGCAACCCCAAAGCCAGCCAAGGCAGCAATGATTCCAAAGGCCAAACATATACATTTTGAATACAAAACTGTGTGTGTCATTTCTTCATGACAAACTAATAGAAACAAACAAAAAATAATTAATTAACACAACTTGTTCTCACAACCTGGAGATAATGGCCAAAACACTAAACAAAAGTTTTAACACGAACCTCAGCCTTTAATAAAAACATTCCCAACATTTTGTCAGACCTCCTACTTTTTGCCCTTCGAGGGTGATCTCCTTCCCTTGCGCACTTCCCCCCTTCCCACCCTACTGCTCCTCCATAATGGGGCCCCAGTGGCTGCAGCAAGGCTGGTGGAAGGCTGCTGAATGTCAGAACCTGAGACTACAGATGCCCTTGAATGATGGCCTCGACCAGCTCTGGGCCTGGAGGGCCCGGCTGCAGACTGCACCAATTCTGCATGGGCGGCAGCAGTCTGGACTACAGGCGGTGGCAAGTGCAATGGGGAAGTGACAGTGGTGGCAGCAGGAATGCTGTCTTCTTGAGAGAGGACAGCAACTCCCTGCTCGACCGACACACTGGCACTTCCACGGGGCAGCACCTCAGCATCCAGAGCAATCTGCTGGAGCACAGATTGCTGGCCTGCTGGGAAATGTGTCCAAACCAGCGATGATGGCAGCAGTCAGTGCTTGCATGGCCTCAATCTGAGACTGCACGAGACCGTGACTGAATTGCAGCACTAAACATTAGCGTGGCATCCGCCTGTGCTACAGCATAGTGCTCCACACTCCTTGCCAGTGCATCAATGCTTTCGGGCACCCTTCCCACTGCACCCATGAGCTGAGTATGCATGTCCACCGCTTGGGTGTTCATTTCAGCGATGAGCCACTCCTCCTCTGCATCCAGTGCAGCAGGACTCGCTGGCCTACTCTCCCTCCGGGGAGATGGCCCCCGAGCTTCCCTAGCCACATCGCGTTGCTGCAGCCCGCTGGGTCCCGGAGCTTCACCCTCATCAAACCCTTTCCCCCTGCTCCCCTCCAGGGAAGACGTGGTCCCAGTGTGGGTATGGTCTTCCTTGGGAGAGGGTGGCGCTGAGGCTCCGGCTTCCTCTTCCTCCTCGCCTGCGGCTTCACTCCCACTGGCAGCTTGAGGGCCCGTCTCCTCAGCTAGTGAATCACCATCTAAGAGCAGGGAGGTACAAGAGTGGCTTTAGCATCAAGACAGGGGGACAACAAGGGAGCAAGGACTGGAGTGGTTTAGTAAGTTGGATTGAAAGTGTCAAAGGCTGGCGTTGTGAGGGACAAGTGGAATGAGAGAGAAGAGAAAGCTGATGACCTTACCATTGCTGTCCCGAACGGGGAGGACCGCTCCAGGGGCGACAGGACCGATCACCTGGCTTGCCACAATCCTGTGGACGCATGCCTCAAGATCGCTGAGGGGTTGCAGCTGAGGCCGCCCTCCACCCGTCCATTGCTGCTGTCTCCTGTTATGAGATAGCTTGGCCTGCAAGAAAAAGGACGGCGTCTGAGTAAATATACAGCCATGGTCTTGCCTGATGTGCCTCCCATAGTTGAATAGCCCTTACTCTAGGCAGCCATGCTCTTGCCTGATGTGCCTCCCATAGTTGAATAGCCCTTACTCTATGCAGCCATGCTCTTGCCTGATGTGCCTCCCATAGTTGAATAGCCCTTACTCTATGCAAGGTGTGGAATGTGCGTGTGTGTTTTATGAGAGGGCCATAGGTGTTGGATGAGTGTTGGGCATTGGGGTTTTAAGACCCTCTGGCCATAGAGTGAGGTTGAGATGGAGGGATGGAGAGGTATTGAAAAGCAGCCGCTCACCCTGACAACCCGAGTGAGGTCGTTGAACATTTTGCAACATTGAGTATGGGTCCTGTGCACCATGCTCCTGGAGGAGACGTGCTGAGCCACCTCCCTCCACACTCTTCTGTAGTCACGTGGCAAAGGCCTCCTGCCACTCTCAGGGTAGAGTATAGATCTCCTGCACTCCACCGCGCCAACCAGAGCCTCCAAGGCCCTCTAGCTGAAGCGCTGAGCTCGTTCTCTCACCCGCTCCATAGTCCTTGGCTGGAAAATTTAGGCACAGGTCTCTCCAGGCCGAGATTCAAGGCTCCAATGAGCAGGGTGTGGCTGGAGAGCAAGATTGACCCTTCCCTTTAAGAACTGTCCGGCGCCAGTGTGTCTGTGTTCCATTGCTAATTGACATCACCTGCGCTTCGCCAGCACTCTGAGGTAGCACCTCGCTCCTCGGCCTTTGTGCCTTATGACAGGTGTGAAGTGCCTGATTTAGCACTCCAATCACCTCCAGGGGCGATAAAAGCCAAGTTTGCAGTCGGAGGCGATAATTAGCGCCAGGCACTAAACTTTGCGCCCAGCCGATAATTGCGGCCCAAATGGAGCAATACTGAATTTCTCCCCCAAAGGATCTTAGTTCCGAAAATCAAGTAGAATCAGTTTGGGTGGAGTAATGAAACTGCAAGGGGCAGAAAACATTGGTGGGAGTTGTTTATAGGCCCCCAAATAGTAGTTATAATGTAGGGCAGAGTATAAATCAGGAAATTAGAGGCGCATGTAACAAGGGTAATACAGTAATCATGTGGGACCTTAATCTACATATAGACTGGGCAATCCAAATTTGCAGTAATAGTGTGGAGGACAAATTCATGGAATGTATACAAGATAGTTTTCCAGATCAGTATGTTGAGGAACCAACAAGGAAACAGGCTATTTTAGACCTAGTATTGTGCAATGAGATTGGAAGGTAGCAAATGTAACCCAACTATTTAAGAAAGGAGGGAGAGAGAAAACGGGGAACTGCAGACCAGTTAGCCTGATATCAATAGTACGGAAACTGCTAGAATCTATTATTAAGGACGATTATACAGGGCACTTAGAAAATAATAATAGGATTGGGCAGAGTCAACACGGATTTATGAAAGGGAAATCGTGTTTGACGAATCTGTTAGAGTTTTTGAGGTTGTAACTAACAGAATAGATAAAGGGGAAGCAGTGAATGTGGTGTATTTGGATTTTCAGAAGGCAAGAGGTTATTGAACAAAATTAGGGATCATGAGATTGGGAGTAATATACTAGCATGGATTGAGGATTGGTTAACGGACAGAAAACAGAGAGTATGAATATAAGGGTCATTTTCGGGTTGGCAGGCTGTAACTAGTGGGGTACCACAAGGATCAGTGCTTGGGCCTCAGCTATTCACAATCTATATCAATGATTTGGATAAGGGGACCAAATGTAATATATCCAAGTTTGCGGATGATACAATGCTAGGTGGGAATGTAAGTTGTGAGGAGGATGCAAAGAGGCTTCAAGGGGATATAGTCAAGCTAAGTGAGTGGGCAAGAGCATGGCAAATGGAATATAATGTGGAGAAATGTGAAGTTATCCACTTTGGTAGGAAAAATAGAAAAGTAGAGTATTTTTTAAATGGTGAGAGATTGGGAAATGTTGGTGTTCAGAGGGACCTGGGTGTCCTTGTACACGAGTCACTGAAAGTTAACATGCAGGTACAGCAAGCAATTAGGAAAGCAAATGGTATGTTGGCCTTTATTACAAGAGGATTTGAGTATAAGAGTAAAGACGTCGTATTGCAATTATATAGGGCCCTAGTGAGACCACACCTGGAGTATTGTGTGCAGATTTGGTCTCCTTACCTAAGGAAGGATATACTTGACATAGAGGGAGTGCAACAAAGGTTCACCAGACTGGTTCCTGGGATGGGGGGATTGTCCCATGAGGAGAGATTAAGTAGACTAGGCCTATATTCTCTAGAGTTTAGAAGAATGAGAGGTGATCTCATTGAAACATATAAAATTCTTAAGGGGCTTGACAGGGTAGATGCAGGGAGGATGTTTCCCCTGGCTGGGGAGTCACAGTCTCAGAATAAGGGGTCGGTCATTTAGGACTGAGAGGAGGAGAAACTTCTTCACTCAGAGGGTGGCGAATCTTTGGAATTCTCCAACCCAGAGGGCTGTGGAGGCTCAGTCGTTGTGTATATTCAAGACAGAGATCGATAGATTTTTGGATATTAAGGGAATCAAGGGATATGGGGATAGTTCAGGAAAGTGGAGATGAGGTAGAAGATCAGCCATGATCTTATTGAATGGCGGAGCAGGCTCAAGGGGCCAAATGGTCGACTCCTGCTACTATTTCTTATGTTCTTATACAATATTGAGGAGGTATCCACTTTAGGATAATTAGATCATGAAAGACATACTGGCTACACACAAACTTAAGGGAAGTTATCCGCAGGAAGATCCGTCTCTCTTTCTCGATTTCCATACGTTGGGTGATCTGCATTTTCACAGCACCAGCAAGAAGTTGTCTGTGTTTTAAAAGTCTGAATCAGCTTAGCTCTCTGAGGTTACGCTAACAAAGGTGAGCCCATGTTTATCGACTTAATAAGTTGTGTCATTATTTTTCATAATGGAGGTCTGTAGGGAAATTGATTTTTCTCACTGTGAAAACTGTGTTCTGTTCGCTCATGTCATCTATATAAATAGACCAGTTTATGTTTGAAGCCGTGTCATATCTCAGAAAAGTGCTATTTCAATCTGCCTGCTGTAAAGCAAGGGAAATTTACGTGGTGGCACCTGTTATATTTCAGTAGCCATCAATAAGGGTTCTTTGTTATGATCCCTGGGTCATGCTAACATTCAACTAGATATTGGGCAGTAAAAGGTACACCCCAGAATGTAGGGGATGCAAGGACCACTTCTGAGGATAGTTAATCATTTATTCAGGAAAAGAAAAAGCTCTCCCCCATTCTCAACAAAATCAATTGTTGGCTTAACAGTATTAGGAGTCAAAAGGAGTCCAAAGTTTGCCTGTCATTCCAGTTTGATGAAAGATACAAGAAGAGACATAAATATGAATGGGAGATGTCAAACAATAACATAAATCTATATTAAAAAGAGTTGATAAAGACATCCTCTACACTGTTCCAGCAAGAGTGTTCAAATGCATAAACCAGATTAAAACATTTTCCATGTATTCACTTAGTGGTTTGATAGCTGTTGTGTGCAAGATGGCTGCCATGTTTTCCTACATAGCAACAGTGATCACATTGGCTGTGAGGCACTTTGGGATCCTCTTGGGACACGATGACACACTATCTTAAACAAAAGTCTTTCTTCCTTTAGTGCATGCTCTCTGCACTCGACTCCTGATAACTCAAAGTCTGTTTTTGCACTAAAAATTTGAATTATCCAATAAATTGAAATAAGCAATGTAAATAACACAGCAAAGTGAGAAGAATATTTGAATTGTCGTATAATTTAATTAAGCAATTTTGAATTAAGAGGAGCAGACTGTAGATGCAAAGTCCTTGTGCTGGTCATTAGTGGTCATAATGCAGTTTGCTGATGTGTTTTTTACATTTATAAGTAGTATCCATGATTATACATTTTGGGGGATTATTACCACACCTATAAATGCGAATGGTGTTGTTTGAGGAGGCAATGCTGGCCAGGATGCCGGGAGTATTTCTTACTACTCTTTGAAAGGCGCCATGCAATCTTATGTGTCCATCTGAACAGGCAGACAAGGCCTCAATTCAACATTTCATCCAAAAGGCACCAACTCAGACAATGGTCAGCACTTTATGAAGTATCACCCTAGATTCTGAGGGTAATGTTAACTCTGGGTGATGGTGTAAAATGGCCGATATTGAATTGGTCGCCCATTATATACCCTGCCAGATTTTCCCTTCCATTAACTTCTATGGAAAAGAAAATTGGACGTGGTATATAATGGACAGCCAATTCGATAGCACCTGTTTTACATCATCTTCCAAAGTTAAAATCATCCCCTATGTATTTTAAGTTTAGTAAAATGACTTAAACTTGCAACCTTCTGAGTCAGAGGCATTGCGACCACTGAGCCAATGGGACAGTAAAGGGCAGCATTAGCCTGTGCGATACCTAACATTGTGCTGCCATATGCTGTACTAACATGTGCCAAAAGAGTGATAGGACGCAATATGGCATGATTTAGGCCTGTCATTTATCAGCAGACTCAGACCATTGAAAGCTGTGAGATTTGTTCCAGAAACCAGTTTATTTTGCAGTGAAATAACTTGGGTATTTTTTTTTAATGTGAATCTTTGAGAATCGGTTGACTGTCACAGGAAATAAAGAAGGCTTGAGCAGTCTAGACACATGCCTGCCTGCTACCTCTTTGAGCTGCTTTTATGTTTGGTGTAGAAGTGTGCTCGAGCTACCGACTCCAGACGCATTTTACCAGCTCTTCCTGGCTACCAGCCTTAATCAATCTGGCAAGCTCACTGAGTGAATTGCTGCCATTGCATAGAGGACATGTAGAGAATGAAAAATACCCTCATATAAAGGGATATAAATCAATAAATATATATATATAGTTACACATTGACTCAGCCTTATCACTGGAAGAATGAAGGAGGAAGTTAGGAGATATTTTTTCACCCAGAAGATTACTACAACATAGAACCCTTTTCTGCCATGGACTACTAAAACAAAAACTATAACACAATTTAAACAGGAATTGGATAAGGATTGGAAATGAAAGAATATAAAAGGACATATGGTGAAAGGGAGGGAAATGGGATTAATGTAGATAGCTCCAGCAGAAGAGTTGGAATTGGCACAGACACAGGCACGATGGGCCGAAGAGACTTTTTCTGTGTTATAATTTTCATGATTCCATGAAAAAAGTTTAATCCATTGATAGATTTAAACCATTATCATTAATATAAAGTAGTGATATTCCATAAAAAACAAACCATTCTACGGGAAAGTTTATGGGGGAGAAATTCAATTGGTTAGCGCCTCCCATTAGTGCCTGGGGCGGGGGCGCTAGCGGGGAGCTAAGGGGTTAGCGACCGGGCGCGGCGAATGCAGCGACGCCCGCGTACTTCAGTGCCGGTTTACTCTTACCGCCTGGGCCTCTCGCGCCTCGCAGATCATAACATCATAAAGTGCGCAGCGGCCCCGTTATCGCCCCGGATGTGAAATTGCCTCCCGCCCCCTGCTGTATCGCCGGACGTGAACAATGGCAGGAAGAGGAGACGTTATCACCTTGGCTGGCCGCTTGGGGAGCGCTAATTAAAGGGAATGGTTTTCAGGTCAGCCAACCTTTACTCTCTGCACCAGTCTGGTGCCTGCTGAATGTTTCCGATGTTTAATTGCTGCGAGGTGTCCGAGCCCTCCACTCTCTGAGACTGTTTGGGGCTGTAATGGCAGTCACACAGGTCGCCTGGCAACACAGAACTGCCAACAAGTAGGTTGTGCACCATCATTGGCCCTTCCCTTTGAGCGAGGGAAGCAGCCTCTGATGCCATTAGCAATATACTCCAAATTGTTCCGCGCTCTGCCACTACCGCCCCGCTCTCGGACTTTAGCGCCCTAAGAGAAGTGGTTAGTGTGGTGTATGTAACCTGTTCCACCTTAAGAGAACTACCTTAAGAGATGTACTACTTTCTCTTGGCTGCTGTATACTGTAATACCGGTGGTGACCACACCGGTATATAAGTGTTGTGTAGGGATTTGCTGGGCAGTTCAGCCCTGACCTCCGAATAGTAAAGACCTGTTAAAGTTATTCTTGTGGTCTGTGTCCAGTGATTTATAATAAGCATAACTGGGACACACAGACTTAACAGTGGCGACGAGTCCGATCTTACCCTGCGGCAGTTTTACATCCAAGGCAGCTTCGTCCTCAGAACGGGCGTCAAGAAGAGGCATCCGCCCTCATCATCCTGCTGAGCACCATCGCACGGGAGGCATCGAGAACCCGGGTTAAAAAGAAAAATTCTGACCACGAAGCCCTCCATCAGCGACAGGCAGTGATCATCCCTTCTACCACGGTGGTGGGTAAGCCGATCAGCGACATGAGCAGAAAGTCGGCCGCGTTGACTGTGGAGTGGGGGAGGGAAAACAGAGAAAAAAGGGCGGAGAACTCGACCACGGCCGGTGAAAAGGGCCGGGCTGCAATCGAGGCCGAGAGGCGCAGCGACTGGGGCACCTTAAGGCACAAGAGCCGCGGAGAACTCAAACGCAGCCGGTGTAAAGGACCAGGCTGCATGCGGGGCTGAGAGGCGCAACAGCAGGGGATGCGTGAATGCCAACGGGAACCGCGGGGGAGTAAAAGCAGCGTCGGGGAATTGAGAACCGCTGGGGAGGCAAGAACGGCAGCAGCACGGCAATCGCCATTGCAGCCAGCGGGGGAAGAAGGCAAACGCGGGAATCCGCCATTGTAGTCGGCGGGGGAAGAAGACGAGCGCGGGAAAGACCGCCAAGCGTGGGAAGCCACCATTTTAGTAGGCGGGGGAAGAAGACAAGCGCGGGAAGCCGCCATTTTGAGAAAAAGAAAAATTTAAAAACTTGCAAGGATGCCTAAACATGGGAACATTAATACCTTTGATAGTGATATCGAAGATTGGACCACGTATGTAGAACGCATGGAAGTTTATTGTAAAGCAAATAAGGTACCAGATGATGAGAAAGCACTAACCTTATTAAGCTCAATGGGTGCGAAGACATACGGGCTATTGAAGCACCTTCTATCACCAGATAAACCGGCGGATCAGACTTGCGCGAATATTGTTACTGTCCTGAAAAATCATTTAAACCCCACGCCGCTGATGATAGCGGAACGATTTAAATTTTACAGAAGAACGCAGCTGAAAGACGAAAGCAACGCTGAATTTTTAATTGAACTGCGTAAGCTATCAAAGTACTGTCAGTTTGGAACAGGACTAGCAGATGCGCTGAGAGATAAATTTGTGTGTGGGTTGTTAAAAGAAGGAACACAAAAGCGACTGCTTGAGGAGAATGATCTTACGCTTAATAAAGCTGTCACTATTGCAGCATCGCACGAAGCCGCAGCGAGAGGCACTGTGGAAATGCAGCTACGGTCACCGGAACTCAGCACCAATCAAATGGTCTTGGGTACAGTAAAATGTTATCGTTGTGGAAAGACAACGCACGATCAGAACCAGTGCTGGTTCAAAAATCAGGAATGCAGAAAATGTGGCAGGCTTGGTCACATAGCTAAAGTATGCCGGTCAGGAAAGAAGACCAGCAACAAAAAGTCACCGCAGGAAAAGTACAGAAAGGTACACAAGGTGACAGAGAACAGTTCGAACGAACAGAAGTCAAATTCAGACTCCAGCAGTAATGAACTGGGTAGTCTAAGAGTACACAATGTTGGTAATGAAGCAGACCTCCAAACAATCTGGGTCACACTTCAGATAGCAGGAGTCCAAGTGAAGATGGAATTGGACACTGGATCGGCATTGACGGTCATGAATAAGCAAGATTACAAAAGGTTATTCCCACATATTCCCCTACGGGATACGGAGATTGCATTGAAAACATACACGGGGCAAAGAGTATACCCCATCGGGAAGATAGAGGTAAAGGTGGTCCACAAGGGCAAAGAAAGCCGAGGAATGGACTTATATGTGCTACCTGAGGGAGGTCCACCACTACTGGGACGGGAGTGGATTAGGAAAATAAATATGGACTGGCATTCCTTAAAAGCACTAACGGTAGATTCCGGTAAAAAAGATGTCAAACCTAAATGATTGTCCAGAATATTGGACGATGCTAAAGAGGTGTTCCAACAGGGACTGGGAACACTGAGAGGAATTACGGCAAACATCAAGGTTGAAGAACATGCAAACCCAAAATTTTTCAAAGCCAGACCGGTACCTTATGCGATACGACCTGCTGTGGAAGCTGAGCTGGAAGGGCTAGAACGTTCAGGAGTACTGTCTAAGGTAGACTGGAGTGAGTGGGCCACACCCATTGTTCCCGTCATGAAGCGTTCATCGAGCAACAAGCCGGGGGAACCGGGGAAAGTTCGCATCTGTGGAGATTTCAAGATCACTGTTAATCCGGTGCTTCACACGGTGCAGTATCCGCTTCCGCGGATTGAGGATATCTTCGCTTCGTTGTCAGGCGGGAAACACTTCACCAAGATAGACCTGGCGCAGGCATACTTACAGATGGAAGTTGAGGAAGAGTCACGCCAGTATCTCATGATCAACACGCATAGAGGCTTGTACTGGTATAGTAGACTGGTTTTTGGAGTGGCATCGGCTCCAGCAATTTGGCAGAGGGCCATGGAGCAGGTATTACAGGGAATTCCAGGCACACAATGTTACCTGGACGATATTCTGATTACAGGAGATGATGACGAGGAACACCTTGCAAATTTGGAACTGGTGCTCACCAGATTGAAAGAATATGGACTTCAAGTTAATCGCCAGAAATGTGAGTTCTTTCAGAAGCGGATCTCGTACTGTGGTCATGTCATTGACCAGGAGGGGCTTCATAAGTCTCCTGACAAGATCGAAGCTGTTGTGAAGGCTCCCGCTCCGGATAATGTATCCCAGTTGAGGTCGTTCCTAGGGTTGATTAACTATTACCATAAGTTTCTGCCAAATTTATCCACGGTGCTGCACCCGCTGAACGCTCTTTTGCAGAAGGGAGTACCATGGAAGTGGAGCGAGGACTGTAAGAGGGCCTTTCGCAAAATCAAGGCATTGATCACCTCAGAGGAAGTGTTGGCTCACTTCAACCCAACGCTGCCTATTCGTTTGGCTTGTGATGCTTCTCCATATGGTATTGGGGCAGTACTCTCACACAAGTTGCCAAATGGCCTGGAGAGGCCAGTTGCGTTCGCATCCAGATCATTGACCTCCGCTGAGCGCAACTATGCTCAGATAGATAGGGAGGCTCTCAGCCTTGTGTGGGGAGTAAAGAAGTTTAATCATTACCTGCAGGGCCAAAAGTTTACGCTTCTGACAGACCACCAGCCGTTGGTATCCATTTTTAACCCTAAGAAGGGTGTTTCGGTGATGACAGCACAGAGACTCCAGAGATGGTCCCTTTTCCTAGGGGCACATCAATATCAGATCGAATTCAAAGGTACAAAGCAGCATGGTAATGCTGATGGGCTGTCGCGCCTGCCACTACCTACAGAGGAGGAGGCACCGACGGTTGACCCTGTTGAGTTATTTCACTCGACCATCATCGAATGTTTACCAGTCACCAATGCAAGTATTGAAAGAGAAACCAGGAACGACCCGACACTGTCCCGGGTCTACGAAGTGACAGTGAAGAGATGGCCAGCACATGGTGATCCACTGTTACCGGCATTCTCAGCAAGACGAGAACAGCTGTCCGTCTGTCAAGGAACATTGATGTATGGAACAAGGGTGATTATTCCTCCTAAGTTAAGAGAGAGAGTTCTAAAGGAACTGCATGAAGGTCATCTGGGGGGAGTCAAGATGAAAAGCCTTGCTAGGGCTTATGTGTGGTGGCCGGGTATCGACCAACAGATAGAGGATCTGACGAAAAGCTGCTCAGGGTGCCAAAAAGTGCAAAATGCACCTCCGATTGCACCGCTGCATCCATGGGAATGGCCTTCAACCCCATGGCAACGTGTACATATTGACTTTGCTGGTCCATTCATGGACTCCATGTTTTTAATTGCGGTGGACGCACATTCTAAATGGCCAGAAGTGATTAAGATGACTACCACTACCTCGGAAAAGATGATCGCGGTGCTAAGAACGATATTTGCAAGAAATGGATTGCCAGAACAAATATGTTCAGACAACGGACCGCAGTTCATGTCAGAAGAATTTCAGAAATTCATGAAGAAGAATGGGGTGAAACATTATACCTCTGCCCCATATCATCCGGCTACAAACGGGTTGGCCGAGAGATTTGTACAAACGTTCAAAAAAGCAATAAAGGCCATGAGCGAAGATCAGATTCCACTACAACACAAGGTGGACAAATTCCTACTGGCATATCGAAACGCCACTCATGCAGTGACAAACCAAAGTCCTGCCATGATGTTCTATAACAGGAGGTTGCGGTCCAGGTTGGACTTGGTAAAACCAAATGTGCGGAGGGAAGTTGAAAACAAACAGTTCCAGCATATAAATAACAAGACCACTCGGAGTTTCGAAATAGGACAACCAGTGTTAGCCCGGGACTATAAAAACGAGAAATGGCAATCTGGAACAATTCGGGCCAGACAAGGACCCCTGATGTACACGGTAGATATTGGTGAAAATGTAATACGGCGTCATGCTGACCAACTGGTAGAATCGAGAACAAGGGTCGAACCCATGGTTACGGCAGAGACAACCGTGGAAGAAGTTAGTGAACCTGAAGCATCTACCTCAGAAGTGAATGTACCTGATGATGATGTCCAATCCATAAGAGACCAACTAGATGAGTCACCCCAGCAACGAGAATCAGAGACCCCTGAAAGGCGTTATCCAACTCAAATCAGGAGGCCTCCTCAGAGACTGAATCTTTGAACTGTTTTGCATGAAGTTGTGTATATATATGTTATTATGTTATGTTAAGTGGGGATATAACTGTTAAGCTAAAAAGGGAGGATTGTGGTGTATGTAACCTGTTCCACCTTAAGAGAACTACCTTAAGAGATGTACTACTTTCTCTTGGCTGCTGTATACTGTAATACCGGTGGTGACCACACCGGTATATAAGTGTTGTGTAGGGATTTGCTGGGCAGTTCAGCCCTGACCTCCGAATAGTAAAGACCTGTTAAAGTTATTCTTGTGGTCTGTGTCCAGTGATTTATAATAAGCATAACTGGGACACACAGACTTAACAGTTAGCTCTTGGTTTCGTGCGTCACTTCCCTCTTGGGGCGCTAAAGCTGAATTTCCCTGCAGGAGAGAATCATTAGCGCCTGGCGCTACTTTTTCTACTTTTCAAAAGTTAGCGCTCCAATTTCTAGCCCTAAATTTTCAGCTACAGCAGATCCAAATGAACAATGGTGAACCTCTATCCTTTCACCTCTAACCTCCACCGTTAATCACCCATTTGTCCCCCCACCATTACATAACTAAAGCTTCAGAACATGTCAAACGATTATTCATTCAAGGTGGGAATGTAATGATGAGCCATTTTATATCCTGAATTGTTTTCTCAGTGAGGTATCTGTCAGCTACCAGCAAGGTTTCCATTCTTTATTTTCCACATCATGAAAAGAAAGCCAAAATATAGCTATGTTAAATATAACAATGATAGAAAACAGTGTCCACAGAAAATAGCAACAAAGCTAACAAAATGTTGCAACTAATCCCAGGTTTGCTTTCAGTTGAGTTTAATGTGAAACTCAGATCATTTTTATCAAACCATCTGATTGTCGCTCACTCATCAAACATTAAAGTTCCCAGAAATGAAATTAAAAACAGATAGTTGAAAACTACAGGGACAGACTTAAAAAACATACTTTGCCTCATGCTTGCTGGTTGATGATTTGATTAAGTTCTCCTGGTGTTATTTGAAAGAGGGAGGGAAATTGAGATAGGAATGGTCATTTAATGTGAGAGTTGCCAACCTGTCCAGTTTTAAACTTGACAGTCCAGTTTTTGAGTGGGCTGTATTGAAATTTCTATGATGTAAATTAGTCACTGGTCCCAAGGATCCACAGGGATACCACACGTCTCCCAGAAGATCTGATCACGCTGGGTTTCTGGCTGTGCATTGTAAGACGAGGAATCTTACAAGGCAAATGTTGTAAGCAGGCAGTGCCAGGGCTGAGAATCCTCATGCTTGGGACTTCCACCTGCACCAACTCAGTCAGAATGTGAATGAGTTGAGATTTACTAACCTCCAGACTGTCTTGTTTTGCACACTTTGTACAAAAATAATAAATTGCAGGACAACGGAGTATTACAGTTTAAACTCTTTTAACGAAGCATCAGGTCTGTGAACTTTCTCATATAGCACCGTGTGCACAAGATGGAGTCAGGACCCCTGGGTCTTCTAAACAATAGCAGTCCTTACAGATGCCTGCAGGCCAATGACAACTCAGCATGTGATCACATGTGAATATAATAGGTATTCCTCACAGATGCCTGTGGGCCAATGATAAATCAATATGCAAATGTTACATAGACGGTCGAAATTGGACAACACCGGTGGGGCCCAGGCCCGGGAAGCAGGAAGAAAAGGGACAGTTTTTACAGTTCCCTCGGGGAGCTGACTGGACATGGTGAGGTCACGGGGGTGGGGGGAGGGGGGCCTGAGCAAACCCCACCCTATAGGGGGGCGGGTGCCAGATTTTCCAGCTGTAGGGGTTAGGTGCGCATCAGAGATTCGCCCACAGTGACTTTTGTTCCCACCTGCTCCATGCAAATGAAGTGCCCTCCTGCTGACCCCACAAGGATAATGTTGGAGACCTCCAGTTGGTCAATTTTGGGGTCAATTTTTTTCTAAAGTAAAAGTCCAATTTTTGCCACATTGACTTTTCATGATGTGGAGGCATTCGTTATTGAAATGATTCAGGTTTTGAATGAATTGTCATCACCGACAAAGCAAATCTCAGAACTCCAGCCACGGTTCCAGCCCCTGTCTCATTTTGGACTCAGCCAACGGTGGAAATCCTATTTACATTCATAGTTTGTTGGGGCATTTTCTGCAGCATGAAACAACTTAAGGGAGTGACTCCACAATATAAATACAAACAGGGTGGGTTTAAATCCAGTCTAGACTGATGCATTGAAGGTCGTCTCTTTCTAACAACAGCAAGAGTCCTACATGAAATGAGTTTAAACAATTTCAGTCCGGTGTACCCCAGTGGGTATGGGCCAAAAGCATAAAACCGCCCCTAATTTACCACTAAATTGGCAATCTCATTCAGAGAGAGAATGGCGGGTGTGGGAAATGAATAAATGTCACATTGGTGTAGCAGGGGGGCACTCTTCAGAGGTTGGGGCGGAGATAGATTGTTGAGATTGGGCTAGAGGGAGCTTTACTCTGTATCTAGCCTTGTTGTGCCTGTCCAGGGAATCTGAAATGTAAACTGTTTGCCTGTTTTATATATTGTATGAGCTACCAGGCTCCTGAAGAGCTGATCTCACGCAGTCCGGCAGCAAGCCATGTGCAAAACTGCCAGAACTCGCTAAGACCTGGTGCTGGGAAGACATTTTTTTTTTTAAGCAGGTCTTCTGGGCAGCCTGTCCTAGTGAGCCCTGGAAAGTTTTACATTTGGCTTACAGCTGGTGGTGCAAGACCCCTGCTGTGGGACCCTGGTGGCACTACCGTGATATAAAAGCACCTAAACATTGTTCGCTTTGAGCACCACAGGTGATGGCATATTAAACAGCCTCGAAGCGGAGGACGGGGTTTCGTTCTCTTTGAGCTTAGTGATGTTAACACTAATTGCTCAAAAAGTGGTTGCATTGAGGAGGTGTTTGCTGCTGGAAGTGGAAAGCAATATTTTCTGGTTAAAACATTGTTTGACTTTTATTTTCCACTCGGGATAGCTGTGGATTACATAAAATCCTTCGTAATGTCTTTTTAGGACCATTTTCTTGGAGTTTTCTATTAAGGAGAAACAGCTGCATAAATCATTGGTCAATTTACTGGCCGAGTTTGGGTATCACTGTCATAGGCTTGTTGAAGTAGAAGCATATCGCGTGGGGAGTAATAGATGACTTTGACTGTGTCGCAAGGCTGGAAGACACTCACAGGTTTGCATTTGAATCGTATTTTTTTAATTCTTTCTCAGGGTAAGGGCGTTGCTAGCAAGGTTGACATTTGTTGCTCATCCCTAGTTGCCCTGAGAAATTGATGATACAACTGAGTGGCTCGCTCGGCCACTTCAAAGGGCAGTTAAGAGTCAACCACGTTGGTGAGGGACAGGAGTCACATAGAGGCCAGAGTTTAAAAAGTTCTTCATTGACTGTAAAGCGCTTTGGGACGTCCTGAGGTCATGAAAAGCGCTATATAAATGCAAGTCTTTCTTTTCTTTCTTCTTTCTTCCTCCCCTGAAGGCACTAAGGGCTAAAAATTGGGGCGTTAACTTTGCCGCGCCAGAAATTGAGTGGTTGCACCTCAAGAGGGAAGTGGGGCGCTACTGGAAGTGCCCCGCCTCCCTCTTGGGGCGCTGCGAGGGAATATCGCGGCGCTACGCGCTGCGGTATTGCAGGCCTTCCTCCCCTTCTTAAAGGGGAGGGGCCTTGCGCAGTGCGACCTGGGGCCCAGCTGGGCCCCCGGGGATCGGGAGTGCCGGCAAAAGAGCCCGGCACTCAAAAGAAGTGCCAAGCTCTTAGAGCGCAGCCGGCACTCCGTGGGGGGGTTCAGGAAGCCGGGGACGGGAGCACAGGCAGGTGCTGGCAGGCGGCCAGCAACAAAAATGGCCTCCCCGCACCTCCCTTTTAATTTGCGCTGCCCCGGCCGCAGGTAGGCCCCCCTGACCCCGTCGGACATAGCATCCGGCGGTAAGTTAGGGGGCGCTCTCGAAGATCGCGGCCGGGGCGCGAGCGGGGCGCCGGTGGCACAGCACCGCGGGGCGCTACCGGTTAGCGCCGCCGCTAACCGGTTAACGCTGCCGCTAACCGGTTAGCGCCGCCGCTAACCTCCCGCTGAATTTCACGAGAGGCGTGGGCGGCGCCACGCCCGGGCTAACGGGAGGCACAAAGCAACCCAATTTTCCCCCCTAACTCTTGCTGAAAGTGCTGGTGGAAACTGGGGGTTGGGGTGGCGGGGGAGCAGTGTGCAGGTCCTCAACTACCTCACCCAAGTGGACATCCTTTGTGTGTGAGCTTACACAGTGAGAATCAACACGCTATTCAACTATAGGGGGTATCACAGCCCGATCCTGTCCACCCAGGCGCACTTTCCAGCACGAGTCACTGGACAGCAATCAGGAGCAGGAGCTCCAGATGAGACCTGAGGCTAACTGTAGTGTCCCAGTCGCTGCCCCTGGCTGAGAGCAGCTAACTCAGCAAAGTCGGTAATGAACAATATTGTAACCATGGATCGCTTACTCAGCTATTTTGGTTGCTTTATGAATATATGCAGCCTTCCATTTTTTGCATCAGTGAACTTTCCCATTTGAGTTTTGCCCTTGGCGATTATGTTGCCCTTCAACAGGGGGATGTTTTTCTTATCAACACTACCTACCCACCACCTTTCCAATTACTGAATGTTTAACTTTGCACCGCGCAATAGGAAGTAGAATGTTAACAAGATCATGGGGCCAGATCGAATGCTTTTACTGGAAAATAAAGCTGGGATCTTCTCACTTGATAGCAATATAGTTCAATTTTATTTTAAAATAATCCCCTTCTTTATTGGGCTGTATCACTATGCTCCTTTGTGTATATATCTCTGTTGCTTAACATCTACCCAATCTGGGAGGAATTAATTCTAAATACCTTGACTCCATCTTTTGATCTACACATGCACATATGCCAGTTATAGTCTTTGCATTCATTATATCAGTTTTGGACTTCTATTATTAATGGGCTCTGGCTGACTTGGCCTCTCTGTGTCATTCCGCAGCATAAATTACTATAATTCTTATTTCTGTTTTACCCACTGTCACTCATTTATTATGACTAGCTAGATACATCGTTCTTTGATTTCTGTGAACATACCAGTTAGTGCCTTTTAAAAGAAATGTTCAAATACTGTACCCAAATGGAGAACTCTAATTGACGACTATTTTACAAAATAAATATGCATTGCCGATTTTTCTCTGAATAACTGACTGAAGTACAGTGATAATCACTCCACTGTGCACTGCATAAATGTTTGTTAATGTGTACCAGGATCAGGAGAACAAGGTTATATTTACCCCTATTAAACTAAACTAATAAGATTTTCAAATGGCTAAATATCACCTTGTATTCAGTTATCCCTCGCCAAATATTTGATCTCTTTTGCAATGCAAACCCTTGCCTTATGTAATTTATTTTGGTATGGAATAAGAGTATATTTATTACATATTAATGAATAATATTAATAATGCATAACAGTATCAATAAAATAACACATGGCAATAGCCATGGTCAATAAATTAACAGTTCAAGAGCACTTTTTGCATTTTGGCTATAAGTCTGCATCTCAGGCAAAGCCAAGAAAGGTTAATGCTTATGTGCCCGAGAATGTTTGAATTAATCTCACCCAAACAATCCATCAGAATTGACAGCTTATTTAGATCACAACAGGTGCCGTCGCACTTGCCTGGGGGGGGGCTACTCACAGCTGAGAAATGCAGCGCTTTCTGCTTGAAGAGTACCCATTACTGATGGGCGAGGCCACTGTTAAACTGTGAGGGTATGCCACTGATGCCATATTGTTGGGCGATCAGAGAAATGAAATAGGGCAATAAAATCCAGCTGTGAGGGATTAGCAATCACATCCATATTTAATAAGCATAGATCAAGTACACTACTTCAATTATCATTATGTCCACCAGATAAAACTTTGCAAATCAATATAGTGCTTTCATCCCTAAGTGTCTTTGTGATTTATATAATTTTTTAAGGGGAAAAAAATCACTCCCAAGTATTTTACATCAAACATTAATTCTGAAGACAAAGAATTTGGCAAAGTAGCAATGTAAATTAAATAATGTACACATTTAAGGGATGAATCCTGCTTAATTTTACAATCTACACAGCCCTGAAATATACCCTTGTAAATTCCCCTTGATAATTAACACTACAGTCTCTATATATGCTAATAGATCTGTTAATGCCTTACTTAACATTCTGTGTGCATATAATAGCACCACACAGCAATGGATACTGTATTACAGCAATGATGAAGCGTGATATGGCAGTGTTTAGGAATTCAATTTTTATTCAATACAGAAGGGACTTAAAAGTGTGTGATGAATCTTCTGGAATGCTAATCTCAACGCGGCATCCAATTTCTTTTCATTCGTGTGGCAACAATAAGAATGCAGTTCAGACAGAGTGCAGTGTGTATAACTATTATCGTGTGTCTGATGCATGTTCAGGGTAGAAAGCCCGTCCTTGTGGAAGTGATTTATCACTTTGACACCTCACAATGCCGAGCTGGCATGGCCAAAAATGACGTCTTAGATAATTGAATGCAGACCAGAAGGAGACTGAATAAAGGGACCTGCATTCACACTAGTACAAACATCTTTTCCTCCCCCTCTGCTCTGATTTCTAAATGGATTCTAATTCTGCGGTCCAGTTAAAAAGCAACCTGTCTCTTTACTCAGTCCATCTCTCTTTCATTTGTACTTTCCTGTTAATCCAATAGAGTGGCTCTGTAAAATACTGCACATTGTTTGCTGTCTGTTATCATGGCCTGTCTGTAATGACCTGTAATTGTTGCTGGAGTGTGCTCCCAAGCTTAGAGAATTTCGTCAGAGGCCTCAGGCAAATAACTTCAGCACCCCCTACTGGTAAGTACATCCATTGTAGCCTATAGCTCTTTCATTGTTAGCTTCATATCCCTGACAGCCTCCATCAGTTATAATCAGTTGTATTTTCTTAAAGTAGAGCTACTCATTTGATCACCAAGATTTTTACTTCTCTATTCACAGTGCTCCTTTGAGAGCCTAAACAGTGAGTGCGAGGCCTCAAAGTAGGTGCAGAATTCAAATCCTGGCCTTGCCTGCACATTTACACAAGCAATTTAAATATTCCCATTTCCACTCATTAGGCATGACAACTAATGAGAAGTGCGTAGGAAATAGAGGGCACCTACAAGCAGATGACAGAATCTGTTTTCAATTTAGATTTTGTTTTCTTCAAATTTTTAATTGACTTTTACAGTTTTCATACTTTTGTTTTGCCATTATAGATTACAGATTACACATGATTTGCAAGTACATACACCGAGGACAGCTGCACATATTTAGGCAGCACAACGCATTGAAAGGGTTGAGAACTTTCCTTGGCAGGAGGGGGTCGTTGGTCTCTGATAGTGGGTGAGATTATAAAGGTTTATTTTGGATTCTTGTAGTTTTGCAAAACTTTATCTTCAGATTCAGGAGCACATCTCATTTCTCTCCATCCACCAGATGCTAACTTATGAAGTGTCTTTATTTTATTTTTGTACTTAATTTGATTTGCTGTCAATATGGCCAGTTTGAACCAGTTTTCACCGAACATTGAATGTGTGCTGCGGATTTCCTTTTCCACACTCTGCGCAATCATTATGCCCTGCTTTTGTGTCTGAGTGCACTGCAAATAAAGCATGGATGGCACTTACATGTGTGGCCACATCTTGTGTAAAACTGCAGATGCACATGACCAGGTTGGAAATGTTGTTGAACATCTGGTGTGAAATGCCCAAAGGTAATGCGGTGCCAACACACAGTCCAAGTGCAGCTCTTGCGGTAAGAATGTTTGTCAGCAACAACTTTAGTGCAGTCCAGGGTGCCTAGGGCTACCCTTCAAGTTTAATGACTGCCCGGGATTGAGTCACGCGGGATTGTTGTCATTGTTACTTTAAATGCACTTACTTCACAGAAAAATAATCAGCAATTGGGAATATTTGGCCACTTTTAAAGCATTCACAGTATAAAATAGCCAAAAGCTATTATTTTTCCTCTGATTTATCCACTTACATGGACAATAAAAGCAGACAAAGAAGTGAATTGTGGAATTTTTATTAACTGAGAAATTTTAGCCCTCGCCAGTATTAGTACAATATGATTAAGGCATTCAAATTAAATGTATTTGTCTGCCATTCTAGCAGAAGAATTAACCCATTTATTTTAAATGGGTTAACTCTCCCATTTAAATAGTAGGCAAAAGAATTTCATATGAACAATTTAAGCGTCCCTACGCCAATATGCACTCAGCTTAATTCCAAGGCCTTAATCTTTTGGCAGCTAAGCTGTGACTAAATAGAACAGATGGAAGTCGCGGTTGGTAGGGTTTGCAAGGTGGAGGATATTTATTTTACACATAATAATGCAGCATTCTTTTATCATCTGTGATACTGCCTGTTCAGCTTCTCGTTTCACACAGCATTTCTTTCATTCTCATAAGATCACCTTTCTCCTAAAATGAAACTTTGTCAAGATTAAATGGTCTGTCGTTTTAAAATCATCCATTCAAGCAGCCAGCAAAAAAGCGCACTTTTTTTTGCCTCCAGCTATCACCTAAATACAAGTGACTTAACAACAACAGTCAATGGTGTTGTAATTGTGACATAGTATCAATCAACTTCCATTCATTGAAGGCCATTTATATCATATAAGCAGATGTTCACACGCGTGGTCATTGACAAATATTTGGTTAATGATTGCTCTAGAATAGTGCAGATAGGAATTTATGCAAAAGTGTTAACCAGTGTGCTAAAAAAAAATTGCATGGAGGAAATTAAAGCCTCCATTATGTCATCCCGTCTCCCAATAGTTCCCAAATCTGCACTGAAATGATTGAATTAAATAAATGGTTTTCTTTTTAATTGCTGCACCTTTGAATGTTTCGCCAGGATTTCTTTTTCCAAGTTGTTCAACTGATTTTCGCTAGAATCTACATAGAGACAATCCATGTTCCTAAATCAATACGGCTACATTGTGAAAGTGACCTGAAATTGGCAAGGCAATCATTGGAAATGGGATGCTGCCAGTTTCGTGATGAACTAATGTACAATCCCTGAAAGTCAGAAGCACGTGCTGTAACAATTCTACCTTAGGAGTCTGGGAGCGCTAGCGATTGATTAACGGATAACGGAACCTTATATATATATATATAGACAGATATACAGATATGTATCAATATATGTAGATAGATACATATAAACATATATATAAAATATATGCGTGCATATATGTATATAGATATATGTGTATAAATATATGTACACACACAAACATGGAATGCTATATATATCTTACATGTTTATAGTTTACATATATAAGAAATATGTATGACTTTTTATATTTATATATATATATGTATTTAGCAAACAGCAGAGTTTCAATAACATTCTGAGACAGTCTATACCATTTTTCATGATAAAATGACAGTGCAAGGGACATGAAAACCATATCTTGCCTCAGGCAGAATGGCTTACATTGAGGCTCCTGCTGCTTGCAATAGAAGAGAAACTACCATCGAAATTCCTCCCTTTCCCTCCTTCTATCCAATAACACCACTTGAGCAGCATGCAGAAAGCTATTAGGAAAAAGAATCTGAACATTAAATATTTAAAAGTGACTTACCTTCTGTGCAGAGCTAACAGTTGCATTATAACAAGGTTTGTTGAGCCCTCGATCTGCTTGGTTCTGAGACCAGTGGGTTTGCCCTCAGCCCTATCGTTCCATACTGCTTAATAATCTGTTGTCAGTTACGGAAGTGATTAAATGCTTCAGGGGGACTATACCTTTTGAATTGGTCTTTTTTTTTATTACTTGGACCTTGTAAACTGAGGGGTCAGTCCTTTCTGTGACCTCAAGAACTGAATTTCCAGCAGCACCTTTCCATTTTGGCTGATTTGCTTGACAGCACTGCGTCATTAAAGAACAAAGTAAACAGTATAATTGGTTACTAGTGAGGGTGGTCTGTAAAACGGTCTTAGGACACATTTACACTACTGGGACTCATTTTGCGAGGCTCCACTCCCGGTACGGAACCTCACTAGCAGTGAGCTCTGGTCAGAAACACTGACACTTCCTGCATTACAACAGTGACTACACTTCAAAAAGTACTTCATTGGCTGTAATGTGCTTTGAGACGTCCAGTAGTCGTGAAAGGTGCTATATAAACACATCTTTCTTTCTGTCTTGAATGTGGAAACAGAGCCCAACAAGACACTAAAGCTTTGCAGTTAAAGAAAGACTTGCATTTATATAGCGTCTTTCATGACCTCAGGACATCCCAAAGCCCTTTACAGCCAATTAAATACTTTTGAACTGTAGTCACTGTTGCAATGTAGGAAACGCAGCAGCCAATTTTTCACACAGCAAGCTCCCATAAACGGCAATGTATTAATGACCAGATAATCTGTCTTTTGATGATGTTGGTTGAAGGATGCCTATTGGCCGCAACACCAGGGATGACTCCCCTGATCTTCTTCAAAATACTGCCATGGGATCTTTTACATCCACCTAAGAGGGAAGACGAGGCCTTGGTTTAACATCGCAACTGAACGACGGCCCCTCCAATGGTGTAGCACTGGAGTGTCAACTTAGGCTTTTGTGTTCAAGTCTCTCGAGTGGGACTTGAACCCACAACCTTCAAATTCAGAGGCGAGAGTGCTACCCACTGAACCACGGCTGAGGTTCATGTTAATTCAAGCCTTGACTTCTGATCTATAGTACATAAGTGTAAAACCAAAACCACTTCACACCAATGATAAGTTGGCGTGTAAACGTATTCTCAAATTCACATACTTCTTTGCAGCCCCCCATGTCAAGATTTGAAGATTATTTATTTGAAAACCTTGGCAATATGGAAATTTCATTTTGATCCCATAACCTGGTACCTCCTGCACTAAATCAAATATGTAGGCTGAAATTCGTGCTGGCATTCAGTTGCAATCGCGGGCAGATACCTCCGACCTGTAATAATTCTACGAATGTACGTGGTGACCCGGGAGATATGGAGGCTTGAGATCCTGGGCCTCTCCGGGTCCGCGCGGGCAGAGGTTCCCGTATCCCAGGGACGCATGCAGTTCGTAGACGCCCCTGGGATCACATGGGATGGCCCAACCAATAAAAGAAGATAATCCCCATTCATACTTATTGGAGTTCCGTATCGGAACGCCAATAAGTATGAATGGGGATCACTTAAAAAATACACCAACACATGAAATACATTTTTTTAAATTACATATTTAAAATTAATTAAATGCCATTTAATTAAATATTTTAAACAAAAAATAAAATAACATAAAAAATTATATGTTTTTACGAGGCTAAAAATAAATTTACTTTATTGAAGAGTATTTTTAATTTATAAATGAGTGATAACATTTTATTTTTCTATTTTTTAAAACTCTTATGCTGGTAAAAGCTGGCTTTATGCCTGCTTTTACCAGGCATAAGAATTTGACAGGCATTCCGCGGGCGGAAGGTGTGCAAATAGCACAACTCTCCACCCGCAGAGACCCATCTCCCGGGGATGCGGAGGAGCTTCTTGACAGATTGCAAGTGCCGGGTTTTTGCGCATGGACTTCGCACCTCGTACGCACCCGTGGGGTCGCAAAATACGGCCCATTATTGCATTGCATCTTTAGACATAAAAAATGAACAGGTTACATTTAGGCACGTGATATTATCAAGAATTGGATGCAATTCCTGTGATAATCGAATTAAATGAGATGACAGAAAGTGGGTGGAGTTTATTAATTGTAATATCCAGGTAAGTTTGCAAAAGTGGATTGTTACATTGTTTTGATCATTGTAACGTTATGTGACACCTGTCTCACTAAATTGAAACTTGATGAGTTCACAAACTTCTTCGTTCTAAATATGGTGATATCACTGTCAGCTTCACTAGCCGTCATCTATGGGTTTGTTTTTCACTAAGGCCCATTTGCTCAAATAGCCTAAAACAGTGGTTCTCAAACTGGGGTCCACAGACCCCTGGGAGTTCGTAGAGACTTTCCAGGGGGTCTACAAAACAATGTGAGTACCGAACAGGGCCGGCCTTACGGGGGGGGTGCCGTGGTAAAGAGTAAGTGAATGAGCGGCGGCCGGAGGTGGGTTTGGTGCGAGCCCGGAGGCGGGAGCAGAGTGCAGCCGCCACAGGTGCAGCGCAGAGTGGGCTGGTTGTCTCACCTAGGAGGGGAGCATGCGTGGAGGAGCGCTGAGAGCGGCACAAAGATCGGCAGGTGGACCCGCAGTTACCAAGGCTGGTGGTGGACACCAAAAAGTTAATCAATTATAGTGTGGCACACACATCTTACTGATATTTGTAAGTAAATACCGGTTTTCTTAAAAGCATTATTAAAACACTCTTTACATAAAGCACTTTCATATTATGAGCATTATATAGTATCATAATTTAGATGGGGGGGGGTGGTCCGTGATACTAATCCATTTGAAAAGGGGTCCTTTAACCAGAAAAGTTTGAGAAATACTGAAAGGCCTGAAACAACAAGCTGCTCAGAAAACACTCATCTCCATGACGACGTTTTTGTTTCTGTTACAGCCATCACAAAATGATGTTATTTATCTGATACTTTAATTTGAATTTACAAAATCTATGATGAGTATTTTCCTCTTTTCAAGAAAAGGACTAACAACCCTATATGCTGCAACATTTTGGTGGTGACACATTAAAGTGATGGTTTGGGGGTGATTTTGCTGCGATTAACATTGTGGGTTTCATCGACATCCCGGTTTCATTAGCATGAACAACAGGTAACTAGCCAATCACATTGCAACTCTAATAATGTTCATTTAATGTGGTGGCCAGTCATTGCACTGGTATAACTAATAGAAAGTTTGTGCAGCCAGCTGTAAGGACCGATTTTCCTCTTCTGGTGCAAGTCACGTCTAAGAGGTTTGAAATTGGTACTAAATCTGACTGAGTGCTAATGTGCTGCGAGCACTCAAATTTCCTGGGTCAGCTCATTTGCATCTTTATTCCCAGATCCAGTTGCAGACTGGGTCAAGTCTAAGATTGGAATCCGGTGTGTGAGTGAGATTTAAAGGGACGGGAGCAATGAAATGCCAATGTCATAATGAGGGTCAAAAATTCTGAAAGAGTTAAGTAAATAGCAAATGGGATGCCAACCGGTGTTCCCTTTAAGCTGCACGGTCATATGGCCACGCAGTGCTCTGGAGCTCCCGCGCAGCAGGCTCATAAATGGGAAAAAACGCACATGCGCGGTATTTTGAATGGGCCACACAGCCCCTTAAAGGGGCCACACAGCCCCTTAAAGGGGCCATGCACCCCCCAAAAAAATTAAAGGAAACATTGATGCCAACCCATTAGCAACCTTTGCTGAGGCTGAAGGAGCTGGCTGGGAGTTAAGCTGTGACCGACAAAGCTGAAAGCAAAGAAACTGTCCTATCGGCCTGCTGAGCAAGGAAGCCAATAGGCAATGTTTTTTTACATGTAGAATCCTTCACATGTCCAAGCCACTTACCTGGTCTGCTGGGACCCACCTACACCGTTACGGAGGCCAGTAACACCTTCACTCACTTGGCATCCCCGCTGCTACTATTACAACAGGTGCCCTTGTAGCCTGAGGAGATCATCTTCAAGATTAGGGGGGTCACCATCCCACTGGGCGTCATTTGCCCTGTAAGAGCAGACAGAGGTTCCACTCCTTACAAAGCAGCCAGCAAATGGTGGAGATCTAGTGCAGCTGGAACTCTGCCATATTCCTGGAGGTTCTGCCAGTCTCCCACTGGAGTTATGGTGGGAGGTCAACAGGACTCCCTTTCCCCCACCCACCCCAAGGAATTTCAGGATAATAAATACATTTTACTTTACTTTTATATCTTGCCTTCCTTTATTTCTGAAAAAAGTAAAGCACCATTTCTCTAAAAGTAAAGCAAACTGAGCGTAATCAGTTGTTCCTGTGAGCAATCTGCCTCTTGTGCCCCCTGCACTCCTGGGATGCCCTCTCCCACTCCCACCGAGATCTGAGATAGCCAAGAATGACATACAGATTAAATCGAGGCCCCATCTGCCTTCTCAGGTAAAAGATCCCATGGCACTATTTCAAAGAAGAGCAGGGGAGCTATCCCCGGTGACCTGGCCAATATTTATCCCTTAACTAAAATCACTAAAACAGATTATCTGGTCATTATCTCATTGCTGTTTGTGGGACCTTGCTGTGCGCAAATTGGCTGCCGCGTTTCCTACATTACAACAGTGACAATACTTCAAAAAGTACTTAATTGTCTGTAAATTGGGACATCCTGAGGTCGTGAAAGATGCTATATAAATGCAAACATTTTCTTTTTTAATGCATCCATTCTATAGAGATGAAAAATTCTTTACCTTAGTTCTCACAGCGGCGCCTTCAATAGTGAGAAACCAGTAAATGTTAATGAATAAAGGCTGGAATTGCGGGCAATTTCTTATATTTCTACCGTGTGGAACTCTAGTTGCTTGAGCAACCTTATTTCCTTTGCCCCCTCTTTTCTATATGCAAATAACCCTTGAATGATGAGGGGAAAACTGGAACAACATTTATTGTAATGGAAAGGTATTAAGCCAGGCTACAGGGGAGCTGAGTGGATACAGTACCAACTCACTGATGTATCATATGATCACTAATGGCTGTAGACTGTGGTTAGCGCAATGGTTTGTCTCTTACTCTCGCCAACAAGGTAAAGGCCTAGTGATCAAGATCTTGACCAACGTAGTAAAAACCGTGATTAGGTAGCGTATATATAAAAAAAATAATTTGACAGGCAGGAATTCTCCCCACCACCATTAGCAGTTGGGGGAGAGGGGGATCCACCATAATTCAATCTGCACAACTCATAAAGAACCACATTAGCTATTCACTTCACTGGCAGAATCAGTATAAATATGTGGCTTCTTCAGGTTGGCATTTGACCAGCCACGGTGGCATAGTGGTTAGCACTGTTGCCTCACAGCGCCAGGGACCCGGGTTCAAATCTGGCCTCGGGCGACTGTCTGTGTGGAGTTTGCACATTCTCCCCGTGTTTGCGTGGGTTTTCTCCGGGTGCTCCGGTTTCCTCCCACAGTCCAAAGATGTGCGGGGTAGGTTGATTGGCTATGATAAAAAAAAAATTGGTCCTTAGTGTTAGGGGGGATTAAATATGTGGGGTTACGGGGATAGGGCTTGGGTGGGATGGCTGTCGGTGTAGGGACTGGGTGCTCGGGTTTGTATGATCAGCCATGATCTCGTTGAATGGCGGAGCAGGCTCGAGGGGCCGAATGGCCTACTCCTGCTCCTAGTTTCTAATCCATTGATTATAGTTAATTCCTAACAGCCAGACCTGTAACGTGTATGTTACAGGTCATAGTTTCGGCAAGTTTTTGATTCCTGTTAAGGGCCATTCTGCTGTCGCTGCATTACGATCTGTTGCATTTCCTTTGCAATATAAAGGAAATATTTATTTGACATGTTCATATACCCCGTAGATAAACTTCTCACTTACATCACCCTCACCCCATGTGGTTCTGCAAGGCTTTTCTTTGGATAGAGCTGCCCAATCAACTTATTTTTCTCTCTCTCCAAGTTCCTTTCACCTGTTTTATGCAGGGAGCATGATTTATAGAAGTAATGATGGACAGAAAGTTTGTCACCAGTTCTATTTACTCATGCCCATTTATTTTGGTTTAACTTAACGACAAAAAATATCTTTATGTGACTAATCTAATGAGCCCAGCAATGAATCAAAATGTCATAGTTCACCCAGTTCAAACACTCTAATTAATCCTCAGTGTGTTGCAAGAACATCTCCTCAACATGACTACGAAACATGCCAAAGAGTTTTCAAAGGAATCTTTAAAATTCCATTATATTACAGCAAACAATTTATTCTTTTTTTCTCCCTTGTCAACAAATGAACACTGGGGAAAAATAAGGTGGAACATTTTTGGCACAAATTAAAGAATCAGTCGAAGAGGGATTCACCGACCAAATGAAAGAATTGATGATCAATGAAGTCATTCTGCTTTTACATTACCTGCTAGACTTGAGACATGTCTTCAATGAGGATTTGCTTTGTGGCCACATTTGCAAATCCCCCAGGCTCACTCACGCTGCAGCGCTGTTTATGAGGCTGCACCGGGATGACGCATTCCTTTACAGAGAGTGGGTGTTAAACAGTAAACTGCAATTAAAATATTTGTGATTCACGGGCTAGTGATTCACTGCCTTTCTGCAACACAAAGAATTCCTTCTCAGGAAATGATTAAACGAAAGTAAAATAAAGCTGCCTTTGTGCTGTGTGGAATTTTATTGCATGTTTTTGCAGAGTTCACATTTAGCAGCTGAAAGTAACTTCATTTTGTTTCTAGTACTATTTCTGGTAAAAAAAAAATTTCAATAAAAAAAGACTTGCATTTATATAGCGCCTTTCACGACCTCAGGATGTCCCAAAGCGTTTTACAGCCAATCAAGTAGTTTTCAAGTAACAACAGAAAATGCTGGAAACACTCAGCACGTCAGGCAGCATCCGTGGAGAGAGAAAAACAGAGTTAGCATTTCAGGTCAATGACCCTTTGTCAGAACTGGCCCAGAATTTTCTGTTGTTATTTCAGATTTCCAGCATCCACAGTATTTTGCTAAAGTACTTTTGAAGTGTAGTCACTGCTGTAATGTAGAAAACGCGGCAGCCAATTGCGCACAGCAAGCACCCACAAACAGCAATGTGATAATGGCCAGACAATCTGCTTTTGTTGTGTTGATTGAGAGATAAATATTGGCCAGGTAAACCTCCCCTGCTCTTCTTCGAAATAGAGCCACGGGATTTATTTACGTCCAACTGAGAGAGCAGACGGGGCCTCAGTTTAATGTCTCATCCGAAAGACGGCACATCTGACAGTGCAGCACACCCTCAGCACTACACTGGAGTGTCAACCTAGATTTTTCTGCTCAAGTCTCTGGAGTGGGACTTGAACCCACAACCTTCTGACTTAGAGGCAAGAGTGCTACCCACTGAGCCACGGCTGACAAGAAAGTACTTTAATAAGCTATTGCTTAAATAGCTATAATGCTGTGTTATATAATCATTGTCACATTTGTCTATATATCTGTATGAAAACAGATTCAACATCCAATATCTTTCATTCAAATGATTTGTGTTGCTAAACAACAGTAAACATTTATATTAGGGCCCTCACATCAGGAAACATAGAAACATAGAAGATAGGAGCAGGAGTACGCCATTCGGCCCCTCGAGCCTGTTCCGCCATTTAATGAGATCATGGCTGATCATCCAAATTCAGTACCCTGTCCCTGCTTTCTCCCCATATCCCTTGATCCCTTTAGCCTTAAGAAATATATCTAACTCTTTCTTGAATATATTTAATGAATTGGCCTCAACTGCCTTCTGTGGTACAGAATTCCACAGGTTCACCACTCTCTGGGTGAAGAAATTCCTCCTCATCTCAGTCCTAAATGGCTTATCCCTTATCCTTAGACTATGACCCCTGGTTCTGGACTCCCCCGCCATCGGGAACATCCTTCCTGCATCTAGTCATTCCTGCTATCCCAGGTATCAGTCTGGGGAATCTTTGCTGCACTCCCTCCATGGCAAGAACATCCTTCCTCAGATAAGGCGACCAAAACTGCACACAATACTCAAGGTGTGGTCTCACCAAGGCCCTGTACAACTGCAGCAAGACATCCTTGCTCCTGTACTCGAATCCTCGCGCTATGATGGCCAACATACCATTTGCCTTCTTAACCGCCTGCTGCACCTGCATGCTTACCTTCAGCGACTGGTGCACAAGGACACCCAGGTCTCGTTGCACTTCCCCTTTTCTCAATCTATTGCCGTTCAGATAATAATCTGTCTTCTTGTTTTTGCCATCGAAGTGGATAACCTCACATTTATCCACATTATACTGCATCTGCCATGCATCTGCCCAATCACCCAACCTGTCCAAATCATACTGGAGTTTCTCTGCATCCTCCTCACAGCACACACGCCCACCCAGCTTTGTGTCGCCTGCAAACTTGGAGATATTACATCTAGTTCCCTCATCTAGATCATTAATATATATTGTGAATAGCTGGGGTCCTAGCACCGATCCCTGCGGTACCCCACTAGTCACTGCCTGCCACTTGGAAAAAGACCCGTTTATTCCAACTCTTTGCTTCCTGTCTGCCAACCAGTTCTTTATCCAAGTCAATACCTTGCCCCCAATCCCATGTGCTTTAACTTTGCACGCTAATCTCTTATGCGGGACCTTATCGAAAGCCTTCTGAAAGTCCAAATACACCACATCCACTGGTTCTCCCTTATCTATTCTACCAGTTACATCCTCAAAAAATTCCAGTAGATTAGTCAAGCATGATTTACCTTTTGTAAATCAATGTTGACTTTGTCCGATCCTGTCTCTGTTTTCCAACTGCTCTGCTATTACATCTTTTATAATGGACTCTAGCATTTTCCCCACTACCATGAAGGGATAATTACAAGTCCTAGCCCTTCCCGGGCTACCCCAGATCAGGCGTATTCCCCAGACATTCACCTTCAACTTAAGTTAGAGATAGCCGAATTCTATAAGACACTTAAATGGGTCTAAAGGTTCAGGCTATCTCTCCCTAAAGGAAACGAATGACTGAAGATGTTACCGTCCTTCAGGTAGCACTTTTAATAAGTTTAACTGGACTGTAACCTTATGAGGATACGGAATACCCCCCAGAATTCTGCAACTCTTTACAAAAGTGTGTACAGAAATTGGGTTCGTGAGTTTATACAGAAATACTCTTTGAGACAAATAGTTTTATTTAAGAGCCAACATTCATTTAACAGCTGTTGAGTCTGTCGCAACATTAACAATTCAAAATACAAATAGCTTACATTTCTTATTTCTCAGAGATCCTTATTCTCAAATCTTTACTTCGTTACATTTCTAAATTTCTTACTTATTTCTAAATCCAGAACATCCACCAAAATCAAATATCTTGATTATCTGAGACTCAAAGTTAAAAACTTACAGATGGTGCCTGTAAAGTTGAGAAACGCTTGGCCCGTTCAGCGGCTTCTGACTTTCTGTTTGAAAAGGTCTTTCTTTTATACCCTTTTTGCAGTGGTTTATTCTTTGAAGTTCTCTGCTGATGTAAGCTAATTGTCTTTATTGATACCTCTGTTGAATTCTTTCTAACTTACTGTCAATTCAACTATTGCATGCATAATTATGTCTCTACCATTAGGTGTTCCAAAAACTATCATAAAAACAATATGACAGCAATGGTTTCTGTTTGATGCCTTTCTTATCAAAGATTTTCCATTCAATTCTTAATACTGGCTTTACTGGTTTTAGCAGACATTGAGTCTCCTAACTGATCCAAGTTCAATACAAACACAATGTAATTGCTTGGTGTGTCTATTGAAGTCATATCTTCAAAGTGTTCTTGTTGGTATCATATTTACTATGTATAAATAAAAGACACTTTGACTGAGTGTTTACTTGTTTTCTAGCTATCTCAATTGGTTGCATATTTAATCTTATGTTTCCTGTCTTCCAAGTTTAACATAAAAACTATTTGACCAGCATGTGTTTCTTTTACTTGATGTCATCTTTTCAAAGGCGCATGCCTCTTTTAATGTTTGTGTTTCTGTTTTACGTGTTAGTTCTTAACACTTTAAACTGGGCATTTTCATTGTGTTGGTTGCAAACCCCAGACCCTCTGGAAGCGCCAAACTGCCATTTCAATAGGGTCATTGTTTTAGTATATTTAACCAATTCCCATTTCAAAGCTTGTATGTTTACAACTTTGTTGACAACTGATCTTTATCTCAGAAGCCTGTTTTCTGTTAGCAGCCTGTGTCTCCGACGCTTTAGATTTTTAAACCCAGTATATCATGTATTAATAAATATCAGAATTCTGTTCATATTATGGTGTATCTTTCTGAAATATGGCTTATTCTGTCACAACCGATGTCAGGCTTACCGGTCTATAATTCCCTGTTTTCTCTCTACCACCTTTTTTAAATAGTGGGGTTACATTAGCTACCCTCCAATCCATGGGAAATGTTCCAGAGTCTATAGAATTTTGGAAGATGACCAGCAATGCATCTACTATTTCTAGGGCCACTTCCTTAACTACCCTAGGATGTCGATTATCAGGCCCTGGGGATTTAATGGCCTTCAATGCCGTCAATTTCCCTAACACCATTTCCCTACAAATACTGATTTCATTCAATTCCTCCTTCTCATTAGACCCTATGTTCCCCGACATCTCTGGGAGGTTATTTGTGTCCTCCTTTGTGAAGTCAGAACCAAAGTATGTATTTATTTGGTCTGCCATTTGTTTGTTCCCCATTATAAATTCCCCCGATTCTGACTGCAAGGGACCTACGCTTGACTTCACCAATCTTTTTCTCTTCACATGTCTATAGAAGCTTTTACAATCAGTTTTTATGTTTCCTGAAAGCTTACTCTCATACTCTATTTCCCCCCTCTTAATTAATCCCTTTGTCCTCCTTTGCTGAATCCTAAACTGGTCCCAATCCTCAGGTTTGCTGCTTTTTCTGGCCAATTTATATGTCCCAGCTATTCACAATATATATTAATGATCTAGACGAGGGAAGGCAGGGACAGGGTACTGAATTTGAATGATCAGCCATGATCTAATTGAATGGCAGAGCAGGCTCGAGGGGCCGAATGGCCTACTCCTGCTCCTATCTTCTATGTTTCTATGTCCTCTCCTTGGATCTTATGCTATCCCTAATTTCCCTTGTTAGCCACAGTTGAGTCACCTTTTTTGTTTTATTTTTATGCCAAACAGGGATGAACAAATTCTGTAGTTCATCCATGCGATCTTTAAATATTTACCATTGCCTACCCACCGTCAACCCTTTAAGTAACGTTCCCCAATCCACCCTAGCCAACTCATGCCTCATACCATCGTAGTTTCCTTTATTTAAATTCAGGACCCTAGTCTCTGAGTCAACTACTTCACTCTCCATCTTAATGAAGAATTCCATCATATTATGATTGCTCCTCCCTAAGGTGCCTCACACAACAAAATTGCTAATTAATCCTTTCTCATTACATAATACCCAGTCTAAGATGGCCTGATCTCTAGTTGGTTCCTTGACATATTGGTCCAGAAAACCATCCCGTATACACTCTAGGAATTCCTCCTCCACAGTATTGTTACTAATTTGGTTAGCCCAATCTATATGTAGATTAAAGTCACCCATGATAACTGCTGTGCCCTTATTTCACGTGTCTCTAATTTCCCATTTAATGCCAACCCCAACCTCAGCATTACTGTTTGGAGGTCTGTATACAATTCCCACTAATGTTTTCTGCCCCATGGTATTTCTCAGCTCTACCCATACAGATTCCACATCATCAGAGCTAATATCCTTCCTTACTATTGTGTTAATCTCCTCTGTAACCAGCAATACTACCCCACCTCCTTTTCATTTTTTCCTGTCCTTCCTGAATATTGAATACCCCTGGATATTGAATTCCCAGCCTTGGTCACCCTGGAGCCATGTCTCCGTAATCCCAATTATATCATATCCGTTTACATCTATTTGCGCAGCTAATTCATCCACCTTATTACGAATGCTCCTCGCATTAAGACACAACGTCTTCAGGCTTGTTTTTTTAACACTCTTAGTCCTTTTAGAATTATTATTTACTGTAGCCCTGTTTGATTTACACCCTTGATTTCTCTGCCTTCCACTTTTGCTTTTCTCCTTCCTGTCTTTTGTTTCTATCCTTGCTTCCCTTTCCTCTGTCTCCTTGCACAGGTTCCCAACCCCCTGCCATTTTAGTTTAAACCCTCCCCAACAGCACTAGCAAACAAACCCCCTAGGACATCGGTCCCGGTTCCACCCAGGTGCAAACTGTCCAGTTTATACTGGTCCCACCTCCCCCAGAACCGGTTCCAATGTCCCAGGAATTTGAATCCCTCCCTCTTGCACCATTCCTCTAGCCACGTATTCATCTGAAATATCCTTCTATTTCTACTCTGACTAGCATGTGGCACTGGTAGCAATCCTGAGATTACTACCTTTGAGGTCCTATTTTTTAATTTACCTCCTAACTCCCTATATTCAGCTTTTAGGACCTCATCCCATTTTTTACCTATATCGTTGGTACCTATATGCACCACGACAACTGGCTGTTCACCCTCCCCCTCCAGAATGCCCTGCAGCTACCCCGAGACATCCTTGACCCTTGCACCAGGGAGGCAACATACCATCCTGGAGTCTCGTTTGTGGCCGCAGAAGCGCCTATCTATTCCCCTTACAATAGAATCCCCTATCACTATAGCTCTCCCGCTCTTTTTCCTCCCGTCCTATGCAGCAGGACCACCCATGGTGCCAGGAAGTTGGCTGCTGCTGCCTTCCACCGATAAGCCATCTCCCTCAACAATATCCAAAGTGGTATATCTGTTTGAGAGGGGGATGGCCACAGGGGACCCCTGCACTACCTGCCTGTGCCTACTACCCTTCCTGCCTGTTCTGCCTTTACCTGCAGTGTGACCAGCTCATTAAACGTGCTATCCATGACATCCTCAGCATCGCGAATGCTCCAGTATGTATCCATTTGCAGCTCCAGCACCGCAATGCAGTCTGCCAGTAGCTGCAGCTAGATACACTTCCCGCATACATGGTTGTCAGGGACACAGGAAGTATCCCTGATTTCCCACATAGTGCAGGAGGAGCATGCTACAGGGCCGAGCTGTGCTGTCATGACTTACCCTTTAATTAATTTAAATTAAATTAAATCAAATCAATACCACCAATTACACTACAATTAAATGATATACTCAAGGGCCCTTGTTTACTAGCACTCCCCACTACACAACAGTGACCATAGAAACTATAACCACAAAAATTAAGACCTTCTAAACTTTATAAACTATTAACCTTAACTGTCAAACTATAGAGTAGTATAAATACTCACCTGGCCGTACTCACCCAATCAGCTGCTTCCTCTTGCCCGCGTCACTTTTTGAATCGTGACGTGGCTCTGGAATGCCGCCGCCAGTCTACGAGATTGGTAAGCCTCTGAAAAAAGCCCGCGAAAGTGAGTTTAAATACTCACATCTCAGAGCACTTTACACGGGTGAGAGATAGCACTGAGCAGGATGTAAAGGAATTTAGGGCAAGGAGGAGGCCAAAGATAAGATCAAAGAGTTTAGGCAGGGAGGAAAGTAGCAAAGCAAAGCAGTTTTGAAAGCAAGTTTGTCCAGGTGTGGCAGCAATCCAGATTCAGAGGAACCGCAGGTGTTGGCTGGGACAGATGGCTGAAGGAGATTTCACAAGTAGGATAGGGTGAGACCAGGGATGGATTTGAAAAGAAGGATGAGGATCTTGAAGTCAGTTCACTGGGGCACAATGGAGCCATGGAAGGACAGACATGAGGGGTGTGCAGTACTTTGTGCTGTAGCGGACATGGCCCACAGAGCTCTGGATTCGGATGAGATGTTAAACTGAGGCCCCATCTGCTCTCTCAGGTGGACATAAAAGAGCCCATGGCACTATTTCGAAGAAGAGCAGGGGAGTTCTCCCCGGTGTCCTAAAGAAAAGAAAGTCTTGCATTTATATAGCGCCTTTCATGACCTCAGGACGTCCCAAAGCGCTTTACAGCCAATGAAGTACTTTTGAAGTGTAGTCTCTGTCGTAATGTGGGAAACACTGCAGCCAATTTGCATACAGCAAGCTCCCACAAACAGCAATGTGATAATGACCAAATAATCTGTTTTTGTGATGTTGATTGAGGGATAAATATTGGCCAGGACACCGGGGATAACTCCCCTGCTCTTCTTCAAAAAATGCCATGGAATCTTTTACGTTCACCTGAGAGAGCAGACGGGGCCTCGGTTTAACATCTCATCTGAAAGACACCACCCCTGACAGTGCAGCACTCCCTCAGTACTGCACTGGAGTGTCAGCCTAGATTTTGTGCTCAAGTCTCTAGAGTGGGACTTGAACCCACGACCTTCTGACTCAGAGGTGAGGGTGTTACCAGCTGAGCCATGGCTGACACTGTTCCTGGCCAATGATCCCTTTTTTTATTGGGTGTGCGGCCCCTTTAATGGGCTGCGCGGCCCATTCAAATTTTCCATTTACAATCTGGAGAGTGGTCTGCGTGGGACCTCCAGTGTGCAGCGCAGCCGTGCTGCCACGCAGCTCAACGGGAATATTGGTCCTGGCCAATGTTTATCCCTCAACCAGCATCACTAAAACAGGTCATTAACTCAATGCTGTTTGTGGGAGCTTGCTGTGCACAAATTGGCTGCTGCATTTCCTACATCACAACAGTGACTACACATCAAAAGTACTTCATTGGCTGTAGACAGTGAAGGGTGGAAGTGGAAAGGCTGGTCAGGAGGATGTTAGAGAAATTGATTCTCAAAGTGGTGAACACATGACTGAGGACTTCAGAAGAAGAGGGGGTGAGCTAGGGGCACAAGCGGGGAAAGTTTTTGAGGTGAAAGTACACGGGCTTGGCAATGGACGTCATAGTGGAATAGGACCTCAGCTCGGAACCAGAAAGAATACTGGGATCACACACCATTAGGTTCAGTCTGAGTGAGCAGCCAAGGAGATTGATGGAGTCAGTGGCAGAGGCGAGTAGCAGCTGCTGACAGCCAAACAGGTTTTTATCTCTGCTGAGCTGCAGTAAGTTTCGACATGCCTAGGACTTGATGTCAGACAGGCAGTCTGATCGTACAGCAACGTTCTTGGAGTCAATGATGGTGGTAGAATGGGGTGTCATTGGTGTACATATGGAAACTTGCAGAAGATAGCATTCATGGCCCCCAAATATCATAGGGGCTCCGGTGAACTGTGGGAGTTATCAGGGTAGGCGGGGCTAGCAGGGGCAAAGATTAGTCTCGTTTGGCCTAATCCAGGGCTTTTCACAGGCAGAAGGGGCAAATGCTTCTTGTATCGGCCCTCTTTCCAGACAAAGTCAGAAAAAGCAGCGGGACGGGTGGAACGATGCTACCTAGCAGAATTCTTGGCAGTCTCGCCTCTGGTGCCCTCCAACTTTCTTCCTCAAGCACGACCACCCACGCACCGCCCCCCCACCCACGCACCCCCCCCCCCACCCACGCACCCCCCCCCCACCCCCCCACCCCCACCGGAACTGGCAGAGTCCACTGCAGTTTGAGGCCCCTTGGGGCAGGCAGCTGCCTGAGATACACTCCTCGGGGCATGGGCGCCTATCGGAACATTTAAGTTAAATGACCTTCCTCTGACCCCATGAACTTTAGTGGGGTCAGCACCGGAGGTCATGAGCAGGCACATCCTGGCATTTACGTTGGGATTCTGGGGCCACGGACTTTCGGCGTTAGCAAGGCAGTCAGAACAGACAGTGGACTTGAGGGTGGATTTTTTGAGGAGGGGTGATAATGACAGATATGAAGGGGAGGGGGGAAAGGGCAGCTATCAGTAATGTTGGTGAGCATTGGAGAAAGAGCAGTTGGGTGGGAAGGGGGTTGAGGGAGTAGGAAGTGAATCTCAGAGAGAAGGTGGGACTGGTGAAGGCTGGGGGGAAGATGAGGGGGAAATTGCAGAGTGATATGGAGTCGAGGGGTGGGAAGAGACTATGGAGGAGGAAGTAATGACAGCTGAGACTGCCCCGTGTATAGTCTCGATCTTTGAGGAGAAGAAGTCCATAAACTCCTTACACGGAGTGGGGCATGGCAATTAGCCATTTTGAAGACTGGGAAAGATTTTTTTTTAATTCATTCTCAGGGTGTGGGCGTCACCGGCAAGGCCACCATTTATTTCCCCTCCTCAGCTGCCCTTGCTTAAAAGTAACAATGCGCTTAGTGCACAGCTCTGGCCTCCATATTACATAAAGAAAATAGAAGCCCTGGACAATGTGCAAAACACAATTAGAAGGATGATACCAGAACTGGGACGGTACAGCGATCAGCAAAGACTGTACGGGCTGGGGCTCTCTTCCCTAGAAAAGAGAAGCCAGAGAGGACCTAATAGAGGTCTTTAAAATTATGAAGGGTCGATAGGGTAGATGTAGAGAAGCTACTTCCACTTGTGAGGGAGTCCAAAACTAGGGGCCATAAATATAAGATAGTCACTAATAAATCCAATAGTGAATTCAGGGGAAACTTCTTTACTCAGAGAGTGGTGAGAATGTGGACCTCATTACCACATGGAGTGGTTGAGGTGATTATCCTAAATTAATTTAAGGAGAAGCTAGGTAACTACATGGGGGAGAAAGAAATAGAAGAACATGTTATGAGGGTGAGATGAAGTAAGGTGGGAGGAGGTTCATGTTGAGCATAAGCACCTGTCCTTGTCCTTGACCTGAATGGCCTGTTTCTCTGCTGTAAATTCGATGTAATTTAAGAGTCAACCACATTGGTGTGGGACTGAAGTTGCAATCTGACAGTTTCATAGTCATTTTTTACTGAAACTTTTATTTTCAGATTTTTTTAAAAACTGAATCAAAATTCTCAAACTACTATGGTGGGATTTGAACTCACATTATTAGTGCAGTAACATAAACACTCTACTACCATATCCACATATCCTCAAGGTGATATCGGAGTATTGGGAGGATTTGGTTTTGAGAGGGAAAGGCAGTATTCCTTGATGCTGGAATTTCACCTAGCTGAGCAGGTTGAATGGCAACCTAGCTCCACAGTTTCAGAATCCAGCTTAACAAAGTCCACCATCTGCTGAAAACAACTACACATGGCACACTGACTGATGCCAGTGAAATCAGCCAGCAGATCTTGGCAGACGCAAGCAGCATAGAATGTGAACTGTACAAACATTTTCACAGTTACAGGCTTCGATCTCTGATTCGAAAGCCTTCTGCATCCCATGACAGATGCCGTGATGACCTATTGGCTGAACCCGAACTGCTTGGTCACTCTGGAAATCAGATAGTTACTTTAAGGGTGTATGAGTCTGTTTAGAGTGAGGGAGGGGAAGGAATAGTTTGGGCGTTCTTGTCCTGAATCCCATCTCTGCTGCAGCAATAAGGTAGCCCAAGGTTTCTGCTGCCTCTGGCATTGCCTACGGATGCCTGGGTCTGTGTTTTTTTTATAATCGCTGCCAACACCAGGTGGAAACATGTATTAATTACACATCACATTGCACATTTGGTATTATTAAGGCTACTATACCCTTGTGCACATGCAATTTGTATTTGTCAGATTGTTTTTCTCTCATCAACTTCCTCCTCTCCTGTTGACTCCTTGTCAAGGTACATTTCCTTCAGGAGTTGCCTTTATACACCTGTGAGCCCTGACAGTGAGTGTTAGTTAGCTATTCACCCACAGGAAGCATTATAGCTGAGCCCAACCCGGTCCTCACCTCCACACACACACACACACACACACACACACTTCCCCAGTGATCTTTCCCTCAATGGCCCACAGTATTCCCTGCTTTATACCCGCCTCCACTTTTTTTTTTAGCAAACTGAGACAAATATAATCCTTAAAATCTTAAAAATAAACAAGGCCACCAGCAAAATAAAACTGCATTTAGTAACTCATTACAAGCACCTCTGCTAACTCGGTGAGTGAAGGCGCTGCCTGATGTGATACAGGCGCAAATGGTTCAATTCAATCTCTGGTCATTTGTCAATCTCAGTAAGGTTGTAGAAGGGATGCTAGAATTAGCCTCAGCACACCTAAGCTAGAGAGAGGACAAAAGCCTCCTGACCATTGCTAGAAAGAGTACCAAGGGTATGGGGGAGCAGGGGAGTGGGATTAGATCAGGAGCCTTGTGGAGAAAAATATCAGCACAGATGCAATGAGCCAAATGATCTGTTTTTCTGCACTGTGACATTATATGGTTCAATACGTGGATGCTGAGTGAGAATGGGATCACTAGAATCCAATAGGCACTGGAGAAGGGGCAACAAAGATTTACAAGGATATTACCAGAGCTAAGAGGTTATACCTATCAGGAAAGATTGAACAGGCTGGGGCCTTGTTCTTCAGAAAAGAGAAGGCTGAGGGGTGACCTGGTAGATGTGTTTAAGATTATGAAAGGGTTTGATAGGGTAGACGTAGAGAGTTCAAAACTAGGGGCCATAAATATAAGATAGTCACTAATAAATCCAATAGTGAATTCAGGAGAAACTTCTTTACCCACAGAGTGGTTAGAATGTGGAACTTGCTACCACATGGAGTAGCTGAGGTGAATAGAATAAATGCATGTCAGGGGAAGCTAGATAAACACACGAGGGAGAAAGGAATAGAAAGTTATGCTAATAGGGTTACATGAAGAGGCGCGGGAGGATGCTCTTGTGGAGCACAAACAGCAGCATGGACTAATTGGGCCGAATGGCCTGTTCCTATGCTGTACATTCTCCGTAATCCTCTGTAATAGTCTGCCAACATTCACTGTTTGTGTGGGTCCGCATGGCACTTGGGTGAGGTGCCTGCGGGCTACTGATGCCCAAAGAACCGTATCCTCCCTTCAAGTAGAGAAGGGAATAAAACCAAATTTTTCCTCAGGCAAATATATTTGCATTAGTTGTTTTCATTGGGAGAAAAGGAACAGATGCAACTGCCTGCCCCCTACATTTACACACACACACACACACACACACAAACATATGCCCACCATCTATGACTAAATCATGTGAGAGAAAATGAAGATTAAAATAACTATTTTTAAAATAATTAGATTTTAATTATAGAATCAGGGCACAGGATCCACAGCACAAATGTAATATTGTTGAGCAAGTAAATAATTAATGACATGAACAGTTAAATCATTCCCTTTTATCAAGTCCTCCTCTGCATTGCTAATGTAAGATAAACTCTGCTTTAGTAATCGGACAGGCCTTCATCAATATTATTCTGCTTGAGCATTCAAAGTAGTTTCAAGGACATTAGAGCCAATATATGGAGATTATGAGCATGTTTATATTAAACACACATGTTTGGTATCTTGCCAAAACATTATTAGTAAAAATGTTTGAATTTATATGAAGTCATTAAAGAAGGATTGGGACGCTAATATAATGACAAACAAAGACTGTGGTTTTAGAAGATCATTTTCTTAATTTAGCTGTGAAAATGCATGAAAATGTGATTATTTGTGCCCGAAAAATCACTTGTTTAGAGTTTTGTAGTCTAAATAAAGACCATCATTGGGTCGATTCCACTGAGCACTTAACCCAGCATCTGTGAAAATGAATTTTTAATAATATTTTAAAATCTGACTAAAAGCAAAAGAGGTTAATGTGCACTGAGTGTGGCAGAGCTATCTGGTATCAGCACTGAATCCGTTCTGATTGTATTCTAACCTAATCTAATTTAAACTCTACAAATCTTAATTACTGGATTAACTGCTATTATTTCAGTAATTAAGATGTGTGGAGCTCAAAAATAAAGTGTAGCTCCCCAGATGGTTCAATGAGTAAACACAAGAGCCAATTCCCCAATCGAGGGGAAAACTGACCCACGCACTCTGCAGTCTGTACCCACCCAAACCTGTGGGGTTGGTTCATTTCCATCATTTCAATATGTTCCCTGCATGTTTTTACTGTGCAGAAGAGATAAAATTTAATTAATGGGGAGGGGACTGATTCCTGATTGTAGCATCTTGGAAAGGGCTGCTGCTGTTAAAGGGAGGCAGACCTTTCCTGTCATGGAGGCTGACTGTTGCTTTCAAAGATGGCTGGGGGGGAAGCACTGAGAATTGCCCCTTTCACTGACGCGAGCGTGGGCATGCTGCTGGAGCAAGGGACCCTGATGAAACCTTTTAGTGATGAAGGTAACCCTCCTAAATCAAACAAACATGCAGCAAGCACAGCAGGAGATGGTGAACAGAGTCGATGCAGTCTCCCAGTTCCACGGGTCATGGGAGCAGATAGAAACATAGAAACATGGAAGATAGGAGCAGGAGTAGACCATTCGGCCCCTCGAGCCTGCTCCGCCATTTAATCAGATCATGGCTGATCATCCAAATTCAGTACAGGGAGACCAAATGCAGATTGGGTGACCGCTTTGCGGAACACCTCCGCTCAGTCCGTAAGGGTAACCCCGAGCTTCCGGTCGCCTGTCATTTTAATTCACCACCCCATTCCCACTCAGACCTCACCATTCTCGGCCTCTTGCATTGTTCCACAGAAGCTCACCGTAAACTCGAGGAACAGCACCTCATCTTCCAATTAGGCACTTTACAGCCTTCCGGACTCAATATCGAGTTCAACAATTTCAGATCATAACCTCGGCCCCTATTACATTTTTACTTATATTTTTTATCCACACCTTTGTTTTGGCCTTTCCCCCCGCCACACCTTTCTTTTTTTTCCTCTCTCTCCCACATGGCAGCTGTCTCCCACTCTGCCAGCGCATTTCACACCTAATCTAGAGCCGTCTTTTGTCTCCACTAGTCCTATCACCATCTCGTCTCGTTTTGAATACCTCTTAATGTCTCTTCTTCTCTTTTGTCCTCTCCCAGCCTGGCCTCTTAATCCATTTCATTTCCTGTGCTTCTTTAGTCTTGACAAAGGGTTCACCCAAAACATTGACTCTATTTTCTCTCCACGGATGTTGCCTGGCCTGCTGCGTTTTTCCACCATTTTCTGTTGTTATTTCAGTAACCTGTCCCTGCTTTCTCCCCATATCCCTTGATCCCTTTAGCCTTAAGAAATATATCTAACTCCTTCTTGAATATATTTAATGAATTGGCCTCAACTGCCTTCTGTGGTAGAGAATTCCACAGGTTCACCACTCTCTGGGTGAAGAAATTCCTCCTCATCTCTGTCCTAAATGGCTTACCCCTTATCCTTAGACTGTGACCCTTGGTTCTGGACTCACCTGCCATCGGGAACATCCTTCCTGCATCTAGTTTGTCTAGTCCTGTTCGAATTTTATAACTTTCAATGAGATCCCCTCTCATTCTTCTAAACTCCAGCGAATATAAGCCCAATCAACGCAATCTCTCCTCATACGTCATTCCTGCCATCCCAGGTATCAGTCTGGTGAATCTTTGCTGCACTCCCTCCATGGCAAGAACATCCTTCCTCAGATAAGGCGACCAAAACTGCACACAATACTCAATGTGTGGTCTCACCAAGGCCCTGTATAAATGCAGCAAGACATCCTTGCTACTGTACACGAATCCTCCCGCTATGAAGGCCAGCATACCATTTGCCTCCTTAAACGCCTGCTGCACCTGCATGCTTACCTTCAGCGACTGGTGCACAAGGACACCCAGGTCTCGTTGCACTTCCCCTTCTCCCAATCTATTGCCGTTCAGATAATAATCTGCCTTCCTGTTTTTGCCACCAAAGTGGATAACCTCACATTTATCCACATTATACTGCATCTGCTATGCATCTGCCCAATCACCCAACCTGTCCAAATCACACTGGAGTTTCTCGGCATCCTCCTCACAGCACACACGCCCACCCAGCTTTGCGTCGTCTGCAAACTTGGAAATATTACATCTAGTTCCCTCGTCTAGATCATTAATATATATTGTGAATAGTTGGGGTCCCAGCACTGATCCCTGTGGTACCCCACTAGTCACTGCCTGCCACTTGGAAAAAGACCTGTTTATTCCAACTCTTTGTTTGCTGTCTGCCAACCAGTTCTCTATCCAGTGCAAAAAAAAGGAGTGTCAATGTTGACTTGAATGAAGTTGCCCACTGGAATGCTTGTACTGCGCATGCACCAAGCACTCATCTCACATTGTGGTGACACATCAGTGATGCTGCTTGCACAGACTTCTCACTATCACATCAGTGAAGCTGCAGCTCCAACCTGGAGCCAGATGAAACCAAAGGCTACCTTCAACTTACACAGCTGTTGCATGTTTTCGCACCAACTCACTGCGGCTTCTCAAACTACTTGCATGATCAGTACTCATCCTTTAAGACCAGTGGCAGAACTAGCATCGAAGGATTGGGGAGGGGCGGGGGCAAATTCCAGCTTCGGCCAACTTGGCCCCAAGATTTGGCCAACTTAGCCTTTAAGTAGTAGTATCCTCTGTGAGCAGCTCCACCCCTCTGACTCCTCCTCCCAACATAGATCTGTCTCTATTTCTAAGGGGGTAGAATTCAGAGTACTCAGGACCAGAGACCTACCAGGGAGCATCTGGGGATCAAAGGCCCACTGGAGAGTGCTGCAGGAAGGAGATTGAGCTGGGAACTTGGGAATGCCAACTTACCTAATCTGAAGGCCGAGCTGGGAACTGCATAGACTTGCAGGCAGAGCCGACAGGCCGAACGCAGAGGCAGAGGTTCCGGGGAGTGAAATGGAGTTGATCTTCCAATGCCACATTGACCCACCGCAAAATCACTGGGGAGGGTTTGGATGCATCTTGAGTAAAGACTCAATTTAGAAAACAGATTGTCAGTGTTTGACAGCTTCACAGAGCTGTCAAACACTGACATTTCGTCTGTCAAAAGCTGACGTCACCTGTAACCGGCTTTCCCTTAATTGGCCTGCTGGGCTTAACAAGGTCAATCAAGGGAAAATAGCGTGGGTTGGCCACAAGTTGATGGAGGCGGGAATAAAACCCGACAATTGGGAGTCCCGCCTCCAAAAGCTCCCCATTGACAAAATCCAGCCCATGGATGTTGATTGAATAGTGGCCTTGGTGATTCTTTTTTTTTATTCATTCACGGGATGTGGGCTTTGCTGGCAAGGCCAGCAGATATTGCCCATCCCTAATTGCCCTTGAGAAGGTGGTGGTGAGCCGCCTTCTTGAACCACTGCAGTCTGTTTGGTGTAAGTGCTGTTAGGGAGGAAGCTCCAGGATTTTGACCCAGCGACGATGAAGGAACGGTGATATATTTCCAAGTCGGGATGGTGTGTGACTTGGAGGGGAACTTGGAGGTGATGGTGTTCCCATGCGCCTGCTACCCTTGTCCTTCTAGGTGGTAGAGGTCGTGAGTTTGGGAGGTGCTGTCAAAGAAACTTTGGCAAGTTGCTGCAGTGCATCTTGTAGATGGCATATATGCCATGGGAATATCTTAGGCACCCTGATGGCTACATGGATATTATCAATGAGACTGTGCACTTTAGTGTTTGCTTGAAAGGACTCAGTGGTATAAAAATTCAATGTGGGATAGTGACTTTCAACACAATAAGCAGGGCTATCCCTGTATTGTCTGCAGGTCAGCCTCCTGTAGGTGGTATAGTTTGGTGATGGCCTCCCTGCTGAATGATACACAGTGAAGATATGTCTCTTCATAACTCCCGAAATAATGAAGCAGACTGTGCCCGCATGCAGCAAGACCTGGATGGCATTCAACAACAACAACTTGTATTTATATAGCGCCTTTAATGTAGTAAAACGTCCCAAGGTGCTTCACAGGAGTATTGTAAGACAAAAAATTTGACATGAGCCTCATAAGGAGGAATTAGGACAGGTGACCAGAAGCTTGGTCAAAGAGTTAGGTTTTAAGGAGCGTCTTAAAGGAGGAGGGTGCCAAAGGACTGGAGAACAGCTAACGTAGTACCATTATTCAAGAAGGGTAGTAGGGATAAATCAGGGAATTACAGACCAGTGAGCCTAACATCAGTGGTAGGGAAATTATTGGAAAAATTCTGAGGGACAGAATTAGTCTCCACTTGGAGAGGCAAGGATTAATCAAGGATAGTCAACATGGCTTTGTCAGGGGGAGATCATGTCTAACCAATTTGATTGAATTTTGAGAGGGGGTGACTAGGTGTGTGGATGAGGGTAGTGCAGTTGATGTAGTCTACATGGACTTCAGTAAGGCTTTTGACAAAGTCCCACATGGGAGACTGGTCAAGAAGGTACGAGCCCATGGGATCCAGGGCAATTTGGCACATTGGATCCAAAATTGGCTTAGTGGCAGGAGGCAGAGGGTGATGGTCGAAGGTTGTTTTTGTGACTGGAAGCCTGTGTCCAGTGGTGTACCGCAGGGATCGGTGCTAGGTCCTTTGCTGTTTGTAGTGTACATTAATGATTTAGATATGAATGTAGGAGGTATGATCAGTAAGTTCGCACATGACACAAAAATTGGTGGAGTGGTAAATAGCAAGGAGGGAAGCCTCAGGCTACAGGACGATATAGACGGGTTGGTCAGATGGGCAGAACAGTGGCAAATGGAATTTAACCCTGAAAAGTGTGAGGTGATGCATTTTGGGAGGACTAACAAGGCAAGGGAATACACAATGAATGGTAGGATCCTAGGAAGGACAGAGGATCAGAGGGACCTTGGTGTGCATGTACATATATCCCTGAAGGCAGCAGGACAGGTAGATAAAGTGGTTAAAAAGGCATATGGGATACTTGCCTTCATTAGCCGAGGCATAGAATATAAGAGCAGGGAGGTTATGATGGAGCTGTACAAAACGCCAGTTAGGCCACAGCTGGAATACTGTGTGCAGTTCTGGTTGCCACACCATAGGAAGGATGTGATTGCATTGGAGAGGGTGCAGAGGAGATTCACCAGGATGTTACCTGGGCTGGAGCGCATCAGCTATGAAGAGAGACTGGACAGGCTGGGGTTGTTTTCCTTAGAGCAGAGAAGGCTGAGGGGGGACCTGATTGAGGTGTACAAAATTATGAGGGGCATAGATAGGGTAGATAGAAAGGAACTTTTCCCCTTAGTAGAGGGGTCAATAACCAGGGGGCATAGTTACAAGGTAAGGGGCAGGAGGGTTAGAGGGGATTTGAGGAAAAACTTTTTCACCCAGAGGGTGGTTGGAATTTGGAACTCACTGCCTGAAAGGGTGATAGAGGCAGGAAGCCCCACAAATTTCAAGAAGCATTTAGATGAGCACTTGAAACGCTATAGCATACAAGGCTGCGGACCAAGTGCTGGAAAATGGAATTAGAATAGATAGTGCTTGATGGCCGGTGCGGACATGATGGGCCGAAGGACCTCTTTCTGTGCTGTATAACTCTATGGGCTAGATTTTCAGTCGCTTGCGCCAGCAGTTAGCGCCTTAAGAGAAGTGATTTTCGGGTGCTATGCGTGTAGCGCCCGGGCGCAGCGCAGTTTGCGCCCCGCCCCAAATTAAGTTGCCCGTTAGCGCCAGCGCAAAGTTTAGCGCCCGCCCGGATGCGCGCGCAGAAAATGACGTCACATCCTCGTGCAACGCCCTTTGTGCGCCCCGATTCCAAACTTCAGTCGGACCGCCCCATTGTGCGGCTGGCGGCCAGAGCGTTTGGAAAAAGGAACGCAACACAACCAGCGCGGGCCCCGGGGGGCGCAAATTAAAGGGGACATACTCTCCAGTATAAAGGCCAGCCTTTTTTCAGAAAACACTCTTGTGCAACGCATTTCTGGAGACACAACAAGGAGGATAGCTAACTGGTTTCAAGCAGCAAGATCCAGGTATTTTTGGACTCAGGCCAGAGCGCTGCAAGTGGCCTTTTGGAAATTAGAGTGTTTGCCAGGATTTGATGGGGGTTGCATGGGGTGCCAACGCGGAGCTGCAGCTCCATGTCCGTAGGGCTCGCAGACGCATTGTGAGAGGGGCAGCCCTGGCTAGAGGCAGAGGGGGCTACAGGCGTCGGCCACGTAGGCCTTACCCAGTCAGGCTATACCACCAGCAGCGCTCCTACCTAAACATGAGTGCCGCGCGATGTGTTAAAAGGCTCCGATTCCGAAAGGAGGTGATTGCAGAGATCTGCCACCTGCTTCGCCGAGATCTGCGGCCAAAGCTCAGGTGCAGGACGTCTCTGTCGGTGGAAGTGAAGGTGACGGTGGCATTGAACTTCTATGTCACCGGCTCCTTCCAATACGCTGCTGGGGACATAGCAAACATCTCCCAGTACGGCGCGCATCGCTGCATCCGCCAGGTGACCGAAGCACTGTTCAGAAGGAGAAGCCAATTCATCTCCTTCCCCATGGCCCTGGAGAGCCAGCATCAACGCGCATTGGGATTTTCCAGACTCGGGGAATTCCCCTTGGTGCAGGGCGCCATTGACTGTACGCATGTGGCTTTGCGGGCCCCTCTGGAGCATGGCGAGCAGTATCGCAACAGGAAGGGCTACCATTCTCTGAATGTGCAGCTGGCCTGTGACCACAAGCAGCGCATCATGGCAGTCAATGCCAGCTTCCCAGGCAGCAGCCACGATGCCTTTATCCTGCGGCAGAGTACTGTGCATGACATGTTCCAGGCACAGCCTCCCCCAAGAGGATGGCTACTCGGGGACAAAGGCTATCCTTTGTGCACCTGGCTCATGACCCCGCTCCGCGCGCCCAGGACCGCTGCTGAAGAGGCCTACAACGAGAGCCATCAAACCACCCGCAACATCATCGAGCTAACTATTGGGGTCCTCAAGCAGCGGTTCCGCTGCCTTGATCGCTCCGGAGGAGCTCTCCAGTATTCGCCGGACCGGGTCTCCCAATTTGTGGTGGTTTGCTGCATGCTACACAACCTGGCTATCCGCAGGACTCAGGCACTGCCACCTGACGTTGGACCAGCACCTCAGGAGGAGGAGCAGGAGGAGCGTGAGGAGGAGGAGGAGGAGGAGCAGGAGTACGTTCCCAGGAGGGAGCGACCAGGGCCAAGGGCCGCACGACACCACCTTATTACACGGTACTTCTAAGCCCCCTGTCAGGGAATGGCCAGGGGCCATGAGGGAAGATGAATGCAGCCGCTCCGCAACCCCTCAGCCGGCGAAGCCAACAAACACTAAGAAGAACAACCATGGAGACTACATGAATAAAGATAATTTTTTATTACACAAAAATGAAAAGCCCTTCCCACATGAATCCCCAAAAACAATAAACGGGCCCCACAAAAAGCCCAACAAACGACTCATTCCCACAAACTGGGGAGGAGTCACTCCACCTTTCTTCAAGCCGGGCCTCAACGTCGGCCTAACGCAAAAAATAAGCCCTCCAACAACACAACCATGGGCAAAATAAAGATGGCCACCGCCATATAAAAGGAAAGCTGCCCACACCCTCTACTGAGTGGCCCGTGAGGGCGAGACCTTGCCCAGCCTTTTGCCTCCCCTGCCCGGCCTGCTGTTCCTTCGCAAGCTCTGCCCAGTGGCTGCTGCGAGGCTGGGGGAAGGCGCCTGAGGCTCAGATGCCCTTCCGCCAGATGCCGCTGGGGGGCGGCCTACACGGCGTTTGGGCCTCGAGGGGCCGTCTGCTGAGTGGCGCACCTGAGCCTGGCCACCATCAGCTGCAGCCGCTTGCCCTTGACGCCCCAGTGGGGGAATGGCGGCGACGGATGGCGCAATGTGGGCCAGCTGGCGTCTGGGATGCGCTGGCTGGTGCTGTGGCGCAGTGGCACTCGGCCGGGCCCGCACTGCAGGATCCGCAACAATCAGCCGAGGGGCGGCTTGCTGGGATGGTCCAGCGCGGCGGCTGCCCTGGCGATGCCTGCCTGAGACAGCGCGTGTGGCAGCAGTGAGTGCCCCTGTGGTCCTGGTGTGCGCGCGCATCACAGCCGCCAGGGTCTTGACGGCATCAGTCAGCATGCGGCCACTCGCGGCAGTTGCTGCCCCGAACTCGCGCACACTGGTCGCCAGCGACTCGATGGCCTCAGGCATGCGCCCCACCACGCTCATGAGCTCCGTGTGGCGCCGGTCCGAATCCTCGGCCATCTTATCCAGCTTCCGCACCTCCTCCGAGGTGAAGGTGTCCGGACTGGAGTCGCGACTCTCCCGCTGGGGAGGAGGGGGCCGAACTAGGGGACCCTTGCCGCGTTGGTGGCGGCGAGTGTGCCGATCAGCAGCACTCCCCTCTGATCCTTCCCCCCTTTGGGGGGAAGGCCGCGGGCCACGCGCACGGCTCCTGGGTGGCTGGACGCCACTGGTCCCAGAAGCTGCATTGCCCTGCGACAGTTCCTCCAGGCACTCGTCCAGTGAGGAGGTGTCAAGCATTTCCTCCTCTCCTGCGGGACGTGACTGTTCCCCCGAAGGTCCGGCTTGCTCCTCCTCCTCCTCCTGGTCGGAGGTGCTGTCACTGGCAACTTCAGGGTCCTGGTCGTCACCAGCTGAAAGCAGGAATGCACAAGAGTAGCTTCAGAGTGAGGAGACGGCGTCAGCGAGGGAGTTAGGACTGGTGGCATTCAGCGCATTGGTGGGACAGTGGCAAAGGAGGTAGCTCGGATGGGCCAGTGCGACGCGAGAGGGCCAAAAGGCGAGGTCCTTACCATTGCCGGGCAGTGGAGGGTCGGATACTCCGCACGCTGTGGGGACAATCACACGGGCTCCCATGAGCACACACACGCGCTCCTCCAGCCGAGTGAGCTTCTGCAGCTTCGCGCGGCCACCCCTGGCACGCGCCTGGCGATTAAACGCTACTTTAGCCTGCAAGAGAAAGGACGGGCTGTAAGTGCGCAGTGAAGCCCTGATGTAGTGTGCACTGCCTCCCATGGTGGAATAGCTTGGACAGAGTGAAGCCCTGATGTAGTGTGCACTGCCTCCCATGGTGGAATAGCGTGGACAGAGTGAAGCCCTGATGTAGTGTGCACTGCCTCCCATGGTGGAATAGCTTGGACAAAGTGTAGAGTGCCGAATGGCCATGTGATGCTCATGACTGTCCCAATGCTGCTGGCTGAGGGCTGGCCAATAGGACTTTCAGCTCCCTTTGCCCATCATGTCAGGTGTACATGCAAGAATGAGGAGGAGACTGGAAAGGCTACTCACCTTCACAATCCTGGTCAGATCGTTGTATTTTTTACGACATTGTTTGTGGGTCCTGGGGGCATCGCCGGTGAACGTCACCCTCTGGGCGATCTGCTTCCAGGCTTTGGTGTAGTCGTGGTGGGTTGGATTCCTCCCACTCTCTGGGAACAAGATCTTGCGCCTCACCTCCAGAGCTGTGACCATTATGTCCAGATCACCCTCTGAGAAGCGCAGGGCACGCTGACGGGCCTTCTCTGGCGTTGCCATGACTCCCTGGGGCTGAGCAGCAGTGTTGAGGCCTCTTTGCAAGGCTGCAGTGTGCAGGGCGTGGCAGCAGACCAATTCGTCCCTTCCCCCTTTAAGAGCTGGTCGGCGCCACGGGGTCTGCTGTCAGTCCAAAAATGACCGCACCCGCGCTGCGCCCCGCCTGGGCGCTATCCCTCTGGACCGCCGGCTTAGCGCCTAAAGATAGGAGTGGAACGCCTCTTTTAGCACTCCACCAATCTCTTAGGGCGAAGCCACTGAATTTCCGGTAACGGGGCGCTACTTTGGGGCGGGCGCTAACTTCGGGCGGGCGCTAAGGTTAGCGCCCCAAAACTGTCTATACTGAAAATCTAGCCCTATGACTCTATGACTATGAAAGAGAGGTAGAGAGGCGGAGAGGTTTAGGCAGGGAATTCCAGAGCTTAGGGCCTAGGCAACAGAAGGCACGGCCACCGATGGTTGAGCAATTATAATCAGCAATGCTCAAGAGGGCAGAATTAGAGGAGCGCAGATATCTCGGGGGGTTGTGTGGCTGAAGGAGGCTACAGAGATAGGAAGGGGCGAGGCCATGGAGGGATTTGAAAACAACTATGAGAATTTTGAAATCGAAGCATTGCTTAACCAGAAACCAATGTAGGTCAGCGAGCACAGGGGTGATGGGTGAAAGGGACTTGGTGCGAGTTAGGACACGGGCAACCGAGTTTTGGGTCACCTCATGTTTACATAGGGTGGAATAGTGTGGAATGTGAGAGGCCAGCCAGGAGTGCATTGGAATAATCAAGTCTAGAGGTAACAAAGGCATTGATGAGGGTTTCAGCAGCGGATGAGCTGAGGCAGAAGCGGAGACAGGTGATGTTATGGAGGTGGAAATAGGCGGTCTTAGTTATACTGCGGATATGTGGTCGGAAGCTCATTTCAGGGTCAAATATGGCACCAAGGTTGCGAACAGTGCTGTTCAGCCTCAGACAGATGTTCGGGAGAGGGATGGAGTCAGTGGCTAGGGAACGGAGTTTATGGCGGGGACCGAAAACAATGGCTTCGGTCTTCCCAATATTTAATTAGAGAAAATTTCTGCTCATCCAGAACTGGATGTTGGACAAGCTGTCTGACAACTTAGAGACCGTAGAGGGGTCGAGAGAAGTGGTAGTGAGGTAGAGCTGGGTGTCGTCAGCGTGCATGTGGAAACTGACGCTGAGTTTTCAGATGATGTCGCCAAGCGGCAACATGTAGATGAGAAATAGGAGGGGGCCAAGGATAGATCCTTGGGGGACACCAGAGGTAACGATGCAGGAGCGGGAAGAGAAGACATTGCAGGTGAACTTCTGGATATGATTAGATAGATAAGAATAGAACCTGGCGCGTGCAGTCCCACCCAGCTGGATGATGGTGGACAGGAGTTGGAGATGGATGGAGTGGTCAACCGTGTCAAAGGCTGCAGACAAGTCAAAAAGGACGAGAAGGGATAGTTTACCTTTATCATAGTCACAAAGGATGTCAGTTGTGACTTTGATGAGAGCCGTTTCAGGCTTAGGTTGAGAAGTGGCAAGTAACATTCATGCCACGCAAGTGCCAGGCAGTGATCACCTCCAACAAGAGAGAGTCTAACCACTGTCCCTTGACATTCAACAGAATTACTATCACCGAATCCCCCACCATCAACATCCTGGAAGTCACCATTGACCAGAAACTTAACTGGACCAGCCACATAAACACTGTAGCTACAAGTGCAGGTCAGAGGCTGGGTATTCTGTGGCGAGAGACTCACCTCCTGACTCTCCAAAGCCTTTCCACCATCTATAAGGCAAAAGTCAGGAGTGTGATGGAATACTCTCCACTTGCCTGGATGAGTGCAGCTCCAACAATACTAAAGAAGTTTGACACCATCCAAGACAAAGCAGCCCACTTGATCGGCACCCCATCCACCACCTTAAACACTTACTCCCTTCATTTGCACCTTGGCTGCAGTGTGTACCATCTACAAGATGCACTGCAGCAAATCGCCAAGGCTTCTTTGCCAGCACCTCCCAAACCAGCAACCTCTTCCACCTAGAAGGACAAGGGCAGCAGGTGCATGGGAACACCATCACCTCCAAGTTCCCCTCCAAGTCACACACCATCCTGACTTGGAAGTATATCACCATTCCTTCATCGTTGCTGGGTCAAAATCCTGGTACTCCCTCCCTAACAGCACTATGGGAGTACCTTCTCCACAAGGACTGCAGCGGTTCAAGAAGATGGCTCACCACCACCTTCTCAAGGGCAATTAGGGATGGGCAATAAATGCTGGTCTGGCCAGCGATGCCCAGATTCCCTGAATGAATAAAAAAAAAGGTTTCCCAAGTGGTTGTAGCCCACTCGGGAAATCTAGTTCCCGAGTCGACTGCAGGTGGGCTCCTGACGCTGGAGGTACAAACGCCTCTGTCTATCTCCCTTTGCCAGAACTCCTCTCTCGCCTTCAAATCCAGGTCAGCCAATCGCATGGCTTCACTGAATCATGTACTCGCTCGTTACAAGCCAGAATTTGTTCTTCTTGGACCGTGTCACGATATGTAATTTTAAAATCCATGCATGTTCCCTGGGAAATTTAGGCTTATAGGACTGATACCCATGGAATAAGAATGTAAAATTTCAGTGACTTTGGTGCCTAAACATATCGACCTGTAAGTCCCAGGAAAACGATATTGTAACTTTAGAATGTACATCAATCCATCCAAGATGTAGCTGTAGGGGGAGTGGATGGCCACACTGCAATATGTTGTCAGGTGCTATTGACATATCAGCAATAGTCATCATACACCATGCCAGGGGAAAAATGAATTATAGAACTCTTCACATTAACATTTTGAAAAATAGCACTTTAAAAGTAACCCAGAATGGTAATTATATCTTCTAAACGTGGGTGAAAAAGGATATTAACCAGTTTTCCAGACAGATTATGACCAGGCCAGGCTAATCAGATAGCCCCCATTAATATTTTATAAGGGATTACACAATCAGTCTTACAAATCTTCTGAGGACTTACTCTCGCTTTCCGTGATCCCTGAAAGTTGATCTCGCTCAGCCACTAACAGAGATCACTGGCCTAACGGTACTTTGTTTGGAATATCTTATTCCATTGGCAAGGGACAGTTCCTCTTGGGGCAATTTTACGAATGCACCTCGACCATCAGGGCCCTTCAGTTCTTGCAGAGAGCCTCCACAATAGTTATAGCTGCAGAAAATAATTCCTTGGCGTTAAACCTAACCCTACTAACCTCGGGTTCATTGTCCCCTGGTGTTATATTCCACCCCTCACATATTTTATACTTCATCCTGAAAAAGAAAAGGCATTAAAACACATTCACCTTCTTGTCCAGAACTGGGTTTGTTTTGATTGGTTTAGAAATCCATCTTTGATAATATTCAAATGAAACATTTTAACAACCAGTGCTTGCCAAAGATGAACAATTCTTTTACTCACTTTACACATCAACTTTAGCATTGCTACGTAGCAGCTTCCTCTTTTCAGGAATTCTAAACTCGCAGTAGAACAGCAGACTTGGATACTGATCTGATGATGATGATTACAACAAGAAATATATTGTGCCTTTAATGTAGAAAAACACCCCAAGGCTTTACAGAAGCACAATTAGAGAAAAATTGACACTGAGGCAAAGAAGGAGATATTTAGGAGGGATGACTAAAACCTTGATCAAAGAGGTATGTTTTAAGGAGGGTTCTAAAGGAGGAGAGAGAGCGCTGGAGAGGCGGAGAGGTTTAGGGAGGGAATTCCAGAGCTTTGGGCCTAGATGGCTGAAGGCACGACTGCCAATGACGGGGTGAAGGGAGTGGAGGATGCTTAAGAGGCCAGAGTTGGAGGAATGCAGAGTTCTTGGCGGGTTTTAGGGCTGGAGGAAGTTACAGAGGGGTGAGGCTATGGAAGGATTTAAGGATTTTAAATTGGTAGACCGGGAGCCAATGTAGGTCAGCGAACACAGGGGTGATGGGTGAACGGGACTTGGTGCGAGTTAGGATACAGACAGCAGAGTTTTGGATGAGCTCAGGTTTTTGGAGCATGGAGGGTGTGAGACCGGCCAGGAGACGTTGGAATAGTCAAGTCTCGAGGTAACAATGGCATGGATGAGGGTTTCAGCATCAGATAAGCTGAGGCAGGGCTGGAAACAGCCAATGTTGCAGAGAAAGAAGTAGGCGGTCTATGTGATGGAGAGGCTATGGGGTCGGAAGCTCAAATCAGGGTCAAATAGGATGCCGAGATCACAAACAGTCTGGTTCAGCTTCAGACAGTGGCCAGGGAAGGAGATGGAATCGGTGGCAAGGGAATGGAGTATGTGGTGGGTCCAAAGACAGTGGCTTTGGTCTACCCAATGTTTAACTGAAGGAAATTGCGGCTTATTCAGGACTGAATGTTGGAGGGGGTCAAGAGAGGGGATGGAGAGATAGAACTGGGTGTCATCAGCATACATGTGGACCTAGCGCCATATTTTCAGATGATGTCACCGAGGGGCAGCATGTAGATGAGGAATAGTATGGGACAAGGATAGATCCTTGTGGACTCCAATGCTAACGGTGCTGGGGTGGAGAGAGAAGCCATTGCTGAAGATTCGCTGGCTATAAATGGATAAATAAGAGTGGAACCAAGCAAGGGCCGTTCCACTCAGCTGGACAATGGAGAAGAGTGTGGTCAACCATGTCCAAGGCTGCCGCGAGATCAAGAACGACGAGGAGGAATAGTTTACCATGGTCACAGTCACAGAGGATGTCATTTGTAACTTTGATAAGGACCATTTCAGTGCTGTGGCAGGGCGGAAACCTAATTGGAGAGGTTCAAATATGGAGTTGCGGGGATAAGCACGGATTTGGGAGGCGGCAACATGTTTAAGGACTTTGAAGGGGAAAGGGAGATTGGAGATGGGGCGGCAGTTTACAAAGACGAAAGGTCGAAGGTGAATTTTTGAGCCAATTTTCCAACCCCTAAGCTACACTCCTGGCTGACGTACCTCAGCAGTACGTTGTCTGGTGTGCAGATTTTCGAAGCTTTAAAATGTAATGGCTGGAGCGGATCACTTTGCTACCTGTAAGCACACATGCGCAGAATTGTGTCCTCACAATCAATGGAGTGAATATCAGTTGGGTTCTATAAAAAGTGGGTGATCCACCCCAGCAGATTACTGTCTGGGGGTGAAGACGGAAATCTATCCTATGGTTCCATTGGTGCAAGTCACCCTCTGGTACCTCGCTCTAATGACCTATCTGTAAAGTCTGTGGGTTGTATAGCGAAGTAATACACAGACTACAAGAGTAACTTAAACAGGACTTTACTATTCGAAGGTCAGGGCGAATCTGCCCAATAAATTCTGCCACAGCACTTATATACCGGTGTGGTCACCGTCGGTATTACAGTATACAGCAGCCAGGATAAAGTAGTGCCACACCTAAAATAGTTCTCTTAAAGGTGGACGGTTACATACAATAGTTCTCTTAAAAGTAGAACAGTTACATACACTACAATCCTCCCTTTTTAGCTTACAACATACTTATTCCCCATTAACATAACATCATAACATATCCAACTTCATGTTACAACAGTTCACAGAGGTAGTCTCTGCGGAAACAGTTCACAGATTCAGTCTCTGTGGGAAACAGTTCACAGATTCAGTCTCTGATCTTCTTGACTCGGTCCGGACCACGCCTCCGTGGTGTAGTTGGGTCACCTTGCTAGAGGGACTCCTCCCATAGTCCTTCCCTAGACTTAACAGCTTTACTTCCATCACTTCTGAACCAGCATTGCTGACTTTTTTAAAACAAACAAAAAACAGTTGGATTGCCTTGGGAAATATTCCTACTTTCCAACTGATTTGGCTCCGTTCGGGGGACCACGTGTGTGATCGGGTAGAGGTAATAATGGTTCAGATGGTTATCATCTTCTGCTTCGTCTTTTCCTTTTTTTGCTTCTTGGAGACTCTCGGGGCTCCATTGTCAGCTGCCAGCTGTAACGCCACCATCTCCCTATGTTCCTTAGACTTTAAGTGATTCATCCTGATTTCGGCACTTTGGGAGTTCTCGGCACAAGCTGGGCAGACCAGGTCCTCGTAATATTCAGTGTCACTCAACAGATCATGGTAATATTCGGTGTCGTCCTGAGCTAGGCCAGCGAGAGGGTCTTCTATTTCCTCCTTACCCAGCTGGACGTTAGCCAGCTTTTGTTCCAAATCCAGACATCTTTCCTGAAGAGACTTCTTCATGTGTTCCGCTTCATCCAGCTTTTTCTGGGCTTTCAGCAAGTCTTTTACTAATGACCTCATTTGTGATTTCAATACTTCAACTTCCTTCGGAGATTGATTGATCGGACTATTCAATCCCTCTACTGAAGTAGCTGTTTCAGCATTCTGTTGTTCTACATTGACGTGAGTCAGCGTACTTTTGGCATCCAAGGGCTGCTCTGCTGCAGTCTTCTCCGTCTGTGTTGCCACTTCAGCTATTTCAATAACTTTTGAGAGCTCCGAACCCCTTTTCTTTGAAGATTGAGGCTCGTGTTCAAGTTTTTCCCATTTCAGAGTCTTGTCCCTCAGCATATGAAGGAGTTGGCTGACTGTTAACTCTTCTGCCATCATCCCTTTCCCATTCGCTGCAGGGCTGTTTATAACCTTGCCCTGGAGGAGTTGGCTGACTGTTAACTCTTCTGCCATCATCCATTTCCCATTAGCTGCAGGGCTGTTTAGAACCTTGCCCTGGGGCTCCTTTGCTGTTTCTACTTCGCCATTATCCGCAGCCCCCACCATTCGAATTTCCACAATTGAATCGTCCGGTGATGCTGCACCCGACTTCAGTAGGAGCTCGGAATTCATGGCGACCAAATCAGCCTTTTCTGCCTGCAACCTGCTAACAAGCGCCTTCAGTTGCTGAACATCTTGCTCCACCAGATTAGAGCACGCACCTTCAGAGACCGAATCAGCTTTGATTCGTTTGGCCTCCTCGCGCAGACGGTTTGTGTGCTCCTGCTCCATTTTCTCCCTCAGCTGCTTCTGTTGTCTTTCCAGATTCTCCCACTCTGTGTCCAAGAACTTTTTCATTGCTGTTGTCTCTTGCTCAAGACGGCGACTCAATTGTTCTAATTGCTGTTGTAATTTGAAATAAAGTTGAGTTCGAGCCCGGTGTTCCTCAGTAATGTATATGTCTGTAAACTGGACAGACTCAGAATTCTCTGTCAAACTATGTTGTTGTTGTTCAGTGGAATTCTGTTCTGAAACTTTGTTCTCCTCTGGCGCATAAGCCTTTATGCACGCCTTCGTTTTTCCAACCTCAGTCAGCAAGTCCATTTTAGCCTTGTCTTTCATACTTGGGCTGGTCTTATCGTCATCCGTTTCAGATTCTGAGCTGATTGTCTGCACCGAGTCCTCACTCGTTATTGCTTTTAGGTAGTGCCATTCCATGTCTATTTTCTTGATCCACTCCCGTCCTAGAAGTGGTGGTCCTCCCTCAGGTAGTACATATAAGTCCATTCCTGGGTGTTCTTTGCCCCTGTCTCTCACCTTGACTCTTATCTTCCCCATGGGGTATACTTTATGCCCCATGTATGTCTGCAATACGAACTTGGTATCTCTCAAGGGTATATGTGAGAATAGCCGGTTGTAATCCCTTCGATTTATGACTGATAGGGCTGATCCAGTGTCCAACTCCATTTTCACTTGGACTCCGGCTATTTTTAGCATGACCCAGATAGTTTGTAGGTCAGCTTTCTTACTCACATTGTGAATTCTCAGACTACCCAGTTCCTGGCCGTTTGGGTCTGAATCCGAATTCTGTTCGTCTGAACTCTTCTCAGCCACCTTGTGTACTTTGTTGTACTTTCCCTGTGATGGCTTTTTTTGGTTGTTGGTCTTCTTTCCTGACCGGCATACTTTAGCTATGTGACCCAGTTTGCCACATTTTCTACATTCCTGGTTTTTAAACCAGCATTGGTTCTGGTTGTGTGTTGTCTTCCCACAACGATAACATTTCGTTGTACCCGAAGTAATTTGATCCACACTGAGTACCGCTGCCTTTAGCTGCATTTCCGCAGTTCCTTTCGCTGCGGCTTCGTGCGATGCTGCAATAAGGACAGCCCTCTCGAGTGTAAGGTCGTTCTCTTCGAGTAGTCGCTTTTGCGTTCCTTCCTTCGACAACCCGCACACGAACTTGTCTCGCAATGCCTCTGTCAGATTTCCTCCAAACTGGCAATATTTCGCTAGTCTACGCAGTTCGACCAAGTATTCCGCGTTGCTTTCCTCTTTCCGTTGCGTTCTCGCATAAAATTTGAATCGTTCCGCCAACATCAGCGGTGTGGGGTTCAAGTGATCCTTCAGAACAGCAACAATATTATCGAAAGTCTGATCCGCCGGTTTAGCTGGTGATAGAAGATGCTTCAATAACCCGTATGTCTTCGCGCCCATCGAGTTTAGCAAGGTTATAGCTTTATCATCATCTTCTATTTTATTGGCCTCACAATATATCTCGATACGTTCTACGTACGTGGCCCAATCTTCGACCTCGGCATCGAAGTTGTTGATGTTACCATGCTTAGGCATCTTCACTATCTCTCACTATCTTTCTGTGAAACAACAGGATTTCTCTTTAACTTTTTAACTTTTTCTTTTTTTTTTTCAAAAATGGCGGTTTCCCGCGCTTGTCTTCTTCCCCGCCTACTGGCAAAATGGCGGTTTCCCGCGCTTGTCTTCTTCCTCTGGTGGGAGGGGTAAGCTTTGCCCTCGGGCGACGACCGCTGGTTTACGGGGTTTGTAGCCTGTGCGCCGGCTTCAGTTTATTCTGAAGCGCGCGCTAGAAAAGCCGATCGCGTTCCTTGTTCCCCCCCCCCTTCTTCTTTTCGGCAGGGGCAACCGGCGCTGGGGACAACCAGTTGGCGTTGGACAGATCCAGCTCCTGGTCCTTCACGGCAGCTGCTGCAAGCCGCTGGCCGGAACCTCGCTCGGTCTCTCTCTCGGGCTCTGTCTCTCCCACTCGCGCGGCTCTCACTCGCTCTCTCTCGGGCTCTGTCTCTCCCGCTCGCTCGGCTCTCGCTCGCTCTCTCTCGGGCTCTGTCTCTCCCGCTCGCGCGGCTCTCCCTCAGCAGCTTTAAACGCCTCTCCCAGACCTCCCGCAGTCCGGTCCTTTCCTCCCCGGCTGCGGCTGATTCTTCGCGGGTTATTTAGTTATTTATTTATTTATTGCCTCCGCGCCTTATGATCCCGGTCGCAGCGCCTCGTGGTCGCGGTAGTTGTCCGGCCTTTTTCGCCGTCGCGGTCTAGTCATCTCACGACGCTCCCCAGCCCGCTTGTACCGCGGCTTCTGCTCCACGCTGCCCCAGTCTCAGCGCCTCTGGGCCCGACTTCTGTCCGGCTCCTTTCCCCCTCGACCGTGGTCGAGTGCACCGCCCTTATCCTCCGTTTATTTGTTTCTATTTTCCCTTTACTCACAGTCACCGTGGCCGACTTGCCTCTCGTGTTGATCGGCTCACTCACCACCGTGGCAGAAGGGACAATCCGTGCCTGTTGCGGATGGAAGACTTCGTGTTTGAAATCTTCCTCCTTTCTTGGTCTGCAGACTCGAGTTTTCTCTCAGCAAAACGACAAGGGCAGGTGCCTCCTCTCGACGCTCGTTTACTTCTTCAGAAGTATTGTTGCCGCAGGGTAAGATCGAACTCGTCGCCACTGTAAAGTCTGTGGGTTGTATAGCGAAGTAATACACAGACTACAAGAGTAACTTAAACAGGACTTTACTATTCGAAGGTCAGGGCGAATCTGCCCAATAAATTCTGCCACAGCACTTATATACCGGTGTGGTCACCATCGGTATTACAGTATACAGCAGCCAGGATAAAGTAGTGCCACACCTAAAATAGTTCTCTTAAAGGTGGACGGTTACATACAATAGTTCTCTTAAAGGTAGAACAGTTACATACACTGCACTATCCTTCACGTGTAACCGCAGGGAGTAAGTGTCAACAGTTGACTTGACTGCAGGAGGGGGGGCATCTCAGACAAGATCATTACTGTCCTCTCTTGACAACCCCAAATATGCTTTTGAATAAGGGTAACTGGACAGCAGCCAGGAGCAGGAAACCTGGCTGATTTCACCCTTCCAAACCGAGGGGACACTGAGTCCAATCGTGGAGCCCCTACCTCTGACCCGGCTAAGATTGGCTAACTCAGCATAGACCAAAATGGAGCAGAGGTCCTCCTGGTCCATGTAACTCAGTCTCAGGTCCTGGCTTTTAGGACTTGCTACTTGTTTTTGAAAACCTTAGTCCAAATATATAAAGGGCTTTTATTCTTCCTCGCCTTTTTAACTAAAGTTGACTAAGTATGTGAGCTCCTTCTTTATCACAATGATAGTTTAAATCCTTTTGATATGCTTTATTTCTAGTCAGGCCAAACAGCAACCTCTATTTAAAGGTATGTTATGCGTCCCACATACTAGCAGGGAGAATGTTTTTTCTGGCTCTCTGCTGCCATCTTTCTGGCTTCCTTATTGAACAGCAGAAGATTTAAGTTACTCAAGTAGGAAGTCAAACCATAACCTATCCTATTTGCCTCTCAATGTGAGCAAGGTACTTCAACTTGCTCTAAATGAGCTTATCTTTTTCACAGCCATACAGGAACATTGCTTTCAAACTGCAAATCACTCGGAGCAGGCTGGGGCTCCTTTTTCTGGAAAAGGGATTAAGAGGATATTTGATAGGGGTCCGTCAAATTATAACGGGGTTCAATAGGGTGGACGTGGAGAAACTGTTTTCACTTGTGAATTCAGAACAAGGGGGGTATAAATATCAGACAGCCGCTAACAGATCAAGTAAAGAATCTAGGAGGAATTTCTTTACACAGAGGGTGGTGAGAATGTGGAACTCGCAGCCACAGTTGTTGAAGCAGAAAACGTTGATACATTTAAGGTGAGAGAATAGAGGTATATGGGGGCAGGGTGGGTTGGGCAGTGTCCTAGGCCCAACCATCTTCAGCTGCTTCATCAATGACCTTCCCTCCAACATAAGGTCAGAAATGGGGATGTTCGCTGATGATTGCACAGTGTTCAGTGCCATTCACAACTCCTCAGATAATGAAGCAGTCCATGCCCGCATGCAACAAGACCTGGACGACGTTAAGGCTTGGGCTGATACGTGGCAGGTAACATTCGCACCACAGAAGTGCCAGGCAATGACTATCTCCAACAAGCGAGAGTCGAACCACCGTCCCTTGACATTCAATGGCATTACCATCGCCGAATCCCCCACCATCAACATCCTGGGGGTCACCATTGACCAGAAACTTAACTGGGCCAGCCACATAAATCCTGTGGCAACAAGAGCAGGTCAGAGGCTAGGTATTCTCAATATTCAAGATTCAAGATTCAAGATTCAAGATAATTTTATTGCCATATGTAACTAGTACAATGGAATGCTTACTCCCCACTCACTCCCACAATACAAGCATATAATATAAAAGCAAAAAAATAAAAACAAGTATAAATAAAAACAATAAGCAAATAAGCAAAAAGTATAGCAATAACAGTCCAAGTTGCAGGATATGATGAATAGTACAAAAAAGCCTCAATTACAACTGGAAATAGTAGTAATGTAATATGATAAATATATGGTAATATGAGTATAATATATATATTCACATAAACATATAACTACAATATATGGGGCAGTGTGATTAGCAGTTCAGTAGGCGCACTGCCTGTGGATAGAAACTGTTCTTAAACCTGCTGGTCCTGGTTCGGATGCTGCGGTACCAACGTCCGGACCGCAGGAGGGAGAACAGTTTGTGCCCAGGGTGATTGGGTTCCTGGATGATGGAGCGGGCCTTGTTCCGGCACCTGGTCTGGAAGATCTCCTCGATGGACGGAAATGCGCACCCGATGATCTTTTCTGCCGTATTCACAACTCTCTGGATGGCTTTCTTGTTCTGTGCAGTGGTGTTACCATAGCACACATTGACACCACTCGTCAAGACACTCTCTATGGTGCCGCGGTAAAAGTTCACAAGCCACTGTGTGCTTATGCCGCATTTCCTCAGGCACCGTAGAGGGTAAAGGCGCTGGTGTGCCTTCTTCAGCATAGCCTCAGTATTATGGTTCCATTATTCTGTGGTGAGTGTCTCACTTCCTGGCTCCCCAAAGCCTTTCTACCATTTACAAGGCACAAGTAAGGAGTGTGATGGAATACTCTCCACTTGCCTGGATGAGTGCAGCTCCAACAACACTCAAGAAGCTCGACAAAATCCAGGACAAAGCAGCCCGCTTGATTGGCACCTCATCCACCACCTTAAACATTCACTCCCTCCACCGGCGTACCATGGCTGCAGTGTGTACCATCTACAAGATGCACTGCAGCAACTTGCCAAGGCTTCTTCGGCAGCACCTCCCAAACCTGCGACCTCTTCCACCGAGAAGGACAAGGGCAGCAGGCGCATGGGAACACCACCACCTCCAAGTTCCCCTCCAAGTCACACACCATCCTGACTTAGAAGTATATCGCTGATCCTTCATCGTCGCTGGGTCAAAATCCTGGCACTCCCTCCCTAACAGCACTGTGGGCGTACCTTCACCACACGGACTGCAGCGGTTCAAGAAGGCGGCTCACCACCACCTTCTCAAGGGCAATTAGGGATGGGCAATAAATGCTGGCCTTGCCAGCGACGCCACATCCCATAAATGATTTTTTTTTTAAATCTGAATGGGAGGAGGCCCATGTGGAGTGTAAACACTGGCATAGACCAGTTGGGCCGAATGGCCTGTTTTTATGCTGTAGATTCCACGTAGTTCTATGTTGGAGTTGTCTAGAACAGGGAGATGAGTATTAAACTGCAAGGTTTTATGTCGATCTTACAAATAATCCTGGAAATACACTCAAAGATTATGTTCCAGTATTGTTTTTTGTAATATTCAATAGGTATGTTAAAATGCTTGTAGCAATTTGATAGATAATGGCCCAGTAATTCGGGTCCCAACGCGTGAGTATGGATGGGGTACTCACACGTGGGCCCGTTGGAAGTGCCGGATTTCAGCATGCACTGCGCATGCGCGGAAAACCGGCATTTTCTCTCCTCTGAACCAAGGGGTTAAGAGGCGGTTCCCGTGCGACGTTTCAGGCAGCGGGTACGCGTTGAACTTCGTTTTTTTTGACAGGTTTGTCCATGCGTGAAGGCCTCCACTTTTTACGAATGAAAAAAGCAGACGTAAGGACTTAGTTTGAAAAGGTAAGTAGTCTAATAATTAAAGTTAGAAATTTTTTTCCACAGGTTTATTATTTTTAAAGAATTTACAGTAAGGTAAGTGTATTTTTGGACCCGATTTCTTGAAAAAAAAATTTTTGCAGAAATTTGAATAATTGTTTAAAATCGTTTTTTACAGTTATTAATAGTTCATTTAATTAGTGCGATGTTTTTTTAACTTTTATTTGAAGTTTAATTACTGTTTTGGGCGCCCGGAGTTTTCATGAGTTTGACAGGTCTTATGTCTAACTCATGAATGGACTTTTGCAAACTCCCATTGGTTGCCCAGTGCTCACGTGATCCCAGCCAGCTCATCGCACTAAGTACGCCGCTGGATCACGCACGCACAGCGCGCCGGGAGCTGAACCGGGCCACAGACCGGAAATCCACGCAGGCCCAGTCTTCAAATGTCAGCGCGATATGTAAGTGTAGGTCGGGGGCTTGCACCCGCGGGAAGCCCCTGACCCGAATTTCTGGGCCATTGGTTTCTTAACATAATGGCAGCTTGGTAACAATTTAAATTTACTAAAGCTAGGGATGAACATACTGAAAGAGATTGTTGTGGTTTCATAGCATACATGTATTCCTAAAGTATTACGATAGCAGTTCATAAAAAGGACTGCTCCTGTATTAATTCAGCAGGTCCAGCCTAATGTCAGGATATTGTGCATGTAGCGCCAGCCATGTCAGTGTCCGTCATGGCTCAGTGGTAGCACTCTCGCTTCTGAGTCAGAAGAAAGAAAGAAAGACTTGCATTTATATAGCGCCTTTCATGAACGCCAGATGCCTCAAAGCGGTTTACAGTCAATGAAGTACTTTTGAAGTGGAGTCACTGTTGTAATGTAGGAAACATGGCAGCCAATTTGTGCACAGCAAGCTCCCACAAACAGCAATGTGATAATGACCAGATCATCTGTTTTTGTTGTGTTGATTGAGGGATAAATATTGGCCAGGGCACTGGGGATAACTCCCCTGCTCTTCTTCGAAATAGTGCCCTGGGATCAGAAGGTTGTGGGTTCAAGTCACATTCCAGAGACTTGAGTACATAATCGAAGCTGACACTCCAGTGCAGTCTGGAGGGAGTGCTGCACTGTCGGAGGTGCTGTCTTTGAGATGAGATGTAAAACCGAGGCCCCGTCTGCTCTCTCAACTGGATGTAAAAGATCCCATGGCATTAGTCTTGCGAAGGAGAGCAGGGAAGTTATCCCCAGTGTCCTGGCCAATATTTACCCCTCAATCAATATCGCTAAAACAGATTATCTGGTCATTATCACATTGCTGTTTGTGGGATCTTGCTGTGTGCAAATTGGCTGCTGTGTTTCCTACATTACATCAGTGACTACCCTTCAAAAGTACTTCATTGGCTATAAAGTGCTTTGGGATGTCCTGAGTTTATGAAAGGTGCTATATAAATGCAAGCCTCCTTTTTTACTGGTCAGTGGCAAGGATGTTGTGTAAGTTCGGAAGTTCAGTCCCTATTGTTTTCCTGCAGACCTAATACAGGAAAAGTTCTGATATCCGGCACCGACGGGACCGGCGTGTTGCCGACATATCAAAACTGCCGGACATGCAAAGTTAACGTTGAAGCATACGGAGATGAAAGTCTCCATATTTGACAACAAACACTGTTGCTCAGCAACAGCTTGTAAACACTCGGCCCGTACCTTGGAAGCGTCTCTGAAGCTGTTGCTAAGCTACAAAGACGCTTTCCAGAGCCTGCCTGTTAAAAGAATGCTAAGAGAAGAAAAAAAACCTAACCAAAACGGCTGCTGATTTCTGCTGTTAGAGCGAGGTTTCCGGCCATACAACCTCCGGATAAACCAAAGTTTCCTGTAGTCCAGTTTCCATTTTTACCTCATCATTTTTGATTTACAGTTGCCTCCATTCATGTTCACTTGATATACCCTCTCTCATTTTAATAGTCCATTTATATTACGATTTCATTGAAGAAGTTTAAACACTTTTAGAACAGAATTAGACAGTTGCTTGAAAAAAGGCATATTAAAAGGTTTGGGGAGTGACCAGGAAAATGGGACTATATACACAACTACAACAACAATGCATTTATATAGCACCTTTCACAACATCTCAAAGAAATTCACAGCCAATGAAGCACTGTTGAAGTGTAGTCCCTGTCTTAATTTGGGGAAATGCTGCAGCCAGTTTGCACGCAGCAAGATCCCACAAACAGCAATGAGATAAATGACCAGTTAATTGGTTCAGTGATGCTGGTGGAGGGATAAATGTTTGCCAGGACACCCTGGCTCTTCTTCAAATAATGCCATAGGGTCTTCTACATGTACCTGAGAAGGCAGATGGCACCTCAGTTTAACATCTTATTCCAGAGATGACACCTCCCACAGTGCAGCACTCCCTCAGCAGTGTCTGCCAGGATTATGTGCTGAAGTCTCTGGAGTGGGGCTTGAACTCATGACCTGCTGGCTTAGAGGCAAGAAGTGCTACCGTTGAGCCAAGGCTGACAGCTAGATAGATGGTTCATGCAAAGAACATAAGAAATAGGAGCAGGAGTCGGCCATTCGGCCCTTCGAGCCTGCATTCAATGAGATCATGGTTGATCTTCTGCCTCAATTCCATTCACCAGCCCTATCGCCATATCCCTTGATGCCCTTACTAGTCAGAAACCTATCGACTTCTGTTTTGAATATACCCAATGACTGAGCCTCCACAGCCCTCTGGGGTAGAGAATTCCAAAGATTCACCACCCTCTGTGTGAAGAAATTTCTTCTCATCTCAGTCCTGAATGGCCTACCCTTTATCTTGAGGCTGTGGCCCCTGGTTCTAGACTCCCCAACCAAGGGAAACATTCTCCCAGCATCCACCCTATCAAGCCCTGTAATAATTTTGTATGCTTCAATGAGATCCCCTCTCACTCTTCTGAATTCAAGAGAATACAGGCCTAGTTTACTCAATCTCTTCTCATATGACAGTCCCGCCATCCCAGGAATCACAAGAAAAAGACTATCACAGGCTTGATGGGCCAAATGGACCATTTCTATGCTGTACCATTCTGCGATTCTAGGTCCAGCATTGAGGGAACATTGGCTGAGGCAAAGTACCCCAGGCGTTGAGAAGTGGCTTAATTTCTCAGGAGTTAGCAACATCAGCTTCAGCAGTACTCCAGGAAGAATCTAGGATGAAACTGATTCTCTTGGTTATCCTTGGAAAACTTGAAAATACTAAAAAATACAGTGAATGAGGACTGCAGTACAGACAAACAGCAAGTGAGAGAAGGCAACAGTGGCCTGGATTCTGAGCTGGGGGAGGCAGCTGTCCTGTACAAGACACATCACTGATTACAATGAGGCATGTTGGACTAGGAGACAATTCTGTTTACACAATGCAGCTATATTTCTGTCTATTCTTATCTTCCACAAAATAAATAGCTGATGTGAGTAGTTTGCACTGTTTCCTGTGGCAGCACAAAGCAACCATGGAGAGGCAAGGACTGCCATGGTAGATTACTGACTTGGCAAAACACTCTACAATGAATCTGTGCTGTAGCATCTGCCAATTTTAAGCTCCCCAAAGGACTGGCTCAAAATGAAGATGTGAAAGAATGAATTAGCAAACAAGGATTTTATTATAACTCGAGGATCAATAGATATCTGTGCTGTTCCAAACACTGAATTTAACTGTAATTAATTACTGCATGCATTTTTGGCCTGGATTGTGATGGCTGTAACTCCATTGTCCTCCTGATTCCCCCATTCAATTCCCTGTCTTCTTCCATCTATCACTTCTCTGTCATTGTCCTTAGGCTATTCTCCAACCTCCTCCCCAAGTCACTGTTTCAAGAATGCGCACTGGACTTTGTAGGTTCTGTCTGACATAGTTGTGACGAAGACAGTCCTGGGACCCCATGCCACAACATTGATGCTGCGGTACAATGACGTTTCCCTTTTATCTTCAGTCGACAGTGGCCACATATCAGATTAACAAAAGGTTTTTACCAGTTGAAGTCATACAATAAAACAAAGGCAGTCTTGCACAATTTCTATGTTGTGCATCAAATGCATTGCAAAGGCTTTGGGGGAAAAATTCAGCTGGTTAGTGCCTCCCGTTAGCACCTCCGGGGGAACTTAGTGCCCGAGCACGGCAATTTTAGCGCCGCTTGCGAAATTGACCAGTCGTTTTGCAGCAGCGCTAAACACTACCACCACGATCTCCTGCGGCCGCAGATCATGACGTCAGTCGAGCATGCAACGCCCCGGTAGCGCCTCAGACCGGATAGTGAGTCGCGCCCCCTTAGCACCTGCCGCTAGGAACGACAGGTAGAGGGGAACGTTTTCAAGTCGGGAAGGGGCTGGGGGAGCACTATTTAAAGGCAGGCACTTCCTATCTTTTCTTGTCGGCACAATTTTTGTTTTTAACGCTGTCCTAAGGAGTTTTGGCCCTCAGCACCACTTTTGAGGTTTCTAAGTGCCGAGATCTTTCCCTGGGCCTATTCATTAGTGCTTCCGCACAATAGCTTTTCAGGTCACTCCAGGCCGAGATTCAAGGCTGCAATGAGCAGGGTGTGGCTGGCCAGCAAGATGGCACCTCCCCTTTAAGAACTGGACGGCGCCAGTCTGTCTGGCTTCCATGGTAACCGGCATCGCCTGAGCTTTGGTAGCATTCTGAGGTAGCGCCTCGTTCCCTGACGTTAGTGCCTTAAGAGAGGTGTGTAGCGTCTGATTTAGCGCTCAAATCACCTCCAGGGGCAATAGAGGTGGATTTTGCAGTGGGAGGCGATAATTAGCGCCAGGCGCTAAACTTTGCGCCCGGACGATATTAGCGCCCCAAAATGGGCGATACCCAATTTCTCCCCCTAATAACTTGCCATCAGTCACTATTAAGGTTCACCTTTTGCGTAGAACGATACGCCAATAAGGAGTCAATGCTATTATGTCTTGTGTATATATGTAATTACTAGCTTGAGTGCCCGGCGGTGCCGAGGGTTTTTTGAGGGCATGTTGTTATGAAAAAAGTAGAGGAGAGAGAGGGTGGGGAGGAGAGAGAGGGGGGAGGAGAGAGGGGGGGAAGAGAGAGAGGGGGGGAAGAGGGGGGGAGGAGGGGGGGAGGAGAGGGGGGGAGGAGAGAGAGGGGGAGGAGAGAGAGAGGGGGAGGAAAGAGAGAGGGGGAGAGAGAGAGAGAGAGAGGGAGCCCGGCCTTGGTGAGCCGGAGGCCCCGTGCGTGGCGTAGCGGTCAGGCCCGGCACGAGTGACCCCAGCTGAGCTCCCGCTGTGGCCGGCTGCCGCGCCGCTCCCCCGCTCTGTGTCTCGGGCCGAGCGGTTTTCAGGCCCGGCCCGAGTGACCCCAACTCACCTCCCGCTCCGGCGGGCCGCCACAGCTACCCCGCTCGCTGTTGAGTAAAAGCAGTGAAAAAAATGGCAGCTACGTTTTGGGAGGCTGCAGGATTAGGTCCCGCCCACACACAGAATCAAACGCCCCCCGTGACGCACCGATTGGTCAACCATCACGTCACTCAACACTAATGAGCGGTAGGATTGGTCAACCGCTAATGAGCGGATTTTTGAATGTTTTTTGTATACTGTCCGAACAATTTTTGTCTGACCAAAAAGTAAATACGCCTATGAGACTTCCCTAATCATAAGCTTTGTTTTGATAGAACATATGTCTAGGTACGCTCTATAACTTTGGAGTGTATAGCGGACAGACAGACATACAGACAGACATACAGACAGACAGACAGACATACAGACAGACAGACATACAGACGGATGGATCCTTTTATATATATAGAAGATATATATGTGTATATATATATATATATTCTGAGTATTAAAAGCAGCCAGTTTGTCAGTGTGCGCAGCTCACTTACTCAAATGAAAGAGTAAGATTGTGTTGGATTTGTCACCTGTGACTTTGTTCATGTAAATCCTTGAGGTGCCTGCGAGAGTCAGGTTGGGTTGAGGATATACGAACAATGACGGACAAGGAAAGACCCTCGGGTCCATCCAGGCTGTCCCACACAATTGTGATACCAATATATACACTCTCCACCCCACCCAAAAACCATGTAATCTCCTGGGAGAGGCGAAAAAAAATAGATAAAAACCCAGGCCAATTTGCGGGGAGAAATCTGGGAAATTCCTCTCCGATTCCCCCTCGGTGATCGAAACAAGTCCGGGAGATCACTCTGGCCCTGATAATTCCTTGCAGTGCCTACCTTTTGTAAGAGGTGATCTCTGCCCCAGCGAAAAACAGGTCCAGCTCTCGCTTGAAGGAATTCAGCGAATCGGCGTCCAATGCACGAACCGGCAGCCTGTCCCAAAGGTTCACTATTCTCTGGGGAAAACAACACCTTCTGACATATAACCTAGACCTGGCCTTATACAACTTAAAATTGTGACCCCTGATCCTCCCTAATCTATTTAATTGGAATAAACTGTCAACTCGAACACGATCTATTCGCTTCACCAGCTTGTAAACCTCGATCAGATCACCCCAAAGTCTACGCTTCTCTAAAGTAGAGTCCCAGTTCTTTTAGCCTATCTGGATAACTCAGATGCTTTAAACTGAGAATTTGTTCAGTGGCCCTCCTCTGCAACCTTTCCAAAACCTCAATATCGCTCACCATGTGAGGAGACCAAAACTGGACACAGTATTCCAGTTGAGGCCTGACCAAGGTCTTGTACAAGTACAAAATAGTATGCCTTGTCTTATAATCAATTGTCCTACAAATGTACTCCAACACCCTTTTCGCTCTAGCTATCGCTTCAATTCCTTGTTCATGAGCCTTTAGAGATCTATGCACTAGAACATCCAGATCGCGTTCTTTCTCCAACTTCTTTCCCCTGAAAGATGTATGTATGTTGAGTATTCGCCCTGCCCACATGCATAACATTGCACTTTTTCAAGTTAAACATCATTTGCCAGTCACAAACCCAATCCCCCAACACATCAAGATCCGACTGAAGCAGTAGAGCATTGTCTATAGCAATGTTTCCCCCATATTTTATTTGGGTACGCAGCGCCTTTAAGGGGCTGCGCAGGCCATTCACAGTTTCACGCATGCACGAAACTTAACATTGAAAAAGCCATTCCCGGGCTCGGCGGGACCGGAAGGGAGCTGCGTGGCCGTGCAACTTAAAGGGAACATTGGTCTACAGTCCACTATTTAAGAAACGTGAGAGGTAGAAACCAGGAAATTATAAACCTTAGAGTCTAACGTCTGTGGTGGGGAAGTTATTGGAATCTATAATTAAGGACAAAGTGACTGAGCAATTACACAAATTATAGCTGATTAGAGAGAGCCAACAGGGATTTGTAAAGGGTAGGTCATGTCTAACAAACCTAATTAAATATTTTGAGGAAGCAACTCAAGTAGTGGACAGGGGAATGTCTATGGACATAGTTTATACGGATTTCCAGAAGGCATTCGATAAGGTTCCACAAAAGAGACTGTTAGCTAAAATTAAATCTCATGGAATTCAAGACAAATTATTGACCTGGTTAAGAGATTGGTTAGAGGGTAGAAGACATACAGTAGGGATAATGGGTATGTACTGAAATTGGAAGGATGTGATTAGTGAGGTCCCACAAGGATCTGTGCTGGGGCCTCAACTATTCACTATATTTATTAATGACTTAGATAACACAATAGTGAGCCATATATCAAAGTTTGCCGATGACATGAAGATTGGTGATATAGTAAGTAGTATAGACAGGAGCATAAAATTACAGAGACAGTGATAGATTAAGTGAGTGGGCAAGACTGTGGCAGATAGATTTCAATGCAGGTAAGTGTGAGGTCATCCATTTTGGACCAAAAAGGACAGATCCAAGTATTATTTAAATGGTGAAAAGCTAGGAACAGTGGAGGTCCAAGGAGATTTAAGGGTCCATGTTCACATATCACTAAAATATAGTAGTCGGGTACAAAAAATAGTCAAAAAGGCTAATGTAATGTTAGCCTTTATAACTAGAGGGCTAAAATATAAAGGGGAGGAGGTTTTGCTACAGCTATACAAAGCCCTGGTTAGACCACATCTGGAGTATTGTGTACAGTTCTGGGCACCGCACTGTGTAAGGAGGGCAGTGCAGATTCACCAGAATGTTACCAGGGCTCCAAGGGTTAGATTATGAGAGATTACTAAAACTAGGCTTGTATCTCCTGGAATATAGAAGGTTAAGGGGTGATTTCATTGAGGTTTTTAGGATTTTGAAAGGAACTGATAGGGTAGATAGAGATAAACTTTTGTCACTGGTGGGGGAGTCTAGGACAAGGGGACATAATCTTAAAAGCCAGGCCATTCAGGAGAGAATTTAGGAAACATTTCTTCACGTAAAGGGTGGTAGAAGGGTGGAACTCTCTCCCACAAAAATCGGTAGATGCTAGCTCAATTAATAATTTAAAATCTAAGATTGATAGATTTTTGCTAGACAGGGTATAAAAGGATATGGAGCCCAGGCGAGTGGATGGAGTTAAGATACAGATCAGCCATGATCTCAATGAATGGCGGAACAGGCTCAAGGGGCTGAATGGCCATGCCCAAGTGGTCCCGGAGAAAGAATACACGGTGTCTGCCTGTACGCTTGAGGCCTTCCACGACCGGTGGGCACGGGAGGGACTGGAGTGCATTGTCGACACGAGTGGAAATATTATGATTTAATTTATTAAGTTTCTTTTGTTTATGATTTGGGTGTTACTGTTTGTACCCCTCTAAAAAGGGGGCACTTTTGTTAAATTATTCTGATTTGGGTTGATGACACTGGGGGTGTCATCCTAATTGGCCACTGAAAATAGGAGAATTTTGTTTCCACAGTAACTCATCATGTTCAAGGCTCTGACCTGGGGGGTCTATAACAATTACCAATGATTAGCCCCTGCCCATATATCAGTGATAGACAGGCCAGGTATAGGTTGTGATAGTAAGTGAAAACTGATCAAAATGTCGCTTTCCAGTGCGACTCCGCATCTTGTTTCCATCGTTAAAGGGCTGAGGAACGACTAATGAGGGAAACAAATGCCTGTTAATGGCATTTTAAAAGGGAAGGAAAGGCAGGGAGGAATTCATTTTATTCAACGTATGACCGCTTTTCAGAGAAGGAAATTATGGAGTTGAATTTCCGTGGGGGTACTCCCGCTCGTCTGCCAAAATTTCGCCGGAGAGACCCCGGGAAGCCCTATTTATGTCGTTGTTCTGGGGTCTCCTCCGCAGCTCTTCTGCTGAAATTATGGCCAACCTCAAATTTATTTGACTTTTTTGGAATGTGAGAACATTCCAGTTCGATTGCTCTGGTGACATTCATTACAGGAAGCATCTCTATAAATCCTGGATCAGCTCCGCTGCAAATGGTAGCGGTGGGGGAAAGGAAGGCGCCCCTTCAAACCAGCCCATGGCTGCTTTTATATTAGGTTATGTCCCATGGTGGTGTCAATGAATCCCAAGGCAGCCGAAGGAGACTTATTTTTTAATAGGGTCGTTCTGGTGGCCGACCTTTTTGAGTTTGGTGAAGTCAGTAACGGTTTTCGTGAAAGAAAGAAAGACTTGCATTTATATAGCGTCTCTCACGACCATCGGACGTCCCAAAGCGCTTTACAGCTGTTCATCGACCTCAACTCCACTTTCCCGCCCGATCTCCACATCTCTTGATTCCCCTAGAATCCAAAAATCTATCGATCTCAGCCTTGAATATACTCAAAGACTCAGCATCCACAGCCCACTGGGGCAGAGAATTCCAAAGATTCACAACCCTCTGAGTGAAGAAATTCCTCCTCATCTCAGTCTTAAATGGCTGGCCCCTTATTCTGAGACTATGCCCCCTAGTTCTAGACACTCCAGCCAGGGGAAACAACCTCTCAGCATCTAATCTGTTTTTGTTATGTTGATTGAGGGATAAACATTGGCCAGGGCACCGGGGATAACTCCCCTGCTCCTCTTCGAAATAGCGTCATGGGATCTTTTACGTGCACCTGAGAGAGCAGATGGTTTAACGTCTCAGCTGAAAGACAGCACCTCCGACAGTGCAGCACTCCCTCAGCACTGCACTGGAGTGTCAGCCCAGATTTTGGTGCTCAAGTGGGA